>NC_136059.1:1501851751-1502451751 GCF_964261635.1 Lissotriton helveticus | reverse complement strand
AATATATTTTCATAACTAAAATGGTTTAAAAAACCTTCACAATTCACTTAAAAAACTAAAGTTTCAGGGAAGTTATAGTTAGGCTGACATTTCAACACACAAAACCACAGAAATTCAGTTGTTATAGTTAGATGAGCTAACTATAACTCGCGCCGCCACAATACACTGCTAATGATGTCACATATTACATAACTCATGACATGGTCGGTGACATCACTGATGACATCTCAATGATATCACTCATTTATCATGCTAATAGGAGGTGTGGCATGAGTGTTTGTGCAAAGCTGTATTTCTGCCTGTGATCAAGAACCGAGTAAGGTCTGAAATGTTATAGGCTAAATAAAGGAACTTCAGTGCTGAATGTAATTCTTTAGCCTTATTATACACATTACATGCCTGGGAGTGCGTCCTTAAATTTGTAGACAAACTTGATTTGGATGTTTAGAGCAGCAGTCTTGTTGTGAAGACAACACCACCACTGCAACTGAAAGGTGGGTCTGCATTGATTCTGAATTGTTTGTAGTCAAGCTTTGGAACTGCAGGGTGAGCAGATTTTATTTGACAAATGACACTGAAATGCCCACTGGAGGGCTATGAATTATGGAAACGATTTTAAATGGCAGTGCTCACCTACTCAAGGAAATAAAAAAGAACTGCTAGCTCTATGAATCTCAAAATATATAGATTTCTTCCTAAAACCGTTCATGGAAGAAGTTCCAGCCCACTTGAAGGACACTACGGCATTTCTTAACAGAATCGCTTCAGTCCAATTTGATGACTCTAAACAACTCTTAGTGACACTAGATGTCGTGTCTTTATATACACAAATTCCCCAAGAGCAGGCACTAGAAACACTGACTTTCTTTCTGGAGACAAGAGACCAACCAATGAGAGTTCCTACTGATTTTATTATGGAACTGGCAAAATTTGCATTACAAAGGAACTACTTTGCATTTGACTCGGAATTCTTTTATCAAATTCGAGGAGTAGCTATGGGCTGCCCATTTGCACCTGAATTGGCAGTCCTTTTTATGGGACTTTACGAAGAGAAGTTTGTATATAACAACAACCCTTATCTGGAGCATATTTCCAACTATATGCGTTACATTGATGACGTTTTCTTGATCTGGACTGGGACCCAAGAACTTTTTACCGAATTCGTGACATGGTTGAATTCAAGAACTGAGGACATCAAATTTAGCTGTTCCACATCCAACAAAACAATTAATTTTTTGGACGTCAAGGTGGTGGCATCAGAAGGCCACCTTGCTACAACTTTGTTTCGTAAGGAGACTGATAGAAACAAAGCCCTCCACTTTAGTAGCAATCACCCCCGCAGCCTTAGACAGAACCTACCGTTCGGCCAGTTTCTGCGGATTCGCAGAAACTGTTCCAATAAAGAAAATTATTTCTATCATGCCAACCAATTGAAAGATCGTGTCTCACAGCGAGGCTATCCAAATAAATTATTGAAACATTCCCTCAAGAGAGCATGGTGGACACCGCGAGAGAATTTACTGGAGAAAAAGGTTAAACCTGCACTCAATAGATCTGTGTGTGTTACCACTTTTTGTCCGAATGTACACCATTTAAAGAAATTAATCTTATCAAATTGGCAGTTGATTAAAGACCTACATGAAGATTTTTAAACACCTCCACTATTTGCTTTTCGCAAAGAAAAAAGTGTTGCGAATTATATTGTCCGGGCATCACTCCCATCGGAACAAGTTCCAACTTTGAGGACTATGTTGGGACTGTCCCCAGTCATTGGCCACCACAGGTGCGGAACATGCACTTGCTGTGACCAAACAATGGAAAATTCTGTTTTTACTTTTAATGAAATACATTGGAAGCACGATGTGTTCACGAACTGTAAGACTAGAAACGTAGTATACGGAGTGATGTGCCCGTGTCCAAGCCTATACATCGGCAAAACGACTCAAGAGATCAGACAAAGAATTACACAGCACAAATCTCGTGTACGCAGACAGGTGGTGAATGCCCCACTTGTGAATCACTGGATTACCAAAAATCATAAAGAAAATGAACTGAGATGGACGGTTTTGTCTAAAATTGAAAAAGATTCTCGAGGAGGAGACCTTGAAGCACGCTTGAGCCAAAGGGAGGCTCTCCTCATTATGAAATTTAATACTGCCATGGAGGGGTTAAATGAATTCTCTGAAATATTTAAACCTCTATGAAGACTTGGTGCCAAAAATGCAGCTGACCCTCGCGCCCTGCATCTGTAACTTCTACCAGATTGGGGGCTTGGTGTGGAGGCTGTTCTGTTGTGAATAATTGGTTTTTAGCACCCGTATTTGGCGCTCACCTGGCGATTATACACCAAACACTCATGAGCCCGCAACTAAGACTTCAACACCCACAACTCCGGCCGTCGAACACGTGACTAACCAGGAAGTAATAGGTAATAGTCCCGGTCTGCACCATAGCGCCATTCGAATGCTATCACTCGAACGAGAAGGACGCATATGCGGAAAATAATTCCAATTGAGAGGTGAGAATCACTCGTCCTACACACGCTGACAAGCGAGCAAGTTTGTCAAATAGGTGCCAATACTAATGCCCGCTTTATCTGGGGCTGTTTTCCAGGACTATTGAATACCTGGGAGCGAAGCAGCGGCTGCTGCAGATCACCCGATATACACGACTACTGAAACACTGGGTAAGCTCCTTCTGAATGCGTGAGGTAGCCAGTCATTAGTCTTCAAGTGGATTACTGAACGAGCAATAAATGTTTTTGTTCACAGGAGAGGATATTATTTAACGGCTCCACATGGATTAAACACAATTTGAGTGACTACATTGCCAGGAAATTCGTAGTTTATACGGTAAGCGTCTAAAAACACATGAGCAGCTGTAGGGTGACAAGAAAATATGTTAGAACTTTTTCTTGAAATTCAATTTTTCTTTCCTTTCCCAGTGAGTTGGGCCATGTGACGGATGATTTTGTTACATATGGATTCCGAATTAGTTTGGAACACTGAAGGTAGGAATTGTTGTATGGAGGGATTGCTGGTAGACCACTGGCTTATGGTCTATGAATAGAGGTAGTTTCATACTTGTTTTCTGTTGTTTTTATTGTAGAAATTTTGGTCCTGATGAGAACCTGCAAATAAACTTGGTTCGAAACGCGTCGACCGACCTGTCTCCTTGCCATCTAGAAGCCAACTTTATTAATAAGAAAACAATTTTTAGGATTACTGAAACTTGTAAAGTACTGGGCTACTTCAAATGTGATACTATATAATTGAAGGTGGCAAGGAATTTTCTGTTGTTTCTTTATAGAAGGATGAATGTGGTGTGAATGCTATAGGAATGTTAGATTGGCCAAATGTATAGATTTATGGCAAAAAAGTTGTTTATAAGTATTTTGTAAATATTTGTCTTCTAATGTAATGTTTTGTTGTCCACTTTTTTCAAATGCACACTTAATAATACTGTTCGAGAAAACAAATGAAGGTTAAAAAATAAATTAAAAAAAAATAAAAAAAATTTGCATACAAATAAATAGCAATCTTTAAAGCTTTACTTCATGTTTCTGTTCATGAGATTGTTCTACGAATTTATGAGGAACTAGTCCCAGCATTGGCAACTGTTTTGTTCTTTAAAAGCTCTATGAATCTCAGCATGCTCTGTAAACTTGAAAAGCTCACTTGGGAGGCCCACTAGGGTACAATACTGATAATTATCATACTAATAGGACGTGCTGCACAAGGGTTTGTGCAAAGCTGTATTTCTGCCTGTGATCAAGGACCAAGGAAGGTCTGAAACGTATTAGGCTAAAGAAAGGAACTTCAGTGCCAAATGTCGATTTGTAGCCTCATTATACACATTACCTACCTGCTAGTGCGTCTTTAAACTTGTGCAGAAGAAGCACAACGCCAACTGATGGACAAAAATTGTTATGAGCTCCTGCAACAAGATCCAACTCCAGATTTACAAAAAGAAATCATCAACCTGCTAAAGAACTGGACTGCTGCTGGACTCATAAGTGATGATGAACAAACATATATGACAAACAAATTTCCAACCCTACCCACATTCTATTGTCTCCCTAAAATTCACAAAGATAGTCAAAAACCACCAGGGAGACCAATAGTTTCCGCCAATAACTCATTGCTAGAAGGAATGTCAAATTACATCGACCAATTTCTAGCCCCTCTAGTCAGAGAATTACCATCATTCATAAAGGATACAACTGACCTTTTAAAACGACTGGAAACAATTGACTGGAAACCCTCATTTAAACTCATCACCATGGATGTGACGTCATTGTATACAAACATCGAGCACAACATTGGCACGAATGCGTGTAGACATTATTTAGGCAGGAGAAACATAAGATATAAAGACCACAATGAAATGTTAAATCATATGATCTTCTTATGCTTACATAACAACTACTTCCTATTTGATAATAAGATCTTCAAACAAATACGGGGTTGTGCCATGGGCTTCTCCTTTTCGCCTAATTACGCAAACCTCACCATGGGTTGGTACGAACAAAATGAGGCCTGGAAAACGGAAAACTATGCGTGGAAAAAGAGGATGATACTATGGCTCAGATTCATAGACGATCTTTTTATAATATGGGACGGAGAACAAAGAGATTTCGAACAATACTTTGAAAAATTGAACAATACATCTACAAATCTGAAGTTCACCTATGAAATAAGCAGCAACAGAGTAGTGTTTCTTGACACTGAAATCTACATCGAAAATAATTGTCTAGAAACTACACTACATCGGAAGAAAACTGCAACCAAATCTGTACTACATGGACAAAGCTTTCATGAAGACAAACTAAAGAGAAGCATCCCATATAGAGAATTTCTCCGCATAAAACGAAACTGTTCAAAACAATCAGAATTCCTCAAACACAGCATGGAGACCTCAAACAGATTCATCAAAAGAAAATACCAACCGAATGTGGTGAAAAAATGTCTCAAAAAAGTAATTGAAACAGACAGAAAAGAAATTTTACACAAAGCCCAAGAAATCAAAACTGACAACAAAATCAGACTAATAACATCCTACAATGCGGAAAAGGGCACTCTGATGAAAATAATCAAAAAACAATGGGGAATCCTACGCACAGATTCGACTCTATCAAAAATCATTGGAGAACATCCTCATGTTACTTTCCGCCGAGCAAAAAATCTGGGTGACCAACTGGTCCACAGCCATTTAAAAAAAACTCCCAACGTAAATTGGATGCATAGTGAGGGCTTTTGGCCGTGCAAACAATGCAAGGTTTGCCGGATTGCATCACCAACAAAAGAAATCCCAATGTTTGGAGGACAAAAATGGAAAATAAAACAACACTTGACGTGCAAAAGTACATTTGTAGTATACATGGTAACATGCCCCTGCGCGAAAAGCTACATTGGTAGCACCATCTTTGAGGCCAAGAAAAGGATCCTTGAGCACACAAGAGCTGTCACTCATCAAGACCAGTCCAACGCAATTGCCAAGCACATGACACAGTACCATGATAACAACTGGGAAACCCTTAAGTATTGTGCAATTGACCAGCAAGCTAACTCCGAAAGAGGAGGCAATCGCAGAAAAGCATTGAGACAAAAGGAATCAAAGCACATCATCAGCTTCAGGACCCTCGAGCCACGTGGCCTTAATCAAACAGAAGAACTACATGTGCATCTGTAATTTGCTCTTAGGATTGTCGAAAACAGAAAACCGCACCCTTGTTGTCATAGAATAAGGATTTGAGAGGACTCACTCACTAGAGAGATGATATCTTGATAATTACTTAAAAATTCAGAGACATAAATGACAAACCTGACTAATCCGTGACTATTGTGAAATTGCTCACTAGAGAGCAAGTACCATGAAATAATCACAGGTGTGAATGTCAGTCACTAATGACTGAAAAACATGAACATTGAAAAAATACTGTTCTAAAAACTTTATCTTGTCTGTAAAATCCAAAATTGCTTCCACACAATTTAATTGTAAATTGAGCACTTTAACACTTCTTTCACGTGAAAAACTACATTATCCATAATGCAATGCATTTCACAGTTAAGTTTTTTTCACTGTGCACTAAAATAAAAGTAGGCTCGTGTTAGAGCTCAACACCCGTGACCAAGCCTTCGGATAAAGGTCGAAACGCGTTGGGTTAGGACGAGTTTGCTGGAAATAAAGCAGTTGGTCTAAATTGGAAATTACCTGAGTGAGTGCCTCCTTACCGGTTTCTAGCCGGTTTTTGTGTGTCAAATTACGACTGGTTCTGTCGTCTAAGGAGGGCACCACGCTACAACTAAGAGCGCCGGCATTCTACATAGAACCAAAACACGAGAAATATATATATATATATATATATATATATATATATATATATATATATATATATATATATATATATATATATATATATATATATATATATATATATATATATATATATATATATTACCTACTGGCGGTCGCCAGTAGGTATATATAGTTAGGATTTTTTCTCTATGGGATTTTTGAAAATTCTATGTCTAATAACTTTGGCGTTTGTGGACGGAATTGGCTGAAATTTTCAGGAAAATGGAACATTTTGTTTCTGAGCAGCCACTGAAATTTTTGGGGGGGGTCGTCAAGGGGGGGCCGAGAAAAAAGGGGGTCCCAAAACGCGTTTTTCCATGTTAATTTCCATAGGGCGGTTGGCCTCACTTTTAGCCCGAACGGCTGAATGGATTTGCACAAAACTTGGCAAAATTGTAGGGACTGGTAGCCCGATGTGCCTTTGCTATGTCTCAATATATGTGCTCCAGTGGATTTTGAGAAATTAACGTTAAAAAAAAAATATATATCTGTAAGCTCGCTCCGGGCAGCGCCCCGGTTCGCGTACCTGACGCGTAACGGAACTTCGCGAAGCGAAGCTGATTGGCTCTCCGGTGTCTGTCAACATTCTAAACAGTCCGGAGCGGCCGCCATCTTGTCTCTCGGTATGATCGAGAGACAAGAGGAGGCCAAAACAAAAGGGGAAATGACCATAAGGGGGCATAGTAGATCCTCCCTGACCCCCTAGGTTTGATGTGGAGGCTTTTTTTTTTTGCGTGGGGAGCGCCCGGTACGCGCACCGGGAAGCGGTCCGGGGAGCGTACTATAAGGAAAAAAGAATGATAGACTATGATATTTTGAAATATTGTATGTTTATTGATTGTTCTTTTTGTTGTTTTTTTATTTTTTATTTAAGTAGCAGTATTAATGATTATTAAATATAAATGTATTTTTGGAATTGTGCACAGTATACTATAAGTCTGACTTTACATTATAATCAATTTGGTACTAGTTTATGAATTACATATAAAAATGATTAAAGGCTCAAACAATTTTTTAATATTAAATATAATTTTATTTTTCGGATTGTTTTTCAAAATTTAATAGAACGTCTAACATTTGACTGTCCGATATGTCCTCTTGTTGAGTGAACATAACTTCCCACATTTGACCGTCATCATAATGAAGTAAACAATCCACAGATTCTACACATTGTAGAAGTTCATGGTCTCGTGATTCATCCATGAATTCCAAGTCAATGGGTTCAATTATTTCCTCATTGTTCATGTCTAGGACAATTTCAAAGGAAACGTTCTGTTCTCCTTGCATTTTTGTGCTGAAATTTGAATAAAAAATAAATATATCAGTAGAGATAGGGCACTGTTGGGTTTAAGTTCATACAGGTACTTTTGAGGCATGAAGTAGTACTATTAAAAAGTGCCTGTGAAAAAGCCTATGTAAATTCATAATTATACCACAGAAACCTAAATCAATCCATAATTATAATAAACAAGCCTTTCTCAATGTCTAACTCTTACAGAGGGATAGTATATAACTATCTGAAAATGTTTTCAAATTTATAAAATAATATCTTACCTTTTAAAAACAAGTTTAAGTTGTGAGTGAAAATGATCTTGCAATGTAGTTCGGGAAGTAGTAGTCAAAATGGCTGTGTTTCTCTCTCTTTTTTTATATATATTCAGGTACATAACCAATCAAATGTCAGGTAAAAAAAGTAGAAAATGAAAGTAACATTTTAATTGGTTGTCAATTCCAACACTTCATATGTGTTTTGTGAAGTAATTTACCTCAGGGTATTTAGAGAGGTCTACAGGCTAAATGGCTAAATGGAATTCCAACCAAATTTGTGAAAATGGTAGGGATTGGTATGTAGTATGAGTTAATCTATATTTGGTGACATTGTCTCCAGGGTTTCTTCTGTAAATTACTTTCCCACCTTTTTTAATGGAGCGCTTCCCGGTGAGCGCCCCGGTACGCGAACCGGCAGCGTTACGGGAGTCCACCATTTTGTGTTTCGGTCGAATTAAGATACAAGATGGAGGGCAAATAATGTTCAGAATGGGTAGAAGGGGGCACAGTAGACGTATCTTGACCCCCTAGGTTTTCTGAGGGTGGCTGAGGAGGCCCATATGTGCGAAAAAAAACATTTTTTTTAAAAATTTCGCACGGTTAGCGTCCGGTGCGCGTACCGGGTAGCGCTCCGGGGAGCGTACTTTGGTGAAAATTAGTGAAAAAAGTTAGAGTAAAATAATAATTGTGAGTTATCAGATGTAGGGTAGCTCTGAAAAGAGCTTTTGGGTCCTGTGGCTGATGTAGGTACCTACAAGTAGGTACCAATGCACAGTCTTAAATTGAGGATGAAAATTCTGTTCCCCTCATCTGAGAAGTGAACTCCATCTCCTCTGTAGATATCTTGCATGTAGTAACGCAAGTTATTGTTGTAGATGGAGCCCATTCTATGGTCTCTCATGTAAGCTGAAACAGACTTATTTACATGCTTCCTCGATTTCTCAATTTGTGGACAAAATTGGTTTGACCACCTCCATTTCTGTCTTTGGCATATATTTGAATATACCAAGGCAGTTTGAGGAAAAAGTGCCATCAATTGCTCAAAGGTGTCCTTTAAAAGCATTTCCAGACCTACCCCAGTCAAAGTGCCCAAGTCATTTCCTCCACAGTGCACAATTAACAGGTCAGGTTTTGGCAAATGCAAAAAGGTTTTCACCAATGGTATCAATTGGTGACATTTTAATCCTCTGTGGGCAATCCACTTGATTTCCACATTTTGTAAATTGAGGTTAGGTAAATTTCTGTTATCAGCAAACCTTTGAGCCCAGTGGATATAACTATGTCCAACAATCCAGACAGAAAACATGGTGAGAGGAGGTTCTGCTGCAGTCAGATGAAGTGTGGCAATGAAATGGGAGTTGAAAAAATAAGAGTTTAAAATGAAAAAAACTGTGGAGTTTCTGTGTTAATGAAGCAGTAGCAGTGATTGGTGGATTTTGATTGCTGAAAACAGAAAGTTAGGGTGCATGGATGAGTTCTTTGAAAGATGTAATTTGAATGGTAAAAAAAAATCATTTTATGAAAGATTGCACTGGATATGCAGGTGTACTGAGAGTTCAGAATTCAATTGAAACATTGTTGTGTGAACTTGCAAACATGAGAGGTCTTTCAGGAGGTGGTTGCTATGCAAAAAAGGCAGAAAGGCCAGAGGGGGGAAGGGTGTTGATTTGAAAAAAGTGAGGGAAGAGTTTTGATTGGGTGACATGAGAGATATGTGTGATGAATTACAGCTTTTCTGTGCTTTTTATAGCTGCAGACTCTGGAGTGCATACCTTTTGCTCTGCTAAAGACAATTTGGTGTGTTTCTGAGACTGTTTTGAAACTCATAAAGTATTTGCTAAGGTGAGAAAAGATTCATTTAATTTAGATAGAGAATAGTATGGTTTAGGGAGAAAATTATGAAGAAAGTTGTGTATTTAAAATGTTGCTTTGTGTCAAGTGTTTTACAAATAGATTTTGTTTCTTTGTGTTACATAGCCATGTTAAAAGTGACGCAAAAAAAGTGCAAGGGTCTTACAAAAATGCTTTCATGTGTCTTAGGGTATTTTAACTCACTTCCCCATGAATGTATGAATATAATTGCTTTACAAGATGTGTTTAAAAACGTTTTTGAAATCAATTAGGTTTCTTGATATGTACTGCTAGAGTTTCATAGGTTGCTTGGGGCATATTTTCAAGGCTTTTGAGTTCCTTTGATGTAATTTTTCCCATTTTAATTTAAGACCTTTCCCCGTGGTGCAAGGTCCTTGTAAATATGCCCCCATCTGTGCTTGGCAAATTTAGATTTTAATTCTTTGACTAACATAGCCATGTTAAAAGTGACCCAAAAATGTTGCAAGGGCCTTAAAAAAAAACGCTTTCATGTGTCTTAGGCCATTTTAAGTCATTTTCCCTTGAATGTAGGTATATAATTGATTTAGATGATGTGTTTAAAAACGATTTTTGAAAACAATTAGGTTTCTTGATATGTACTGCTAGAGCTTCATAGGTTGCTTGGGGCATATTTATAAGGCCTTTGAGTCTCTCTGATGTTATTTTTCCCATTTTAATTTAAGACCTTTCCCTGTGGTGCAAGGTCCTTGTAAATACGCCCCCATCTGTGCTTGGCAAATTTAGATTTTAATTCTTTGACTAACATAGCCATGTTAAAAACGACCCAAAAATGGTGCAAGGGCCTTAAAAAACGCTTTCATGTGTCTTAGGCCATTTTAAGTCATTTCCCCTTGAATGTAGGTATATAATTGATTTAGATGATGTGTTTAAAAACGATTTTTGAAATCAATTAGGTTTCTTGATATGTAGTGCTAGAGTTTCATAGGTTGCTTGGGGTATATTTAAAAGGCATTTGAGTCCCTTTGATGTTATTTTTCCCATTTTAATTAAAGACATTTCCCCGTGGTGGAAGGTCCTTGTAAATACACCCCCATGTGTGCTTGGCAAATTTAGATTTTGATTATTTGACATATATAGCCATGTTCCATACAGTTCTCACTTTCTGCGTAGTCTTTCATATGCTAGACTCCATCTGCACTATGAGATACCTAAGCAAAGGAAACACAGGTGATGTGATTGTGAAATGAGGAAAAGAATCTCCACATTTTTCAATTACATCACCTGTGTTTCCTAAGTTTACGAATGACATTGTGCAGATGATGTTTAGGCCTGTCCACGGACACAGAAGAGGTCTGGCCTTTGTTCAAGAGTGAAGTGGACATTACTTACTTCATTGGTAGGCCTTCACATGTATTATCTCCTATGTACTCTTCAACAAGCGTAAATTTCATCTGCAACCCTGAGTAGGCCTCACCTTAAACAAACCTCTGGATAGGCCACACCTTATCGTCATCCTGAATCAATCATTTAAAATGTTAGGGACAGATTTATGATAGATGTATGCCTCTTTTGCGTCACTGTGCGTCACTTTTGTGACGCAGCGGCGGTGCAAAGGATTTGCTATGTGGCGACATATTTACAACTTGATGCATCTAGGCAGATGTGTCATGCTGTAAAGTTCCGTGCCACATGAAACCGATGCAGCAGTGATGCAAAAGATGCACCATGTTGTAAGACAGGCCTCACTTCATCTCCAACAAGATAAGAAGCTGAATCTTCTGTAAATGTCAAAATTGTTGTATACACTGCTGAACTTCTGTGTACTCTTTGATATGCTAGACTCCATCTGCACTATGAGATACCTAAGCAAAGGAAACACAGGTGATGTGATTGTGAAATGAGGAAAAGAAACTCCACATTTTTCAATTACATCACCTGTGTTTCCTAAGTTTACGAATGACATTGTGCAGATGAGGTTTAGGCCTGTCCACGGACACAGAAGAGGTCCGGCCTTTGTTCAAGAGTGAAGTGGACATGACTTACTTCATTGGTAGGCCTTCACGTGTATTATCTCCTCTGTACTCTTCAACAAGCGTAAATTTCATCTGCAACCCTGAGTAGGCCACACCTTATCATCATCCTGAATCAATCATTTAAAATGTTAGGGACAGATTTATTATAGGTGTATGCCTCTTTTGCGTCACTGTGCGTCACTTTTGTGATGCAGCGGCGGTGCAAAAGATTTGCTATGTGGCGACATATTTACAACTTGATGCATCTAGGCAGATGTGTCATGCTGTAAAGTCCCGTGCCACATGAAACCGATGCAGCAGTGATGCAAAAGATGCACCATGTTGCAAGACAGGCCTCACTTCATCTCCAACAAGATAAGAAGCTGAATCTTCTGTAAATGTCAAAATTGTTGTATACACTGCTGAACTTCTGTGTACTCTTTCATATGCTAGACTCCATCTGCACTATGAGATACCTAAGCAAAGGAAACACAGGTGATGTGATTGTGAAATGAGGAAAAGAAACTCCACATTTTTCAATTACATCACCTGTGTTTCCTAAGTTTACGAATGACATTGTGCAGATGAGCTTTGGGCCTGTCCACGGACACAGTAGAGGTCTGGCCTTTGTTCAAGAGTGAAGTTGACATGACTTACTTCCTTGGTAGGCCTTCACATGTATTATCTCCTCTGTACTCTTCAACAAGCGTAAATTTCATCTGCAACCCTGAGTAGGGCTCACCTTAAACAAACCTCTGGATAGGCCACACCTTATCGTCATCCTGAATCAATCATTTAAAATGTTAGGGACAGATTTATGATAGGTGTATGCCTCTTTTGCGTCACTGTGCGTCACTTTTGTGACGCAGCGGCGGTGCAAAAGATTTGCTATGTGGTGACATATTTACAACTTGATGCATTTAGGCAGATGTGTCATGCTGTAAAGTCCCGTGCCACATGAAACCGATGCAGCAGTGATGCAAAAGATGCACCATGTTGCAAGACAGGCCTCACTTCATCTCCAACAAGATAAGAAGCTGAATCTTCTGTAAATGTCAAAATTGTTGTATACACTGCTTAACGTCTGTGTACTCTTTCATATGCTAGACTCCATGTGCACTATGAGATACCTAACCAAAGGAAACCCAGGTAATGTAATTGTGAAATGAGGAAAAGAAACTCCACATTTTTCAATTACATCACCTGTGTTTTCTAACTTTACGAATGACATTGTGCAGATGAGCTTTAGGCCTGTCCACGGACACAGAAGAGGTCTGGCCTTTGTTCAAGAGTGAAGTGGACATGACTTACTTCATTGGTAGGCCTTCACATGTATTATCTCCTCTGTACTCTTCAACAAGCGTAAATTTAATCTGCAACCCTGAATAGGGCTCACCTTAAACAAACCTCTGGATAGGCCACACCTTATCGTCATCCTGAATTAATCATTTAAAATGTTAGGGACAGATTTATGATAGGTGTATGCCTCTTTTGCGTCACTGTGCGTCACTTTTGTGACGCAGCGGCGGTGCAAAAGATTTGCTATGTGGTGACATATTTACAACTTGATGCATCTAGGCAGATGTGTCATGCTGTAAAGTCCCGTGCCACATGAAACCGATGCAGCAGTGATGCAAAAGATGCACCATGTTGCAAGACAGGCCTCACTTCATCTCCAACAAGATAAGAAGCTGAATCTTCTGTAAATGTCAAAATTGTTGTATACACTGCTGATCTTCTGTGTACTCTTTCATATGCTAGACTCCATGTGCACTATGAGATACCTAACCAAAGGAAACACAGGTGATGTGATTGTGAAATGAGGAAAAGAAACTCCACATTTTTCAATTACATCACCTGTGTTTTCTTACTTTACGAATGACATTCTGCAGATGAGCTTTAGGCCTGTCCACAGACACAGAAGAGGTCTGGCCTTTGTTCAAGAGTGAAGTGGACATGACTCACTTCATTGGTAGGCCTGGACATGTATTATTTCCTCTGTATTCTTCAACAAACCTAAATTTCATCTGCAACCCTGAGTGCGTCACTTTTGTGATGCAACGGCGGTGCAAAAGATTAGCTATGTTGTGACATATTTACAACTTGATGCATCTAGGCAGATGTGTCATGCTGTAAAGTCCTGTGCCACATGAAACCTGCGTCAGATTTCATATAGGTGTTTTGTTGCAGGGTATGCATTTATTTGCATGAAAGCCCTGTAAAACTAACACAGTGAAATTTAGAAGATTTCACTGAGTCAGCTTTATAGCATTGCTGAATCAAATCCTTACGCCTGTTTGAAACAGGCATAAGGAGTGATGCACCATGCAATGTGAGGCTTCCTCCTGTGCATTGCAGTAGACATGTCGCGCTTACGACGTGATTCCTGCAATGTGCTGCTTTTGCAGCACAGATGCGTGACGCATCTGTGCTGTTTTTGCTCAATGGTGCTCCACATTGTAAATGCGGCACACCATGGGTGGCAGAGCAGCGGTGCACATTAACTGGTGCATCCGTGGGGATGCGCCAGTTAACATAAATCTGCCCCTTTACATTTAAGTATGAGCAGGGGACACAGAGTCGGTGAGGCTTATCCAAGGTTAAGAAGAGATGAGTCCTGTTCACTGAAAACTTGGACATAGGCCTCACCTCCTCAGCATCGCTGGACATGGCTAAATAATAGCTGCAAAATGTTACTCTTGTTAAACAATTTCACTATTATAATCTCTGAGATTTGTCTCTTACTCTGCAACATCTCATTGTTGTTCTCTTTCTTTAAAGATAACGACAACATCAAGCATGAGTGATAATGAGCAATCTGTTGATCTCGATATTATCATTGAAATTGTGATTGAAACATCAGTGGAAGTAGATCCCTTGGATGATTTAAATTCTGAGGATGATGAAGAACATGATGAGGATGCCGATTTGTCAGAATTGTATGACATAGGGTGGGAAGCTGACCTGCTCGAGCCTATGGAACTATAAACATTTATTTTTAAAATGTACTTGAAATGAAAAGTAAAAATGTAAACTGTTTCATTTAAAATTAAACACAACTTCAAAAACAGGTTATGTGTAGTGTCTTTAATGAAATAGTAAAATATGCTCATAAAATTAGATCAGATTCACATATAAAACAGAACAGGTAAAATGTAGAAGCATTCCATTTCTTTGCTACTATTTGTGATTTCTAAATTTGCCAATGCACTAAAAATTATTCTATGTAAAAATAACAAGTAGTGTGTTACGTTTTTGATGACTGTTATTGATTTACTGTTTGCTAATAGTGGTTAATAACATTTTTTATTATATTTTACCACAGATTCAACTGCAGATCATTTCAAAATTAAAGAATGCCTTCGAAGGACAGAAGGCGAAAGGCTACCAAACATCAAAGACAGCAGCTCCAAAAAATATTGCAGCAGACCTCTACAATAAAAAATTGTCAAGTCACCAAGAAAGGTCCGGGTAAGATAAAGAAATCATTCATAAGAAATATTTGTAGAAAAAAAAGTAGTACTACAGAAAATGTTTTAGTCCAGAAAAAGAGAAGCAATTTAAACGGAAAGGGAAGGCCAATCAAAAATGTTACTGCTAGAGTAGGAGATAACTCTGTGCATGGTAGTAGAAGGAAAGAT
Organism: Lissotriton helveticus; assembly: GCF_964261635.1. Taxonomy (NCBI): domain Eukaryota; kingdom Metazoa; phylum Chordata; class Amphibia; order Caudata; family Salamandridae; genus Lissotriton; species Lissotriton helveticus. The sequence goes on along the minus strand of NC_136059.1, from coordinate 1,502,436,360 downwards.
CAGTTTAGGGACATTCGTAGACGAATGTTCCGCAACAGGATAATTGGCAGTTTGTTAAAAAATATTAAGAAAGGTCAGCAGAAAGTGGTTTTTTATAAGAGGAAAAAAAAATTGAGAAAGTTATTGATCAGGCATTTGAAATTAAGCGAAAGTTATTTATTTTGATAATCAATAGAATTAGGAAGCTAAACAAGGCAATTTATGATTTCAAAAGAAATAGTAGATGGAAGAGAACAGTTAATCGTAGTAATTTTTGTGAAGTTTTTTCAGGAGAATGGATGCATAGTTCAAGTTGTGAGGCATTTTTTAATGAGGAGAGTTATTTCCAGGATAATGATTTGGTGCATGCAGTTGACATCAGTGGTCGAGCTTATGAGGTGAAAGATGGTTGTCCAGTTGAAAAAGAAAAACTTGTGACAACAGAGGCAGAAGAGGTGTTAGGTAATGAGGTTTTAGGAAGACGTCCTAAGGGACCTGTGTACACCTGGAAGTGTAGTAGTATTTGCAGTGTGCGACAGGATTCCATCAATTTGCTTTGTGATTTTGTACGGACATTTAATAAGAAGATTTTGAAGCAGAAAATGAAGTTGTTGCAAGAATTAGATCCTTGCAGAGGGAGAGAAGTGACAGGTTTGCATGGTCATTCACTGGCTTGTCTTTCCAGGAGAGTATGCCAGAGTGTTTTTCATCATTTCAGGATGCTAGCAGTGCATCATAATAAAGTGAGGAAATTAGTTAGAATGTTGTATTATGCTAAGAGTCCAGCAGTTATGCTTAAACAATTATGCACTGCTCTTTTGCATGGTTCTGAAATAGATGTGAAGAATATTTGTGAAGAAATTGAGTTTTGTTACTTTGGAAGTAAAGAGGAGAATGTTGAAATTGACCCAGAAGAAGAGGGTAATTTGGAAGATAGTGTACAGGTTTCCAGTACAGATAATTTTCAGAAGGAAATTGCCACGTTTCAGGTGAAATCAAGTGAGAGGCCTAATTTCACTTGTGTGTGTTGTCGACGCACTTATTATAAGAATCAGACTAAGTTAGTGGATTTATATGCAAAAAGTGAAAGGGAAAATAATAGTGAATGGAAGGATTTCGCAATATACTTGATGGTAGAAATTTTTTTGATTTGGGATTGGATCAACGTGTGTGTACTTATTGTTGTAACAAATTAAATCAAAACCAGATGCCTGCTAGAGCGGTTCATAATAATCTGGAATTGGTTGAGATTCCTTCTGAATTGAAGGATTTAAATACTTATGAATCTATTTTGATTCAAAGTATCCATCCCTTTCAGGCTATTGTAAGAATGGAGCCAAAGACGGAAATTGCCTCCATCAGATTTACAGAGAGGATTAAAGGGAGGAGTTGTTTATTTGCCTCTAGATTTGAAGAAAAACATTAATACAATTGGAGTAGAAAAAGTGGAAGAGGAACCTCTGGTTATCTTAGTTAATGGGGTTCCGACAAAGAGTAAGAAAATATGGCAAGATTTAGTGGATGTTAGGAAAGTCAAAAAGGCAACATTGTATTTGAAAAAAAACAATAAGTACTATAAGAATGTATATGTTGCAGAAGAGGAAGTAAGTGAAGAAGAGGATAGCGATTTGTGTGCTGGTCAAATTGAGAAAGTAGAACCCTCTAAAAGTGAAGAAATATATGAACATTATAGTGTTCATCCTTTGCATTCCAAGGAAGTCATGGGGAATGCTATTGAGTTGTTTCAAATGAAACAAGCCAAAGGGAGTCCCATTAGTGTTTGGGAGGAAAGTTTGGAAGCTCGGTGTTTCCCACAGCTATTTCCAACAGGTCAAGGAGGAAGATATGATGAGCGACCTCATCAAATTCCTGCTTCTGAATACCGGACTTTACGATTGTATGGAGAAGATGCTAGGTTTCGACAATGCATTCCCTATTTGTTTCATCTCCTGTTTGAAAGCGATCTGTCTGGACTGTCATATGCAGTGAACCACATCTTGAAAAGTGGTATACAGATGCAAAACATCTCTGCAAGTGACTTTATGGATAAAGTCAATGTGCAAGACAGTATTTTGGATTGTCACCTGATTAATCTCATGGCGTGTCAGCGTGGGACTAATGAGTACTGGTACCGTCGTCATGGTGATTTAAAATGTATGCTGAGGAACTTAGGAACTCCCACATGGTTCCTCACTCTGAGCTGTGCCGAGTATGGCTGGGAAGACTTACTTGAATTTCTACGAGAGGCAAATGGAAACATTGAAAATATCGAATTCAAGCAGTCACCTCGAGAATGTTTGTCTGTATGAGGTTCTACAAAATTACATATTCAAGAGGAACATCAAAGAAGATATTGATAAAGGAGTGTATGCTGTAATTGGAAGTGAGGGATGTCTGGTCAAGCAAAGAAAATGCCACTTGGTAAACCATCGAAAATTGAGTGGCGAATCTCCTGAAAAAAAGGAGTTTTTCTATTTAGCACTTTTGCAACTTTTTAAGCCTTGGCGTGCAGAAGAGGAACTGCTTGGAGATTTCCTCTGTTACGAAGACTCTTTCACTGCCGCCAAGGAGACCATAGAATGTCCTGTTTTTCCCAAATATCTAGAAATGTTGAATGCGGAAATCGAGCAGGAAGCAACGATTGCAGCCGAGATTGCCAGAGACAGTTCTCAAGACAGTCAGAGTTCTGTTTCATTGAGTCAGGATCCACTAGGAGGACCTGTTATCGAAAATGAAGCTGCCACTGCCATGAATGAAGTGGAAAGAGCCATGGCACATGCTCAGGAGGATGCGGTTAACTTAGAAGACTTGGAAAGACAACTCAACGTTGAGCAAAGGAAAATATATGACGAGGTTACCAACCAAATTGATCATGGATTAAGTCATGAGAAGAAAGAGTGCTCATGTACGTCGTTGAAGCCTGTCCGACTGTACGTGAGTGGAGAAGCGGGAACTGGAAAAAGTTTCCTCATTAAAGCAATTTCATGTTATTTGCAGAAAAGGACTGAGTCATCGCTGTCTTGTGTTGTCACCGCTCCAACTGGACTGGCAGCACATAACATTAAAGGTATTACTTTGCATCGTCTACTGATGCTGCCAGTGGAGCATGATAACAAATTACAATACCACAAGTTATCTGGAGATGCTTGTTGTGTAGTTTCAAGAGTCTTGAGGAAAATGAAACTTCTTATCATTGACGAAGTAAGCATGGTTTCCAATGTCATGCTTGCCTTTGTGCATTTGAGAATGCAAGAAGTTCTTAAAACAGAGTATGATGTGTTATTTGGTGGCAAACACATCATTGTTTTCGGAGATCTTCTGCAGCTGACACCAGTGAAAGGACAACCTGTGTTCAAAATGCTCACGCATGAAGATACCAGGAAGTGCCTAGGGAGCATTGGCAACGTCAATATATGGTTAAACTTCAATTATGCTGAACTGCATGAAAATATGCGTCAGGCGAAGGATGAAGATTACAAGAATATTCTACAAGATGTTAGAATTGGAAAAGTGACCGAGCATGGGAAAGAAGCTTTACATGCACGATTACTGTCAAATTTATATCCAGAACAAGACGTTGTGCCTGAGAATATTTTTCAGAAAATTACTGAGAAGAAATCTGGAATATGTTTGATGCCAACTCTTGCAGAATGTGCCATCTTCAACAACAAAATGTTGTATTTAGAAAACCAAGAGATTGTGAAACTGGAAGCTATTGACAGAGTAGAGCATATGGGATCAACAATTATTTTGTCTGAGAATTTGAAAACAAAATTGGATTCATTAGAGAAGATTATATCTAAAACTGCAGGTTTTGAAAAGACTCTGAATGTGTGCTTAAATTGCCGTATAATTTTAAGAAGGAATTTACATGTTGAAAGAGGTCTGGTAAATGGATCAATGGGTAATGTTTTGATTTTGTGAAATACAGAAATAGAGATGGAATTGAATTTTTAAAAATTAAATTTGATGGCATTGAGGAAGTACAGCTAATTGGTCGTTGTTCTGCTAGATTTTTGCTTGTAAAAGACTTATATGTTCGCCGTAAGCAGTTTCCTGTTTGCTTGGCATATGCGGTGACAATCCATAAATCGCAAGGTTTAAGTGTAGACAGTGCATTGGTGAATATTGGCAGTTCTGTGTTCAAGGAGGGTATGGCATATGTGGCATTGTCACGAGTTAGAACTTTATCGGGATTGTACTTGATTGAGTGTGATGTCACAAACATTTGTGCGGATCTAGATTGTGTTAAGGAATACAATAGGTTAAGAAGAGAGTATGCGCCACATTTGCCTCAATATCCTTTGTTTGAGAAACGTGTGGTAGGCCGGAAACGAAGAAATGTGACCAATACTAGGGAGGTTGTAGCAAAAAGACGAAAAGTCGATGAACCTGAAATTATAAGCAGAAAGAAAAAGGATTCTGTTGAAGATGTTGTTGGTTTTCAATTTGAAAACAGTTCTGGTGTCAACTGCTATGCTAATGTAGTGGTTAATGTTTTGTTTTCTCTAGAAAATGTAAAAGAAGAGATTGTGGTCAATTCGGATCAGAGATTTTGCAGTTTGTTGAATTCTGTGTTAGAGAAATGTAGCACTGATAGAACAAAAATAGAAAGTGTGTCTGAAATTCGAAATCTGTTAGACAGATGTTCAGGTCAAACACAATTCTCTCAAAATATTCAGCAAGATTGTCAGGAATTTTTAATGTATATGCTTGATGTATTGCATGCTAAAGGTGTAGATGTAGATCACCTGTTTGGGCTTTCTTATCAATGGCAGCATGACTGCGAGAACTGTAGGGTATCAAGTACTACTAGTGTAGACTCAGAAAGATTTATATATTTAACTTTGCCAGACAGTAAATCAGTGTCCTTTAATAAGCTAGTAAAAGCAGCTGATCACAACATGGAGTGTAGCCAATGTAAATCTGAAATGATGTCAACATTATTTATACGAACATATGGCCAGTATGTCATTTTAATGTTCCATCGATGTAGGCCTGATGGAACAAAATTGACAACTTTAATTAAAAATTTTGTGGCTTCGCAGTTGTCAATATCAGGAAGGACTTTTGTAACTGCAGCAATTATATATCATGACGGTCCTTCAATAACATCAGGACATTACACAGCTTATTTAAAGTCTAGAAATGGCTGGTCATTCTGCAATGATTCTGTTTTAACTTTTAAAAAAAAATTGCCTTTTGACCTTAAAAATTCTTACCTGGTGTTTTTAAAACCAAAATTTTAGGGAAGGAATCTCAGGATTTGCTCTGAGGAATTTCAAGAGGTTCTAATGGCTCCTACACAATTTGGCCTTGAGGATAAGTGTAGTACAGAGTCAAAAGTTATTTTTGAGTTTTAAATAGTTCCTGGAAAAAAAGAAGGTTTTCTTACAGAAAGTGGTGGGCACGGATTAGTTAAAGGACAACAGAGTATTTCCCAAAGCAAACGGTGTTCTTACCATAACACTTGACGTCATGGAAAAATAACTGCACTTTGAATGAGTTCAGAAAAACTGTTTCTTTTTATAAGCTAATTCAAGCAGCCAATAAAAACATGGAGTAGAGGTAATGTAAGTCTGCAATGCTGTCTAGATTATTTGACCAAACTTTTGGTTATAATGTCATTTTAAAATTCCAACTATATAAACCTGATGAAAGTAAGTCTTCAACTTTAATTACAAATGTTGTGGCTACACAGTCGTTGATTTTAGGAAGAACATTTGTAACTGCATCTATTATATGACATGATGGTCCTTTGACAACATCCGCTTATTACACAGCTTAAAATGTAAAAAAAGCTGGTGTTTCGGAAATGATTCACATTTGACTATGAAAAATGTTGCCTTTTAACTTAAAAATATTCTTACTTTCTGTTTTCAGAAGACAGAATTTAGGGTAGGTAACTGGCCTATAATGATTCTAGGGGTTGATATAATTTTATCTACTGTTTTATATTGCTTTGTGATTAAAAGTGATGTAGAGAATTAAATAATTGTAGTAGTCATAGAGGTAGTGTAAGTCTGCTTCATAGTAAGCAGTATCAGTGTCATAGGAAATGTAGAACATGAGTGAGCAAGAAGGGTAAGATATTACTAGTCCAGGATTGTGAAAGTGATCTTGAACGTTTTCTTTCTGAAAGTTGCGGAAATACAAAATGACGGGATTTGCTTACAAGAATTCCAAGAGTTATAAATGGCTCTTACATGATTTGGCCTTGTGGAAACGTGTGGTAGAGAGCGAGAAGTCATTTATTGTATGTAACATATTTTTCAAAACGATGGAGGTTTTCTTTCAGAAAGTGGCGATCTGAAAATAAAAACAGCACAACAGAGTGTAAGCTGTTCATAGGACATCCTTCGACGTCATGGAAAGTAAGTTACTTTTGAGGAGTTCTGATTTCTGATTGGTTATGTTATATGGGTTTTTTAAACACAATCATTTTGATTGTGTTTTTTTTTCCCCGCTGTTATATGATGAATACCTTCAAGTCACTGTTTTTAGTGAAATTTGATGCATTCTGAGAACAGCAAAAATAAACCATTTAACATGTATAATTAATTCTGTACTTTTTGTATTTATGATGTACATTTAGAACTGTGTAGGAGGTATGGAGAAGCTGAGGCTTCTGTAAGTGTCAAAGTTGTTGCATACAGTGCTCACATTCTACGTAGTCTTTCATATGATAGACTACATTTCCACAATGAGATACCTAAGCAGAGGAAACACAGGTGATGTGATTGTGGAATGAGCAAAAAAAATTGCACGTTTTTCAATTACATTACCTGTGTTTCCTAACATTACACATCACATTGTGTAGATGAGGTTTAGGCCTGTTCCAGGAGACAGAGGAGGTCTGACATTTGTTCAAGAGTGCAGTGGACATGACTCACTTCGTTGGTAGGCCTGCACATGTATTATCTCCTCTATACTCTTCAACAAGCCTAAATTTCATCTGCAACCCTGAGTAGGACTTACCTGAAACAAATCTGTGGATAGGTTACACCTTATCAGCATCTAGAAACAATAATTTAAAATGTTAAGGGCAGTTTTATGAAGGCTGTGTGCCTCTTTTGCGCCGCTGTTCCGTCACTTTTGTGTAAAAGATGCACCATGTTGCAAGATAGGCCTCAGTTCATTTCCAGCAAGATACCGTCAGTTTAAAATGTATATAATTAGGACTGTGTAGGGGGCATGGAGAAGCTGAGGCTTCAGTAAGTGTCAAAGTTGTTGCATGCAGTGCGTACTCTTTCATATGCTGGACTACATCTGCACAATGAGATACCTAACCAAAGGAAACACAAGTGATGTGATTGTGAAATGAGCAAAAGAAATTGCACGTTTTTCAAATACATTACCTGTGTTTCCTAACATTACGAATCACATTGTGCAGATGAAGTTTAGGCCTGTCCAGGGAAACAGAGGAGGTCTGAACTTTATTGGTAGGCCTGCACATGTATTATCTCCTCTGTACTCTTCAACAAGCCTAAATTTCATCTGCAACCCTGAGTAGGCCTCACCTGAAACCAACGTCTGGATAGGACACACCTTATTGCCATCCTGAAACAATCATTTAAAATGTTAGGAAGAGTTTTATGATGATTGTGCACCTCTTTTGCGCTGCCATTGCGTCACTTTTGTGAGACAACAGCAGTGCAAAAGATGCACCATGTTCCAAGATAGGCCTCACTTCATCTGCATCAAGATACTGTTAGTTTAAAATGTATATCTTTAGGACTGTGTAGGGGGCCTGGAGAAGCAGAGGCTTCTGTAAGTGTCAAAGTTGTTGAAAAACTGTTTGTCCTTCAATCTTTTCCCTTGTCTTTTCTAATTTTTAAATACATGTTTTAATATTTTTCAAATGTTTGTTCTCTCTTTCACAGATTGAAAGTATAAAAATAACAAGTCACTAAGTTAACGACAATTATAAGGTAAATGTTTTGTACTCTTTTCATTACATTTCTATCACATTTAACTACTATTTGTTCCACTGCTTCATTTCTTTAACCCTCACTTTCCTGCCTTTGCTACTTCCCTCATTCCTTTATCTATTACTTACTTACTTACTCTACTCCTTCCACTCCTTTTCTCAGTCCCTCTCTTCTCATAGTTCCTCACTCTTGTTCACTCACTCCGTCTCTATTACTCTCACTGTCTCTGACTGATCACTCTTTCACTACTTGTTCATTATGCTTTCTCTGTGTAGTTGAAGCAAACTAAGGGGCATATTATGAACACAGCCAATAAAATTATTGCTGTTTTTATCGGCAGAAAACTCATGCAAAAGCGGTTTTAGCGGCAGTTTTCGCGGCTTAAGCGACACATTTCTGCCGATAAAAGCTGCAAAACTTTTATTGCCTATGTTGATAATATGCCCCTATGTTATTTACATTTTTTTGCTGTTTCAATTATTCCTTTTCTGTTACTTCTTCTTTTCTGCTTTCTGTTTTTTCTCTCTGTTATTCCACATGTTTTAATCTTATTTTGAACATTCACTCATATTCTCTAAGAAACTCTTCTTTGTTATTCTTCTACTCTCCTTTTTTTCTTTCACTTCCTTATCTATTTTGTTTTTCACAATTATACCCTCTTCCATCTTTTCTTCGGTAAATAGATCTATTAAACAGTATCTCTGGTTTAGTCCCTATAGCTGTCTTTCTTTTAACATTACTCTCTGTTTACTTCCCTTATACTTACTCTTCTTTTTTTTTTTTTAAATGTTTGGGTTCGCTCCCGGTTCGCGTACCGGGGAGCGAACCGGGAAGCGAACCAACAGAAATAGAGGTTGCCAGAGTGCTAAACATTCTAGCAATTTTTTATAAAGGGGAGGTAGTTCTGAAAAGAACTTTTTTTAAAATGTTTTTGTTGTTTTATATATTTTTTTATTTTTCTGAACATTTTTTGTTTTTTTTGTGTTTTTTGAACAATTTTATGTTTTTTTTGTTTTTTTGGGGGGGAAACAACGAAAAACAGAAATCAGAAAGGGCTCAACAGGCGCAAAAAAAAAATTATTTTTTGGGGCGTTTTGAGCACTTGTGGTTTTCATATGCTCTGTTTATCAAATTAATACTCATATTGGCACATGAGAGTAGGTTACCACAATAGATACACACTAATTTCATGTGCACAAAATGTTCTTGAATGTTTGGCACTGTTTCCCGTGCCTCTGGCCCCGACCTGTGCCGATGTCCTGGCCACAGGAGTTGGGGGGTTGTCTTGGAGGTCACGCATCTCTGCCCTGCTGTAATTTAGTGGATGCCACCTCTGCATATGACTATGCATAGTATAGTTGCCGTAACTATACTTCTTATCTGTGCCTCTAGATAAATCTTCTTTGCATATGAGGCATGTCACATAGCGAGCATTCACTTTTTTTTGTCCTTCAGGAAAAGAAAAAAACTGCCAAATAAAACTATTTTTGTGGTGAGATATCCGGGGCTCCTCACGTAAAAACTGGCTTGGCTGTACTTCCTCTTCCTCTTCTTGGTCCTCTTCCTCCTCTGTGTTGGGAAGGAACTGTGGAGGTGGTCCTCTCTTCCTTGGTGGTGGTGGTGGTGGTGGGGGTGCACCAGCTGCAGCTACTACTGAAGCCATTTTCTACTCAGCAAAATAGGTCTTCCTTTCACAAAGTTGAAAGTCAGAGTGAGAAAAAAGGTGGGGGCTTTCATCATTTTGGAAAAAAAAATAGTTCTAAACCAATGAAAAGTGTTATTTTTAGGTCACATGACCTAGCCTTACATCATTAGGAAACCAAAAGTGAAATGAACCAATGAAAAGTTGTATTAACAAGTCACATGACCTGTTACGCTTATGTTACGAGCTGCGGGCCGCGCCCCGGATCGCTTCCGGTTCGCGCTACGGAGCACTTCCGGGTGCGCTAACGCGGCGCGTCATAAGACGCATTACGCAGCAACGCGATACGTCGCGCTTACGCAACGCGCCCCGGATCGCTTCCGGGGAGCTGCGCTTCGCGCCTCGGTTCGCGTACCGGAGCACTTCCGGGTGCGCTAACGCGGCGCGTCACAAGACGCATTACGCGACAACGCGATACGTCGCGCTTCCGCGACGCGTCACGATGTTGATTTCTAACGCAGCAGTTGTGCAAACGGAACGTTTACCGGTTCGCGTACCGAGTCGCGGCACCAAATTGAGCTAACGGGAAGCTACCCGGTTCGCGAACCGGGAGCGAACCAAAACATAATAATAATTTTTTTTTATTAATAAACATATAAAAAAATTTTTTTGATTTAAAGAAGAATACATTTTAAAGCTATAGATATTAGCTTTTAAAAAACCATTGAAATTCACTGAAAAAACCATAGGTTATAGACCATATATAGTTAGGAATTAGCATTTACAAAACCTTGAAAATTCACTGAAAAAACCATGGGTTATAGACCATATATAGTTAGGAATTAGCATTTACAAAACCTTATTTTACTCACACAAAACCATTGAAATTCCATATATAGTTAGTTGCACTAACTATATATCGCGCACCCGCAATCCACTGCTGATCATGTCACATATTACATCATTCATGACATGGTCAGTGACATCACTGATGACATCACTGATGACATCTCAAATGACATCACTGATGACATCACTGATGACATCTCAAATGACATCACTGATGACATCTCATTTGACATTACTGATCACATCACTGATGACATCATTCATGTGATAATACGATGAACCTCTTCAGACTCTAATATAACCTTAGATACACTCAGTGTAAACAGACACTCACAGACTGTCACTCATCCATGGAGTTACTTACACACCTAGTCAGTCTTGCAAAGAATCAATCACACCTCCATTTCCTCAACTATACAGTTATACACACCTTACTTATTCAATCATATACTAACACATATTTACTCTCTTATACAATCCCTGATACAAGTTCACAATGATCCATACAGCCACTCACACATTCACTGGCTCTTATGCACAGTTATTTATATATGTCAACTCTCACATGTACTGTGTTTTACATATGTACTTACTTTGACATGTAGCACTGAGATATCCATTCACTCACCAATACACTCATGCACACAGTCAACCGCCCATACAGCTGTTTCCACATGCACTTTTGAACCCATACATCTAGTGAATCAACTGCTCACACATCTATGCACAGAGTCATACACCTCCCAGCCACCCACACACACACTCAGTCTCCCATTCAAATACTTGAGCAACCAATCAATAACCCATATAGTTACTCATATAGCTACTGATCAACACATGCAGCAGTTTACAGAACAACAGGCATAATGATGCACAAATTAAGACAGTTTAGTCACTAACCCATGCACTCAGTGAGACACATTTAATCACTCACTCATACAGTCAGTCATGCACCTACTAAATCCTTCATCCAGACACTTATACATCCATCATTCTTCAATATGTAAGACATATTTTAACTTTACAGAAACATACAGTCATTGGTGTTGTCATCAGTGATGTCATCAGTGATGTCATTTGAGATGTCATCAGTGATGTCATCAGTGATGTCACTGACCATGTCATGAATGATGTAATATGTGACATGATCAGCAGTGGATTGCGGGTGCGCGATATATAGTTAGTGCAACTAACTATATATGGAATTTCAATGGTTTTGTGTGAGTAAAATAAGGTTTTGTAAATGCTAATTCCTAATTATATATGGTCTATAACCTATGGTTTTTTCAGTGAATATATATATATATATATATATATATATATATTCACTGAAAAAACCATAGGTTATAGACCATATATAGTTAGGAATTAGCATTTACAAAACCTTGAAAATTCACTGAAAAAACCATAGGTTATAGACCATATATAGTTAGGAATTAGCATTTAAAAAACCTTATTTTACTCACACAAAACCATTGAAATTCCATATATAGTTAGTTGCACTAACTATATATCGCGCACCTGCAATCCACTGCTGATGATGTCACATATTACATCATTCATGACATGGTCAGTGACATCACTGATGACATCACTGATGACATCTCAAATGACATCACTGATGACATCACTGATGACATCTCATTTGACATCAATGACCACATCACTGATGATATCATTCATGTGACAATACAATGCATCTCCTCACATTTTAATATAACCTCTGTTTCACCCAGTGTTAAATACAGAATATAATTTTTGAAACCATTGACACACCAATACTAGTTACTACATACGCACTCACTGATTCCTACGTCTACACACACCTTCACTCATTCACCCATACTATCATTCATACATACAATCACTTATCTTTACAACACTATCATATGCACTCATACACCTATACAGACACTCACAGTCTGCCACTCATCCATGGAGTTACTCACACACCTAGTCAGTCCTGTAAAGAATCAATGACACTTCCATTTTCTTGTCTATACAGTTAAACATAGAGCACCTTACATTTTCAAACATATACTAACACATACTTACCTTGTTATACAATCATTGATACAAGTACACATTGATCTGCACAGAGTCACACACCTCCCAGCCAGCCACACACACACTCAGTCTCCCATACAAATACTTGGACAATCAATCAGTAACCCATATAGTTAATCATATAGCTACTGATCAAAACATGCAGCAGTTTACAGAACAACAGACATAATGATGCACAAATTAAGACACTTTAGTCACTAACCCATGCACTCAGTGAGACACATTTAATCACTCACTCATGCATTCAGTCATGCACCTACTAAATCCTTTGTCCAGACACTTATACTTCCACTCATTCTTCAATATGTAAGACACATTTTAACTTTACAGAAACATACAGTCACTGGATGTTGTCATCAGTGATGTCATCAGTGATGTCATTTGAGATGTCATCAGTGATGTCATCAGTGATGTCACTGACCATGTCATGAATGATGTAATATGTGACATCATCAGCAGTGGATTGCAGGTGCGCGATATATAGTTAGTGCAACTAACTATATATGGAATTTCAATGGTTTTGTGTGAGTAAAATAAGGTTTTTTAAATGCTAATTCCTAACTATATATGGTCTATAACCTATGGTTTTTTCAGTGAATTTTCAAGGTTTTGTAAATGCTAATTCCTAACTATATATGGTCTATAACCTATGGTTTTTTCAGTGAATTTCAATGGTTTTTTAATAGCAAATATCATAAGCTGTCGAATGTCAAGTACGTGGTAAGTGAAAACATTTTCGTGTTTATGCACACTGATCTGCTTTGAATGGTGCCCCCCCCCCTCATTTCTATTAGGAGTACTCTCTCTTTGCAGATAGTGAAAGGTAGTTAACGCAGGTCTTTGCCCCCATTGTAATCCGTCGTGCCTGCTTCTCTCTCCATTTGATTCATTGTTATCCAAGTATTTACTGTTTTAGAATTAGTTCTCTTTGGTTCATTCTCTATTTACAAACAAACACAGAGTCGCAATACTCTGTTTAGTCTTTGCAGATAACGAAAAATCGTGTAAAAAAAAAGAAAAGGAATCGAGCAAAATCAGTAGGCCACTAATGGGATCTCTTTTTGACCTCGCTAAAATAGAAACATTAGGAACAACCCCTCATGACAAATACAAAACTAGTGAGATGAACTGAACTCCACACAATGATGGCTGCAAAACAGCTCTGCTCCGCCACCCACCCCGCCCAAAATAACGATAAAGAACGGCTGCCATGATTGGTTGCGGAATGACCACGACGGAGCTACGAAATGGTGCTGCTCTCATGCTAACCCCAGCTTCAGTCTGAAACATCCAGAAACACTGTAGACTACCAATTCGATCAGTTCCGGTAGCGCCCCAATGTAACCCGGTAGAGAAGAACTAGCCCTCCCCTCTTTGACTGATGGTTCTTGTTGCCTGTCCCTTCTGTTGTCATTTAACAGAACTATTTAGCCTGCTGAAAGGGGTTGTGTTCCGACCGCTGGTTGGTGGAGACATTTTGACTATATTCTGTACCTGCGTTGTCGCGTAATGCGTCATATGACGCGCCGCGTTAGCGCATCCGGAAGTCATCCGGGGCGCGCAGCGCGTAACGTAAGCATAACAAGTCATGTGACTTGTTAATAAAACTTTTCATTGGTTCATTTTACTTTTCTTATTGTAATGATGAAAGGCTTGGTCATATGACCTAAAAATTACGCTTTTCATTACTTCCGAACATTATTTTTTCTTAAATATATGTTATAATGTTCCAGGCTAATGTACTTTCCCGGAAATTTTACAACTGTCCTGCAAGTAAAATATATTCTTTTTTCGAGAAAAAGAGCGTTTCTTCGTCCCATGACGGAGCCGTTGAGCAAAAGAGGGTCGACCTGCTGTCTTAGTCGCCGATACGCCTGAATATGAGATTCTTATCGATCACTTTATGTTGCAGGAATAGAAAACACAACAGCCCTTGACCATTTATCTTTACTGCGTTCCTTCGTATTATACCTTTTACCCTTCATGTAATTGGTCTGCTTTATTTCACTTGCCTTTTAATGATTCTAAAACAGTGACTATTATTAAAAACTTTACCAATGTATATACTACTACCATGTTTTCTTTTAAAAACCTTTATTGTGAAAATTTCATTATACAAATACGAGCCTATAACCACGTGGGCCGGCCACGGAGCAAACTGTAATCGTATATGATGAATAGACATTTACACTGTAGAGGAACGTAACGGGCGGGCCATTAGGTTGCAAGAACTAAGGTGTCTAACAGTTACGGAATCGGTGGACGTACATTTTATAATTAAAATACGACAGGGCCAGTTACAATAAAATTATCTAGATATACATTTGCGGGCAAGTACCATGGGTGACGTTAATTCGAACTTTCAACAGTACAGTAATCAATAACACATCAGAACTTAATATCAATAGGGATGTCGAAATATTCAATCAATTCTCGTCCCCGCCCGCCATGTGCTTCAAAACTGCATACGTATCTCGTGATTTCAAGGTTCTGCAACCAGTACACAACAAGGAGTTACGAGTCCCATTTATTCTGGCGCCATTTTGGGCGAGGACGGGCAGGTCCAGGATATAGTCAAAATGTCTCTACCAACCATCGACTATGATGATGTTCATATGCTGTATTTATTAGAGTAACACTCAGATGTCCACATGAAATAAATTTGCCACAATCTAAACATGTCATTTTAATCTTTCCAAAGTTCTTCTAAATATTTGGGACCGTTTCCCTTGCCTCTGAAGCTCTCAGTGCCACTTCTTTGATGAATGTACTAGCAGGTCAGGGGTTCTCCTCCAAATCTCTCTTTTATGCAGCACTATAATTAATTGGTGCCACCTCTCCATATGACGATGCATGGTATAGTTACCACAACTATATTTTTTTTCGGTTCCTCTAGAGAGTTCATCGTGGCAGATGAAGCGTGTAACGTACCGGGCATTTACCTTTTTTTGCATGTACAGGAAAGGAAAAAAAAATCGAGCGTCCGAGTTCTAAGGTGTCCCAGGGCCATTTTAGTGGACCAGGCCCAAATCCAAAGAACAGGCCGCCATTTTGAGAGTCCTGTTGCAGCCGCCTGTCGCTGTAGCATCAAGAGCAGCCGAAACTCAGCTGAATGGCAACTGAAACGGTAAAGGGGCGCCCCACTACAGCAGACGAGCCAGGCCCAAATCCAAAGAACTGCTATCTCACAGGCTAATGGGGCGACCCACGCCGAGTTTCAGCATTGTAGGATGACCACACAAGTACAGCAACTTGCTAGACATCACCTCGGTGCCATCCGGATCTCGGCGCCCCACTGCAGATGAAGTGCCTCAACTATGAAACCACCACGGTGACATCCGGATCTTGGCGCGTTGTGCTGCCTTCGGCCTATTCGCACATCGGTCCGCTACTGACGCCATCTCACAGGCTAATGGGGCGACCCACGCCGAGTTTCAGCATTGTAGGATGACCACACCAGTACAGCAACTTGCTAGACATCACCTCGGTGCCATCCGGATCTCGGCGCCCCACTGCAGATGAAGTGCCTCTCAACTATGAAACCACCACGGTGACATCCGGATCTTGGCGCGTTGTGCTGCCTTCGGCCTATTCGCACATCGGTCCGCTACTGACGCCATCTCACAGGCTAATGGGGCGACCCACGCCGAGTTTCAGCATTGTAGGATGACCACACCAGTACAGCAACTTGCTAGACATCACCTCGGTGCCATCCGGATCTCGGCGCCCCACTGCAGATGAAGTGCCTCTCAACTATGAAACCACCACGGTGACATCCGGATCTTGGCGCGTTGTGCTGCCTTCGGCCTATTCGCACATCGGTCCGCTACTGACGCCATCTCACAGGCTAATGGGGTGACCCACGCCGAGTTTCAGCATTGTAGGATGACCACACGAACTTGCTAGACATCACCTCAGTGCCATCCGAATCTTGGCATCTCAACGCCTAGTGGTATCTTCCATACAAAAAATATTGTTACGCTGCCTTTGGCCCCATTCGCACATCAGTCCGCAACTTAGACATCACCTCGGTGCCATCCGGATCTTGGCATCTCAGCGCCTTGTGGTGTCAGTCAGAAAATATTGTTGTGCTGCCTTCGGCCTATTCGCACATCGGTCCGCTACTGACGCCATCTCACAGGCCAACGGGGCGCCCCACGCCGACTTTCAGCATTGTAGGATGGCCACACCAGTGCGGCAACTTGCTACACACCACCTCGGTGCCATCCGGATCTTGGCATCTCAGCGCCTTGTGGTCTCTTCTACACCGGAAATATAGTAGCAAATATTGTTGCGCTGCCTTTGGCCCCATTCGCACATCGGTCCGCTACTGACGCCATCTCACAGGCCAACGGGGCGCCCCACGCCGACTTTCAACATTGTAGGATGGCCACAGAAGTGCGACAACTTACTAGACACCACCTCGGTGCCATCCGGATCTTGGCGCGTTGTGCTGCCTTCGGCCTATTCGCACATCGGTCCGCTACTGACGCAAACTCACAGGCCAACGGGGCGCCCCACGCCGACTTTCAGCATTGTAGGATGGCCACACCAGTGCGGCAACTTCCTACACACCACCTCGGTGCCATCCGGATCTTGGCGCGTAGTGAAGCTGCAGCAGCTGCAAATAAGCTTCAGACAGTGTTACAACCGCTGCTCAGAACTCTCAACTATGACACCACCTCGATGCCATCCGGATCTTGGCGCGTTGTATTGCCTTCGGCCTATTCGCACATCGGTCCGCTACTGACGCCGCCTCACGTGCCAACGTATTTTCTCCGCATTTTATACCCTATGCCGCATAACAGGTCATGTGACTTGTTTATAAAACTTTTCATTGGTTCATTTTACTTTTGGTTTCCTAATGATGGAAGGCTTGATCATATGACCTAAAAACAACACTTTTCATTGGATGAAAACTTTTTTTTCCCCCCAAACGATGAAAGCCCCACCTTGTTTCTGGATGTTTCAGACTGAAGCTGGCGTCACCATGAGAGCACCACCATCTCGTAGCTCCGTCGTGGTCATTCCGCGAGCAATCATGGCAGCCGCTCCCCACCAGAAGCCTGCAGGAGTCGGGGCCCCCAAAACTTTTGATGAATTCTCAAGGCGGAGGGGACGCTTTCGAGAATGGGGTCCAAGACCTAGCAGACAAGCGTCCGATTTCCAAGGTGTCCCAGGGCCATTTCAGTGGACCAGGCCCAAAAAGGAAACAGCCTGCCGCCATTTTGAGAGTCCTGTGACAGCCGCCTATCGCTGCACCGCAAGAGTGGGCGCAACTCAGCTGAATGGCGGATTTTGACACAGTGGACCAAAAGCGGACGGAATGGCAACTGAAACGGTAAAGGGGCGCCCCACTACAACAGACGAGACTCCACCTGGAGAGGCCCGTTCACGCCGCCTCCCCCGGGGCGCTCCACGCCGTTATTCGGAGCAGCATTGTAGGATACCAAAACCAGTGCGGCAACTTACTGGACATCACCTTGGTGCCATCGTTCTGCTGCCTTGGAACTATTCGCACAACAGTTTGCTACTGATGACCCACCCCCCGCGACGCCCCACGCCGTTATTTGCTGGGTGGCAACTTACTAGACATCACTTTTGTGTCATCTAGATTTCGGCGCGTTCTGCTGCCTTGGAACTATTCGCACAACAGTTTGCTACTGATCACCCACCCCCCGCGACGCCCCACGCCGGAAATCTGGACGTTGTGCTGCGTTGGGACTATTCGCACAGCCGACCGCTACTTCGTTGTTTTTCTCTAAAAATGTTTATATGTTATTACTATTTTTGTTTTCTTGTATATATTTATAAATTATTAAAGTTTTATAATCTTACTACTTTGTCGGAGTGCTATATATTTTTAATGTGACACATAATTGTAAAAACTTTGATGTACAAAGAGTCATCCCTGGAATCTTCCGCTTCACGCTCGGTCCCCTCCCCAATCACAATACAGAATGGTTTTCAGATAATAGCAACGCTTCTGCTGTGACGGATCTCATCGAGTGTGGGCCTTGATCTACTATAACTCCTTTGAAGACGGGTGATTCTTTACAGCTGTGGCCATAAACTACATCTGCAGGGCTAGCTGATAGCCTAGGACCGGCCTGGACAATCGGACACAGAGGAAAAGGAGTGTCAGAGGGTGCGGTAGTGAATAGGGCGAAAGGGAGGTGTCGGGCGGGCACAGGGTGTGATTCTCAGGGAAGAACAGCGCAGATGGGGGGAGGTTTATTACCCATGCATAAAACAGAGAGCGGGGGTGACCACTGCCTGGGGGAGATGCTTGCGAGGGTGGGGAGCCATGCTAAGGATCGACAGCGTTCACAGAGTGGATCTGGTCAAGGCATCTAAAATGGCTGCCGTGCACGACAAAAGTGTGGCATTTGAAAAAAGACAAGATGGCGCACACAATGTTTTTCAACAATTCCTGATTTCCTTAGAATCGAACGTTAACAGACGTTGGGGCATATTACCAAAGTTAAGCGATATTTATCCCTAACGATGCATTGCAAAGATTTTTTTACCGTCAGAAATTATCGCAGATAAACCTTGCTATTATCAAGGTTTATCGCAAATACGATAAAAAACGAGCGCAATGCATTAATGTCGCTGAAAACTCCGCGATATTCATGCATTACCGAGCTAATGCTCTTAGCCATGTTATCCACCTCCCATTGGATAACATGGCTAAGAACTGCTCAGGGCAGCTGTTACTTTTTGGAGATATTCGCGCTTATCTCGAATATTTCCAAAAGTTGATAATAGGAGATAGCGATGTTAGCGACTGTTTCCAGTCGCTAACATCTTGGCATGCCCACTTTGCATGTCATTAGTGATAAATATCACTCACATGCAAAGTGGGACCCAAGATGGTCGCTATCTCCTACTAGCCGTCGCTAACTGGTGTTAGCAACAGCTAGGTAATACACATATAATTTTATCTCCGCGAAGCGGAGCGCTGTTACAGATATATATCTTGTTTTTGAACGTTAATTTCTCAAAATGCACTGAAGCACATATATTGAGACATAGCAAAGGCACATCGGGCTACCAGTCCCTAATATTTTACCAAGTTTCGTGCAAATCCATTCAGCCGTTCGATTATTATTATTATTATTTTTTTTTGCCCCGCGGGGCCCTTTTAAAACCTCCACATCAAACCTAGGGGGTCAGCGAGGATCTACTATGCCCCCTTATGGTCATCAGCCGTTCGATTATTATTATTATTATTTTTTTTGCCCCGCGGGGCCCTTTTAAAACCTCCACATCAAACCTAGGGGGTCAGCGAGGATCTACTATGCCCCCTTATGGTCATTTGCCCCTTCGCTTTGGCCTCCTCTTGTCTCTCGATCCTACCGAGAGACAAGATGGCGGCCGCTACGTACTGTTTGGAATGTTTACAGACACCGGAGAGCCAATCAGCTTCGCTTCGCAAAGCTCCGTAACGCGAAAAGTACGCGAAGCGGTGCGCTGTTACAGATATATATCTTGTTTTTGAACGTTAATTTCTCAAAATCCACTGAAGCACATATATTGAGACCTAGCAAAGGCACATCGGGCTACCAGTCCCTACAATTTTGCCAAGTTTCGTGCAAATCCATTCAGCCGTTCGATTATTATTATTATTATTTTTTTTTGCCCCGCGGGGCCCTTTTAAAACCTCCACATCAAACCTAGGGGGTCAGCGAGGATCTACTATGCCCCCTTATAGTTATTTCCCCCTTTGTTTTGACCTCCTCTTGTCTCTCGATCCTACCGAGAGACAAGATGGTGGCCGCTACGGACTGTTTGGAATGTTGACAGACGCCGGAGAGCCAATCAGCTTCGCTTCACAAAGCTCCGTTGCGCGAAAAGTCCGCGAACCAGAGCGCTAACCGGTCCGCTGTTACAGATATATATCTTTTTTTAAACGTTAATTTCTCAAAATCCACTGGAGCACATATATTGAGACCTACAAAAGGCACATCGGGCTACCAGTCCCTACAATTTTGCCAAGTTTCGTGCAAATCCATTCAGCCGTTCGGGCTAAAAGTGAGGCCAACCGCCCTATGGAAAACTCAATGTTAAAAACACGTTTTGGGACCCCCCTTTTTTCTCGGCCCCCACTGGACGAACCCCCCCCAAATTTTCAAGGGCTGCTCAGAAACAAAATGTGCAATTTTCCTGAAAATTTCAGCCGATTCCGTCCACAAACGCCAAAGTTATTAGACATAGAATTTTCAAAAAACCCATAGAGAAAAAATCCTAACTATATATACCTACTGGCGACCGCCAGTAGGTAATATATATATATATATATATATATATATATATATATATATATATATATATATATATATATAAGTTCACAAGCTTTAGGATACACTCTACATCGGTAGATCTTAAAGAGAGGTCTGGATGCACTCAGATGGTCTCTGTAAATGAAAGGGCAGTTTGAAGTTTTTTTTTCTAAAATGGTGGATAAGTGGACTTTTGAAAAAATCAATAAACTGATTAGTTGTTTGAAATATTATTAGCTACAAAACTAGGGTGCATTTTTTTGTTTTTTAAAAGCCTGTTATTTATTGGTTAAGTAAAAGTGATAGAAAAGAACACTACTTTAGATAAGGTACAATACAATACAAAATATTTTTATTGTTGAATTAATAAAAATCCTCACAATAAGAAAGGTAAGATTAACCAGTGTTCGCAACGCAGGTTACATTATAAAAAACAAGAAGATAACAATTTAAAAAAGAGTTAAAACTAGAACTCTACTAGAAACCCGCCCCCTCTTACAAGATAAGGATTTATAGAGTGGGCTGGGGGTCACTAGCAAAGAGGGTAGGGGCAAGGCAATATGTAAAATGATCATTGGGAGGCCTGTAGCTGCTTTCTAATTTCCATCATAAATTTGAGACCCCGACAGGTCAGGATTGGAGATGAACCTCCCAGCCAGAAAATAATGGCCTGGTGACATGTTCTTATTTTCAGGTTGTTCAATATGTCCCGTATAAAGCGTCTTCTAGATACCCTAAGGGATGGACATACACAAAACAAATGAACTAGAGATTCAGTATGATATCCGCAGAGTCGACATTTTGGGCAATCATCTTGGGGTTTCCAGGAAGGTAGTAAGTCCTTAGATTCGTGAAGGCCCATACGAGGTTGATAAGGTATTTTTTTAAATAGTGGCTAAAATGGGTTGCCAAATAGGCCTGAGGTTGTTGGAGTGAGTAAGAAGAAATGACTGACCAGGCATGACGTCGATGGGACAATGTTTGTTTGTCTTCTAAAACAGACTTCCTTTTAGCAATAGAATTTACTATTTTGCAGAAGCTGGCTTGATCAAATTTTTTATTCCATGTTACTGGCAGATCAAAGTCCACAAGGCATTTCTCCAAATGAATGGCCCAGGGCTGAGTGGGATCTGTATTAATTGCTTGCCAAAAAAGATTATTTAGAGTGTGTGGGTCGGCGGCACGAAGTTTGTGGCAAAAATGAACAAATGTTGACTTGGCCCTGAAGTTTTGGTTTTGAAGCCCGAATTCTAATCTCACCTGCGCTGGTGAGGAGCATTTAGGCAGTTTGAACACTTCTTTATAAATTTTGTTTTGTAGAGTATTTAGTAGACTAATCTCCCCTCCAAGCCATGTTACCAGCCCATACGATAATGTGGGTAAAACCTGAGCGGCCATTACTTTTAAAAGATGGGTATAATTTGGACCATCCAGTTTTTGCAAGAGACGCCTGTATCCGTAGATTAATGTCTGGGACTTAGCTTTTAACACCGCAGGGTGTTGTTTTTTTGAATTATCTTTGCCAAAGGTGACCCCCAGATACCGATAGTGTGGCTGTTCCCCTATTGCAAGGTGGTTACATGTCCAATTGTATTTGATTGATTTTCGCTCTACAAGACGTATTACTTTTGTCTTGTCTCTATTTAGTTCCAGATGTTCTTCGTCTAAGTAGAGTTGTAAAGCATATATCAGCCTTTGCAGCCCGAATGGAGGTTGGCTTAAAAGGACAATATCGTCTGCAAACTGAATAATTGGCATTGGGGTGTTGCAGAGATTCGGAGCATGACTTACAACTTGATCACGTTTTTTCCCTAGATCGGCGAGGTATAGATTAAATAAGCAAGGAGCCAGGACACAGCCCTGTTTCAGTCTGTCTTCAGTTGGAATTTTTGATGTGAGACTTGTACCCTGTCCTTGTTTAACCCTTGCCCAAGTGTCCGTGTAAAGGAGCATTAGAGAGTTGAGAAAGTTTGTTGACAGCCTCCACTTCTTGAGTTTTGCCCAAAGTCTCCCCCTACTAACTCGGTCAAAGGCGGCTCTGATGTCGATAAAGCAGCCGTATAACCAGCTGTTCTTCATTTTGGCTCCTTCTATCAGGACTGCTAGGGATTTGTTGTTGTCCTGTCCCTTTTCGAAAACCTGTTTGATAACTGGGGATTAGATTGGTATTATCCACCCATTCCTGTATTTCCTCCAGAATGCAGGATGCGTATAGTTTGGCTTCCACGTCTATCAAAGATATTAGACGATAGTTCTGTGGCAGTCTCCTGTCCCCCTTTTTGAAAATGGGGAGGATGATATTACCATTCCATGATGGAGGCTGCTGTTTACGGGCAAAAACTTGGTTAAACAGGGCAGACAGCTGGAGGGCCCAAAAATCAGCATTATATTTAAATACTGCATTAGGAAGACCGTTGGTTCCTGGTGCCCCTTCTGTTTTAAGTTTGTTAATAAACCTTTTGACTCTATCGCTGGAAAATGTGTCCGACTGTATCGGCAGGTCATTAAGCCTTCCTATATCTCGGTTATTTGTTGAGTTTTCTACTGCTCCTTTCAGGTGGATTGAATTTGTGGTGGGATTGGAACAACAATAATTTTCAGAGAGATTCGTTCATTTTGAAATAGAGCTTTTTGACGTGGTCTTCCCAGCTTTGTTTGCTAATGCCAGGATCCTGGGATATTACTTCTGCGTTGTTTAATTTGTTAATAATACCCCAGAAGTCCCTTGTGTTGCACTTCTTACTGGCTAATAGCAATTTCGCCCACATTTCTTCCTTCTGTTTGCTCTTGGCTTTCCACACCATTTTACGATACATTTTTCTCATACTCCTAACAAGGGAGTAGGTTAGTGAGGAGCGCTCGATGTTACTTCTTATTGCCTTCCGTTGCACCTGGGCTAATTTTCTCTTTTCCTGTCTTAGTTTATTATTAAACCATGGTTCCCATAGAACTAGTGGGACTTGATGCGCAGCAAGGGGTACCGAGTGTTGAATGGACAGGTTCTCTAACAGATTTTCCCAAGTTGAAACCGGATCTTCTTTTTGTTCATTTTCGTGTAGAGCAAAGAAGTCGCTTGCGGTTTCGTGGGTGGCTTTGGTTCCGCTACCCCTCCAACGCAGTCTTCGTAAATTGAATTTCTCTGTATGAGCAGAGAGAGCAGTTAGTTGGACAGACTCCGGCACCCCTAAGTTGATCCAAATGATTTGAGGAAAGTGGTCACTTTCAGATCGCATTACTATTTCATAGCCCTCCAATAAGTCCATCAGTTTGTTACTGATTAAGGTAAAGTCGATCGTTGACTAAACCTTGCCACTCATGTATGTGGGAGCTGTTGTCAATCCGCCTACTGTTTCAGACTTTAACATAGTTAATCCCAACGTAGTCAGTTGTTTTGAGATTGATGAGTTGGGCTCAGCCCGGGTGTTTTGTCTAAAGATGTGAGTATATAAATCATCATCACTTAGGTTTAAATTAAAGTCGCCTGATAGAATCAGCAAACTTTGGGAGTTTGATTTCTGGAGTGTTTTTATAAGTTCAGTAAGCACGCCCAGTTTCTCTTTTTTTTCATTCGATCAGGGTGAATGTAAATATTTATTACTAACAATTGGTGGCGGGGTTTTATAGAGATCTTGGTTACCTGCACCCAGTTTAGTCCCACGTCCTGTTTTTCTGGCTCCCAATTGTATTTCTGCAAAATGTAAGGGGATAACCCACCACTGGGGTGCCCAAACTTGGATGTTCTCTCGGCAAGGATGTGCTATTCGGTGAAGCCAGGAATGGCGGGGTATACCAGATTCCAGGTCTCTTGTAGTAGTAGAATGTCATGTTTGTTAAAAAACAATTGAGTATCACTGTCTTGATCCATACTACTAAATCCATGAATATTCCAACTGCAGATGCCTATTTTAGGCATTTTAACCCCGTCCTTGTATACAAGTTTTGGCCGTGTACTTTGATTTAAAAGTTCATTTTTCTTAGGTATACTTTTGATTTAAGGTTAACAGGATCCATGACCAGTCCTGGGTTTGGGACCCGCCTGAACAAGATTGCGTTTGGAATATATCATTACCACAGTTCTCTTGGGCTAGTGTAGCTCAAAGGGCACCATGAAGACACAAGGTTTCCTTATGGTTGGTTCTGTCCTCACTGCTTGTGTTCTGCAAACCTTTTACAAGCGGGAAGGGATATCTCTTGCGTGTATGTAGTGTAATGATAATTCCCCAGTGTTCGAATGATCCTTTGTTTTCAAAGATTCTTGCCGCTATCTCCTTGGTAGCCCAGGTTGTAACCGAAACTTCGATGTTTGTATGATCTGTTTTTTGGCCGAACACAACTGAGACAAGGTCTTGAGAGGTTATACCTCTAAGCTCGGGAACAAGTCCAAATAATTTCAGTAAGTTTCCTCTGTTTAGAATGTTATGCAAGCCCTTTGACTCATATTCGGGGGTAAAAGTTAGCATTGGTTCTAGATCTGGTATCAAGTTTTTCAATAATTCTCGAGGGCGTGTGATAGAGTGATTTGGGTTACTCACTGGATGTTTTTTGTTTTTTTGGTCACGCTTTGTGTGGAACCCTTGTTGCTGGTACCCCTTGCGGGAGAAAGGGATAATGGTGGCTTATGGTTGTTTTTGGGTTCAATAACCGGATGTGATTGCACTGTACAATTGCGGTTTTGCCCGTTTTTGGTTATTAAAATCGGGGTGATGTTCCTTTGTGGGACACGGGTTCCTGGTTTGTGTTGCATTATTCCCGGTTGGGCCATTGTTTTTTGTTTGGTACACTGCCTGTCATTCCCGATTTTGGTTATTTTGATCGGGGTCAAATCGTGTACTGAGTGGGCGTGGGTTTGGCTAATTCCTCGTTGGGTCCTACATGATGTTGTGACTCCTTTTAGGTTGATTGTTAGTTGCTCCGAGGGACATGTTTTTTCGAGCGAGTCACTCCCAGCTATTGGTCTATTTCCTTGTACGGGAGTCTGATTAGCATTTGGAGTCGGAGTAAAGGTTTTCACCAATGATGTCATTTCCGAGGCGAGGTGCGAGGGTGATTTTATGTTGGTACGAGCAGTCAGTGCTTTCTGAGTCTTGCTCAGTCCTTCTGAGGATGGTTGGCCTGTGCCGCAGGACTGTGCCCACAGTTTGGAATTTTTCATTGAAGTTTTTGCCTGGATGAGGGATTGTCCTTCCGATAAAATAGTGACAGTGTTGGAAGAGGTGTTTGCTGATCCATATGCTCTTGGCTGATTGATCGAAGATTTTGAAAAGAAGTTGTCGATGGTGATCCCTTGTTTACCTTTTAATTTGGACCTAGCTTTCCTTGCTCTTTTCCTTTGTTTTTTTTGTAAGGTTGTCGGCGGGCGGCTGTTCAGGATCGGCCGTACCTTTGAGCGAATGGACGACCGAGATCGAGGAACCTTTATTCTGCGACTTTCGGTGGGTTGGCGGGCAAGGATCCCCGTTCCCATATGGACTCTCGCATAATGAAGATTGAAGGGTTGGAGCGCTTGGTTTCCCCGTGTTATAATTTTCTCCTGATGGAACTAGATTTATCATCTGGTTGTTTCCTTTTTTTACTGCTCCCAGAATATCTTTGAGTATTGCAGGGAGTGTGACCAGTTTCTCGATGATACGCCCACAGTCGCAACTGGACAATGGCTTGTAAGGCCTTTGTCAGTTAGAACCTGTTTTGCCAGGGCAGTATCCGAGGATTGTTTGCTTGTCAAGAGAGTGATGATTGTGTCCGTTTTAGAACTGATTTGGGCAATGTGGTCTGCAATGACGTTTATCAAGTCTATTTGGACCTGCATCTTATCGGATTGGTAGTTGAGAGCCTTTATAGCGTGGTCCAAAGTGCTAATCAGAGTGTTCCCCAGGAACCAGAAAGCGCTTCGCTGGTGCTGATCTTAATCTGCTCCTCCCGTTTGGAGGTCGAACTTGTCGAAGAAATTGATATAGGAGACTGTATTGATTTTTTTTGGTAGATGCTGCGAGTTCCCGAGGTGTCGTCGATTAAGATTCCATGAGTCGTGCTAGAGGCAACCACATTATGGGGCGTAGACGCCACTGGATTTAGATTTCGTTCCTCGGCCAGTTGGTCATAGACCAAATTTAGATCTAGATTTAGCTTTTGCGACTGCTGGCTTGGGGCTGAGACCAGTGTCGCATTGACCAAATTAGGAAGATTAAATCCAGTCGAGTGGTCAATCTGGTCATCTTGCCTTGTAGGCCTCTGGATTGGTTGTGTTTTTAAACGTCCATCCCCATGATTGGTTTTGGCCTTGTTGTGATCAAGAGCATGATTGTTATCGCCCATTATCGATTTATTATTGAAATCATTGAATAAGATTTCTAAAGAGTCCTGACCAGGAGAAATGGGCGAGGGCAGAACAAGTTTTTTACCCGGGCTTGTTTGATTTGCTTTTGGAGAGCTACAATTGTGAATCATTGCCTGTACGAGATCTGTTTTTTTTGTGAGAGACTTGAATGGTTGCTCAATTAGTGGAACCGGTTTAGTTTGGATGAAAGATTCTGAAGTTTTGTTTAAGGCCGTTGATGAATTGCCACAATTTGGGGTTCCTGGGTGGCTGGAGTTTGTCTTCTTGGCTGGTTGGATGGGACTTGGTAGGTTCCTGAATTCCTTCGTTGTTGCCAACATTGCCGATACAGGGTCTTTTAAAAAGAAAAATTTGTTGATCTTTTGCTGGTTTCCTCGTAACCGGCTGGGGCTGACCGGGGGCGAGGGCGGACGTTCTGTCTCGCTTGTCCCCTCTCCGTCGCACACCCCCTCCTGCAGAACGACTAGGGGCGAAGTTGCTTGAGCTTGTTTTGATGCGTCTGACTTCTTGATCTTTGATGCTTTGTTTGTTGTAGCCTGTCGTTTGGTACCTGAACGCATGTTTGTCCTCCACAGTAATGTGTTGGAATTGGAGCTGGAGAAAAGCTGAATGGCCTGCTGGTTAAGGCAAGGATGGGCCGAGGTGGGGCACTGAGGGGGGCAGTTGGTTCGGACAAGCGGTGCACTCAGGGGGTACCTTGAGCCAAAACGGACCTAGTCAGCTTGGCCTGGGCTGCCCCCGGGCTCTTACTTAGCGACTGCCTCTAACGGCAACCGCGCTCGTGCTTTGTCCCTACCCTGCCCTTCACTTCCACTTGCTTGCCTCTCAGCCTCTCGAAGGCAGGCCAAGAAGGGCCAAGAAAGGTTCGAGAAAAAGGTCCAAGAAAGGTCCAAGAGGGGGAGGGTTTCCTGGATGAGGGCGGTGGGGCGTTGCTAATGCTGGCCCTGGCCCTAGAACACAGCAAAGCAGCCAACTGTAGCAAGCAAGGAGCTGCAAGGTGAAGCGCAATAGCCAACTTACTGGGCTGCCTCCTGCGAACCACCGGACACCAAACGGTGGGCTCCTCGCCCCTTGAACTCACGGACCACACCTCTCCTTCCTCCTCGGTGGCTCTGAGCTGGCCAGAGCGTCCGGACATTATGGAGGGGCAGGGGCAAGGTCCAAGGTCTCGGCTTCTCAGCCTCCCGTCTGCGCGGCTGAAGGAGAGCTGGAGAGCTGAAAATCAAAGTGCGGGGGGGCTTGGGCCTGGGGCTGAGGCTGGATACCCCCAAGAAAACCCTAAAGAAGACTCTCACTGCAGCTCCCACCGCGGCTCCTGCTCGCTCGGCGTCTGTGTCTGCTCTGCTCTGCTTCGATAGAGCCGCGCACACGCTTTAGATAAGGTAGTATATTGTGAAGTCAAGCACACTTGCTGTTTTGATTTGCAACAATGTATGATGAACTTTTCACCTATGTGCTCAGTTAGGTGTTCCCTGAAGTTTTTCTATGGTAACTGGCAGAATGTGGAATGGGGAAGGGTTGAAAGTTTTGACAGTTGGAAAGGGTTGAAAAGTTCAAGCAATAGAAAAGTGTGTTTTATTTTGAATTTAATGTGGGAATAAATGTGATTTGTAATTAATTTGTGTATGTGTGTAGATTGAGTGTGTAGATTGATAGAAAAAGTTTGCTGTTTGGTATAGTACTTTTTTTATCTCCTAGGGTTGATTGGAGAGTTTTTCAATGATCCTCAATGTCAAAATCTTGTTTTTTCTTCTTTTTTTCTTGCTTAGGTACGCTTACGGGATGTCTTACAGACTTTACACCGTACGATAAATCTATCGTTAAAAAAAAATAGCCTTTTTTACTCATTTTTAATAATCCCCGGGGACCCATCCCCTGGGGCTTTAACTTTATGTTTGGGGGGTTGATTGCCCCCCCCTCACCCCCGGGGACTGCCACCCCCTGGGGCTTCCTTTTTAAAAAAAAAAAAAATCTTGGGGGGGCTATAATGTAGTGCTCATATATATGGGCTATGTTCTGTCTCTTAAACGTTTTAGTGTGGTAAATGTGTTTTGGTAAAATGTATGGTTTTAAAATTTTTGTCCTGGATCACATTGAGTGTCTGTGTAAATTAAAGAATTATATTTGCACCTTTTTCTATAATCTCTCCTGTCTCTCCTCACAGTCTACCTCTCTTTGCTTACACTGTCCTCTTTCTTCTGATATTGTGTCTCATGTTTGGATGTAATGCTGGCAAAAAATTAATGCTGCATATTGGAAATGAATTTTGAAAATCAGTCAGGTTTCTGCACTGTAATGTAGTCTCCCTCTGTCGTCATTGTCTTTCCTGTCCCTTAATGTTCCCCCTTTTTTTATACTCCCTCCTCCGTTTACTTAATTCTCTCTGTTTTATCATACCTCCTCTTAGCAACGCCTCACTCACTATAGATAGAGTGCTGTATAAACTCTTGGGCAGATTTAGAAGCACCTTGGTCCTCTTTCTTCTTGTATTGTGTTCCATGTTTGGATGTAATGCTGGCAAAGAACTAATGCTGCATATTGGAAATTTATTTTGAAAATCAGTCAGGTTTCTGCACTGTAATGTAGTGCCTATATACATGGGTGGTGATCTGTCACCTAAACGTTTTAGTGTGGTAAATGTGTTTTGGTAAAATGTATGGTTTTAAAATGTTTGACCAGAATCACACTGAGTGTCTGTGTAAAGTAAAGAATTATATTTGCACCTTTTTCTATAATCTCCCCTGTCTGTCCTCACAGTCTACCTCTCTCTGCTTATACTGTCTTATCTTTTCTGATATTTCCACTCTATCCTTATTTTCACTTGTCTTTCTTTATAGTGCTGTTTCTTTTCAAACTGCATCCCTCCATACTTCCTCTTAGCAATGCCTCACTTGAAAATTAGTCATGTTTCTGCACTGTAATGTAGTGCTCATATACATGGGCTGTGTTCTGTCTCTTAAAAGTTTAGTGTGGTTAATGTGTTTTGGAAAAATGTATGGTTTTAAATTTTTGTCCCGGATCAAAATGTGTGAATGAAAGAATCATATTTGCACCTTTTTCTATAATCTCACCTGTCCATCCTCTTCGTATACCTCTCTCTGCTTATACTGTTTTCTTTTTTCTGATATTGTATCTCCTGTTTGGATGTAATGCTGGCAAAAAAGTAATGCTGCAAATTGGAAATGTATTTTGAAAATGATTCAGGTTTATGCACTGTAATGTAGTGCTCATATACATGGGCTGTGTTCTGTCTCTTAAACGTTTTAGTGTGGTAAATGTGTTCTGGTAAAATGTATGGTTTTAAAATGTTTGTCCAGGATCACATTTAGTGTCTGTGTAAATGAAAGAATTATATTTGCACCTTTTTCTATAATCTCCCCTGTCCCTCCTCACAGTTTACCTCTCTCTGCATATACTGTCCTCTTCTTTCTGATATTTCCACTCTTTCCTTATTTTCACTTGTCTTTCTTGATAGTGCTGTTTCTTTTCAAACTGCATCTTGTGTTCTTAGTCTCCCTCTGTCGTCATGGTCTTTCCTGTCCCCTAATGTTCCCCCTTCTTTTTATACTCCATCCTCTGCCCTCTTAATTCACTCTGTTTTATCATACCTCCTCTTAGCAATGCCCCACTCAATATAGATAGAGTGCTGTATACACTCTTGGGCAGAGTTACAAGCTCCTTGGGCATCTTTCCTTTTGTATTGTGCCTCAATTTATGGATATAATGCTGGCAAAAAAAGTAATGCTGCAAATAGGAAATGTATTTTTAAAATGATTCAGGTTTCTTCACTGTAATGTAGTGCTCATATGCATGGGCTGTGCTCTGTGTCTTCAACGTTTTAGTGTGGTAAATGTGTTTTGGAAAAATGTATGGTTTTAAAATTTTTGTCCAGGATCACACTGAGTGTCTGTGTAAATGAAAGAGTTATATTTGCACCTTTTTCTATAATCTCCCCTGTCTGTCCTCACAGTCTACCTCTCTCTGCTTATACTGTCTTATATTTTCTGATATTTCCACTCTTTCCTTATTTTCAATTGTCTTTCTTGATAGTGCTGTTTCTTTTCAAACTGCATCTTATGTTCTTAGTCTACCTCTGTCATCATGGTCTTTCCTGTCCACTAATGTTCCCCCTTTTTTTCATACTCCTTCCGCTGCCCTCTTAATCTTCTCTGTTTTATCATATCTCCTCTTAGCAATGCCCCACTCAATATAGGTAGAGTGTTGCATACACTCTTGGGCAGATTTATAAGCACCTTGGGCCTCTTTCTTCTTGTATTGTGTCTCCTGTTTTGATGTTATGCTGGCAAAGGTCTAATGCTGCATATTGAGAATGTATTTTGAAAATGAGTCAGGTTTCTGCACTGTAATGTAGTGCTCATATACATGGGCTGTGTTCTGTCTCTTACACGTTTTAGTGTGGTAAATGTGTTTTGGAAAAATGTATGGTTTAAAACTTTTTGTCCAGAATCACACTGAGTGTCTGTGTAAATGAAAGAATTACATTTGAACTTTTTTCTATAATCTCCCCTGTCTCTCCTCACAGTTTACCTCTCTCTGCTTATACTGTCCTCTCTTTTCTGATATTTCCACTCTTTCCTTATTTTCACTTGTCTTTCTTGATAGTGCTGTTTCTTTTCAACCTGCATCCTGTGTTCTTAGTCTCCCTTTGTCGTCATGGTCTTTCCTGTCCCCTAGTGTTCCCCCTTCTTTTTATACTCCCTCCTCTGCCCTCTTAATTCTCTCTGTTTTCTCTTACCTCCACTTAGCAATCAGACCCTCCAGCATTTCGCGATTTCGCGATTCACGAAAAAATCACGAAATTAGTTGACTAACGCGATACCCGCAATATTTACAATTATTGCTGCCATATTTACAGAAAAGCGTTAGTAAAACAATGTCCTTTTAATGGCTGTGCGCGCACACGTCACTACGTGCCGCCGTTCAGCCGTCCAGTACCCCTTCCTCCAGCAAGATCGAAGCATTTGGCTTTGATGTCCAAATGCACCCCTTAACTTCGCCTACTGGCGCCTCGCTGCAGTCAGTCCTACATGAACAGGACTTTTGCTCGCATGATGCCAGAGACTCAGAGAGAGCGTCGGTCGGCTCAGGCTGCGGCAGGATGTTATCAATTTCCTGCCGCCCAGGCCCCCAGCAATTGCTGCTGACACCGAGCGCTAGTGTTCAATTATAGGAGCATGGCAAGATGGCCCTTCCTTCCTGACCTTGACATGTGCTGTAACCCTGCTGTGTGTAAGGGGGAGGGGGAGGGGGCAGGGACACCTGGACACCGGGGTTTGTGTCTGGTAATAGTGAGTCTGACAGCAGGTGCTGAGTGTCTTTAAAAGACACACAGCATGGCTCTCAGGACAGTGGTGCCAATATGATGAGCTCCTCTCACCAGCCGGGACAGTCTTTAGGTGGGGGGGGGGGAGGAGAGGTGTTAGAACCATACAGAGAAATGCTAATTGATCCAATTGTAGATTAACCATTGACTGGGTAGCTGAGACTCGAGTTTTTTTTGGAGCCGTTTCCTCACAAGGATAGTTACTCAGAGACGAGTGCAAACTTTGGGGTAAAAAACGAAGGACCGGAAGGTAGTGAAGTAAGGGGACAGGGTGAGGATAGATTGCGAAGCCTGAGGGGGAACTTAAAATTGTAGGTTCACCATCATGGTCTGTGGTAATTGTGATCACACGTAGCGCGCATATTCGCAAAACCATATTTTATGAGGATAACTGTGAGGTATTGTTTTTCTCACAGCGATCCTTTTGTTTGCTCGTGAAACTTATGCAGCACGGTGCTGAATTCCTTTAGTATCCAGGAGTTTTCAAGCAACAATAAAAAATGTCAAGTTAACTGCTGAATAATGCTCTTTCTGTTGCAAGATCAGCACTTTGTCATGATAAAAAAGGGCAGAGGAATATTCCTGCTGCAAAGGACGTAAATCAGGTTACAACGGCACAAAGATAGTGTCCTCCAATTTCCGGTACTTTGCTACAGTTTCGAAATATTCTTAAAGTTTCTAATTGCTCTATGGGGTAATTTATGATATTCAGCTATTTACCTAGACTTCATTGATTTATTTTGTTCAGGAAAAAGTGTCACTCAAAGTCGTTGAGTGTCACTCATATTTACACTGAATTTATGAAAATGTCACACACAAGCAATCTGAAACCTTGGCAGCTATATACCCAGTAGCCGAACTTCAGAACTGCTGGGGATATTTTAAGGCCCCTTTTAGAACATTGGGTTTCAGAAAAGACGATAGTTTTTTAAATGATTTTTCTTTCCTTTGTCCACTCACAAACTGTATCTTAAATTCCCACACTAAGGGGCCGATTAGGATGGCGGACGGACTTGCGTCCGTCCACCACCCCAGAGGTGGAGGGACCGTCCGCAGGGCATTAGGATGTGACCGCCACCCTGGCGGTCACATCCTGCATGTTTTAACATTGCAGCTGTGCTGCTTCAAGCAGCACCCGCCGCAATGTTAAAACTGCATGTGTTACATTTACATGCACAAAGCGGCAGGCACCGCGCGGTGCCTGCCGCTTTGTACATGTAAATGTTGGGGGGTACACTCCCACCCCCGACACCCTGGGGGCCCGCAACGGGCCCCCAAAAGCCAAAGTCCACATGCTTTTCCACGGCGGAAAAGCCGCCGCGGAAAAGCATGTGTTCGTGCAATTCCTAATTTGGCTGACAGTGTCTTGCAGACACCGTCACCAAATAGCCATCCTCACACCACGGATCAGCGGCGGACGGACCTGCCGTCCGCCGCTGGTCCAACTGCACTCCCACCGCCATCCTGATCTGGCGGTGGGTCTTCTATTTCACTGCGGCGGATAATCCGCATACTCCGGGCTGGCGGTGGCTTCCGCCGGCCCGGAGTATGCGGATTATCCGCAATCATATTGAGGCCCTTAATTTGCTGCATTACTTTCTGGTAAAGCGCTCTAGGAGCAAAGCAGGACTTCCTGCATGGGTCATATTTGTATTATCCATATATTTTCAATGTTAAAAAGGTTGATAGAAATCACTGTTTTTTAAAATGGACAAGTCTGGAGGCAGTGGTGCCCCTGCAGGGGTGCATACATGGGTGCTAGAAAACCTCAGGGGGAAATAAGGCCCCTTCTAACGAGGTGCAGATTGGAGCTGTGCTTCCGTCGAACCGCAGACACTTGCCTGTTACACAGTGGAATACTTGCAAAATCAGTTTACATTGATTTAATGCTGAAAAGTAATAATTACGAGAAAAATAAAATGCCGCAATAATGCCGCTAAATTTCCATTTTTGTGCCGCTAAATTTCCATTTTTGTGCCGCTAAATTTTCAAAACTATGCCGCAATATCCTGGGAGGTCTGAGCAATGCCCCACTCAATAAAGATAGAGTGCTGCATACACTCTTGGGCAGATTTACAAGCACCTTGGGCCTCTTTCTTCTTGTATTGTGTCTCAATTTTTGGATGTAATGCTGGCAAAAAACTAATGCTGCATATTGGAAATGTATTGTGAAAATGAGTCAGGTTTCTGCACTGTAATGTACTGCTCATATACTTGGGCTGTGTTCTGTCTCTTAAACATTTTAGTGTAGTCTAATCTATGCTCTCTTCTTAAGAGTAATATAATAGTGTGTTTTATACATTTATTTTTCAAAAGTGATATATTTATACTAGATTCTTTTCATCAATACTAAAAAAAAGTCATCATGCCTAGTAAGGCTAAAAAGACAAAACAACGAAAGAAAGAAAGTTATTGAAAGAGAAGTGATCTACAAGATTTACCTCAAGAAAAATGTATTAATAAGACGCAAAAATGTCCTGGTAAGAAAACTAGAGTAGTGTGTACAAAGAAAAAAATCAGTGTTTCTGCAAAGAAGAGAAAAGACAAGAACTATTATGTTCTGAAAATAATGAGTGTAAGACAAGGAGCAAAAATGTTTACACGGAGATAAGGAAGAAGATGTACTATAATCGAGTTGTATTAAATTTGACTAAGATTGTAAAGAATTGTAAAAGAAAAAAAGTTTTTTTACAAAAAAAAGAAATATAATGAAAATGTAGTTCAGAAAGCTTTTGAATTGAAAAAAAGACTTTTTATTTTAGTAATCAATAGAATTCGATCATTAGATAAGACAATCCATTTAATGAAGGCCAAAAGTAAGTGGAAAAGATTAATTAACAAAAGTAATTTTTCAGAGGTTTTTCAGGGTGAATGGAAACATAGTTCAAGTTCTGAGCCTTTTTTTTAATGAAGAAAGTTATCTTCAGAGTAATGATTTGTTGCATGCAGTGGACACTAGTGGTCGTGCTTATGAGGTTAGAAATGGTTGTCCTATTGAGAAAGAGAAAATTGTTCCTAGAAATGAGGAACAGTAGTTGGTAGTGTACGGCAGGAGTCTATTGAGTTTTTATGCAATTTCTTATGTAACTATACTAAGAAAAGTGTTAAACAAAATATTAGGATGTTGCAAGGATTAGACCCTTGCAGAGTGAAACAAATTACTGGATTGCAAGGACATTCTTTAGCTTGTCTTTCTAAAAAAGTCTGTCAAAGTGTTTTTCACCATTTCAGGATGTTAGCAGTTCATCATACTCATATGAGGAAATTAGTGAGAAAGTTGTATTATGCAAAAAGGTCAGCATTAATGTTAAAAAAGTTGAACAGTGCTCTTTTGCATGGATTTGTATCAGATGTAATTAAGGTTTGTGATGAAATTGAAGTTAGTTATATTGGTCCTCAGGAACACTGTGCAGAAATTGATCCTTTAATAGATGGAAATGTAGAAGTGAATGTACAGCATTGTAGTATAGAAAAATTTGAGCAAGAAATTACTAAGTTTGAGGTATTTTCTGCTGAAAGGCCTAATTATTCTTGTATCTGTTGTATACGTACTCATTATAAAAATCAGACTAGGACTGTTGATCTGTATATAAAAAGTGAAAAAGAAAATAATAATGAGTGGAAGGATTTTGCAATTTATTTGTTGGTAGAGAATTGTTTTGATTTGGGTTCTGATCAGTGTATTTGTAAGTATTGTTATAATAGATTAGATGAGAATAAAATGCCTGCTGGAGCTGTATATAATAATCTTGAGTTGGTAAATATTCCTTGTGAATTAATGGATTTAAATACTTATGAGTCTATTCTTATTCAATGTGTTCATCCATTTCAAGCTATTGTTCGTATGGAGCCTAAGACAGGGAAATTGCCTACTTCAGATTTACAGAGAGGGTTAAAGGTAAAAGTTGTGAATTTGCCTCTAGATTCAAAGAAAAATGTTGAAACAATTAGTGTAGAAAATGTAGAAGATGAACGTTTAGTTATTTTAGTTAATGGTGTTCCTACTAAGAGTAAGAAAATCTGGCAGGAATTAGTGGATGTTAGGAAAGTTAAAAAGGCAACGTCGTATCTGATAAAAACAATCAATATTAATTTACTTCAATTTCTTTGAGAGGCAAATCCAAATATTCTAAATATTGAATACAAGACACCTGGAGAATTGTGTTCTTTGGATCCAGTTAATGTATGCAGGTATTTCAATCATAGATTTGAAGCTATGATGTCTTTTATCACCAATAAAAAAAATCCACCTATTGGAGAGGTTTTGGATTTCTTTTGGAGAAAGGAGTATCAAGCAAGAGGTGCTCCTCACATCCATATGTTAATATGGATTAAAGATGCTCCCACATTTGGAACAGACTAAGATGACACTGTATTGTCTTTCATTGAAGAATATGTAACATGTGATATACTGAAAAGTACAAAAGATAAGGATTTAAGAGGAAAGGTATTACGATTTCAAAGTCATCGATGTGGCAAATACTGTCGACGAAAGTAAAAATCAAAGGATAAATTCTATACCAAATGTCGTTTTGCATTCCCACGTCCTGTTATATCGAAAGGAAGAGTGAACAATTTTATGTCATCTTTGCGACATAGTATCAGAAGAAAGTCTCACAAAAATACCTACAACTTAAGAAGAAATGAAGAGTCAAAATATATAAACGATTACAACCCAGTAATTTCATCCATGTGGAATGCTAGCATGGATATTCAATACATTGTGGACAATTCCATAGCTGTTGCACGATATGTAACATCTTACATAACCAAATCAGAAAAGACAGAATTTAAGGAAATGTGGGAAGAGATTTCTCACGAGAAGAGTCTAAGTAAGAAATTATATACTTACAGTTTGAAGCTGTTATCTCATTGAGAAATTAGAGCGTATGAATGCTCGGATAGCTTATCATCTGCAAGTCTTTACTCCAAATCTAGAAGAATCATTTGGGTGAGTCTTGGTCTTTCTGCAACACAAAACCGAGTACTTAAATCTGTACAAGAAACTGAATATTTAGCTGAAAAGGAGCCAGAAAGTACAGATATTGTGAAAACAAATACGTTGGATACATATTATCCAAATGGAAGTCATCATCTTGAGAACATTTGTCTGTATGAAGTGTTGCAAAACTATATTTTTAAACGGAATATTGCAGAAAACATCAATAATAGTATATATGCCGTGATTGGTTATGAAGGATGCCTGGTTAAACAAAGAAAAGGACATTTGATTAATCATCGTAAACTGAGTTGCGAAACACCTGAAAAAAGGGAATTTTACTATTTAGCTCTTTTGAAACTTTTCAAGCCATGCCGTTCAGAATTAGAATTACTTGGAGATTTCGAGAGCTATGAAGATTCCTTCAATGCTACTAAAGACACTATAGAATATCCTGTTTTTGCTAATTACGTGAAGATGTTGAATGATGAAATTGAGCAAGAAGCTGCAATTGCAGCTGAGATTGCTAGAGACAGTTCTCAGGATAGTCAAACTTCTGCTTCATTAAGTCATGATCCATTAGGAGAACCAATTATTCAAAATGAAGCAGCAACTGCTATGGAAGAGGTGGAACAGCACTGAATCAGGCTCTAGAAGATGTAAGAAACTTAGGAAGTTTGGAAGAACAACTAAATGTTGAGCAGAAAGAAATATATGAGCAAGTGAAAGAACAGATTAACCATGGATTACTTCATGAAAAGAAAGAGCGCTCTTGCTCATCATTTGAACCTATCAGATTGTACGTGAGTGGACAAGCTGGAACAGGAAAAAGTTTTTTAATAAATGTAATTTCAATTTATCTACTCAAAACAACTGATTCGTATTTGTCTTTGTGTTGTCACTGCTCCAACTGGGTTAGCGGCACACAATATTAAAGGAATTACTTTACATCGTTTATTAATGCTACCAGTAGAGCAGGAAAACAAATTGGAATACCACAAGCTAACTGGAGAAGCTTGTTTTGAAGTTTCAAGAGTCTGGAAGAAAATGAAACTTCTCATTATTGATGAGATAAGCATGGTATCAAACTTAATGCTTGCCTTTGAGCATTTAAGAATGCAGCAAATTCATAAAACAGAGTATGACGTATTATTTGGAGGAAAACACGTCATAGATTTTGAAGATCTACTACAACTTACTCCTGTAAAAGGACAACCAGTGTTTAAAACACTGGTGCATGAAGATACCAGAAAGTCTTTGGGGAGCATTGGAAATGTAAACATTTGGTCATATTTTGAGTATAAGGAACTTATTACAAATATGCGACAGACAAATGATGCTGATTATGGAACTATTCTTCAAGATTGGAAGCTATTGATAAAATAGAACATGAAGGAATCACTATTATTTTGACCGAAAAGTTGAAGAGGAAATTGGATTCTTTAGAGAAATCGATAAGTAAAACTGCTGGTTTAGAAAAGAATTTATATGCATGTGTAAACTGTAGGGTAATTTTACAACATAATTTGCATGTGGAAAGAGGTTTAGAAAATGCAGCAATAGGTAAAATTGTTGATTTTGTTAATTATGTAAATAGAGATGGGATTGAATTTTTTAAAAACAAATTTGATGAAATTGCTGAAGTACAACAACTTAGTCGTTGTCCAGCTCATTCTTTGCTTGTAAAAGATTTGTACGTACGCAGAAAACAGTTTCCTATTTGTTTGGCATATGCGGTGACCATTCATAAATCTCAAGGTTTAAGTGGAGATAGTGCTTTAGTGAATATTGGAAGTACCGTGTTTAAAGAGGGTATGGCATGTGTTGCTTTGTCCCAAGTGAGAACTTTATCTGGATTGTATTTGATTGATTTTGATGAGACAAAGGTTAGTGCAGATGCAAATTGTGTGAAAGAGTATAATAGATTAAGAAGAGAATATGCACCCAATTTAGGTCAATATCCAGTGTTTGAAAAGCGTGTGGTAGGTAGAAAAAGAAGATTAGAGAATATCTGTATTGAAACTGTAGAGAAAGGAAAAAAACAAGATGAAGTTGCGCCTGCAAGCAAAAAGAAAAAGGATAGTGTTGAAGAAAATGTTGGATATCGGTTTGAAAATAGTTGTGGTGTCAACTGCTATGCTAATGTAGTTGTTAATGTTGTTTTTCATCTTCAAAGTTTGCAACAGCAAATTGCTGAAAATCGGGAGAAAAGATTCTCTTCGTTGTTGTATTCTATTTATGAGAAATGTAGTAGTGATAGAAATAAAATACAAAGTGTTTCTGATATTCGAAATGTTTTGGACATATGTTCTGGTTCTACTCAATTTATGCAAAATATACAGCAAGATTGTCAGGAATTTTTAATGTTTATGCTTGGTGTATTGGAAGATGAAGGTATAGATATTGATACCCTTTTTGGCCTTTCTTATAAATGGGAACATGAGTGTCAAAATTGTTTGTTTACATGTACCATTGACATAGACACTGAAAGATTTATATATTTGACTTTACCAGAGTGTGAATCAGTGTCTTTTAATAATCTAGTTAGAGGAGCAACTCAAAACATGGAGTGTTGCAAATGTAAATCAGAAATGTCATCAACATTATTTATACATAGTTATGGGCAGTATGTTATTTTAATGCTGCAACGTTGTAGAGCTGATGGAAGAAAATCAGAAATTTTAATTAACAATTTTGTAGCTACTCAAGTATCAACATCAGGAAGAACTTTTGCAGCTGTTGCAAATATTTTTCATGATGGACCTTCTACAACATCTGGACACTACACTGTTTATTTAAGATGTGTGAAAGGTTGGACACATTGTAATGATACTCAATTAGTTTTTAAGCAACGTTTGCCTAAAGAGTTACCAAATTCTTACCTAATATTTTTAAAGCCAAAATTTTAAGCGCTAACATTTAGCCTTTCATGATTACTGTTGTTAAGGTAGATTAGTTTGGCATTTGTAAGGGAGGGTGAGGAGTTTGAAGGATAATCTTCATGTTGATGTTGAAGCAGTGTAGGTGTATGAGGTTGTGAGTGATGTGGCTGCAGCAGAGGATATTGAAGATCAGTCAGGTAGAGGTGTTTTGAATTTGTTGCAGTCGTTGTAGGTGTTTGCTTGATATTCCTATGTAGAGTGTGTTGCCACTGTGTAGTGTGTTGTTAATGAGGGCCTGTGTCACTGTTCTTCTTCTTTTAGTTACGCTGTACTTATAAATGTTGCAGAGCATGTAGTGGGTGTTATAGCAATATGAGGAGATGCTGTAGACTTGCTTACACATACAGAGGGAGGAGTTAATGATGAATCATAAGTTGTGTACATGGTCAGTAGGTGTTGGAACTGTTTATAGTGCAGTTGGCCAGCAGAAGTCATCTGGAGCTGAGTTGGTGGGTTTGAGGATGTGTATCTTCAGGTTGTGCAAGTTCAGATTTAGAGAGCTACTCCTTATCCACTAGATGACATCTTTAATTACGTTGTAGAGTTTATTTTTTATCGTATGTGGTTTCCTGGTGAGGAACAGAATGAGCTAGGTATCGTCGACGTAAGAGATAATGTTGTGGTTGAGATGGCGGGCCACTTTTGTGAGGGTGGCTGTGAAGATTTTGAATAGCGTTGGGTTGAGAAATCAGCACTGGGGGGCGGTGCAAATGATATCAATGGTTTTAGATCAAAATACTGGAAGGCAAATGTTCAGAGTTACTATTGAACAACTTTCAAAGTAAGAATTTTACACAAACTAATTGGCCTTGGGGAAAAGTTTGTGAAACCTTTAATAATTATTTTTCAAGTTTTGTCATGGAATAAAATTAATGATGGTGTTTTGTTATTTCAGGATTGTTTGACATACCTTATAGTTACGTAAGAAAATGGTCTTAGAAAACAAACCATTCAAGATATGTTTTATTTCTATTTTTTAGATTCTTAATGAGATTGTTTTTTTTTTTTTAAGATAATCTTTTTGATTGTCTCTTTTTCGCGCCCTGTTATGTGATGAGTACTATTGAACTCACTGTTTCTAGTGAAATTCAATATATTCTGAGAACAGCAAAAAAGGCAAATTAAATGCTTTAGAAATGATTTTGTGTTGTAAAAGATAAATTGTAACGGTATTTTTTTGTCTCCTACAGATGCTAAATTTTCAATAATTTTTTTTTTAATTCATTATTTTAAAGGTAACTATAACTAAGTATCAAAAATGATCGATGGGATGTACCTCTACAAAAGTGAAGTAATACAACGTCTATGGTGTACAAAAGTTTGTAAAGACGGTTTGTATCTTTGAAACAAATTTGAAGAATTTTTTAAAAATATATAGTGAGTGTACCTGTGTTCTTTGTATTCTACTACAACACATCAACTGCTTTGGAACTGCTAAGCTGAACAGATATTACTTACTTTTTTTAGTACTGCATTTTATTATAATAGCCTGAGTTTATTTCTATAATGATAAACAGTGACTGGTTTGAAAACGTAAGGTAATTTTATAACCAAAAATTCATATAAGCAAATTTAATTGATATAATCATATAAAGTATTTGAGAAAAGTTTTTGTGTAATATTTTTTAAAGAGCAAAATAGTTGATAAAGCAAGTTTTGTATTATGTATTAGTGAAAATGATGTGTTTATGTTTTTCTGCAAGGAACAACAACATAATAAAATGTAATATGGAAGAAGAGCAGAAGAATATGGAAGAGAGTTATGAAATTACTGACAGTCTGACAGAGGAGTTTAATATACGTTTCATAGACAGCGAGAATGAAGAAGAAAGTATTGGTGCAGAAGATATTACCTGCAATTTTTTACATCAAAGTTTGGACAATGAGTTTAGTGAAGCATTAGACGACGTTGAGATTCATAACATGACTTTTGAAATTCATGATGAAGAGAACGAAATTTCAGATGAAGTGATGCTGGAAGTTCTATTAAATTATGAATTGTTAGAAGAATACATTTATGATTAAAAATTAAAAATGGTTTGAGAGACTCTTCTTGTAGAATTGTACTAATTCAGCAAGTATACAAGTTCTCATGGAACAAAATGAGTCTTAGGACATGGAGTGCTTAAAACCTTTATAAATTATTAATGCAATGTTCTATGCACTAGCAAGTTTGTGTTTTATAGTTTTTATTTCCAGGTGTATATCCTTTGACTTCCAGCCTTTAACGCTGAAGAGGGTCTTTAATAGCCGGTATAGTCCCTGTAGTGTAGTTCCTATATTCCCAAATAGGCCCCTGCGCATTGGAATAACATAAACGATAGTTTAGACGTAGGACTTAGGTCGACTAGGTCTCTATTGAATATGTTAGACTTAATTATGAATGCCAGCTAGCTCAGAGGTCGCTAGAAACTTTCTCGAGTAAACAAGAAGGTGTTAACGTTCCTGAATAGACAAGAAGGGATTAGTTTCTGACAACCGCATAAACATGACAACTTTGCTCCCTCCAGAATAAGGAGTATACCTCCAGAGTCGTGGAAACAATAGATAGCTATTTCACTCAGTCAATCGTGCATGCTTAATTTCACCAGCAGCACAGAGAAATAGAGAGACGGGCGTTTTCAATAACAGAGGTTATTTATTGAACAGTCTTCTTTCTCATGCAAGAGAAGTGAGTTGCCACAATTGCAATACTTGTCATAAAGTAAAGTGCGTACAGTAAATGGAGTATTATGAAATAATACTGTAAAAGCATGGTATGGTTTCTAAGCCATACGGTGTTTAAAATGGATAAAATATATACATTGATAAAATCATGACTAAACATACTCAACTGGTGCTTCTAAGATACGCCTACCCCGGTGTACCTAACCTAAGCCTAGTACCTGGGAAGGAGTAAGTGAGCTGCAGTTTTAATTAAGATAGTTTCTGCCAAGAATCTGAATCAAGAATTCTCTACGGGTCTAATCAGCTCCGTACCTTGGTTATAGAATGAAGGAGGTCTTGTATCTCTCTCTCAGGACTCGATCTCCCAGCAACCCGCAAGTGTGACAGGGAAACACTGGAGTTGGATTTCTTGGCAGGAGAAAAGACAGCGTCTCTCTCAGTGTGTCAATGGGAGGGTCGGCTTCCTTCGGCACTCACTACAGCAGGGAGTTGGGCAAGTAGATAGCCGATCTGCTCCAAACCACAGTGTGTTTTGCTAGGGCAGATGCTGGTATATTTATACCTGGAAGGTGCCGAGTTTGACGTAAGTTTGGACATAAGACGTCACTAAGAACTCGCAGTTCTTTCAGGACTCCAGGAGTTCTAGGACAAATCAATACAGAAGCAGGGGGAATACCCGGGCTGCTGGAGGCTTGGTTTGTTTAAGAACACGTTGTGCTTTCTAGGAGTCTATGGAAGTAGCCTTGCCGTATTTGGACTGCATTGGCTATGACTTAATATGGGTATGATTCTTATGCCTTTATAAGGATATGATTTGATATAACCGCATAAGGGCATAAATCGGGAATATTTAAATAGGGTCCTAGATTCTTTTACAACACCCACTCCACGTATAATGTCCATCTTTACTAAATACTAAGCAATTTTAAACATAACTATGCATGTGTTTTCCATCCCACCCCAAAATACATCAAATGCATTTGAAATGGTATATACACAAAAAATGAGTATTATACTGTACGTTTTCAAGCAGTGGTATCATTCAGATAATGCATATATCGTACATTGAAATGGCGACTGAATGAATCACTAAATTTACATTTATGAAATGGCTCTTAATACAGAAGAGACGGGCCAAGACCATTTCATCACATATTTATACGATACTGTACATGTGCTAGAGG
This sequence comes from Lissotriton helveticus, assembly GCF_964261635.1. Lineage (NCBI taxonomy): Eukaryota > Metazoa > Chordata > Amphibia > Caudata > Salamandridae > Lissotriton > Lissotriton helveticus. The sequence continues at coordinate 1,502,392,197 of NC_136059.1, read as the reverse complement.
CTAAATCAAAATATTGTCTCTAGAGTTTTCAAAAATAGAAATCTTGTTCTCTAAGCATAGTTCTACTTTAAGCAGAGTATCATGTGCCAAAAAAAAGGTAAATATTTTGGGAACAGGAAAAGAATTTCGCTTTCAAGGAAAAATAGTTCCAATAGTTTTTTTGAAGTTCTGTTTATCAAAACTGAAGGCCGAATTCAGAGTTCAGGGAACGCTGTGTGCTCGTGTTTTCAAAAGTTATTCTCGTTGTTAGGAGAGAACATTAACTCAGATAGGCTGGCAAATAATTCGTCTACAACAGTAGGTGAAAGTTGGACCATGTCCGAAAAAGTAGAAATAGTGCATATATGAGAAGCATTGCCGTCATCTGTGTTTAGATCAGAAATGGTCGCTTTCATTTCTTACCTCACCGCCACCTAATCGTAATGGTGAGGTCTCAACCAATGCTGTCATCAGAATAGGTAGCCGCTGGGGACAACACGTTGCATGAGCCGTTACAGAACAAAGCAAAGTATCGACAGCCATAGGTACTGCTGTTGGTTGTGTGAGACAGAAGTCCAACACGCATTCTTCTCTGCAGAGCAGGCATCGTAGAACAGGTAGGATGCAATCTTGCCAGATTGGTCTGAATGAAAGAAACGAGGTAGTATTCAGATCCCTTAGCCGAGCCAAGCTGAGGACAATAGTTATCCGATCTCGGTATCGCATTGCTAGGAGCGTTTCTTCCATTGTAGCCTGAGTTTTGTTTGTGGCTGGACTTGCCATATCGGAGCAGAAGGAACAAAAATAAGATTCCTGCTACGAGTCCCAAGATGAGAGGCAGGCCGCCGAACACAGAGTGCACGAAATTCGGGAAGATGCTCGGGACTGCTTCAAAGGGTGCTAACAGTCCCGAAAAAAATTGTCTTAAACACATGTGCGATGCCACTGGTAACAGACATGTTTAAGATTTGACTTAACATTTCTACGAAATGCACGGGGCAATTTGTCGATAATAATGCATGCTTCTCTGCTGCTGTTCTTGCAACTTGCAGATCAGAAATTCGGGAAGATGCTCAGGACTGCTTTAAAGGGTGCTAACAGTCCCGAAAACAACTGTCTTAAATACATGTGCGATGCCACTGGTAACAGACATGTTTAAGATTTGACTTAACATTTCTACGAAATGCACGGGGCAATTTGTCGATAATAATGCATGCATCTCTGCTGCTGTCCTTGCAACTTGCAGATCATACGTTTCTCTAGACGAGGTTAAAGGCACAGTTGTTTGTAAAAGAATGGATTTCATTCTGCTTAAAGTATCAATTCGAATAGAAGAGATAATCAGAGAAGGCCATATTGTTGCCTCCTTGTCTGGTTTGCTGTTTGGATACAATACTTGCATACAGCAAGTGACCATGGAAGTTACACTGACGAGATAGGCTTTTCCTGGCACCATGCCATACCAGCTGCGGTCACTTATTATAACGTAACTGCCGTTGGAAAGTTGTCTGAAAGGCTCTATTTGTGTAGTAGGGGTGCCGTGCAGGTGGCATGAAAGGTTATTTGATGAACCTTCGCAGGCTCCATGCAAGTTAATTCCTTGACACAGAAGTGTGCCGCTCAGTGAATTTTCACAGTTGTTACCACTAAGAAACACCTCCTTTTTCCCCCCACTGTAACATCTATGTGTATAAGGTAGATTCCAGGTTGACTTGATGTAACCTTTACCCAACCTTTCATACAGGCCCGCTGGTATGTGCTTTTGGCAATATTGAAACTGGAAGTTGTTATCAGAATTGTAATTTTGCCATGTATTATCTATTCAATGACTGGTCTTTCGGAGACTGTCAATGGCAATCTTTCTAGTTTTTCAATGCTCAGCACTGTATAGTCTGTTCCTTTTTGTGCCAAAGAGATTTGTTTATCAGTAGGTTAAAGATAGTTGTGTTGATTAGACGCCATGGCACGTAGCCTGAACGGAGATTTTGTAATGTCCAGCCTAACTGTACAATAGAACGTAATAGAACGTAATTGGGACTGGCCATGTTGTAACATTAGCATATCCTGTTCTAGTATATCAATAGCAGATGATACAATGCTGTCCAGTGAATACATTCTGGAGGACAGAGTCGTTAACCCATTGTCCACTACAGACAGTGATTTTTCCGAATTAATACGATCAATTTCTCGTATTTTTTCAGCAGTTTCAATTTGCGTTTCTCTCCAAGCTTCGTTGTAAGCAGCGTATATGCCGGCATATATGAAACGTTTTGACGCTGTTTGCAAGGTCCCAATAAGAAATCTCGTAAGTCAGCACCTTCTTTAAGTAAAGTCAAGTGTTGCTTAATTTCAGGTAGTGTGGATTTCTGTAGCCATTCGAGGTATAGTTTTCCTTCACTGTGTGTTGTAATTATCCCTGGATGTTGTCTCTGGGAATATCTTGGGTCTGGCCTGTTCTGTTTGAACCCCTGTTTGTTGTTCGGGAATCTATCTTGACAGTTATTAGTGTCTGTGGGCCAGATCAACCATTTTTTCCAATCAGGATTAGTTCTATTTTGGTGTAAAATATGGGATACGTCTATTTCCGCATCTGTAGAGCTATTACTATCAGGTATGGGCTTTGGTAGAGATGGTTTGTTTAAGTCCTTTATCTTGGCTAGACCAAGACAGGTTGTTTGTTGAATGGTGTCATTCAGGAACATTATTTGCTCTGGGATCATGCAGGCTCTGAATAATGATTCTAAACCTTGTACCTGCCATTCTTTTGTACCCCAGACAGTTTTTGTCTCAATGTTGTTTTTCCAAAATTCAAAACCAAATGTAGACATAAAATGTTTTCGAGCTGCCTTTTGGCGGTGTTGGACAATGTTCCCATTGATTATAAGCAAAAACATTTCTAGTATTAGCAGATTTATGCAAATAGTGATGCCCATAATGATTAAAGCAATACATTTCTTCATAGTTTGATGAACCTTTTAAATAATCATGTTCTGTAAATTTTGCTGACATTTCTAAATCTGACATCATATTATTGATATTTTCAAATTCTCAATCATCAGAGAAAGTATTAGGTGATACAAAGTCACTTAATGAAACCTTGAACTGATGTAGATATTTTAATAGTTCAACTGGGCCATAGATGTCGTAATCAGTAGTGTCCCATGCTACCCCACCGGGTATTGGATTGGCTGTGATGTTCACTGATGACAATTCTCTTTTCTCGATGTGAGAGGATCTGTGAGGCTTTAGGACCAAGTTGATGTTCTGACTTGTAGTATCCATTGTACTATATTTGCCATCAATGAATCTACCCAAAATAAAACCATGATGAGCCAAAGCAGGAGGAAAAGTACACCTAACACAATCCTCAATTCAATCCACGGTGAAATCAGATATGTCTCTCCAAGTTGATGAAACAGTTCAGTTATTTTTTCCTTGAAAGTTTTATTTGCTGGCTTTTCTTCATGTTCACTTGGATCTTCAGAAAAGTCATCAAAATTGATGAAGTAGCCAGATGCAGTTTTGTCAATTGTTGGAATTCCTTCCGGATTTTCATTAATTTTTGGATTTGTATAGTCAGAGGCTACATCACTGTAGATTGGTGTTTCTTGACGAACTGTTGCAATTTGGGTTTCAAGAGGCACAAGTTCCATGGCTTTGTTGCATAGTCCTTTATTATTCACTGCAGGTTTATCAAATGTGATTAGTCTCTCAGTTTGAACCTCTTGAATTGTAGCAAGGCTTGGTCTTCTGCTACTTCTTGGGAGTCCACTGGGCCTACTACTTATTATTGGCCACATGATTGTGGTTTTACCAGGTCGATAGAGACAACTCTGTTCTCATTTTCACCAGCAAGGGGCGGTAGTACTACTGATCTTGTTCCGCTGATAGCTAAGACAGGTACTGCTTTTCTGTAAGAAGGCCCAAATTCCTTCTTCAACGCGATCTTTTTTCTGACCAGATCCCCAATCTTTGGAATCCAGACAGGTCTTGCTGGGACAGGTGGGTTTTCTTCAGTGGCCGCTGGCTTTAGCTTTGTGTTACTTAGACTTCTTCTTGTTTCATTTAAGTCCTGTAAAACAGCCGAACGATCTTTAATATCAAAGGTTTTTTGTTCCACCACTGAAGTCTGACTATCGAAATCTTCGATAATCATTCTAGTACCAAACAAAAGTTCATATGGAGTGATTCCACGCAGATTATTAAGACTACGTTGGACACTTATTAGATGTTTGACCCACCCGTCACCCGAACCTAATACCCTCGCTTTTATAGATTGCTTTATGTCACTGTTTTTTCTTTCCACTACCGCATTTCCCTCGGGATGGAATGGAATAGAGTACCGCAAGGCAATGCCCAAGCTGGCCATGGCCTCCTTGTAAGCTCGAGAGCTAAACGCAGGACCCTGGTCAGAATGTAGCATGCCAATTGCGTATGTGCCGATAAAGACTCGCATATCTTTTATAACAGTTCTGGCGTCAGCCAAGCGCTGGGGCCACATCCAAATGAATCTCGTCTTAATATTTATGGGATCGCATTTTTCCGTGTGGATGTCTGCATGTAGATAGCCTAATGCTGTCTAATAGAGGTGTCTGGGCTGGTATCTGGTCCGGTTCACAACTGCGATCTCTATTGCAGTCCTGACAATCCTTTGCAAAGTTATAAATTTGCACGCTCATCCCCGGCCACCAGTATTGTGATTGCAATTCTATTAGAGATTTCAAGATCTCTTGGTGCCTCAGACCCATTCCCATGTGTGCTTCTTGAATCAAGTAAGCCCTCCGGTTCGTGTTTGGAATTACTCTGTCCCCCACTCCAGGGATTCGAGCAAAAGAAACGGAGTTCGCATCAATTATGTATGTATTGTTGAGTGGATAGTTGAGAAGTAATGCCGCATAGTAGCCTTTTAATGAGGCTTTTACTGCCAGCATGGTTTCTCCATCTATTTGTTTTTTAGAACGCTTTTTTGTAGCTACGGAAGCTGGTTGAACAGCTGCCGTTGTGGCTTTACTAGCCAATGAATTCCCTGCAACGTGAACGCCATCACGTTGAAGACTCTGCGTATGTATCACGTGAGTCTTTTGTAGTTCTTTCTGTAAAAGAACTACCTGTTCCCATAATTTTCCTATCCTTTATTGTAACACCTGTCTCATCTTTGTAACCATTTTCAATCCAGGTCTGCATGAAATTATTATAAGAATGGACGCAATAATACAAATCGCACACTATTAGTGTCGCAAATTCGCGATCAGCACTTTCAAGCGCCATCTTTAAAGCTTTTAGTTCAGCTCGCTGAACTGTACAGTTTCTGAGTCATTCAGTTTTAGTGACCATTGGTCTAAATTTACCTATGCGCCAGCGACCTTTAACAATCTTGCATGCTGCATTGTAAGCTTGTTTGTCCACAACGTAGTGTTGTGCAGATACGTCTGTGTAGATTACACAGGTGTACTGTTCTGGAGGCAGAATTTCGATCGACAGAGGACATTCATGTTCGTATTCTAGATGTTCTAGCTTTTTCATTTTGGGATCAAATGCGTGTATCACGTCTGTTGCAGCAAGAGAATTTTCCCATTGTATCCATTTTGGATCTAAAGCTTTAGCATTCGGAATGCTTGGTCTGGTTACTGCCTCAAGGGCTGATACTGCTGTTAAAATAGATATGCTCTTCCCTTGGACTAGGGCTCTTTCTTTTGCTACAGCAGTTTGGACCACAGTCAGAATTTTTTTCAGTAGAACTGAATTTCATTTCAGCTTGTGTGTACAAGTGTGATTTATAAGCTATTGGTACCGTTTCTCCCTCATTAGAGGTCAGGTACGTAAATCCGCATCTTCCTGGGATGACTCAGATTACAAGGTTGCGTTCGTTTGCGCGTGTTTGCAGTTTTGTTTTAGTTAACATGCCTGTTTGTATTGATCGTAAGATTTTTGTGTGTTTCTGAGTCCAATTAATTGGTTTGAAATCAGGTTTTATTAATTCGTAGAGAGGTTTAACCCTCTCTGCGTAGTTTAGAATGTAAGTTCTTCCGAAATTCAGGAAACCTCGACTTGATTGTAAGTTTTTCAGCGTTTTTGGAGCTTGGAGTACTGCACACTTCTCTAAGAAGTTGTCTGCTAGGCTTTTGCCTTCACTTGATAACTCATATCCTAAAAATAGGACAGTGAGGTGGGCAATTCGTGACTTTTTAAAGTTGAATCTGTACCCTTCAGATGCGAACCCAAGTATAATGATGTTCACTCTTTTCAAGAGTGTCTCCAGGTCATCGTCTGTAAGATAGATGTCATCGACATAAGATAATGCCTCATCATCATACATTTGTAGTATTTCTGTTACCCTGGCTGAAAATAATCCTGGGCTGTTCTTGAATCCCTGGGGGAGACAACAGAATTGCCTTTGGGCCCCCATACTGGAGAAAGCGGTCAAGTACCTGCTTTCTGGTGCAATGTTTTGACAGAAGAAACGATTTGAAATATCTAATGTTGTTTTATATTTTTTGCGCACAATGTTATTCATTAGTGCTGCACTGTGTGAGTTTTGTACTGCAAATGTTTTGCAACAAGAGTTTAGGTGTCTGTAGTCCAAAAACTAGACCATATGAATTATCTGGTTTGGAGACAGGAAACAAATGGTTGTTCATTTGTGAGGTGCATGTTTCAATCACCCCCTGGTATTCAAGTTGATCTAAGATCTCCCTGACTTGTTTTTTAGCCTCTTGCTTAACAGGATACTGCCTCTGTGCAGTAGGTTGATTTTTTAACTGAATTTTATGGTGAGGAGAATCCTCATCCCATATGATTGTTGTATCATGCCGGGGCTTGGGCCACTGCCCATTTTCTTACATATGTGTATTTTTTTATGAATTGGAATGTGATTTGAGAAGGCAGGCATAATCATTTCTTCGCCATGTGGGCGCTCCCTGACAAACTCCGGTGGCCAGTCTTTCTCTGCTAGCAGGATATCATAGCCTTTTGATAGGTTCTCCCAAAAGAGACCTCTTATTTTCCTAGTTTTGTCCCCTTCTATACGTAATGTTATTTCATATAATTTACGGGGTACACTAACTCTGGTGTCTGCAGTTTCCACCTGAATGTATTCATTCGTGTCCACTGTCTCCAGAAGATTCATCAGGATCTTGCGAGCTATGGTCACTTCTGCTGCGCTGTCTAGCATTGTCTGGGCCCATTCTCCGTTCTTGAGTTGTGTCCTTAGAATCCACAACATGTTTTATTTTAATACTGGCTACCTTCTTTTTGGGAAATTGTTAATTTTTTACTTTGATGAGCAGCTTCCTTGTCTTTGGACTTGACGCGCTCTTCTTTATGTTCTTACCATCCTCTTCTTTCCGATTTCTGTGAGGAAGTCTGAAAAGATCGAGAGGGACTTGTTTCATTATCTTGATATCTGTCAGGTTTTCTTAAATTATCCCTATTTCTAAGGTTGTATCTTTTTTCAAAGGGCTCCCGTCGTGGAGACCTGCCCCCCCCCGTTCTGGAGATCTATTTCTCCATTGGGGAGACCTGCCTCTGGACTAGAACTGTTTTTCTCTAGGAGTGGTTTGTTTATTACCCTCCCACTTCTTTTTTAGAGTAATGAGATTATTCTTAATAAAGCTCTTTTCCGGTTTTTCAGTTAGTTGTGTTTTAGTGGTTTCCCACCCAAACTATCTCTACCTAATTATTCATAGGATTTTTCAATTATTCTGGCAAGTTCAAAAGGTTGTTCTACTATATCTGTTTCTTTCAATTTTTGGCGGATTGCCACAGATGCTGCTTCTCCTTTTATGTTGGCTAATAGTATAGCCGAGACTTGCTTAAAGTCTTTCAGTAATTTCATACCTAGATTTAAAGCAGGCTCTGGACCGTATTCATTTTGAATCTGTCTTAATACGTCTGGTATAACCGCCATAGACGGAACACCATGTGTTTTTGTGTATATTGAAGCAAAGACTGCTCCCCAAGTGTCACAGTCTTCCACGTGTGGTGCAATCCCCATTGGTAGACAGATTGTCAGAATTCTGTGTTTCTCATTAGGTGTAGTATCAGGAAATACTGCCTCTATCTGAGTAATTTCTTGAGCTAACCAGAACGGAATTTGTTCCCGTTTTGCGGGTAATTTGCCAATGACTGATTGTATGGTCTGTGGTGTAATTTTATTTGTGTTCCCCTGCTGAGGGGTGTGCTGTGGATTTTTTATTGCTGGTTGGACTGTTAAAGTCCGCATTACCTATTGGACCAATTGTCTATGTATTTTAATAAATTGTTTTAGCTGAACTAAAAGTTCTCTGTCTGACATTTTTTCAATATCAGGATGTGGTGTGTAGCTGGCTAGAACCGGCCATGTGGCTCCTGGTCTACCTAGTGGACCGAGCCTGGTAATGTCTTTGTGATGTTTTAGGGCGCCATTAAACCAGAGCTGCAGAATTTCTATGGTTCTGTATGGGTAAAATGTCAAATTAACTATAACGTCCCTGAAACCTATGTTTTTTTTCACTGAATATGGCTGGCAAAATGAATACCTTACCTGCTTTATCGATCTGTGGTCTCGTCTGATCTCTGTTCCAGCGGATTTCCTTGTCTAATATATATATATATACATATTACCTACTGGCGGTCGCCAGTAGGTATATATAGTTAGGATTTTTTCTCTATGGGATTTTTGAAAATTCTATGTCTAATAACTTTGGCGTTTGTGGACGGAATTGGCTGAAATTTTCAGGAAAATTGAACATTTTGTTTCTGAGCAGCCCCTGAAAATTTGGGGGGGGTCGTCAAGGAGGGGCCGAGAAAAAAGGGGGGTCCCAAAACGTGTTTTTGCCATGCAATTTTCCATAGGGCGGTTGGCCTCAATTTTAGCTCGAACGGCTGAATGGATTTCCACGAAACTTGGCAAAATTGTAGATATTGTTTGCCCGATGTGCCTTTGCTAGGTCTCAAGATATGTGGTCCTGTGAATTTTGAGTAAATTAGGTTTAAAAAAAGATATATATCTAGAGCCGCGCCCGGTACGCGTACCGGGGAGCGCTCCAGGCGCGCCACGCGACTTGAGCGCGGCAAGCTGATTGGTTCTCGGGTGTCTGTAAACATTCGAAACAGTCCGCAGCGGCCGCCATCTTGTGTCTCAGTAGGATTGAGACACAAGAGGTGGCAAGAATCAAAGGGGGGAAATGAGCAAAAGGGGGCAGGGTACACCCCCCTGACCCCCTACTTTTGATGTGGGGGCCATAAAAGGCTCCCGCGGGTGAAAAAAAAAAAAAAAAAAAAACGATTTTCGCGGGGGGGGGGGGGGAGCGCCCGGTACGCGCACCGGGGAGCGTACGGGGGAGCGTACCATGGAGATAAAAAATGACAGAGTTTAAAAAAAAAAAAAGCTTCTTTTTATAAATTGGAGGTAGTTCTGAAAAGAACTTTTTTTTTGATTACGTTGTTTTATATATATTTTTTTTGTTTTTTTTTGTCAAGGGAAAAACAAAAACAAGGATTCCAAAACTGCTCAACAGGAGCAAAAAAATTTGAAAATTTAGGGACTGGAAGAGCAGCGGTGTTGCTGTTTCTTTAGGGCAATGAGTTCAACACTCTGCTCCCCATAGCAGAGCAGTTCGTGCACAAAAATTTGATGCCTGCAAACACCGGCTGAATGTTAGGGACCATTCTTCCACAGGGTGGTCCCGAAGGTGTTGCTCCACCAGTGGAGGTGCTGCCGCCATCTGTGGGTACATTCCGTGCCAGCTCTCTGACACTCTCCCTGGCAAAGTTGTTAGGGTGTCTTCTTTTCACATGCCTGATCAAATTAGCATTTCCGAAACTATATTTTTTCAGAGGATTGCCTCTGGATAAACTACTCCCACATATTTTGCAGGTTACTTTGGGAGCGTTGACTTTTTTCTGTCCTTCAGGGATGTCGTAAAATTTCCAGATGAAATGGGTTTTTTTCTTTTGTTGAGGAGGGTCCTCATCTAAAAATCCATCTGAATCACTGCTGGATGACTCTCTTGCAGCCATTGCTGGAGATCAGAAAAGTAGGAGATAAACAGAGTAGACAGAACAGCTCTTGCTCTCTCCAAGTACAAAGCAATAGTGAGAGAAATGGGTGGGTTTCACACAATTTGGAAAAAAAAAAGTTCTGAACCAATGAAAAGTGTTATTTTAAAGTCACATGGTTTGACGCGCTTACACTACGCGCCCCGGGGCGCGTCCCGGGCGTGTATCGTAAGCGCATCGGGGCGCTTACGTTGCGCGATCGTATGCGCTTCCGGGTGCGCTTACGCGGTGCGTCATAAGACGCATCTCGCGGCTACGCGATACGTGTCTTATGACGCAAGGCGTGGCGGCTACGCGATACGTCACGATGTTGTTTTCGTTCGCGGCAATAACGCTTCCGGGACGCGCATCAGTACGCGCCCCGGGGCGCGCCGCAAGATTGCACTTACCCGTGCGTTCACCTGTCCGTGCCCCGGGAGCGCACCAAAAATAATATAAAAAAAAATAAAAAAATTATAAAATATAAAATTCGATTTAAAATGTATTATTTTTATAAAGATTTGCTATTAAAAAACCTATGAAATTCACTGAAAAAACCATAGGTTATAGACCATATATAGTTAGGAATTAGCATTTACAAAACCTTGAAAATTCACTGAAAAAACCATAGGTTATAGACCATATATAGTTAGGAATTAGCATTTACAAAACCTTATTTTACTCACACAAAACCATTGAAATTCCATATATAGTTACTTGTACTAACTATATATCGCGCACCCGCAATCCCCTGCTGATGATGTCACATATTACATCATTCATGACATGGTCAGTGACATCACTGATGACATCACTGATGACATCTCAAATGACATCACTGATGACATCACTGATGACATCTCATTTGACATTACTCATGACATCATTCATGTGATGATACGATGAACCTCTTCAGACTCTAATATAACCTTAGATACACTCAGTGTAAACAGACACTCACAGACTGTCACTCATCCATGGAGTTACTCACACACCTAATCAGTCTTGCAAAGAATCAATCACACCTCCATTTCCTCAACTATATAGTTAAACACACCTTGCTTATTGAAACATATAATAACACATATGTACTCTGTTATACAATCCCTGATACAAGTTCACAATAATGTAGCACTGAGATATCCATTCACTCACCAATACACTCATGCACACAGTAAACCGCCCATACAGCTGTTTCCACATGCACTTTTGAACCCATACATCTAGTGAATCAACTGCTCACACATCTATGCACAGAGTCATACACCTCCCAGACACCCACACACACACTCAGTCTCCCATACAAATACTTGGCCAACTAATCAATAACCCATATAGTTAGTCATATAGCTAATGATCAACACATGCATCAGATTACAAAACAACAGACACAATGGTGCACAATTTAAAACAGTTTAGTCACTAACCCATGCACTCAGTGAGACACATTTAATCACTCACTTATACAGTCAGTCATGCACCTACTAAATACATCATCCAGACACTTATACATCCACTCATTCTTCAATATATAAGACATATTTTAACTTTACAGAAACATACAGTCACTGGATGTTGTCATCAGTGATGTCATCAGTGATGTCATTTGAGATGTCATCAGTGATGTCATCAGTGATGTCACTGACCATGTCATGAATGATGTAATATGTGACATCATCAGCAGTGGATTGCGGGTGCGCGATATATAGTTAGTACAACTAACTATATATGGAATTTCAATGGTTTTGTGTGAGTAAAATAAGGTTTTGTGTTTTGTAAATGCTAATTCCTAACTATATATGGTCTATAACCTATGTTTTTTTCAGTGAATATATATATATATATATATATATATATATATATATATATATATATAAATATATATTTATTGAAAAAAACGTAGGTTTCACACACGTTATATTTAGGAATTAGCATTTAAAAAACCATGCAAATTCATTGAAAAAACCCTAGTTTTCACATGTTACAGTTAGCTGAACATTTCTCTCATACAAAACCTTTGAAATTCCTCCGTTATAGTTAGCTCAGCTAACTATAACTTGCACTCCAATGCACTGCTGATGACGTCACATATAACATCACTCATGACATGGTCAGTGATATCACTCATGACATCACTGATGACATCTCAAATGACATCACTGATGACATCACTAATGACATAATCCACTGAATGTGTGTCTTTCTGAAAAATACATATTTTTATATATGTATATCTAAAAGTCTATGGAAGAATAAATGGGGAAATAAGTGTCTAAATTGATGTTTTCTTTGTAAATGTCATTGTATAACTGCCTTATTAAGTGTATCTTAGTGAATACATGTATTAGCGAGTAATGTTTAAATATGTAAATATCTGTATCAGTGTCTCGCTTTTGTGTATAAGTGGCTGCATGGGTTGGTGAGTAGCTACACGAGTGCCTATATGGATTATTAGTTGGTTTTTGGAGTATCAGAACGAGTGTCTGTATGGTTTGGTGGTGGGTATTACTTAGGGCACAGATGCATGAATGACTGACTCACTGTTTGTATGTGTTTTGAAACAGCATGTGTGCAGGACTGCACAGGTGGATGAATGTGTGTATAGGTGTGCTAGTGAGTAAATGACTGCCTCAATAGTGTCTTTATGAGTAAGTACATATGTTTTAAACATGTGTGAGTATCGATGTATATAAGTAAGGATATATGACAGTGACAAATTCAAAAAGTTCCTGTATAAATAAGTATGTGTTTCTATCACTGATTTTTAAGAGAGTAAGTATTTGAGTACATATGATGAGTGAGTACATGTATAAGTGACTATATAGAACTGTTGGTGAATGAGTGCCTGGGTATGTAAATGGCGGAATTACTGACTAGGTTGTTGGTAAGTGGTATTGGTATCTCCATTTTTTTAAATTTTTACTTTCTATTTCTGAAGGTCTGTATCAAAGGTTATATTACGCCAAAAAGAGGTCTGCCATTCTTTCACAAGGATAATATCATCAGTGATGTCATCAGTGATGTCATTTGAGATGTCATCAGTGATGTCATGAGTGATGTCACTGACCATGTCATGAGTGATGTTATATGTGACGTCATCAGCAGTGTATTGCGGGCGCACAAGTTATAGTTAGCTGAGCGAACTATAACGGAGGAATTTCAAAGGTTTTGTATGAGAGAAATGTTCAGCTAACTATAACGTGTGAAAACTAGGGTTTTTTTCAATGAATTTGCATGTTTTTTTAAATGCTAATTCCTAACTATAACGTGTGTGAAACCTATGGTTTTTTCAGTGAATTTCAAAGGTTTTGTAAATGATAAGTCATAAATGTATTAATTAATATGTCTTTCTTTTTACACTAATTTCTTATATTTTTAATATAAATATTTATATGTATTTAATTTTTTTGTTTATATTTCATATTCTTATTATAAAATAATAACAAAACTAAATTGCAAAGTAATTTTTGGATTAATTATTACTTGACTTCGGTTGCAAGTATAACACAACTCCAGCAATGCTCAGGGGGCCCTATGCTCACAAAGCTGTATCAATCCTTACACCTGCTTCAAGCATGTGCAAAGTTTTGATGCAGCATAAGCTCAAAAGTGACTGAATGAAATATTATACATTTCACTCAGTCACTTTTAGGAGGCGTTGCTGCACCCCCTTCTGCACAGGAATGCCTCTTCTGGAGCAGGGCTTTACAATGTAATGCACCCTCCAGATGCGTAACATTGTTAATAGCACACACCATGGCACATCTTTTGCACCACCGCTGTGTCACAAAAGTGACGCAATGGCTGTGTAAAAGAGGCACAAGGGGATTGTAAATCCTCCCCTAACACATACTAATTCACCCAGACAGTTTCACCAGCAGTGCAAATTGAAGCATAGACTTCTAACATATTTATGTACATATGCTACATTCAAGTGCTTCGCACATACTACAGTATACTATAGGTAAACACCTTATAGATTTATGTTGTAGCACTTCCTTATAGGTCTGCACTTTCACATTCTCCATACACTAGTAATATATTCATTCATTCATTTATGAACTACACATTCATTCTGATAAACTTTTACACACTAACATAGAAATATAGTTCTTTCTTTGACCAGTGAAGGTAGTTCTAAAAAGAACTGTTTTTTTTTGTTTTGTAATTTTTTTGTGTTTCTCTCAACAAATTCCAAGCGGAACACAAGAATGAAAAAAAGAACAACTAATGTCGAGAACAGCAATGATCCTGTATCCTACGTTTTATCAGGTCCATAAACTGTTCCAGATAACACAAAAGTTCATCGCAATAAATGCAAAGAAATCTAACTTTAGCAAAGTCAGAATCAATATGTGGGTGTGGACTTCTTGCTGAAAATACTGCCGCAGATGATGTGCTTGGTGTAGCAGCAGGTGGGTTCTCGTGCAACCTCCGTCTTTCAGCTCGAGCAAAGTTCTTGGGGTGTAAGTTTTTCATGTATCGCACCATATTTGCTGTGCCAAAGGAGTATTTTTTACATGGATCACCCCTTGAAAGAGTTGTTAAGCAAATTTTACAGGTTACTTTTGCAGCATTACCCTTTTTTTGACCTTCTGGAAAAGTGAAAAACTTCCACATTAGAGCTTCTTTCCTCTTCTTTGGAGCTTCTTCAGGAATGAAATCTCCCTCTGGAGAACTGCTGGAAGATGACTGCATTGCTCTTATTATGGTGATCTTCCTTCTATTTGAGAAGATTCTCACAACAAATGCTTCTTCTTAGAAAGTCAAAGTCGAATAATTATAATGGGACGGAACTTTCAACACTCGCAATAGGAAAAGTTACAAACCAATCAAATCTCTACCTTTAAAGTCACATGGCTTTGCGTACGCTTATGATGCGCTTGCGCAGCTCTTTCAATACGATTACGCATGATCTTCTACCCCGATTTGTGTAATTCTTTTTAAAACTAATATAGGATTATTAAAAGTATTTAAAAAAAATCATACTTATCCCAAATGTCTGCTGTTAGTATCTACATTAAATACATACATGTTTTAAACCAAGTAGAAACATTGCCCCCTTTCACTTACAGAACGCCGTACATGACGTCACACCGAAGCTTTAATGCGACACGTAACGTCAAAGCATATTCGTACCGTATGCGCGGGTACACGCTGAGTATGATAAGCAGTACAAACTATCAGGCAATCACCCTCTCAGTGACAAATCAGAACTCAGACCGCGCTAAGAAGAATGATTAGAAGTGCTGACTCATTGCAGATCCGATTCTGGGCCTGCCTCCGCGTACATTATAACACCGCCCCCATCTCTCTCTGTTGTTCATTTTTGGTGCACACACTCATACTTGCACATGCGCGGTGCATGCCCGCCAACACTACCCACATGCCACCACCAAGCATGCTTGCTATCATTTAGCCTGGAAACCAATACACTAGCCAATGTGATGTTCCACAGGGCCATCATTCTTAAAGACCTCGAAAACTCTACCAATGACGGCCCTGGGCTTGGTTTGGTCAGCCCCCGCGGTTCCCATATAAAGCGGGCACTGACGTGAGCACGCTCTCTTTTACCTGCCTCTGCTGCGATGACAAACAGACTGTCGAAAACACCCCAGACTCAGCAAAACAGCAGCCTTTCAAGACACGACAAAAGATGACAGAAACAAAGGTAAGAGAAGACGTCACAACATCAGCCTCCACTGTAAATTGTATATGCATAATACTATTTTTCTATCCTTCATATGGCTTTCCTACCCCTCAATGGTTTTAAATTGTATGCACATAATTGAAATATTTCTTTATAAGTCACGAGGTCCTATACACCTCTAATCTTAAAAATCGTGCGTGCATAAATTTCTGTGTTGTATTTCTGTACTACGCCACGTGCTTAGGCCTCTATTATTATTAATTGTGTGTCCATGATAGTATTTGTTTTTCTGCGTCACAAGGCCGTCCTAGGCCTTTTATCAACCTATTGATCTTCCTTTGTTTGCTGGAGTTGCAACTGTCTTAACTACGGAATATTAAGAACCCACATTAAAATTCACTTTTGATAGTAGTTACGCAACTCAGTTTACGATGACTAATCAAAACGTCCTTTTGTTTCCTTCAGCAAACATCCTTCAGAAGTAACCACGGCCTATCGAGCAACAGCAATGGAATTCTCTGCAACTTATTGAATATACTTTGACGTATAGAGGCGGAGTTCAAGTCGAATGGTGAACTCCGGTGGCCGCACTCTTTATACAAGGTAAGCACAGCAGCCTAGATCTACAAAGCCTTTATAGCAATGCATTAGAAATAAGTTCCCATAACGGGCATCAGTAACGCAGAAGGTACTTCCATATAGACACCACTTGAACGCGGCACTATAACAAGTCAAATGTACCAGGTACACTGCACTCGTAAAACTGTAGTGTAACTTTTATTTATGAAAGGAGAGAGGGCCATATTATCAAACTTGGCAACAGAATTATCACCTCTTTATCGGCAGGAAAGTGGCGATAATGGGTTTGATAATATACTCTATGGAATTCCAATTGAAGCTCATGTTAGATTTGAAGGACATCTGACATGAGCTTCGATTGGAATTCCATAGAGCATATTATCAAACCCATTATCGCCACTGTAGCAACACTTTCCCGACGATAAAGTGGAAATAATTTTTGTCGTCCAAGCTTGATATTATGGCCCAGAGTGCGTAGTGTACAGCAGCTTCTCTATAAAATGTATAATTACCTCCGAGCAGTGACAACAGATAGGTTACAACAGTCTGACAAACAGATCATCAACCTTATTACGCCACTTTTGAGTCACTTTTAACATGGGTAAAGTGATGCAAGGAGCTAGTAAATATACGTCTGGTTCAACAAAAAATCTCAACTCCAGACTCTGTGACACAGTTTTAATGTTGTTTTCTCTCTGTCTCACTCTCTCTGACATCATTTCTCTTTCTCCCTTAAACTTAGACACTGCTGTCTGCTTGGACGTGTAGAAGAATTGTTAAAGTGAAGTTGTGTACTCCACTTCCTAATGTGTTTGGGCGCAAAGTTTACACAACGGTAAGCACAGAGACCTAGATCTACAAATCCTTCATAGGAATGCATTAGAAATAATTCGGCATAACGGGCGTCAGTAACGCAGTAGGCACTTCCATATAGACACCACTTGAACGCAGCACTATAACAAGTAAAATGTACCAGGTAAGCTGCACTCGTAAAACTGTAGTGTTAGCTTTATTTGTGAAACAAGAGAG
Source organism: Lissotriton helveticus (assembly GCF_964261635.1). NCBI lineage: Eukaryota > Metazoa > Chordata > Amphibia > Caudata > Salamandridae > Lissotriton > Lissotriton helveticus. The sequence goes on along the minus strand of NC_136059.1, from coordinate 1,502,374,943 downwards.
GGCCATATAATCAACCCTTGGCGACAAAATTATCGCCACTTTATCAGCAGTAAACTGCCGCTAAAGTGGCCATAATAGGTTTGATAATATGCTCTATTGAATTCCAATTGAAGCTCATGTTAGATGTGAAGGACATCTGACATGAGCTTCGATTGGAATTCCATAGAGCATATTATCAAACCCATTATCGCCACTTTAGCGACACTTTCCTGCCGATAAAGTGGCAATAATTTTTGTCACCAAAGGCTTGATATTATGGCTCACAGTGCGTAGTGTGCAGCAGCTTCTCTGTAAAATGTATAATTACCTCTGAGCAGTGACAACAGATAGGTTACAACAGTCTGACAAACAGATCATCAACCTTATTACGCCACTTTTGAGTCACTTTTAGCATGGGTAAAGTGATGCAAGGAGCTAGTAAATCTACCTCTGGTTCAACAAAAAATCTCAACTCCAGACTCTGCGACACAGTTTTAATGTTTTCTCTCTCTCACTCTCTGTGACATCATTTCTCTATCTCTCTTAAACTTAGACACTGCTGTCTACTTGGACGTGTAGAAGATCAGCCCACCTGTAGTTGTCCATCCCAGTGGCTGCAGTGTTTGGCTGCAAACTTTTTACAATGGTAAGCACAGAGACCTAGATCTACAAATCCTTCATAGGAATGCATTAGAAATAAGTCACCATAACGGGCGACAGTAACGCAATAGGCACTTCCATATAGCCACCACTTGAACACGGTACTATGACAGAACAGGAATATTCGAGTCACACTGCACACGTAAAACTGTAGAGTTACCACAACTTGTAATGCTTCAGCTCATTTACTCACATCTACATAATTCTAAACTCTAATTTTCTTTTTTCATTTGCAGATTACCAATCGGACACCTTTTGGAATCCATTTCACAATTTCTTTATAACATTGTTTAACTTATTTTGCCAGTTCTAATATAGTTATAATTGAGTTTCGTTTACATTTATTGTTTAATAAAAGTGAATTGAGTTTCGTTTATATTTATTGTTTAATAAAAGTTAATAAAAAAACCTACATACTTCTTTTATTTTGTGGGGGAGGGGTATGACGGTCCACAACAAAAATAGTGTTGAAATACTATAGTAAGATATTCAAGACTAGGATTGAAAAATACTGAGTTCTAACTAACTGATATAATAAATACAACTGTGAGAAACTACTAAAATGGCGGTGGACGGAGTACGTAATCAACGTTTGCCGCCTCGGCACTACCTTTCAAATAAATATATAAAAAATATGACTATTAATACTGTACAAAAGTACAGCACCGGATGAATCACACAAACCGGGAAAAGAAAGCAACAGATTTACTAACTGATATAAAGAAAGGTTTGCTTGTTGAACTTAACAAACATGAACTTCAAAACGACGCTGAGCATGCGAAGAGAGTACAACTGCTACACCAAAAAAAAGGAAAGCTTTCCAACAAAAGGCGATACAATATCGCCGCTTTTATCGACAGGAAACTGCCGATAAAACAGCGATAATGTGCTTGATAATAGGCCCTTGTAACATCCCATAGCAGCCCAGGTTCTGATCCTAACCTAGGCTGCTATGGTTATTCACAAGTACATATTATCAAGCCCATTATCTCCGCTTTATCGGCAGTTTCCTGCCAATAAATGCGACGATAATGTATCGCCTTTTGTTGACAATATAGACCATTGGTCTTTTTTTGACCAGTAAACTTAGATGCATATTATCAAATGCCGGTGTTAAAATTATCACAGTTTTATTGGCAAGAAACTGCTGATAAAACGGCTATAATGAGCTTCATTATACGGCCTTGTTATTTCCCATAGAACCCCATGTTAGCACCAGAACATAGGCTTCTATGGAAATTAACAAGGACGTATTACCAAGCCCACCCTCCCAACATTATTAAAAACTCCAGACAATGCAGATACCCGGAGCTGGAAGGTCATTTTACATATCGCTGCCCCAGAAAGGTGGCGTTTCCCGCGACGTGTACGGGGAGAGAGAGAGCTCAAAACATTTTTTTTTTTAAAAAGACCCGAGGGGTGCCGCTCCCCGAGACTGCGGGGAGTAGGACCGTAACCTCCCCCGCATACTTGAAAATAAAACCAGAGGAGTGCCGTTCCCCAGTGCTCGGGGCACCTTACAAGCCCCCATTATGCTGAAATACTGCCCCCGTAATTTACCCCCCCGGGACCTAATGAATAAAAATTGCCCCCGTAATTTACCCCCCCGGGTTCTAATGAATAAAACGGACTTCTACTTTTTTTTCACCTTTTCCACCGCGTACAAGTACTGCACGAGTACCCAGCCATTTTTTTTTTTTTTAATAAAAATTGAGCCTAAAGATCCATGTACCACCCCCTGACCTAGACTATAGGCTCAGAATTTTTCTACCCTCCCCCCTTTCCTTATTTCTCAACTTTGTTTTACTGTTTTCTTGTGACTCTGCTCTTCCGACAAACAACATGGCTGCCAATACTTCCTGGTTTGGAGTATTGACAGCCAATCGGCAAGCACCTCCTGCTCGTAATTGTAGGTATTTACATATGCGTGCGCCGCAATTTTTCTTTAAAAAAATAAAATAAAAAATAGAGCCTAAACATCCATATATGACCCCCTAAGCAAGCCTAGAGGGTCAGAATATCTCTACCCTACCCCCTTCCCTTATTTCTCAACTTTTTTTTACTGTTTTCTTGTGACTTGGTTCTAGCGAGGCACAAGATGGCCGCCAACACTTCCTGGTTTCGAGTGTTGGCAGACAGTTCACAGCCAATCAGCATGCAGCTCGCGCTCGTAATTGAACAGATTTCAGTACGCGTACTGAACTCCGACTCTAGATATCGCTATGATTTTACTTGCAATTTTCTCAGAAACTACTGAACGGATTTACACCATTTAACAAAAAGCACAATGTGCGAACAGAACTCTACCTCTCTGCCAAATTTCGTGTAATTCCGTTCAGCCGTTCGGGCTGTAGCCCTGGGTAAATGTCCCTATGGTAAATTGCATGGGGAAAACGTTTGGGACCCCCCTTTTTTCTCAGCTCCCACTTGACGAATCACCCCTAAACTTTCAGGGAAGGAGCGGAACTGAGCAGGCCTTGGAGAAATTCACGAAGATTCGTCCACCGGCGCCAAAGTTATTCCAAATAGAATGTTGTGGATTTCCTATGGAAACTAGCTCCTAACTATAACTACCTACTGGCGACCTCCAGTAGGTAATATATATATATATATATATATATATATATTTATATATTACCTACTGGCGGTCGCCAGTAGGTAGTTATAGTTAGGATCGATTTCCATAGGGAAATCGCAACATTCTATTTGGAATAACTTTGGCGCCGGTTGAGGAATCAGCCTGAATGTTTCAGCAACTTTGCCTCGCGGCGCTCCGCTCTTTTACTGAAAGTTTGGGGGGCATTCATCAAGCAGGGGCCGAGATAAAAGGGGGGTCCCAAAACGTGTTTTTCCCATGTTAATTTCCATAGGGCGGTCTGTCGCACTTTTAGCTCGAACGGCTGAATGGATTTTCACCAAACTTTGCAAAATTGTAGGGACTGGTAGCCCGATGTGCCTTTGCTATGTCTCAAGATATGTGCTCCAGAGGATTTTGAGTAATTTAGGTTCAAAAAAATGTATATATCTAGAGCCGCGCCCCGGTACGCGTACCGGGGAGCGCTCCGGGCGCGCCACGCGACTTGCGCACGGCAAGCTGATTGGTTCTTGGGTGCCTGTAAACATTTGAAACAGTCCGCAGCGGCCGCCATCTTGTGTCTCGGTAGGATTGAGACACAAGAGGTGGCAAAAATCAAAGGGAAAATGAGCAAAAGGGGGCAGGGTACACCCCCCCTGGCCCCCTACTTTTGCTGTGGGGGCCATAAAAGGGTCCCGCGGGTAAAAAAAAATAAAAAAATCGAATTTCGCTGGGGGGAGCACCCGGTACGCGCGTTTAGGGACTGGCAGGGCAGCGGTGTTCCTGTTTCTTTATGGCAATGAGTTCAACACTCTGCTCCCCATAGCAGAGCAGTTCGTCACACTACGTGCACAGAAATTTGATGCCTGCAAACACCTGCTGTATATTAGGGACCATTCTTCCACGGGGTGGTCCCGAAGGTGTTGCTCCACCAGTGGAGGTGCTGCCGCCATCTGTGGGTAAATTCCGTGCCAGCTCCCTGACACTCTCCCTGGCAAAGTTGTTTGGGTGTCTTCTTTTGACATGCCTGATTAAATTGGCATTTCCAAAGCTATATTTTTTTAGAGGGTTGCCTCTGGATAAAGTACTGCCACATATTTTGCAGGTTACTTTTGGAGCATTGACTTTTTTTTGTACTTCAGGGATGTCATAGAATTTCCAGATGAAATGGTCCTTTTTCTTCTGGTGAGGAGGGTCCTCATCCAAAAATTTGTCGGAATCACTGCTGGATGACTCCCTTGCAGCCATTGCTGTAGATCAGGAAAGTAGGAGATGAAGACAGTACACAGAACAGCTCTTGCTCTCTCCAAGTACAAAGCAATAGTGAGAGAAATGGGTGGGTTTCACACAATTTTGAAAAAAAAAGTTCTGAACCAATGAAAAGTGTTATTTTAAAGTCACATGGCTTGACGCGCTTACGCTACGCGCCCTGGGGCGCTTCCCGGGGCGTGTATCGTAAGCGCATCGGGGCGTTGCGTTGCGCGATCGTACGCGCTTCCTGGTGCGCTTACGCGGTGCGTCATAAGACGCATCTCGCGGCTACGCGATACGTGTCTTATGACGCAAGGCGTGGCGGCTACGCGATACGTCACAATGTTGTTTTCGTTCGCGGCAATAGCGCTATCGGGACGCTCACCGGTACGCGGCCCGGGGCGCGCCGTAACATAGCGCTTACCCGTGCGTTCACCGGTACGCGCCCCGGGAGCGCCCCGGGGTGAAAAAAATATAAAATAAAAAATTACATAATTATACAATATAAAATTCGCTTTAAAATTTATTATTTTTTATAACTATAAAGATTTGCTATTAAAAAACCTATGAAATTCACTGAAAAAACCATAGGTTTCACCCCAGTTATAGTTAGGAATTAGCATTTAAAAAACCTATTAAATTCACCGAAAAAAGCATAGGTTTTACACCAGTTATAGTTAGCTGGAAATTTTACTCGCATAAAACCATTGAAATTCCCACGTTATAGTTAGTTGGACTCACTATAACTTGCGCGTGCAATGCACTGCTGATGACGTCACATATTACATCACTCATGACATGGTCAGTGACATCACTCATGACATCACTGATGACACCATCCAGTGAATGTGTGTGTTTCTGTAAAATAAATATGTGTTATATATGTATATGTAAAAGTTGATGGAAGAATAAATGTTTAAATAAGGGTTTACATGGATGGTTTTTTAAAAAGAAATTGATTGGTTCACTGGCTTATTAAGTGTATCTTAGTGTATACATATATTAGTGAGTAATGTTTAAATATTTAAATATATGGATTAGTGTTTCACTTTGTGTATAATTGGCTGCATGGGTTGGTGAGTAGCTACATGTGTATGTATATGGGTTATTAGATGTTTTTTTTAATATCAATATGAGTGCCTATATGTCTGGTGGGGGTATTACTTAGAACATAGATGCATGAGTGTCTGACTCTCTGTTTGTATGTGTTTAGAAGACAGCATATGTGCACGACTGTATGGGTGGATGACTGTGTATATGTATGTGTTACTGACTGAATGACTGTCTCACTAGTGTCTTTATCAGTAACTACATATGTTTTATTGTAGTATATGTGAATATTGATGTATATAAGTGAGTATATGTGAGAGTGAGGGATTCTAAGAGTTCCTGTTTAAATTAGTATGTGTTTCTATAAGTGATTGTTTAAGAGAGTAAGTATGTGTAAGTTTCCTTAGAAGTAAGGTGGTAGTGTGTGTATAGCTGTATATGCTAATGAATGGATGTTCAATAGTTTATTTGCATGTGTGAGTATGTGTGTGAGTAACTTTTGGATGCCTGTCAGTTTGTAACAGGATGTATAGGTGTATCACTACATATGATGAGTGAGTATATGTATGAGTGGCTATATAGAACTGTTGGTGAATGAGTGGATGTATATATAGATGGTGGAATTATTGAATTGGTTGTAAGTAGTATGGGTATCTCCATTTTTTTGAAAATTTTAGTTTCTATTTTTGAATATGTGTTTCAAGGGTTACATTACAGTGAAAGGAGCTCTGTCACTCTGTCACAAGGATGGTGTCATCAGTGATGTCATGAGTGATGTCACTGACCATGTCATGAGTGATGTAATATGTGACGTCATCAGCAGTGCATTGCACGCGCAAGTTATAGTGAGTCCAACTAACTATAACGTGGGAATTTCAATGGTTTTATGCGAGTAAAATTTCCAGCTAACTATAACTGGTGTAAAACCTATGTTTTTTTCAGTGAATATATATATATGTTATTCTTTTTATATATAATGTTTACATTTTGCTTGTTGCAAAATTATCTGTCTGACCTGTTTACCCTTCTTTTTTGCAGAGTGGTACTGGTGGTAACTGCCTCTGACGTCCCTGGGCTCTGCGTAACCAGGCTCAGGAGCAGTGCTATGTTAAAACACAGTGAAAACACACACATACTTCAGGGTACACTATATATTAGGGTACAGTTTATTTATTTATTTTTTATTTTTATTTATTTGAAGGTTTTATATAGCGCAAACAAGACCCTTGCAGGTATCAGAGTGCTTTACAAGGTAAATATCGCAGATACATAGGCATATGGTAAGTAACATATAATTCCATACAAATCACGGATAATAGAATCAACATATCGAAGATACATAGGCATATGGTAAATGATATGTAGTTCCATACAAATCAAGAACAGTATAATCATAGTAACGAAGATACATAGAGAGGTAGTAAATAATATATAGTTCCATATAGATCAAGAATAGAGTTGAATAATCACAGTAACCCATGTTTAAGTGAACTTAGCCATGAGAAGGGATTTCACTTTTTTTTTAAGAATGCAATAGAGGGATTAAGTCTAGTTTCTGGGGGCAAAGCATTCCAGATCCTGGGTGCCATCCCCGTGAAGGCTTGGTTTTATGTTTTCTTCTTGTTGTAGCTTTGTGGTTTCAATAAGAGGGTATTGGCACTTCTGGAAGCTCTGTTGCCACATGAGGGCACCCGTTTCTGTGCCAGATAGCTGGGAGTGTTGTGATGAATGGCCTTATGCATCATGCATGCTATTTTTAGTTGAATTCTGACTTCGAAGGGTAACCAGTTAAGGGATCTTAAGTCAAGAGATATGTGGGAGTTTCTTTTGGTTCCAGTAATAAGTATCGCTGCTGCATTAATTGAAGCTCTAAGAGAGGCAATTGAGGATCTGGGATGGCCACAGAGAGAGACACCCCGTATTCCGATCTTGGGATAACCAGAGCTTGTACTGCCAGTTTGAAGTCCCTTTTCATGCAGGAAAGGTTTCAGTTTTCTCAAGGTATTCATCTGAAAGTTTGCTCCTTTTTTTGCTTTGCTGATGTGTTTCTGCATATTGAGATTTCTGTCTAGCGTTACTCCCAACGATTTTGCTGAGTCAATGATAAGAGGTTGGCAGTTGAGTGCTGTTAAGTGTTTGATCCAGTCTTGAATTATGGGTACTTGGGCAGGAGGAGCAATCAGGAGGATTTCAGTTTTGAGGGTATTCAGTTTAGGTGGTTTTTGGATAGCCAGGTCTGAGTTTTTGTGAGAGGTGTGTTGAGAGATTTGATGCCTTCTAGTGAATGGATCTTTAGGTATATTTGTGTATCGTCTGCGTACAAATGGTACTGTACGTTAGAAGAGTTTCAGTGAGTGGTTCCATGAATAAATTGAAAAGTGCCGGAGAGAGGTATGATCCTTGTGGGACTCCTAAGGAGACTGGGAGGGGTGTGGACTGGGAATGGTTAACTTTGAATCGTTGCGATCTGTTTCTGGGAAACGAGGTAAACCAGTTTAGAACTGATCCGGATAGACCCATTCTGTGTTTCAGAAGGTCTAGCAGGTTGTCGGGTTTGACGGTATCAAAGGCAGAGGAAAGGTCGAGCAAGATAAGTAAGCAGGATTCGTTCTGGTCTAGCATTTGTAGCGCATTGTCAATTATGTGGGTCATGGTTGATTCAGTGCTGTGTCCTGCATGGAAACCTGATTAGAATTTGTTGAGCAGGTTGAAATGGTTTATGTGTCTTACAAGCTGGAGGTGTACACTATTTTTCGAAGAGTTTGGCCAGGGTTGTGATGTTGGATATTGGGATGTAATTATTTAAGTTCGCCGGGTCAACCGTTTGCTTCTTTAGGATGGGGGATATCTGCCCGGATTTAAGGATATCAGGGATGGTTCCTTGAAGGAGGGATGTATTCATAATCTTGGTCCAAAGAGGCAGTATCAACGGGATGAATTATTTAATGCAGTTTGCTGGGAGAGGGTCAGTGAAGTGATTGGTAGGATTCAGAGCCATGAGCATTTGGAGTATTGTTTCTTCATTATAAGTATTGAAGGATGACCAAGATGCATTATTTTTTAGGTCGAACTTTGGTGAGCTCCAGTGTGGGGCTCCTAGAGCGTTATAATACAGTTATAATTGGCATGCCCTATCCTGTAAGTTTCTAATGCATAATAGGGCAGGGGGAGTAAAATTACCTTTAAGTCCCTAATATAAAATAGGGCATGGCAGTTTAGAGGCCATCAGGACTTTTTGCCCTTGCATGTGTGCACTGCTGAGAGCCTGGGGACATTTTAAAATCAGCCCTATGTTGCAGCACTGCTTTTAAATGTAAATTGTGCTCAAACTCAACATTGTTGGTAGGACTTACAAAATTATAATCTACAATAATTTGGCAGAATAGTAACTCAAAAGTCATCCCAGGTGTATGGGGGTCATGTATGTATACGGAGGGCACTTGTAAATGAGATCTTATATGCCCTGGTGATGGAGAAATTGCATATTTAACTTTACCCATTGTAGTAAAGTGCCTCCCAAAATCGCCCTTGGTGCTATGAACACTGTGGAGTGAGGAACTACACTATTTTGGCATATTTAGGACCCCTAAAGTCTTCCCAGGTGTCCCAGTGGTGGTGGTTCTGTAACCTAAAGTGAGGGCTTTATAAAATATGTATTATATGTCCTGATAAGGGAGAAATTGCACATTTCACATACTCCATTGTAGATGCCTAGCCTCATAGGATAACATTGCAATTGTTTATGAACTCATAACTATCACTAGGAATTAACCAAAAATATCATTCAAGGACTTAGGAGAATTGTATTGATAAATCCAACAACATGCTATTGTTGAAGTTATCCTAGAATATACTGAAATGAGCCATACTGGAGGTTGGTTAACTAGTTCTTGCTCCTCTGCTGGGATTTCAGCCATACTGAATTTTAGAGGAATAGTGCTTTCTGAGAGAAGATTTTGCCACAATTTGTAGGAAGTAGTGAGGGTCTCGGATGTTGTCCTGCTCCTCACTGGGCAGGACCTATCTCCTGGATGACGCCAGAGAACACTGAATAAATATGTGAGAGCTGCAGAGTATCTCAGATTTCTGCTTGAAACTAGGAGGAGAAGAAGGCTTCCCAAGCTGGAAACTTGATTTGAGCCATCAGTCCCTGCATTCTAACTGAATGTGTGTGCTGCATTATCTGTAATTATTGCCCTTTGGCTGTAACTTACTTCAAGATGAATAAAGAGTTGTCTCCCTGCAACCTACAGGTTAACAGAGCTCAACTGAATCAAAACCACCAAGAATCCCCAGCCTGGAGTGTGTCCTGTGGATTTATAAGGGTTTTGTCCAAGTGGATTGTAGGAACTAAAGTCACAACCTTTCATGGACTATCTTGGAGATTCCAGACCCTTGGGAGTGTGTTTTGGACACTTTGGACACCCAAGAGGTACTTCAGGAAGAAGTTCCAGAAGTTTGGAGCAACTTTGAGAAAAAGCTCCATAAGGGGTCGACTCAACGGCAAGAGCCAAGCCGGCCACCTTTAACCACGAGCCGTCCTGACTTGATGATCTGTCCCACTGAAATGCTACTTAGGTTCGACTTCCACAGTGTGACCGGGACCTACCAGGAAAAGAAGCCGGCGAACTCTCACCAAACCCAGACTGGTGAAGAGCATTGAGTGACCGCAGCAGAAAATGCTCCAGAAAAGTTTCTGAGTCTGAAGGTAATAACTTGACCAAAGCCTATCGTGAGAGGTATCCGAGCAGGGCTGCATCATGGTCAGCCTGAAACTTTGACTTTATCCCGGTAAAGCGCAACCAGATGTCTCAAGATGGTGCTATAGGTTTCTATGTGTTATGTAATGCTAAATCTTTAAAAAAAATTGTCTCCGGTTCCCTAAATTGGATGTTTGTCGTTTGGTGTCATTATAAAGATACAAATATTTCCTATTCTTCTAACATGGTGTGGTATTTTTATTGTGTGTTGTATCTTAGTTAATATCTGCATTGGTGTTTTTAAATGCTTTACAAACCTGTCTCTTAAGTTAATCCTGCCTCTTCGCATCCAAGATGCCAAGGGATAAGCATGGGAATAATTTACTGAGATCTATTCTGAGCCCTAGACAGTGTTAGTTGCCTTATTGCCAGTGGTAGATGCATATTTACCACCACTAATAACCCACTTTCTAACATTTGAAGGTCGATTCCGATCCGGTAAAAAGCGCTCCGATTAGCTGTACGGAGCGTTTTTCCCATACGATTCATACACAAACAACGTCCCCGTACGAACTATCAAGTATGATCCTAACCCAAAGCGCCACTCCGTATGACTCGTACAAAACACCGTACAACTACAACTACTTACGGATTCACTCCGTCTGACGCTGTACGCCACGTCCGTACGTAAATTGGCAGCCATTTCCGAACCAGGAAGTACAATCCGTGTTGACGACACTCCGTACGGTCCTTTTCCTACGAGAGCTGTAAACTGCCGAAAATCCAGAGTCCGCCACGAACTGCACCCCGGTACGTGACATACACAACATGAACCCCATCGACCGTGTCATACGAGCCCTGTACGCCTACGACCTCGTACATAGAAACCGACGATGACGCAGACGGTGAGTACAACCCACCGCAACAATGGTAGTATACCTGTACGGTGCGCCACACACCAGCGCATATCACCATCCCAATAGGAATACGAGCCGAAAACACGTAATTAATCTCGGGGTACGGTGCGTCAAACGCTAGCGCATATCACCATTGCAATAGTGATACGCGCCGCCCACACGTCATTAATCTCGGGGTACGGTGCGTCACACGCTAGCGCATATCACCATTGCAATAGTGACACGAGCCGCACACACGTCACAAATCTCGGGGTACGGTGAGTCACACGCTAGCGCATATCACCATTGTAATAGTGATACGTGCCGCACACACGTCACAAATCTCGGGGTACGGTGCGTCACACGCTAGCGCATATCACCATTGCAATAGTGATACGCGCCACACACACCTCAGAAAGCCCGGGGTACGGTGCGTCACATCTGAGGTGGTGTTGGAAAAGACCCCCAGCAGTGCTCAACAGTAGAGGGGGTGGGTGCATACGACCCCCTGCAGTGCCCAGCAGTGCCCACCAGCATAGGATGTGTGTGGCTAAGACCCCAAGTAGTGCCCAGCAGTAGAGTGTGTGTGTGGCTAAGACCCCCAGCAGTGCCCAGCATTACAGTGTGTGTGGCTAAGACCCCCAGCAGTGCCCACTAGCATAGGGTGTGTGTGGCTAAGACCCCCAGCAGTGCCCAGCATTAGAGTGTGTGTGTGGCTAAGACCCCCAGCAGTGCCCACCAGCATAGGGTTTGTGTGGCTAAGACCCCCAGCAGTCCCCAGCAGTGCCCAGCATTACAGTGTGTGTGGCTAAGACTCACAGCAGTGCCCAGCAGTGCCCACCAGCATAGGGTGTGTGTGGCTAAGACCCCCAGCAGTGCCCAGCAGTGCCCACCAGCATAGGGTTTGTGTGGCTAAGACCCCCAGCAGTGCCCAGCAGTGCCCAGCATTACAGTGTGTGTGGCTAAGACCCCCAGCAGTGCCCAGCAGTGCCCACCAGCATAGGGTGTGTCTGGCTAAGACCCCCAGCAGTGCCCAGCATTACAGTGTGTGTGGCTAAGACCCCCAGCAATGCCCAGCATTAGAGTGTGCGTGTGGCTAAGACCCCCAGCAGTGCCCAGCATTACAGTGTGTGTGGCTAAGACCCCCAGCAGTGCAGTGCCCACCAGCATAGGGTGTGTGTGACTAAGATCCCCAGCAGTGCCCAGCATAACAGTGTGTGTGGCTAAGACCCCCAGCAGTGCCCAGCAGTGCCCAGCATTAGAGTGTGTGTGGCTAAGACCCCCAGCATTGCCCAGCATTTCGGTGTGTGTGGCTGGGACCCCCAGCAGTGCCCAGCAGTGCCCACCAGCATAGGGTGTGTGTGGCTAAGATCCCCAGCAGTGCCCAGCAACACAGTGTGTGTGGCTAAGACCCCCAGCAGTGCCCAGCAGTGCCCAGCATTAGAGTGTGTGTGTGGCTAAGACCCCCAGCAGTGCCCAGCAGTGCCCAGCATTAGAGTGTGTGTGTGGCTAAGACCCCCAGCAGTGCCCAGCAGTGCCCACCATTAGAGGGTGTGTGTAGCTAAGACCCCCAGCAGTGCCCAGCATTAGAGTGTGTGTGTGTGTGTGGCTAAGACCCCCAGCAGTGCCCAGCAGTGCCCAGCATTAGAGTGTGTGTGGCTAAGACCCCAAGCAGTGCCCAGCATTAGAGTGTGTGTGTGGCTAAGACCCCCAGCAGTGCCCAGCATTACAGTGTGTGTGGCTAAGACCCCCAGCAGTGCCCACCAGCATAGGGTGTGTGTGGCTAAGACCCCCAGCAGTGCCCAGCATTAGAGTGTGTGTGTGGCTAAGACCCCCAGCAGTGCCCAGCAGTGCCCAGCATTAGAGTGTGTGTGTGGCTAAGACCCCCAGCAGTGCCCAGCATTACAGTGTGTGTGGCTAAGACCACCAGCAGTGCCCAGCAGTGCCCACCAGCATAGGGTGTGTGTGGCTAAGACCCCCAACAGTGCCCAGCATTACAGTGTGTGTGGCTAAGACCCTCAGCAGTGCCCAGCATTAGAGTGTGTGTGTGGATAAGACCCCCAGCAGTGCCCAGCAGAGCAGTGCCCATCATTACAGTGTGTGTGGCTGAGACCCCCAGCAGAGCCCAGCAGGCAGTGCCCAGCATTACAGTGTGTGTGGCTAAGACCCCCAGCAGTGCCCAGCATTAGAGTGTGCGTGTGGCTAAGACTCCCAGCAGTGCCCAGCATTAGAGGGTGTGTGTGGCTAAGAACCCCAGCAGTGTCCAGCAGTGCCCAGCATTAGAGGGTGTGTGTAGCTAAGACCCCCATCAGTACCCAGCAGTGCCCACCAGCATAGGGATTGTGTGGCTAAGACCCCCAGCAGTGCCCAGCATTAGAGTGTGTGTGTGGCTAAGATCCCCAGAAGTGCCCAGCATTACAGTGTGTGTGGTTAAGACCCCCAGCAGTGCCCAACATTAGAGTGTGTGTGTGGCTAAGACCCCCAGCAGTGCCCAGCATTACAGTGTGTGTGGCTAAGACCCCCAGCAGTACCCAGCAGTGCCCAGCATTAGAGTGTGTGTGTGGCTAAGACCCCCAGCAGTGCCCAGCAGTGCCCAGCATTAGAGTGTGTGTGTGGCTAAGACCCCCAGCAGTGCCCAGCATTACAGTGTGTATGGCTAAGACCCCCAGCAGTGCCCAGCAGTGCCCACCAGCATAGGGTGTGTGTGGCTAAGACCACCAGCAGTGCCCTCTCACAGCCACATGCAGCCTAAAATCTCTGCACACACACAAATAAAGATAATTATCTGAAACATTTTGATAGCACAGAGATACCATGGTCCACCTCATTCCCATCAGAAAAATAGACATCTATCACAATACCAAAACATTAACATCACACAAACTTGTAGGCACACAGCACCTAAAGAAATTCCCTGAAATGCAATAGTTCAGACAGACAAATAAAATGCTTTATTCAGCGCCAATCTGTTGGAAAAAAAATAAAATGAGTCAAGGAACACTGAAGGCCAATGGGCAGTCCAAAACAAGGTCCATTACAGTGGTGACTTTCTGGAGGCTGTCACCCCAAAACTTGCCTGCACATGTTGGACTTAGAGGTCCGTGGACCCATGGGGGCATCATCTGAGTCTGGGTCTGGCACCGCGGGGACAGGAGAGGGAAGGGTATGTGTAGTGGGAGCAGGTGGTGAGGATTCCTCCACAGTGGCAGGGTCAGCGCAAAAGGTAGCAACATATTCAGCGCTGCACACTGCTGCCAGGTCAGACAGGCTACCACCTGAACCCGGGGACACAATGGAAGTGGAGGTAGGGGGCTGTGAGTTAGGTGTATGGTGGCTGTGGGTGGGTGGGTGATGTGTGTCCCCTGTCCCTGTGAGTGTGCGTACATCCCCCTGAGATTTGGTGAATGTTGGTTTGCGCTTTGACTTACGTGTGGGTGTGCTGGGTGTGTCTGTTAGGGTGTCTGATCTTGTGTGTCTGAGTGTATGGTGGACAGGGATGGGAGAGGGGGATGTGGATGGGTCAGAAGGAGGAGGGGGATTGATGCTGCAGGATGGCAAGTGCTGCCGTCAGCGTTGAGTCCATGGATGCCAAACTCCGACGTTGATCAGACATGTCAGCTGACATGCCCTCCATGAATGACAACAACTGTGTCATTATTTGTGTTTGGCCATGGAGGACAGTCAGCATTGACGCCTGACCAACTTGAATCAGCCGGAGTAGGTCAACAGACTCAGCACTGAGAGCAGCAGAGGAAACAGGGGCAGGGTCCGCGGTGCCGGGGACAAAGGAGACATGGGGGTAGAACAGACTCTAGGGCCCCTAACAACTGGGAGGGTGGAGATGGGTCTGGAGGAGGAGGGGACAGACATAGTTGCAGTCGATGCCATTGCTGCATATTCCCCCTCCTCCTGGGAGTCAGATTCCGAGCCGTCTGCATGGTAGGAGGTGTCGTGCTCATGAGGGACGGCCGGCTGACTCCCCTCACCCTCTATGCCACTGCCTCCCTCCGACTCCTCGAAGCTGGTGGCAGTGTTGCTGGGTCCCTCGGTCCATTCTGTGTCTGTCTCTCCTCCAGGTTGTGGTGATGATGCTGTTGGCAACGAGAAAAAGAACAATATATCAGTCATCTCTCCCCATCATACATATCAGCATTAAAAAATGTTGCACCATTTCTAATCATGGCATGCATCATGAGTCACATGCCACATAACTCAGCACATATCTAAGTCTCCTATTGCGCAATTGTAGGAGACACAAAGCTCATTGTATCCACAGAGCAAAGTCACAAACCAGGCCACAACTTGTAATACAGTCACAATGATGAGCCACTGCCTGTCAACAGGAGAGGTGTTAAGCAATCATCTCTGGGAGCCAATAACATTTCCTGTAAATCCTACAATGAATATCTTCTCCAGCAGCACAGCCTAAGTGCATAGTGACAAATCCACATCAGATATTACATCCTCAGCACACCACTGACAAGGTTAAACAGTTGGTCCCATCACACCTCCCATGCACAACATCCCAAGCACTCCGTCAATGTGAGTAATACTGCCCGAGTAGTAGAAAATATGAATCTGGCTCCCAATAACTGGAAACCTATATAACTAAATCCAAGGTCAGAATCTTTTGCTGCACAATCAATATTTGTCCCAAAGAACCTGCAAAATTAGGATACATGGACAGTGTGCACATGTAGCTAACACATGAGAAATACAAAGCATACCAAGGACAAAGGCCACTGAAGCAGACCCGTGCAGAACTCCTTGTTGAGACTCATGATCAGTGCCAAGCTATCATGAAGGGCAAGCACAGTGCACAGGCTGTTGAACAGTTAAGGGACCAACAAGTATCACAGACCCCCCTCCAACATGATGATGTGCTAAGCAAAATGCATACTAATACCTTTCTTCCCCAGGAGGACATGCACAAATATGAAACATAGAAAGCAGGGGCCAAATGTTGAGGAGGGTAAGGGATGTCAAAGAGCATTAGCTTAAAAAGGGGCTTTGAAATTTCAATGCATTAAGTGCCTGTCTGACCACACCACCCCCACTGTGGGAATGTCACCAGGCTCACAAACACTTCAGGTAGCATGTGACATACATGACAGCAAACAGACATGTACCTACCCCCTCCTTGCTGCTGTCCCTCCTGCATCTGCCTATGGAGGTCAGGGAAAACGACTGCCAGGACCCGGAGCTGCTTGGGGGTGAGGTGACGCGTGCCTCCATGCCGGCGTGGAGCCTCCAGCTTAAGCTGCACCCGGGCGATACGGCGGGCCCAGCACCGGATGTCCTGCCACATCTTGCGTATGTTCCGGACCCTGCGGTAGGGTCCCCCCTCAGACCTCACATCACTGACGGCCCTGGCAAAGTCCAGCCAGATGTCCCCCTTCTCATGGGCAGATACCTGTCATGAATAAAAAGTGAAAGTACATCAGTACACCTGATCCATGTTCCAAAGACCCACACTTGCCCCACATGATGATAACAACAGGGCAGAGGATGCAGACAGGACTAGTATCATTGTTCATGTGAATGCGGCCTCTGAGCAAACACCAATGCACTACATGCCTGTGAAAGGCAACTGATGCCCTAGGGTTTTCTAAACACTCACTGAGCATGGCTAACACTGAACAAGCTATGCTTTTTCATGGTGGTGTCCAGCATGTGACATGCTGGCACATATCCCACGACACCTAAGAACTCTAAGCAGACCACACACTCTCAAGTGAATGTACTTAGCACAATGGCGGTAAGCAGTACACAAGATTTAGATACATCATTCACTGCATGGTAGATATTTTAATGTACACACCAGGCACTCACTCTAAAGTACATTGCATCTCTCTCTGTCCCATAAATACACAAAGGCTGTAGTCACACTCACACATTAAGCACTCACCTGATCCCCTGGTTTCCCATACAGCTTGCTGTAGTTGGGTAGGAGGGCATCCAGCAGTGCCTGGTTCTCCTCCTCACTGAATGCAGGTGCCCTCTCCATGTCCAGCAAAATCAGGGTCCAGGGAATGCAGAGACAGCAGCAGTGTAGTCCACTCAAATATTGTGCAGGCAAGTGCCCTCTCACAGCCACATGCAGCCTTAAATCTCTGCTGCTGAGGGGCTGTCATTCTCAGGAAGACAGTGTGATAGGACACATCACTTTGCATCCTATGTTTCATCCAAGCCCATTACACATAAGGCCATGACACACATTTGCATGGTTTGAAATTTTAGCTCCAGCTACACAACAAACATAGCAACATTGTATACTTTTGGCCAACTGAATTTTGCAGAACACCTGTAGCACATTCAATTATCAGTTTCCTTGACAACCAGCCTGCATTCAGTGCATCCAACTCACCCCCTAGGTGTTCCCTATGTATTTTCAGGCATCCACACACAAGTACGGTGCGTGAATAGTTGCAAACGCCATGTTTCGATAGTGATACAACCCGTACACCCGCACGCACCAGTGGGGTACGCTCCTGACTTGTATCGCGTATAGGCACAATGCATTGGTGAGACGACCCGTACACCCGCACGCACCAGTGGGGTATGCTACACACGCGTATAGGCACAATGCATTGGTTATACGACCCGTACACCCGCACACACCAGTGGGGTACGCTCCTGACTTGTATCGCGTATAGGCACAATGCATTGGTGAAACGACCAGTACACCCGCACGCACCAGTGGGGTACGCTACACACGCGTATAGGCACAATGCATTGGTGAGACGACCCGTACACCCGCACACACCAGTGGGGTACGCTAAACATGCGTATAGGCACAATGCATTGGTGAGACGACCCGTACACCCGCACGCACCAGTGGGGTACGCTCCTGACTTGTATCGCGTATAGGCACAATGCATTGGTGAGACGACCCATACACCCGCACGCACCAGTGGGGTACACTACACATGCGTATAGGCACAATGCATTGGTGAGATGACCTGTAGACCCGCACGCACCAGTGGGGTACGCTCCTGACTTGTATCGCGTATAGGCACAATGCATTGGTGAGATGACCCGTACACCCGCATGCACCAGTGGGGTACGCTACACACGCGTATAGGCACAATGCATTGGTGATACGACCCGTACACCCGCACGCACCAGTGGGGTACGCTCCTGACTTGTATCGCATATAGGCACAATGCATTGGTGAGACGACCCGTACACCCGCACGCACCTGTGGGGTGGTAGTGTGCGTATCACATGCTCCATTCAATGCATGTGTACAGTGCGTTCCACAGGCTCACGCATGGAACCATTACTATAGTGACAACAGGAAAACACATGGCTGGGATGTGGGTGTGAGTTCATCATGGGGATGTTAATGTATGTATTCACATGGCTGACCTACATTAGCAGGCCCCCAGGGTGGCACACAGTCAAATACCAGAGGGCATGTGAACTAGTGGCATTGTTGATGAGTGATGGGCTGTGGAGACATGACATTTGTGACGGGCCACTATGTGGTTTACATTACCTTCACACTTGTCACATGAGTAACATAATGGACATGTAGTCATTCACATGAACACTGTGATGGCACACTCTTCATTACGGACATCTGTCACACGATGCCAGGGACAGGGGCACTGTCTCACAGTACCAATTTAGGCTATGCATGACCCTGTGTGACAATGTAATGTGTGTGACATGTAATCCATTGGACATGCTGTTTGTATTGGGTAAACGTCATCCTCTATCGGTGCATCTATGATGGGTCTGTGTCGTGATAGCAAGTGTCACACATGTACGCACACCATGCCACAGGAGCATTTCTAAAGCTCATGTGTGTGATGGCATCATAGAGCATTTGGCCACAGACATACAGATCTGCAATCAGAGGATGTCTGTGGTGTAGTATTGTAAAATGCTAAACTCATGCACAATATCATTGGAAAGCAAAATATAGAGCACATGTGACGTGGGTGTGTTCTGTGCAGTCAGCTGTCTGGATGTGTTGCCCACCTTCTCATGCAGGTCACGTGACGTGTGTCACTGACGCTATACATTGGTCTGCCAACTCTGACATGCCCAGAATATCTTTTGTGTGCATGTCATGTACATTTCACAGACAACAGGGCAATCAGTTATGTGTCAAGAGAGCCAAGTAGCTTGCTTAACTGTCCATGATGTATAGCCCATGGCAGGTTTATAAGTGATTTCATGTGTATAATCAGTGGTGATTGTGATATGTACATTGTAAAATGTTTTGCCTGATAGTGGTACACATTTTTCTCCACACATGTCGTGCAGGGCACCCCCTCTGCCAAGGCCGTTGCCTGACATGGATGCGATGAGGGAACGGGATTGCATCTGGCGCTACAGATTTCTACAGAAAATGATAGAGGATTTGACTGACAGGCTGGAACCACACCTGCAACCGCGACACAGGTATCCAACTGCGCTGACACCCAAGGTAAAGGGGATGGCAGCCCTACATTTCTTTGCCATAGGTACGTTCCAATTCACCATAGGTGATGTGGGTTGGATGTCCCAGACCATGTTTAGTCGTGTCCTCCATGATGTCTTAGCTGCTATGTTGCAGCACATTGTTGATTTCATTAAGTTCCCCACTCCACAAGAGTTGAACAATGTCAAGGGTGCATTCTATGCCCTGGGACGCATGCCACATGTAATTGGGTCCATTGATGGGACACATGCTGGACTGGTGCCACCACAGGCTCAGGAGCAGGCCTTCCGCAACCGGAAACATTACCACTCCATAAATGCCCTGGTGGTGTGTCTTGCTAATATGATGATTTCCCATGTTTGTGCACGTTTTCCAGGATCATGCCACGATGCATTCATCATGAGGCGGAGCAGGGTACCACAGATGACGCTGCAGCTGCACAACCATCAGGCATGTCTAGTTTGTGGGTATACACTGTTACTCATGTATGTCTCAATGTCAATCATCTCTCTCATGGCTACTCATTGCACACTCATTGACATGATGTATTGTTGTAGGAGATGCCGGATATCCGAACATGCCGTGGCTCATAACTCCACTACGCAACCCCCGAACTGCCGCAGACCAGCGTTACAATAATGCACATGGCCAGACAAGGCATGTGATAGAGCGTACGTTTGGACTCCTGAAGAGCCGGTTCAGGTGTCTCGACAAGACAGGCTGATCATAACCATACTCCCGCGCTCAAGGTGTGTGACATCTTCACCGTGTGCTACATGCTGCACAACATGGCAGTGGAGGGGGAGGTGCCACTCATCCTGGATCCTGATGAAGAGGACCATCCGCCCGTTGAGGACGAAGGCCTTGGCCAGGATGCTAGCGATCAGGAGGAGGACGGTGATATCCAAAGTCAACTCATACGCAACTTCTTCTCATAACAGTGAGTACCTGTATGATAGTGTGCAATCTTCCACCGTAGAGTGACATGTGTAGCATAATGTGTGTCCAGCAGACTGTACACAACATCACTTTGATGTTGGTGGTGCTGTGTCACACAAGTAAAGATGCCATGCAACACACATGAGCACAATGATTCCAGTTCGAATGTACAAGTGTACTACGTTGTCAGTGTACTGTACGTGACCATGTCTAAATTAATCTATACAGTAAGTGACCACTTGTGTGCCTGTCCTTTCCAGGTTGCCCAGGCTGTTGTCCGTTTGTGTCATCTTGGTCCTCCTGCAATTCCTCTTGATGATAGCAACGTTGGGTGAATCAGCGTACCCTGCACAGACATGTCGAAATGTCATTTTGGGTAAGGATTCCAAACCGGCAGTTCATTGTTGTAATGGTTTGTTTTTGGGTAGAAACTGTTCCTGCGCATGTTGTAGGCCCATACATAGATGTCACATTGCCATGTATCAAATTGCATGTAGCGCCACTCCCATGACAAGACAGTCACCTAACCTGACAGTCATCTGTAGTAGAGTTTATAATTTGGTGAATGCATCAATGTGTGTTTACATTGACCCTGACACATTGCGGATGCCATGGCTTGCCATTGTGTGTGACATCACAAACACAGGCACTGTGGAGAATTACTGCCTCACTGTGTGCAGCAGGATGTGTCCAAATCATCCATTCAACCTTGTGGGCCAGTACAGTTTGTTTTCCTGTGAACCATGTTGTGCCGTTGTGGGCCAGTGTATGTCCCACATTTTCTGTCAATTGTCCTGTGAGTCTGTTTGCATGGATGCATTGCCCCTTGTGGCAGTATGTCATGTCACTGTCACATCGTTACCTCAGTGTCGGTGGACAACACTGCTACGCTAGCCTTCTCAGTAAGTTGATGTTAACTTTCCTTTCCCATGATGCCAGGTATGTTGCGCTGATTACATCACCACGTTGGACTGGAGCTAATGTTCACACTTACGTGGCAACAGTCCGTTGAGGTAAATGTCTGAAATCTCTTCTGCCATGCAGCATATCCTGGTCACGGTAGGGTTGTATCTTTTAGCATTGTGCCTATGTACTCACAGTTGAGTTTGTTTACACATGTTTTTCCTGTCTAGCATAGTAAGGCACAGTTGCAAGAGGTAATGAGTGGGCCCTATGGGGCTTAATGTTGTTTTGGTTATTTCCTTTCTCATTTGAGGAGCTGCTTACGGCTCTTGCGGGTGATGTCAACTTTCCCGTCATGACCCTCACTTATTCACAGGGCTGAGTACGTATAGTTGGCTTTGTGTCATTTGCACTGCTATACATTACAAATACTGAGATCGTGAGCATCAATCTTACACTGTGACGTCGTTCATGACTGCATGGATCTCAGGGCCATATGTATCAAGCCGTTTTTGAATCGCAAAGGCCGAAATTTGCAGAATTTCGGCCTTTGCGACTCGCAAACGGCCGTTTTGCATGTTTTGGAATGTATGAAACAGTCCCAAAATAAGGAATTGCAAACTTGTGCGATTCCTTATTTTTCATAGCATTTAGGGAATCACAAATTTGCGATTCCTTAAATGCGATGTATGTAGCAATTTTGGCTTGCAAATTTTGTTTAAGAATTCGCAAATTACCACCAACTTTTAGTTGATGGTAACTTGCGAATTCTTCCAGAAATGCACAATTTGGCATTTTTAAAGGTGGCATGTGATGCACACACATGCCCATAGGGCATGTATGTGCGCCATATGCCCACACATGTTCTTTTCAGGGGTGCAGCAGGGTGTCTTTGAGACACCCCTGCATCCTTGCAATAATTCTCAAATTGCGATTACCAAATTGCGATTTCGCAATTTGAGAATTATTTTGCATTCATTCCTATGGGCCTCCTGGCCCATAGGAATGCATTGGAAATTATTCCTTAATTGCAAATTCGCAAAATGCGAATTCACAAATAAGGAAGCTTAAGGAATCGCAAATAAAAAGTGATTTTTTTCATACATACCATTTTGCAATTTCTAAATAGCGATTCCTTAAAATTCGCTATTTAGGAAATGCAAAATAGTTTGATGATACATATGGCCCTAATTCCGTTGTAGCAGCCTAGTGAGCGTCATACATGCTCCATTTTGGTGAGAACCCCTACCAACTCTCATGTGTCCCTGTAGAAGGATCTGATCTTGGCTCATTGCAAGATCTGTGATCACTAATAAGACACAGTGGCAGTGGTTGCACTACACAGGTGTGAGTGGTACAGTGTAGATGCCAAGATACTCTGAGATTCTGTAACAGAAAGTATGGAATCCTTATGCATGTTTTGCTCTTTTTCAGATCTCGCTCCCTGCAGTTCCCATCCTCACCTTCCCTCGCCTGATCGGCCTAATGTGTCTGTCATTAGTAGTCAGACCAAGGGGATATTGGGAGATGGAAACCTTCCAGCATCACACTACTCTGATGGTCACAGGTACGGACAGTCCCTGGCAGTTGTGTGGAGAGTGTATCACCAGCATTACAGGTAACATCATTGCATGAGTGTTATAGTCGTCTGAGCAATGCCACTGGACATGTAAATTGGCTGATGCAGCATGTCCTTGCAAGTAAGTTCATACTATTGTGTAGGAACTGTGTTTCACAATGTACATTGTGCCTCATTGCTGTCGCCGCCAGTATCTTTCCAGACTGCATGCATTCAATATGTCATTCTTTACAGTGAGTAATCATATGTGGTTATGTGTACACTCACAACAAGCATGCTGTTCTTATGGCTAATGGACCATATTGTGCATAATGAACATGGTTGCGTATGTGTTCTGTTGCTTGATACACACAACATGCAGGCTACTGCTGCTGACGCAGTGTGTCATGTGCCCTGATTGGCATTATGGTGACTGGTCCTGTGGCCGTGATGTGTATTCAATGTTCACACATTTGCTGGGACTGACCCATGGGTAACCAGCCACTCCAGGCTCACATACACATGTCAATTTTTACCTAGCAAGAATCATTGGGTTGTGTGGCTATTTGGCATGTTCAATTGCCCCTTCTGCCCTCATGTGTTCACTCCTCCTGGCTGCAGCATCCACAGCCACAACGCTGCACCACATGCCCCAATCAAGCCACACACACCTATGAGATACTCATCCATACATCCATCAATCCATCATTGGAGCATGCCGCATCTTGTCTGTGCCACTGTTGCACAACCGCCATGACAAAGGCCGGTCCGTCATCACCTGCAACATGCACACTGCTAGACACTCAGCTCATTTGATGACACATTTGACCACATCAGTAGGAAGTTGTTTAGCTAGCAAGTACCTCCCCTTTTCAATAGTGGTGGTTGATTGTCCTTGGCTCTCATAGGGGTACCAGGTGCAGACACACATGAATTTCACCATAATTAACGTGAGGGGATATCGTGGTTGATTATTTTATCACCATATTATTAGTTAGTGATTCACTGTTTGTATTTGCCTCTTTGTTCCTTACTCAGACAAAGACAGAGTGGCCGATGATGAGAAGTGGGTAAACTGGCAATTGTCTGTCAGGAACCCCCTCGGGTGTTGCTACCGTGATGCACTCTCTCTTCGCTCTCTTCATTTTTACTTTAGTGAGTGGTATCAGACCTTGGTGTCAATGTTGTGTAAATGTAAAACACGACATGACCCTATGGATTAGTGTAAAGGTACACCTCTGAGGCAGTATTTTAGATTGGCCATGTAACTCTGACATTTGTTGTTAGGAATTTCTTGAGAGTTGGGTTTGGCCTTTTTGTGGTTGAACAGGGTCTGAATGGGGTGCATCTTTTGCCAATGGTATCCACTTAGACTCCTTAGTATTTAATTGCAGATGTGATACAACAGACTCATGCCCCAGACAACCTCCGCACAGTGAACAACTAACAGTAATCCACCTGGTAACACGCTACCACGAACACACACATGACAGGCTCTCAGGCTGTGTGTGCAACTCATACTGACTACTCGACGCAGACACACTTAACAGTGCGTGTACGTACAACCAGGTCATGTGCCTCGTACTGCACACACACTACTTCCAGCAGCACCACATTGTGGTGTATTACCTCGTTGACACAACACCACCACACATCGCCTCAAATGCTGTAACGTGGTAGTATGCAACCTGATAATGCCACTCATGCCGGGAGATCACAGACAGATTTTCAAAAACACACCCAATCCAGGATTATGATTGGTCAGACTTGACGGTCTACACCCTCTGAGTCACATCCAACACCATGGACACACTCTGCATTGTCAAACATCTGCACAGCCTGTTTCACACCAGCATCCTGACCAACATAATTGTAACTACTATCTACAGCTCTCCTACACTACACACAGATTTTGCCTAAGCCATCTACAATCAGTTGATTCGTTAGTTTGACGCACTACCTACCCTTGACGGTCTCAATGCGCTGGGGGGTGCTGGTACAGATCTAAACACACTGGCCTTGAGAATTATTGTGAATGCTGTCCGGTGTCGCTCTGGGCTGCGCTGGACTTCGCCAGGCTGAGGACATCGTCGGGATCCCCGGTGCCAAGGATCGGGACCCGGTAGCTGGGGTGAAAGGGAAAGCGCTGAAAGGGAGAGCGGTCTCGGCGAGAGTCTAGAAGGTACTTGCCCTGCGCGACCCTATCTCCACTGCCCCCTTCCAGAAGCACACGCGAGGGAAAATAAACGAGGAGGAAGGAACCGGGAACGACTAAAGCGGCGCGCCTGACCCTAAAATGGCGGCCGCTTAAGACAGTCGCCCTTCGTTAATGCCGACAAACACTGAGGACTATCCTGGAAGGTAGACCCAAGGTGTATAAAAATTCGGACATAAAGAGAAGCACATCCTGATACTGATTGGTGAAGGGATATTGAAGTATCCTAAACTGCACCAATAACCACCAAAGTGCCAGACAAGGAACAACTAACAGAGAAGTAGGACTAGTCGACCAGGGAAGCTGAACACAAAGTACTGGAAAGAGAGAAAGTCCCTCTGCCCTCATAAGGATAACAATAACGGCAGCCATCTTACAACGTCCTAGTTCTTGATAACACACAACCCAGTTCATAACAAGGAACAATGAGCGAGTTAGCAATTACTATCTTTGTGAATAATAAATGAATAACTGGTGAATAATTGATGAATAACTGGTTGATGTTGAGGCAATATCTACTACTACTCAACAAACCCATATCTAGACACTCCTAGTTCTGGAAAGGAAAACCAGAACAAGCAATAAACAACATCGGCAGTGATCCTACCCTGAATCAAAGAGAAACCATAAGTCATACAACACGGAAATAGAATGAATGAAAGACACCTAGAGACTGTTGGCTTAAATGCCCAGAATATAAAATATCCGCCTGATCTCACCAAAAATGCAGCTAAGAAGTTCAAACACGACACACTGAGGAAAAACCCGGACACACTTTTCTCGGATCTATATTTCAATGTAGTTAAAGGTACGACAATGAACGACCTCATATTCTACACAAATAAAACAGCTAAATGGCGCAATGCCTTCACAAAGCTGCTTGCCATTAAAGCTACGAAAAACATCCCACATGGCACAAAGATGATGACTTCACCATCAATAAGATGCAGAGCCGAACTAAGCATCTCCATATACAAATCCGGAATTGTGCTGGTACAAGCAGCAAATCGAGAACTAGAGAAATTTGACAGGATATTCCAAACGATAAAAGATTCACTAGAAGACCCAAGATACCAATTCCACCTGACCCCACCACTGAACATTCATGACATCCACAATAACAGTACCAGAGGCACCTGTAGATCTAAGGGCCACCAACACGCTCAAAGCCCTAACCCGGAAGATATACCTGAAATAGTAATGTCAGTACCAGAGAACACGACAGATGGGACAGAAAGATCTACCTATCAAGCAAACAATGAACAAGACCAGCTTCAAAGTGAAGAGCCGCCCTCGTCTCCAAACGTTGAGACTTCCAACGTAGTGCCTACACCGGCCACGAATATAATACCCTATGATAACCAGGAATTGGATGAGGCAGAAGATACCAATCGTCCTATACCTCTCTCTAGTACAATACTAGAGTTGAACGGATCCTCTTCCACTTACGCGCTCCCAACAACACGTAACATAGCCAGCACAGACGACACCTCCAATAGAACGAGAACCGTCAAGCAAACAAAGGATTCAAAGAAAAGGGCTGCGGAACTCAGAATAGATCCAAAACGAAGACGAACAGGATACAAAGGCAGGATAAACAGATCAGACACACCTAAGAAATCTATCCAGAACAAGAGAGATATAAAGGAACTTCAGAAACAAGTGAGCAAGCTGACACAAGTCACTATTAATACCCTACAGGTGATTGAAAAAATAGGGACAATGACGGAGAGCATTCACTCAAAGGTTGAGCATATTCAAAACCTCGGACTCTCCTCACAAAGAATCAGTAATGAGACTAACATGCTTGCAAAAAATAGAGACAACCGTCCAGACAGGACAAAATCTTTGTCAAAGGAGGAAACTCTGGCGTTAATCCGAACATATGAACCACTGAACCACACGGACGAGGAAAGAATTGAAACAGTACCACTTGACAACAACAGAACATCGAGAAAGAAGGATAGAGCATCTAACCCTCACAATTTACAACACATACAGCTAACAACAATTGAATCCGAAAATATGAACCTTAGTAACAAAGAAAATCCTCTGACATGTCTTCTACTCAATTGTCGGTCGGCAACCAAACATGCATCGGACTTAGCGGACCTCATCATTAACAAGGACATTGCTTTAGCAGTCCTCACAGAAACATGGCTTACGGAATCTTCATCCCCAACCATGGACCTCTTAGTACCACCTCAATATAACATCTTGAGACTGGATAGACCTAAAAAGGTAGGGGGAGGTATAGCTTGCATTTATCGATCTGATATTGAGGTCAAACAAATTCAAGCAGACCCTCTAGAAGCAAGCGAATACCTGGGTCTTAAGATAAAACATACTAACAATCAAAGATGCAACATGCATACGTTTTACCACCCACCAGGGGACAATGCAAAGTTCTCAGAGGAGTTAATGGAGATTATAACGGCCAACTCTAACAGCGAAACCAAAAACATATTCCTAGGCGATTTCAACTTACACTGGGAGGACGACAATGATAAACTGGTCAACACGCTTAAAGATTTCCTCGTCGAACTAAACCTCACCCAAATGTGCACACAACCCACACACTCGAAAGGAGCGACATTAGACTGGATTATCTCGAGGAACAAAGATACAACTATCCTCTCCATAACCCCATGCGACTGGTCTGACCATCATGCTATAATATTCGGGATACCCATAATGGAAAAAGGCAGGACCAGACAACCCTTCCAGTCCAAAAAATGGATGCGGGACACAAAAAAAGCAAATATGGAGCTATTGGTTGAAAGCTGTGAAAGAGACCTAAAGCCACCGAACAACATGAAAAATGTCAATGAGCTGACCGATCATTACATAACTGCGGTGGAAAATATCGTCAATCACACCATGCCATTAAAACTGAAAAGAGTCACGGAGAAGACAAAAAATCCATGGTTTAATGAGTCACTAAATGAAGAAAGGCGCAAACTGAGGATGGCCGAAAGAAAATGGAGACAACACCCTTCATCCCCCGAGCTGAAAGCCCTCAGAATAATCAGAAGCCAATATAACAAAAAGATCATCAACTCAAAAAAGGAGTTCATAAGATCTGAACTAGACAATGCCAAAAACAGACCACGAAAACTCTTTGAAATACTAAAGCAACAATCGAACAAATTAGCCAAAACCGGTCAAGAGAACACAAAAACATCCCTAAACTGCGATGACTTTTCTACATTTTTCACAGAGAAGGCTAAATCGCTAGAAGCAGAGCTCAAAAATGCCGTGGCGAACCTTCCCATCGAAAGACTGCATTTGAGCGATACCGTCTCTTCAACGGAGTGTACTAATGCAAAAAACAAGGCAAGCTGGGATACATTCGAACTGTACGACCAGCACATGATCGCCAAGACGCTCTCAGAAATCAAACCAAACAATCACTATCAAGACCCACTTCCGGCAAAGTGCTTAAGAGAAATCAACCACGTTTTAGTTCCAATATGGACCGAAATAATCAATGCCTCTCTATCACAAGGGATCCTCCCTGACTGCCTAAAAACAGGTCAAGTCGCACCCATAATCAAAAAACCCTCAGCGGACACCTCAGATCCAAACAACTTTCGCCCAGTGACCAATATCCCTGTACTAGCTAAGTTAATTGAGAAATGCGTCCAGAACCAACTCAGCCAACACATCACCAAGTTCTCCTTGCTTGACGAATGCCAGTCAGGATTCAGAACAGGACATAGCACGGAAACAGCGATTCTCCATATTGTCGATGATGCGATACAGGCACTTGACCAAAATCAAGCATGCCTACTGATTCTCCTTGACCTGTCGTCGGCGTTTGACACGGTAAACCATGAAGCACTACTGACCAGGCTGCAGGACAGGATGGGAGTGTCGGGAATTGTACTGGACTGGTTCAACTCCTTCTTACAAAACAGAACACAGCGATTCCGGGTCAACGAATCTATCTCATCTCCATGCCCTATCTCAATAGGAGTCCCTCAAGGATCGACGTTATCCCCAGATCTGTTTAACCTATACGTCGAACCACTTACAGAAATTCTCCAAAAATCACAGATATCATATCACATGTATGCGGATGACACGCAGATATACATAAAGATCGCATCCCTAAAAGACATTGAACTAATGAACGAGACATTAAAAAGGGCACTACAATGGCTAACTAATAATCATCTGAAACTAAATGCTCACAAAACAGAGTTCCTACTAATCTCACCACCAAGGAGCCAGGCGGAAATAAAGGAATGGACGAAACTTGTGACTGCGCTCAACTGCACCCCAACCCTAGTCAATTCAGCTAAATCGCTTGGAATCACTCTAGACGAGAATCTGGACATGAAAGCCCACATTAACTCAATGGCTAAAAATGCCCGCTTCCACCTGAACTACTTAAGAAAACTGAAACCATTCATCTCAGAGCCAGATCTCAAACTGGCAATCCAATCCTTGGTTATCTCTAGGATTGAATATGGCTGCACCACCTTAGCTGGCCTACCAAAAACATCCACAGCTCCACTAAAAGCCTGCCTCAACGCCGCGGCAAGACTTATCACCGGATCTAGGAAATATGATCATATATCCCCTCACTTGAAAGCGTTAAACTGGCTACCTTACGAAGCCAGAATCCAAATGAAGATAGCTTGTATCACACATAAAGCGCTCCACCACAACACCCCTGGATACCTAGCCAAGAAAATTCAGCTGTCTGGAGGTAACCGACCAGCTAGAAGCGCTGAGGAGTTGCTACTACGACCAGCCATTTTCAGAAAGAAAAAAACCTATGACAGAGCATTCTCAGGAGCTGCCCCCAGAATCTGGAACTCACTCCCTCCAACCATTCGGAAGATCAAAAATGTGGCAACATTCAAGCGGGAAGTGAAGAGCCTTCTGATGAACAAATACAATAAATAGAGAAGAACATTGATCACTGCCCTGATCTATTGCTGCTTTACTTCAGAACATTTATGACATCAGGAAGGCGAAGAATAATCAATATCATAAAGATTTGCTAATTCTAGGTTATGAAACGGTCCAAAACTTACCTCCAAACGGTATCTTTAAATGACCTTATAACCGCATCCCTCAGGGACTTATAACTATCTACCTCACCTATGTGTATATACTTTGCTTTTGATACAATTGGAGCTGCAACTCACTTTTAACAACACTGGCACATGTGTCAAGAATGATTGCATTTCATCTACCTCATATCTGTGATTCTTTTTACTGTCAATATATATGTTATGCTTTTCACCTACTCTATGTTAAGCGCTCTGATACCCATGGGTCTTGTTCGCGCTATACAAAACTCTATAATAAATAATAAATAAATGAAGGGCAGCAGGTCCTGGTTCTGTAGTTGACTTTTAGGGAGGGTGTACCATGTCTTGGAGTCGAGGTAGGAGATGGATCTGTCACTGTCTGTGTCATTCGGGATGTGAGGGACAGTGGCGAGAGCATGGTTGTTAGAGCAGAGGCTGCGGGTGGGTGTGCAGAAGTTGAGTCTGTGGTTGTGGTATGCTGGTCCTGCGTGGTGTAGAGATTTGTGTGCGTGGATGTGGATTTAGAAGCTTATTCAGTAGTTGACAGGGAGTCAGTGCAGGCCTCTGGGGTGTTGTGTGATGTGGCCGGGTTGTGGTAAATGAGGATCAGACGTGCCGATGTGTTACAGATGTGTTGCAGCAGTCTCAGTAGTTTGGTTGTTGTAGCTGCGTAGATGGCGTTCACTTACTCAAGTCAGCTGTTGGAGAGGGACAGGGTGACAGTATTTTGTATATTAGAGCTAATCAATTATAAGAACCTGCGGCCCATTCAGGGGATGTTGGAGCTGAAAGCAGAGATGGGGTAGTCCTGCTTGGTCATGGGGAGTGAGTGCTCCAGGATGGCCCACAGGTAGTGTGCGTGTTTGGTGACTTATGGTGCTGTTCCTAGCGATGTGGCCCACCAGGAGTCGTCACAGGCTGAGCTGGTTGGGGCGAGGATGTGTTCCTCAGACATTTCAGGATTCTGCATCAACCTGCTGTCCTTACTCCATTCCGCTACAGCCGTGATTCCTCTGTGGAGGTAGATGTTGCCAGTGTGTCGGGCCTTGGTGAGGGATATGATCGAATGGGTGTAATTGGCATAGTAGATGATATTGAGGCTTGGTTGTTGTGCCACATGGGTGAGTTGTGCCATGTGGATAATTAAGTCAGTGGGGGTGTGGGATGATCCCTGTGTGACGCTGTGGATGGTGTCAGTGGTATTGTAACAGTACTGTGGGAGGCAGATGCCCGAGGTTGTGCCGGTGGGAAAGGATGTGGGCCAGCCAGGGCACCCGCTTTGCTTCCTAAGTCATGGATGTGTACTGTTAGGGTGCCGTGGGCGACCGTGTGGTAGTCTGATGATAGGTCCTGATGGATGTGGGCGTCTGTTTCTCCTTTGTCCATGATTATGCAGATGTTGTTGGTGTTGGCTATGAAGGCGGGGTCCGTGCTCTGGTTGATGTAGGATCCAGACTGTGTTGGTTCTATGATGTTTATGTCTTTGAGGTTGTGGGTCAGCTGTCTGTTGATTATATTCAACATGACTTGTTCTGGGAAGGGGAGCAGGGAGATGTGCAGGATTTTCTAGATGTATTTGTGGTCCACCTTAGGTTTATTCAGTAAGGCAGTGAACACACCATTATCAATATTCCCTGTGAAGGTTGTTGTCTTGAAGGAGAAGTAGGATATTTTAATGGAGAAGTGGTGAAATTGCTTATCTGGCTTGTTAGGAAGAGTGGATATGCCATGGGTCAGATGGGGATCCAGAGTGAATGTTTTCCTTGCTCATGATGGTGTCTTCAGTGCGGACGTTGTAGCAGCCAATGAGGTCAATTTTGTAGCTGTTTGTCGCAGGGGGGGTGGTCTCGGTTGTGGATGTGGGGCTGGTGGAGTAGAATATTTTGTGGATGTGGTTGATCTTACCGTGAGCAAAGTTGGCCATTGAGTCACACAGGTCTTGTGATGGTGGAATGTTGTATGCGCTATATTTGGCTTTAGAGAGTTGTTTGGCAATGTTGATGTGCTATTTGCTGTTGTGTGCGTTGGTGTCTAGCCGGTCCTTGATGGGTGTCCTGTTGTTGTTCATGAAGTGTTGGTGGTGTATGCGGGGGGCACTCAGGTGTACTTTGAAGGTTTTTGGTGACTGTTTGCAGTGCGTGCTCCTCTACAGCTTACAAGAGGTGGATTTGGACGTCCGTGGATCTTTGTTGAACCATGTGGCAATGTGGTTGCTGTGTTAGGTGGCAGAGGACTTGATTGGGATGAAGGTGTATGCGCAGTCGGTGATCCACTGTTTGAGGAAGATGGCAGTGTTGTGGGGGTTGGTGGTGTTGGCTTGTGGGCCCAGGGTAAGGGTGGCTGTCAGTTAGTCCTTGTTGAGCTTACACCAGCAGCTGCGTGGCATGGTCTGTGTGCAGGGGGATTGTGTTTGCTTTCCTGAAGGTGAAGTGTAGGCTTCTGTGGTCTTTCCAGTGTTGTGAGGTGTTGTTGTTGGATTAGATGTGTGGAGTTTCTGCAAAGATGGGTTCCTGTGTGTGTCTAGCGTTGTGGGTGTGGGTTGTCACTTGTTGTTGTAATCCAAGGTTGGCAAGGTTGTCCATCAGGGCGGTGGAGTTTACGTCATTGTAGTAATTACGGTGACAGTAAATTTCCCAAAGGAAGATGTGGTCCGTGTAGGCGAGAGCATGCGTGCTGATGAGGTGAGCGATGGAGTTGGTGAATAGTGTTTGGACTCCAGGTGGTCTGTAGATGAGTGTTCCTCAGAGGGTGTTGTTTGTGTAGATCAGTAAATGCATGTTTTAGGCGATGTGGAGGGTGTCGTTGTTGTTGGTAGTGACTATGGGATTATTAATGTGGATGATGGGAATTCCTCCTACCACTCTGTCGGTGTGGTGTTAGCGGGATTTGTCATTTCCTTCAGGTATGTCTATGGTGATGTCTGTTGGCAAGGTGGTGTTCAGCCTGGTTACCGTCCACAACACCAGCCAGCCCTACTACAGCAACTACCTCTACACAGGAACAAGAACGTGACGTACGGAGTACTTGTGGAAATGCAGGGTGTATGCACACACCTCATCCTCAACGTCCCCTGCTGCTGCCACATGACCATCCGCCTGAGATATCTACAATGGTCCCACAGTCAAATGCAGTTTCACCTTCATACTCATCAGCCACACACATTTGGCACTCCACAGACCCAGGCTAAATAAATGATATGGACGTCTAACATCTAACACCCTATTGCCCACAGTGCCTATTGGCACCCTCGGCCATGCCATCAATCTTCACATCCACAGTACAACAGCATGTGGCTGCTAGTTCTCATTCCTCATTAGACAGATCCTGGTGCTCCCTCAGTGGACACCTAGCATATTTGCCATGCTCTTGACGCCTCACACGCTCTTGTATGACTGTCTGTCATTTCAGTATTTCAAGCAAACCCCATCTTCTGCAGTTAGTAACCATCACGGGTGAGTATTGCTATCCATGTATGTAATTTAGGCTATCTCTTGACCTATGTATTTCCACTGCCTAAATAAAATCCATGTGTTTAGTTTGCAGGAGACTGTGGCATTTGAAGACATTTCACCTCACAAATGTAATAGAATCTGAGTACATACAAATACATCAATGCTTTTAGTGCAAGTGAGATTTATATTTTACTCTTGTGCGTGTAACGTGAGTAGGTGCTGTACAAGAAGGAGGGAATCCAAAGTTCACAGCGGGAGATGTGATGCCTTACAGTATGGGTCAACAGAGTCCAGGCCACAGTGCTTGGCATCATTGGGCACACAGCGACCAGCAAGTCAATGTGGGAGAGTGTTAAAGTCAATAGGGTGATGCTGTTGCACACAAAGGCAAGATGGCAGACCAGGTGACCTGGGAGTTGTTCATGGCCCTATGCCTCTCAACGTCTTGACCGTGGACGACCAACCTTCCTTGGGGGACCCTCACGTGCAGGCCTTGGCGATGCATGGGAATCTCCTCCCTCCCTGTGCCTGTTGTTGGTCTTTGCCTAGATGTTTCTGGCCTCGTGACACAGGGAGGGTGCTGCATGTTGCCAGCGATCAGATGGAGCGATTGGTTGATTTCTCTATGCACTGTCACAAGCTCATCCAGTCTTGCCTCCATCCGTCCCTGGTGTCGTTCTTGACTGGCATGTAGCTGGGCCTGCTGCTCTGTTATTTTGTTGAGGGACTCAACTACCAGGCTGAACTCCCTGGTGTCCCGCCGGTATTCATCCATGATGTCTCGGAGTTCGGACATACCGGGCCCTGCAGCTGGCTGGTCAGTTTCTCACCTCCGCCTAGCGCCACTCCCACCACCCCTGCCCACACGAGCCGGTCCGACGCTTGTGGGCACATCATGTCGACGGGACCCATGAGTGCTGGCAGTGGAGGTGTCATCTGGCACCTCATGGGTGCCCGGCGAACGATGTCCCTCATTGTCAGACAGGCTCTGTTGTGTATCATGGGCAGGGCTCCGAGCTGACTGCTGGGATGTGGCGGGAATGGGTGTGGTGGTTGGCACAGATGTATCTGTTCCAGCTGCTGCAGGGGTTTGGGATCCAGAGGGGCCTGGTTGGTTGGGGTCCTCCACAGTGTGTTGAGAGGCTTCTGTTACGGTGGGGTCACTGCCGTGCTGAGCCTGGGACTGGGATCCTTCTCACCCCTGGTTGGGGGTAGTTTCCACACGTTCCACTGTGGGTGTGAGAGAGAAACAGTGTTAATGCACTATCATGCAACATCCAAATGTAATATACATAGTCGTTATCAATGTTCCCCCTGCTTTGTATTTTCGAAATTGTTCACTTGTGTATGTGTATGTTGTGGGCTGAGATTGACATGTGATCAGGGGTGCTTGACATGTTGGGTACTGTCTTTTGATGAATGTCACAGCCATTGCTGTGGCTTGCGTGCCCAGCACCACACAGTTCAAGATGTGCTCTGTGTGGCCCAATCTGCACAATGCAGTCTGAATAATTATTGCTGATGCAAGCATGCACAGCATTTTAATGCTGCATGTTTATGATAGAGACTGATTTGATTTTAGCTGATTTCATCATGCTACTTTAGAGAGGGTTTGCAGGGCCAAGACAGACACCCACTGCCAACCCCCAAGGAGCAGTACACCCTCTTCAGGCACAGGGCTTTAGGACATGCCACTTCTCTATGACGCATTACCTTGTCAATGCCCATGTCCATGGTGCTACTTGAGTGCATCCACAGCATCACCAAGCTGTGGCAACAGCACTGTTTGAGAGGCACAATGGACTTGTGATTGCGCACTGTGCTTTTTTTGTTTGCATACGTCATCAGATCAGTATTTTGGGGGTTTAGTTACATGACAATTGTGACAGTGGTGCACTCCATTGTCTGTCCCCAGGGGCTCACTTTCTGTAAGGGGTGTGTGTGACAGGCCATGGTAGTAGTTTGAGTGTGATTGGCAAGAGGGCGTCCCTCGTGATGTGTCTGTCCCCCCATGTAGCATGCTGCCATTATAGTGGTTGTGAGTTCCTGTGAAAGATATCTTCACTTGTCCTGGTGTTAGTGTTTGCACTGGTCACAGAAGGCCCATGTCCTGCCTACACCAGGGCCCAGGGTAAGCTATCTTGTCAGTACTTTCACACTCCCTGTGCATTGAACATGGTGCATGAGTGTGTACCGGGCCCATATGGGTTGAGTGCTGCCTCCTACCATACATCTTGCACTCTCTCCCCCTCCCCCTTGCAGTCTTCTGCAACTCCCCTTGCACCCCCCTACTGTTGGCCACTGCAGGGAGTCATGGCCACACCCCCAACACACACCCCCACACACCTCTACTGTTGGGCACTGCTGGGAGTCATGGCCACCCCCCCCATACCCCCCACACCACCCAACACACACCCCCACACCCCCCTACTGTTGGGCACTGCTGGGAGTCATGCCCCCCAACACACACCCCCATACCCCCTACAGTTGGGCACTGCTGGGAGTCATGGCCACCCCCCCCCAAAAACACACCCCCACACCCCCCTACTGTTGGGCACTGCTGGGAGTCATGGCCACCCCACCCCCCAACACACACCCCCACACCTCCCTACTGTTGGGCACTGCTGGGAGTCATGGCCACCCCCCCAAACCCCACCATCGCACTGCTGGGAGTCCACCCATGTTACATGAGTTGTTTGTATACTCACCAGGCTCAACGGCTCCTTCAATTCCGTGAACTCCCACCGGTGCTAGCATGGCCATGACTTTCTCCTCCCAGGGCTGGTATTGTGCAGGTCTGCGGGGAGGTCCACCTCCAGTGTGATGAATGTTGGCGTAGTCCTCATCCATCTTGCGCTTGACCATCCTCCGCAGATCGTACCACCTGTTCCGGCAAACCGCCTTGGTGCGCCTGATGGGTGCAACAGCATTCACCTTCTCGACTATCCTCTCCCACAAGCTTGTCTTTTGAGCTATGCTGCTCTGTCTGACCAATGCACCAAACAGCTGTGGATAGACTCGGATGACCTCATCTGTAAGGATCTCCATCTCCGGGTTAGTGAATTTTGGACCTATTGGTGTGGTGTGGGGTGTATGTGATTGGGGGGTGATGGTGTGTATGGATGAGGGTGTGTGGATCTGATTGTGAAGGGGGTGGTGTGTGTGAATGAGATAGGGTATATGTGTGAAGGTGTGCGGCTGCAGTTGCTGGTGTGATGGTTGTGTCTTAGCAAGAATAGGTATGTTGCAAAGGATGATGGGTTGTATGTGTGGGCCCTTTTATTGGTCCATTTGTGGGTGTGGCTTTTTTTAAATTTTTGGTGGGTGTGTCAGAAAGGGTGTTTGTGACTTGGGCCCTCTGTTTGTTTGTTTGTTTGTATGTTCCAAGGACATTGTTTTCCTATGCTGTGTAGACTGTAGCCGTCTTTATTGGGCTGTGCGCCTCGTATTTGTTAGTGCGTCTGTCAGTTAGGCTCGTGTATCGTCGCCGGGGGTACATGTACGCTTGATGGTGGGGTGTGCGCCCTCGTATTTGTTAGTGCGTCTGGCAGTTAGGCTTGTGTATCGTCACCGGGGGTGCGTGTACGCTTGATAGTGGGGTGTGCGCCTCGTATTTGTTAGTGCGTCTGGCAGTTAGGCTCGTGTATCGTCACCGGGGGTACGTGTACGCTTGATAGTGGGTTGTGCTCCTCGTATTTGTTAGTGCTTCTGGCAGTTAGGCTCGTGTATCGTCACTGGGGGTACATGTACGATTGATAGTGGGGTGTGCACCTCGTATTTGCTAGTGCGTCTGGCAGTTAGGCTTGTTTATCGTGTCCGGGGTACATGTACGCTTGATTGTGGGGTGTGCACCTCGTATTTGTTAGT
The DNA here is from genome assembly GCF_964261635.1 of Lissotriton helveticus. Lineage (NCBI taxonomy): Eukaryota > Metazoa > Chordata > Amphibia > Caudata > Salamandridae > Lissotriton > Lissotriton helveticus. The sequence continues at coordinate 1,502,337,416 of NC_136059.1, read as the reverse complement.
GCGTCTGGCAGTTAGGCTCGTGTATCGTCACCGGGGGTACGTGTACGTTTGATAGTGGGGTGTGCGCCTGTATTTGTTAGTGCGTCTGGCAGTTAGGCTCGTGTATCGTCACTGAGGGTACGTGTACAATTGATAGTGGGGTGTGCGCATTGTAGTTGTTAGTGCGTCTGGCAGTTAGGCTCGTTTATAGTGTCCGGGGTACATGTACGCTTGATTGTGGGGTGTGCGCCTCGTATTTGTTAGTGCGTCTGTCAGTTAGGCTCGTGTATCGTCGCCGGGGGTACATGTACACTTGATAGTGGGGTGTGCGCCTTGTATTTGTTAGTGCGTCTGTCAGTTAGGCTCGTGTATCGTCACCGGGGGTACGTGTACGCTTGATAGTGGGGTGTGCGCCTCGTATTTGTTAGTGCGTCTGGCAGTTAGGCTCGTGTATCGTCACCGGGGGTACGTGTACGCTTGATTGTGGGGTGTGCGCCTCATATTTGTTAGTGCGTCTGGCAGTTAGGCTCGTGTATCGTCGGCGGGGGTACATGTACGCTTGATAGTGGGGTGTGCGCCTCGTATTTGTTAGTGCGTCTGTCAGTTAGGCTCGTGTATCGTCGCCGGGGGTACATGCACGCTTGATAGTGGGATGTGCGCCTCGTATTTGTTAGTGCGTCTGGCAGTTAGGCTCGTATATCGTCACCGGCGGTACGTGTACGCTTGATAGTGGGGTGTGCGCCTCGTATTTGTTAGTGTGTCTGGCAGTTAGGCTCGTGTATCGTCACCGGGGGTACGTGTACGCTTGATAGTGGGGTGTGCGCCTCGTATTTGTTAGTGCGTCTGGCAGTTAGGCTCGTGTATGGTCACCGGAGGTACGTGTACGCTTGATAGTAGGGTGTGCGCCTCGTATTTGTTAGTGGGTCTGGCAGTAAGGCTTGTGTATCGTCGCCGGGGGTATGTGTACGCTTGATAGTGGGGTGTGCGCCTCGTATTTGTTAGTGCGGCTCGCTCATACGCGATGTTTTCCGTACGAATCGTGCTTCATGCGGGACAACGTTTGCCCGTACAAATCACGTACTTGGTTCCTGGTCAGGATCGTACTTGTTAGTTCGTACGGCATGTTTACAAATCGTAAGGTTGAAGTTCCGACGATATTTCGTAGGGGTTTTCGAATGTGGTTCGTACGGTTCGCAGATATTCGTACGTATTTGCGGATTTCGAATCGTACTACGCAATTCGGACGGGTTTTTTGAATTCGTACGTAAACGGGTATGAATAAGAATCGTAACACGGATTTTAATCCCGAATCGGAATTGACTCCTTGGTGTTCAGCGGTGTAGATGAGGACCTGTGTTTAAAAGTACACCATTCAGTGAAGTGAATAAACATTGTAAAAATCCTCTAAATTGTCTTAAAACAAAACTTTTGAGTTTCGAATTTTTGGAATATGGACTTATTTGATTTTTAATCAATTTTTTTGATTTTTCAAAATTTGTTCTAAATCTGATTGCTAGTTGTTGTGACCCAAAACTAGGAATAAGATGGAGCTGGGCCTATGCTTAGGGGACTGCCTAGCCTCCATCAAGTTTAGGAAGGGAGGATTGCAAAATTCCCTAATGTCCTGGGCTGGGGCAGCTCAAGAGATTCCGGGAGGGGGTAGACCCCCTTACATCACCCAAGAGGAGAGTGAGGAAGATGCTTTCTCCATTGTTTTCAGTGTAAGCTATATAATTCCAGATGTTGGGAGGAGGGCAGGGTCCTCTACTGAGGAACTACCACTGTTCCTTATAGAGAGGTAGGGTGAGGCCCAAATGGCTTAAATAGCTTTGAAGCAGAGGAAATTAGAACTAGTTAAGGAACAGTGAGATGAGCAGAATCCAAGAAGACATGGTGGAAATAAAAATGATGAAGACATTAAGATGTCCAGGACTAGTGGTTTGACCACAACCTTTCCAAGGATATAGTACTGAGGTATACAAAGGGGGACGACATTGAGAAATGATTGACTGCATTTGGAAGGGCCCTGGAGATATGGGGGGTTCTGCCCCCAAGCACTGGGGTTCACTCTTGTTGCAACTAATTCCAGTGGCTGGGAGGGATAAGCTCCTGAACCTGAAGAAGGATGAAGCCAAATCCTATTCTCACACGAGGCAATGCTTAGTCAAAAGGTTTGGTCTGACTCCATAGCTGTACAGGGTGAAGTTCAGAGACACTCAGAAAGTTAGCACACGGTCCTCTGTCGACTTTCAGGAAAGGCAATAGAGGCTGGATTGTTGGGAACAAAGTAGACAGATATGAGGGATTGTTTTTCAAAGAACACATTTTGACTCATAAATTATACACAATCGGGTGATGATTCACCGGGTTCACAATTCCTGCTCACTCTTCACGGGTTATTCTAACTACCCAATGTAACATCAGTTGTGCTCCAAGGGAAGGAGGAATCAACCAACTTCCTTAATTGATCCCTTCACATGGAACAGTTCAAATCCCGAGCACACACTTACTCTTATCACAAACAAAGTGGATCACTGACATAATAGCGACGGACATAATATCAACTACCAAAAATATTGGCGACAAAATATCGACAGACAAAATATCGAGTTTCTATCTACAAACAGGTAAGTACTAAAATATCGAGTCAAAAATATCATTAAAAAAAATATAGTTTGTAAAAATATCGAATTTCTTAAAAACAATGTTAAATTAAAAAAATATTAAAAATTAATAACTAAAATACACTTAAAAATACTTAAATTACATTAAACTTATTAACTAATTAATGAAAGTAAAAAAAATACAATCATATTTATTAAAACATATATATATATAGTAACATAATATAAATACAAAATATGCAATATTATTACCGTAGGATAGCGGAAGTGTAAAAATTACTACTCCCACTCCAGTGAGTGCAACAGTAGGGAAGGCGTTGGATAGCTTAAAGGTAAAAATTACTATTCCCACTCCAGAGACTGCAACAGTAGGGAAAGCGTTGGATAGCGTAGAGGTAAAAATTACTATTCCCACTCCAAAGAGTGCAACAGTAGGGAAAGCATTGGATAGCGTAGGGGTAAAAATTACTATTCCCACTCCAAAGAGTGCAACAGTAGGGAAAGCGTTGGATAGCGTAGGGGTAAAAATTACTATTCCCACTCCAGAGAGTGCAACAGTAGGGAAAGCGTTGGATAGCGTAGGGGTAAAATTACTATTCCCACTCCAGAGAGTGCAACAGTAGGGAAAGCGTTGGATAGTGTAGGGGTAAAAATTACTATTCCCACTCCAGAGAGTGCAACAGTAGGGAAAGCGTTGGATAGCGTAGGGGTAAAAATTACTATTCCCACTCCAATGAGTGCAACAGTAGGGAAAGCGTTGGCTAGTATAGGGGTAAAAATTACTATTCCCACTCCAGAGAGTGCAACAGTAGGGAAAGGGTTGGATAGCTTAGGGGTAAAATTTACTATTCCCACTCCAAAGAGTGCAACAGTAGGGAAAGCGTTGGATAGCGTAGGGGTAAAAATTACTATTCCCACTCCAATGAATGCAACAGTAGGGAAAGCGTTGGATAGCGTAGGGGTAAAAATTACTATTCCCACTCCAGAGAGTGCAACAGTAGGGAAAGCGTTGGATAGCGTAGGGGTAAAAATTACTATTCCCACTCCAGAGAGTGCAACAGTAGGGAAAACGTTGGATAGCGTAGGGGTAAAAATTACTATTCCCACTCCAGTGAGTGCATTAGTAGGGAAAGTAAATACTTCATATATTATTAAAAAAAATAGATATATTAATATCTATAAAAAATGTATTAAAAGTAATTGCCAATTTAATATAACATAATAATGTATCAATTAAAAATACAAATTAAAATAAATTATTACAATTAGTTACCTATTAATACAAATTAATTACAAATTAACAATTAATTAATTAGCAATTAAAAATTCATTAACAATTAATTTAAAATAAATATCAATAAATACATTTACATATTTAATTAATTATAATTAAATTACTTCTCACCCTATTCCCTTATAAACCCACAACCCGCTACAGAAAATAAATTAGTAAAATAACATAATTATCAATTAATCAATTAAATAAAATTAATTGGCAATTAAAATGTAATTAATTACCAAATAAAAATTAGTTAACAATTAATTCAAAATAAATACCAATAAATAAATGTACATACTTAATTAATTATAATTAAATTACTTCCCACCCTATTCCCCTATAAACCCACAACCCGCTACAGAATTAAATTACGCAAAAATTAAATAACATAAAATTCATTAATTAAAATAAATTATAACATAAATACACACTTTTCACACATATAATAACATAAAAAACACTATAAAAAACTCGATATTATTAAAAATTCAATAATTTTAATAACCTATATTATACACTTTGATATTTTGACTTTCTATATTTTTAAAATTCAATATTACATTACTCACCTTAAAAACGATATTTTTGATGACTATATTCTGTCCATTCGATATTTTGTCCATTCTATATTTTGAAGTCGATATTTTGTCCATTCGATATTTTGAAATCAATATTTTGTCTGTTTACCATAGGGCATTCCCCACGACTTTTCCAGGGCTATAAAGGCAATAAAAAGTCTGATTGTAGTGTGTAGACACCACAACACACACCATACACTCGTGTTTGTAGTGGAAACAAAAATGCTTGTCCCAAGCACAGAACCTATTGTGCTATGTGAAAACACAACCATCATATTCTGAAAGAGGAAACCAATCTGACTTGCATCTTATACAGCAGATCTTAATATTGGCCATGCACAAATAACAATAAATAAAATTGAAACAAAGTTATCATAAAGTGTGGATATAATCACCTTCTTGTGGGCCATCATGAAATGCTCAAATATATGTCCATTATTGGAAATATGACCCTAGAATACGACACTGCACATACCTGTCTTCCTCTACAACTTCTCAATATACACATAGATGGCAATATAATAAATCACAGTCAATATGACACTTCCAATATACCAAGACCAACACTAAATCAACTCGTCAACTGCCTCTATAAAGCAAATCCTACCTTCATGCTGGTTATACTTCCATCCCAGCCAATCTCCATATGTACCCCAGTCACTGATTAATCTGTGTAATAATGATATAGATAATATCACTCCTCCATCCTTAATCTGTACAATTCATATATCCACAATTATAACTAAGTTTGAGTAAAAATCACCAAGAGTTCCTACCTGTATATCTCAAATCTGTGCATTTCAATAAGAATCACTTGTGTATAAACCATCCAGTCCTAGGTGTAGCAGTTGCACTATCCCCAGTGAATTCTGTGAATCAACTCTACAGACACGAGGGTCTGGCGGATGGAGGCGGCCCGTGAAGGCCTATAAAGGAGCAGCCCGAGTGCACCAGGTGAGTAGGGAGCGGCAAGCAACAGGGGAGGTGGGCCGAACTTTGAAAGCACATAGGCAAGGCTAAACCTAAGGGGCACATGTGCCTAACTCCCCGTGGAGTCTGGGGGGTCCGGACCCCGGGACCAAAAAGATGCTGCATCCCATAGTACCCCAAAGCATGCCGTACTATATTTCTTCTAATAAGGACCACACAGAGATCTCTGCTATCAAGTAAGCATGAGCGCTAAATCCGCTCCGCTCGCGGATTTTGCGAATTTTCGGTAAATTCGCGATCCACGAACTCTCGCGAATTTACCGAAAATTTGCAATCCGCGAGCGGCGGATTCCTAGGTCAAAAGTTCAAGCCTTGCTGGCCTGTTGTTGTAACTATTTTACGATGGCGCCGGCAAGCTGCCAGCGCCATCGTAAAATAGTTACTAAATTAGCTTCAACAGGAAGCACTAATAGATAAAATCAAGCAGGCGCTCGTGCATCTGCTTTATTTTATCTATTCGAGCTTCCTGTTGAAGCTAATGTAGTAACTATTTTAGGATGGCGCTGGCAGCTTGCCGGCACCATCGTAAAATAGTTAACAGGCCAGGCAGCTGTGCCCTCTTCCCAAAACGGTGGCGTCTTCTTGAATAAATATGAAGGGCAGGGTTCATTCTGGCACGATGGTCCTGGCACAAAATTAAACCTCAACTGGAAGCACTTGCAGATATCATGTAAGCATGTGCCCTAGTTGAAGCTTAAATTCAGTGACTCATTTATCGGCCCAAAAAACAATCGTGAGCGTTGTCAAGGCTGGGCAGCTGTCTCTGATCGGTATCTGACCTTTTATACACACAAGAGGCATGTGAGTTTCATGAGGAACCACCGTTCCATGCATACCTTTGGGGAAAGTCAAGGTGGCGGGCGTCGCCGTCAAACGCTGTTTTATTCTGAAGCCACTCGAAAATTCTATCAAAGAGAATTCGAGCGTGTATTAAAGAGACATGCTTACAACCATATGTGGATCACTATTCACAAGGTGACTGCGACAGCCATAACCCTTGTGGTGTGACACAAAGTAGCACCATGGGAGTTGGCAGACCTGCACATTATTTTTCTCCGCATATGATCGTAATATCTCTTGATCTCAGATGACATGCCCAGTTTATTTTAATGCGCAACTCGAGCTGCCTTTGCTGGTGATTTCCACGTCACAGTCATCAGCACACGAGCACAGCGCCATGCCCTTTCACTCAGCACGCTCTGTTCATTAGTCTGCAGGAATGCACTGTAAACTGTCTTACATGGTGCATTTGATGGCAGGCAGCAGTTTCCATCGCTTTAAAAGCTTGAATTTTGGAATAGCAACACACGCCGAACTTTGCACATATCGTGTTACCACAGCATAAAATAAAATAAAACAGCCATTGGATAACTATTTGCTCTGCTAAACAGAAACTAAACTCCCAGAGTCCGGTTAAAGAACAAATTTAATTATACAATCCAAACTTTTTCAGGGTCTCGAGCTACTTTCACAGCTTAGCAAACAAGCACGCAATCATTTTATGTTTTATGATTTGCGTGTGTGTTCTGTCAAGGCTGGGCAGCTGTCTCTGATTGGTATCTGACCTTTTATACACACAAGAGGCATGTGCACTCGCATGGAAGCCCCGCCCCAAAAACGCAAATCCGCAAATCCGCAAATACGCGGATTTTGCGGATCCACGATCCGTGAATACGCAAATCCGTGAATCGTGGATCCGCAAAATCCGCCCATGCTTACTATCAAGGGGGGGCCTCCCTGGCACTGGAATGCTCCCCACCAAGCCTCCACATTGATATTCAACTGACTATGTTCTCTCCTAGGTATATGAAGGACAGGGGGACCTCCCGCCAGTGGTAAGCTGCTCTGATCGCGATTGAGATCTTCCCTTCACTTGGGTGTATGGAGCTGGAGGTGACTCTCTGCAGAAGAAGATATGGCAATGTCCAGGCCAAGAAAGATCGATCCCTGAAAGACATGCTCACCAAATCCTCTGCCCCCCCCCTGCTGCAGATCACCCCGGCTCCACATGCAGCCCCCTCACCCGGACATATTTGGAAACCTTGTTCTTCTCCATCAGTGAAGTTCTGCAGTCAATCAAGAAAGATCTGGCACAGGATCTGCAGGGGGTATGAAAATAAATCTCAGGCATTGGGGACAGAGTGGATGCCATGGAAAACCATGAGATCACCAGGGATGAGGAAATTGAGCAGTTCAGGCAGGAACTCATCTGCCTCCCAGACCAGCAGATCAATCCTCAGTCCCACGCCGAGGACCTTGGAAATACATCAAGGCACAATAAGATCAGAATAAGGAGTGCCCTGATGCCTACAGAAGCAGGGAATATGGAGGAATACATCACCTCTCTCTCTGCCCAGGTCTTGGGAGACATGCAGGCATCGGGCATCCGACTAGATTGAGTCCCCCAAGTGTGCCCTCCCTGAGCTTTCCATGGGTTCACAGCTTCCGCTTGAAGGAACGAATCCTTCATTGGGCCAGAGACATCAACCCAGTACACTTCCGCACCCACCCACTTTAACTCTTTTAGGACCTTTCAGCGATCATGTTGCACAAGCAGGAAGAATTCCTCCCGGTGACTGCCTTTCTTCAAGAACTTACTATCACATACTCGTGGGGGCCACCCTTTTCGCTTGGTCTTCACCTGGGAAGGAAAAGCTCACCAACTGCGCTCCATCAAGGTGGCATGTTATCTTCTACAGATTGAGCCACCGGAGGGGCCCATGGGGAATGTGGCAAGATCTGTAACTGGGGCCAGTCAACAGTCCCAATGGAGACTGAAATCCCACGACAAAGGTCTCTCGAGACCCGACCCAGCAATGATGGCTCCGGAGAGGAAAGCAGTGCTAGAGAGTCTTGAGAGACACCTGGCACAAGAGAACACTGACTGAGATAGTGGAGCTGTAGTGGGCATGGTTACCTGAAAAACATCATTCGGGCCGAGAGGGGGGATTCCCATGGCGTCAAATTGCCACCACAGACACCACCATTCGTTTTACTCCTGGAATGGTTCGGCCATCCAGACCATCCCGTCCCTTTCTGAGTCTCTGTTCTTGTTTCTTGTTCAAGTGTTTTTGTATGCTATGTACAAGGCTACAGTACCATGGAGCCTTAACCACAAAGTGCGCCAGATCATTAACTCCAGTTGGCATCTTTTAAACCTCGAAAAAGAAAAGACTGCCCTACCCAAACCTATCTTTGCGTTCAAAAGGAACAAAAATCTTAAGAACTACCTTGTGAGAGGCAAGATGCCTGAACCCGATAATCTCTCCCGAACGGCCATCGACAGATCTAATCCGATCTATTGGAACCATCGCTGCGGAACATGTCAAGCGTGCCCACATGCTATTGTGGGCGATTCTGTCACCCTCATGCATCGAACTATCTCAGTAGCCCACAACAAGAGATTGACCAACTACCGCACGGGCAACATTATCTATCTAATACTCTGCCCGTGCAACTTACCCTACGTGGGGGAAACAGGACGCGAATGCCGCCTGAGAATCAGTGAACACCGATCAAATATAAGAAACATGAAAATGAATGCCCCCATTGTATCCCATTGGGTAGAAAAAGGACATTCTGAGAAAGACCTGAGGTGGTTTATTCTTGAGAAAATCCAAGCCAAACCAGGGATTAACCCCACCAACCTTCGAAAAAAAGAGAGAGGTCTTCTGGATCTTTTTCTTGAATGCAGTGAAATTTGACCTAAATGAGGAATGCCCCTGGCAGAATGCCATTATTTAACCAACCCCTATATATGACATGCAGATAACCCCACAAGGATTTAGAGTTGTGTATCCGGAATGTCCTTGGCAGAATGCCACTGTTCAATTAGCGCCTGTCTATTACATCCCTATAAAGATTCAGAGCTGTGCAATTGAAACGGGCCACCGCCCCAGGGGTGACCACCGCGCCCTGTAGATCCATTCTTCGTCCTTTCTTCCGTAGCCTAAGAAACTAATCCTACTCCAAGATGGCCGCCGCCCCGAAAGGGGGGAATCTGTCCTCTCTCTATTCCCATTCCGGAACTGGAGAACTCACCTGAGGCGCGTTTAAACTTCCCCGCGCGACTCCATGTCTATTTAATGAACAGAACCAGATTGCATGGACCTCACAGAGGGAGCAGTCCCCTCCGGAGCCATTGGCAGAACCCCGTTTTAGGCGCGTTCATCGGACCCTGCAAGTAAGTCGGAGCGGTAGAGTATGCCCGTGTGGTCCTATCCCTGGAGCCCCTTTAGCTTCACAAATATGTTTACCTTCTCTACTCTGCCCCATAGATACATGCCCGATCATCCCTGGGAACTCGGGTTCGAAACCAAGTAACCATCTGTATGTTGTGGGTTACATCTCGAATCGTTGAATAGTGGAGCAACCCGATATATTTTTGAGCTGGCTGGCGATCCGTCCTATCCCCCGGACTCACCCTGACATCTTTAATAAGTAAGAGCCGCTTTTTCCAAAAACTCTTTTGACCATACCCCCTCAAATTGTGCCCGGGTGATTACAGCCCACGTTTATTTCTTATTCGCCCTCCCAGATACTCGCGCTGCTTCCGGTCACATATCCCTGCCTGGATAAAACCCTCGATCCCGCTCTCCCCAGAACTGTGCCCCTGTAAGTGAAACCGGGTTTGACGCACCGACGATTCCACAAATATAACCCATTTACCTGTGTGTTTATTTGTGTTTTTTTTCTGTTGACCTTAGGAACTCCCTGGAAAATACTAAGAAAGCAGGTCTTCATCCGCCTCCTCCACTGCTCACAAGTTGAACCACCTAAACGTAATGGTCTATTGTATTAGGCGCTATTCCCTCTCTATTCTCCCCCCCCCACTTACGTTTAAAATAGAGCTCAGGCATACCGGACGGAGCTATGTCCGAATCAGCTGGCTTCCCCCCATGCCAAGGGGAATATATAGCACACACTGCATCCTTGGCATTGATCAATATCGGTCTACCCGTGGATCTGCCAGCTAAGACCCACTAAAACCCTGTGTTGGTCTCTGCAACATGGCATAGGCGGAGATATAGTGTCCACTGCACCCTTGGCCCTGAGCAATACCGTTAAATCCGTGGATTGTCTAGTTGAGACCCTCTAAAGCTTTGTGTGGGCCCATGCAAGATGAGGTATCTGTAGATCATGGACAATGTATTTACCTACACGCGCCTCCGCTGTTTGTGTCTTTGTTTTTCATTCAGATCGGAGATTGTCTTTGATCATCCCACCCTCTCCTATAGAGCCCTCCGAACTACCTTGCGGCGCGACCCATCAAGCTGCTTTCATCTTTCTCTGCCCCGTTTCTCGAAGGTAAGTGTCCCCTTCCTAATATCTTGGACGTCACTGGTAATGGGTACCAGGGGTCTTTACCCCCGGAGCCACTATATATCTCGAGGGACCTTTCTCTCTCCACGGTATAGTCCGCGAAGGGGACACTAATCATACTTTAATCTCTGTAACCCCGACGCTATGCCACTTCAGATTAAAATCTATAGGAGGATATCTCTATCCTACTGAGACATATAAAACAGGAATGGGTCGGAACCCCAGGGCTCCCCTGTCCCGGGCGAAGTTAGTTCCATCTTGCTTTGAACTGTTATTGTACAAAAGTATGATGTGATCATTAATGTGTGCGCGATGTGAATAGATACCCGAGTGTATGTCTGGGGGCCCCTAATGATTCCCATTTCTTTTAAGCTTACCCATGTAATAGATCTATATCCGAGTGACCACATGAGGTTGGAGCCGCCCACATGGTGATCATCCCGTGTGGACGTATATGGACATTTTATTAAATGAAATAAGACCTAAAGTATAAAATATCAAACCAAATCAATGTGCACCTATCTATATGTATGTTTTATCTTCCAGTGTCGTGTGTCCCCCACCCGTGGTACCGCTGTGCCCTGACGAAGGTGCGGCCCTATCCGGGCCCTACACCGAAACGCGCGTAGGCGGCAGTTATTCGTCTGAACAAGATGTTATGATCCACTCTCATGCACCCCCTCTGTGTCTTTGTCATTTCAACCATTTCCACCCTGGTTGCATTTACTGGCCCTGATGTACCCATGTATGTAGTGAGTGAAACCTTGTACGAATGACAGTATATTTGATGGATATGAATGTATTTTGGTTTGAATGTGGTACGGTGTGTGTGGGACCACTAACTTCCCCATTGAACTTGCTGTTATGACCGATATTTATTGTGTGTTTTTTATGAAAACCTTATGAGAACTCCCCTATATCAAAATGAACGTGATTAAGTTATTGATGAATAAAAAGAAGTGAATGACATACATGTGCGTTCGGCTCCTACCTTAGAGTGTCACTCTTCATGTAAAAAATAGGATCCTTTTAAAGGACCTCGATATATCAATTTGGCAGGGTCTTTTCTCTTTTTCCACTACAGTACCATGGAGGGCCTCAGAGTCTGGGAAGTAAGTGTCTCATGTTCAGAAGCTCTCACACCTTAGGGGCTCACTTCACACCATAGTATAGCTTGTGGGGCAAAGGGACCAACAGAGGTCCATCAGCAGGATGCACACAAACACAGAGTATGGCGTCTGGTGACTATGTGAAGGTGGTCCCCGTAAACGTAAAGGGGCTTAGTAACTCGTTCAAGGGGAGGGCTGTTCTGTTCTATCTAGTGCACACTGGCATGGATGCCTGTCTTACCGAGAAGACCCACCTCCTTGCGAGCAATTCCCACATGCTTAAATTGAAGGCGTCCCCACATCAAATTGTTTTACTCAACGGGATACAGAATGGCTGGGGTTGCGATTCTAATCTCCCATAAACTTCAGGGATCGATTGGCCCTAAACTATTGAAATCAAGGGCCACCTTCTGGTATATCAAATACAACTTGGCACTTAGACACTCACCTTGAGCTCCTTGTATGCACCTAAAGAGGGACAGGAACATTTCATTCACACTGCATTAGAAGAGGCCCTTACAATCCAAGACCAGTTAGTCTCAATGAGGATTGACCTTAACCCCTCCCATGCTCATGACGAGCTCAGCTCATCATGAGGCACGGTTGCGCTGTGCTCATCACGAGTTGAGCTCTTCATGACCGCTGTGACGCTCACACGTGGGGATAATTCCCCTGCTGTGCTGAACGTTCCACGAAAACGGGTGTGGTAATGACAAGCTCAGCTCATCATGAGCATAGAGCCACCGTGCTGCATGACGAGCCGAGCTCGTCATGAGCACCGGGGCCCTGCGCGAGCCCCCCTCCCCCCAGCACAGCAGGGGAATTACCCCCGTGGCGAAGGGGTTAAGAAAGTATTCAATAATAACATCGATCGCTTTGTCCTCAGGGAGGGAGGGGCAGGGCCACTGTTGGACATGGGACTAGCCTGGATGAGGGAGGTGGGGTTGAAAGATCTATGGGGGGCATCACCATCCCACACCCGTGATTACACATTCTTCTCACATGCCCACAAATCATAACATCAATTAGATTACTTTCGAGTGACCCATGATGTTCAGCAATTACTTCATTTGGTGGAGTTTGAGCCAAGATCCCTCTATGACCACTTCGCACTCATACTTGAGTTCAATACACCCAATGGAGAGAGAAGCGTTGGCTATGGAGGATCCGAGAAACATTACTGTAAAGATCGATGGTGGTTAGGCAGATCAAGAAAGCTATTGGTGACAATATAGATCTTAACGATACCCCCAACATATCCGCATACACTCTTTGGGATGCACTGAAGTCGGGAATCAGGGGGTAGCCTATAGCTCTCTCAATGGCTGAAAACCCACCAACGAAAGGAAAAAAGGTCAGAGCTTCAGAGGCAGGTCTAAGAATTGGAACACAGTCATCACTGCACCAGGACTCCTAGGATATGGGACCAGCTTGAGGCCACTGGGAATCGATTGGCAAGCCTAAACCTAGACAGGGCGGAATACTCGCTCCTATGCCCAAAACATTCCTTTAATGTGAATGCTAATAAATGTGGAAGGCTCCTTGCTACCAAACTTCGAGCTCAGAGGCAGTCCAATAGAGTGAACTCCCTCCTGTCTGGAGAAGGAGATCAAATAGAATGCGATGCTCAGATAGTGGCCCGCTTCGGAGAATTCCACGCAACCCTGTACTCGGAGCAACGTATCCCCCTGCCGGCCCCATTGTGCTACCTCTGTATAGTGGCTACGATCCGCTTCATTGATGCCCTTGATGACCCGATCCAAATCGAAGACATCATCTCAGTCATTTTCAGGCAGAAATCTCTAAAATCCCATGGTCCCGATGGCTTCTCTTTGGGCTTTTATAAAGCCTTCTTCTCTAAATTAGCCCCAGTCCTAACACGGCTCTTTAATGCTATTGCAAGCATGGCCACTCTTTAGCCCGATGCACGAGGTGACCATAGTTGTTATTCCCAAGCTCGGGAAGGAGAGACGTTTGTGCAATAACTATCGTCCTATTTCACTCTAGAATGTGGATACAAAATTGTTTACGGGAATCCTAGCAGCCCGCCTCAACCACTTTATGCAGCCCCTAATAGGCCCTGATCAAGCAGGTGTTGTCCCACAGAGACAGTGCATGGACAACACCAAAAGGCTTCTACACATTATTGACATAGCTCACTGTAGGGAGGGGCCTGGCATGCTGCTCTCGTCAACTCGGAGAAAGCCTTCAACCGGGTCTACTGGCCCTTCCTGGAAGCGACACTGATGCACTTCGGGCTTGGGGAAAGGTTTGGATCCTGGACCCTTAGCATCTACAGATCCCTGGTAGCCTCTGTGTAAGTGAAAGTGCAGGGTTACCAGAGCTTTCCGATACACCAGGGCACACGGCAGAGCTGTCCCCTCTCACCTCTCATCTTCACCTTACACCTGGAGCCCTTCAAGCAGCAAGTGAGAGATCACCCCGGGATCAAGGGAATTCCTCCGTGCAGGGAAGAGCCCTGGATTAGTTTATATGTACATGACGTAATGGTCATGCTGGACAACCCTCTTGAGAGCTTACCCCACTTTCTAAAAGAGCTGGAAGAGTTTGGGGATGCGTCTGGGTTACGTATGAACCTCCACAATATCCAGGCTCTCAACATCTCGGTTCCCCTTCTTATAATCGAGGTCTTGAAAGAGACCTATGCGTTTGCTGGGCAACAGAATACATCCCTTACCTAGGAGTGCAACTGGGCCCGACTCTGAGAGAATGAACGTCGTTAATTACCGAGAGCTGATTAAACAAGTACGCACTGAGCTGGATCATTGGCGGCACTATCCACTGTCCCTGCTGGGCCACATCGCAGTCTTGAAGATGGCCACCTTGCCTACCATATTCTTTCTATTCCAGGCCTTGCCCTTGATGCCCCCAGCGGGTACAATCCCGGCCCGCAGGCCATGCTTCATCACTTTTTCAGGGCAGGCAAATGGCCCAGGATGGGAAAACACCAAAGCTGGCTCCCCGGAGTGGAGGGTGGCCTCCGAGTGCCTTGCTTAATTTGGTACTTCCAGGCTGCCCAGCTTCGATATCTAGTCGAGTGGTCCAGAGCAGAGTCAGAGAAAAACTGGCTGTTTATGGACAGGGCTCTAGCTGGGACCTTGTTGGAGAAAGTCCTATTTCTCGAGTGAACACATTGGGCACCCGGCCTCTGTATCTCCCCAGTCAAGTGCTCCCTTCTGAGGCTGCGGGACTGGTGCACCCACAGATGAAGGTTGACCACTTTTCCCTCCCCTCTTTGACCTGGGGGACCCATCCACTTTGACACTCTCAAGAAGGACTACTCCATCCCCGAGGGCGGTTACTGCATCTATCGGTGTGAGGAGGAGTAGAGCTATACTGATGCAATAGGAAAAGTGGCTCCTAGGCAAACACTGAGACAAACACCTCATTTCAGAACTATATGCCCTTCTCCAACTCGCACAGACTGAGGACAAATGCCCAGCCCAGATGCTTTGGGAAGCAGAATTATGACGCCAACTCTCCCAGAAGGAGTCACACGACATCTTTCACAGAGCAAGACACACTGCTTATAATTCATCGAGCACCGAAACAGCCATAAAAATCACCTCATATTAGTACCGAACTCCAGTGAAGCTCCACCGAGGGAACCGTGCCCATGGCCACGACTGCTGGAGTCAGTGTGGGGAAATGGGCATGCTCACCCACATACTCTGCGCTTGCCCAAAAATAATCTCATTCTTAAATTAAGTCCTCGATGACATTGATACCCACTTCTAAACCCAGCTCCCTAGATCCCCATTGTACACTCTGCTGAGTCTCCCTAACCCCCTCACATCACATAGGGGAGCCAGGTAGGTATAGCACTGGGGGCCACTCATCAGACAATCATATCACTTTTGGGGTCCACCGCCACACCGACATACCTGGGATGGCTACATCGCCTCTGGGGCATCCTGGGGATGGATAGACTCACCCTTACGCTCGCAGTCCGGTGCCACACATTTAGGACTACCTGATGATCTTTTATAGCCCTATTATCCCAGGAATTTACAGCTAGATTCATCAAGCTTAATTGCGCTCGCAAAGGGCCAGATTCTGAGAATCTGGCCCTTTGCGAATGCAATTTTTGCATTTGGGATTCATCATCCCAGATGCAAAATGCGCTAATAAAGAATTTGCACATTTGCGAGGAATTGCATTTAAGGAATCTCTATTTAAGATTACTTAAATGAAATTCATGAACCATTTTGAAATTGCGAAATCGCAATTTAGGACCGCTATTTACCACAAAGTCAAACCTCGTGGTAAATAGCTAAAACTTAGAAAAATGCATTTAAATGCATTTTTCTAAGTTGCATGTTACACACACACATGTCCTTTGGACATGTGTGTGCACAACATCAGTGTAAAGTCACATTTCAGGGGTGCTACAGGGTGTCCTTTGGACACCCCTGCACCCTTGAAATCGCATCCTTATTTGCGATTAGCAAATTGCTAATCGCAAATAAGGAATAACTCCCCATTCATTCATATGTGCCTTAGGACCATAGGAATGAATGGGGAGTTATTCCTTATTTGCTATTAGCAATGTGCTAATCGCAAATAAGGAATGTGTAGGAATCGCAATTTATTTAGCGATTCCTACATGAATCCCGTTTTGCAAGTCCTTAATAGCGATTCCTTATGAATCGCTATTACAGACTCACAAAATGGCCCTTTGATGAATCTAGCTGTTAGAGAGCTGACCTTCCCTCGCTATTTGCGAATACTAAGACTTACTGATCCAACCTTAGACAAAGAAAAAGAGGGCATTAAATGAGCGACTCACACTCAGAACCCTTGGCTTTGTATACTGCATAGCTATTGGTACTGGGAAAGGCTGAGGGGATGTTATGGGGGGGGAGTTCTTTTTTTTTCCTTTTTCTCTTTGATTTGAAATGTTGCAATCTACACTGGTACCACAGAGGAGCTACCTCTAGCACCAAAGAATTGCTTACCATCTTGAGATAAAGCTGTGAGAATAGAAACAGATTTAAACCTAAATCACTGAGATTAGTTAGTGGAGTGAAGGAGCTGGATAAAGGGTTTCAAGAGCTGGGACAAAAATTATCAGTGATGCTCTTAGTGGGCCAACTATTATTACATATTTGTGCGAGGCATTGATCAGAAATGGCTGTAATTGCAGCTCAGGAAAGCATTACAGTCTATTACAAATAGCGTCCATATTCAGCTTCCTTCTTCTGATTTTTTGCTTTAGGTGCAGAAATTTGCTTTGATCTCTCCTTTTCCTCTTTGGGGCGAGCTTCTTTGAGTTGTTATGGATGCATACAGGTGACACAGCATGAGAAGTGTGGATGTCAGTCAAATTTAAGGAGGATCTCCCCAAGGCCCTTCGGACCTGGTACAACCAGATACAGGTTGAGCAACATTCAAATGCTGGCAAGTTTTTACCTCCTCGAGAGATAGCCTGCGTTCCGTAAACTCAATCTCTTTATTCTGGACAATTGCTGCCCTCATGAGAAAGGAATTGAGGGTATTTATAATTCCCCCCCCCCCCCCTCACCCCTGTACCAGGTCACTTGTCCTTTTTCTTCTCCATTTCTATTATCTGATGCATTTGTCGGTTGATGAACATTAAGGGGGTGTGCCAGCCCTGCCTCGTCTAGGCTAGAAAGTAGTCCCCCAGCGGTGTGGGAGTATCAGCATGGTTGTCCCCCTCCTCCAGAAAAGCTGTAGCGGCTACACATGCTATGGGCTAGCGTC
The DNA here is from genome assembly GCF_964261635.1 of Lissotriton helveticus. Classification (NCBI taxonomy): domain Eukaryota; kingdom Metazoa; phylum Chordata; class Amphibia; order Caudata; family Salamandridae; genus Lissotriton; species Lissotriton helveticus. The sequence goes on along the minus strand of NC_136059.1, from coordinate 1,502,319,790 downwards.
GCACTAATGAGAGCATAAGGCAAGCAGCATTTGCAGGAGCTGGGGGGGAATGTAGTCCCCCAGCAGTGCAGAAGTCTCAGCATTGCTCTCCCCCCACCTCCAGGAACGCTGTAGCGGCTCCACACACTGCAGAATCGTGTTGCGCTAAGGAGCGTGTCAGGCAGGCAGCAGTTGCAGTGGCTGGTGGGGCTGTAGTCTCCCAGTAGTATGGAAGTCTCTGCATGGCTCTCCCCCTCCTACAGGAATGCTGCAGCAGCTACTCACTAAAGGTTCCCTGCTCTGTATCCACCTAAATCCCCCCACCCACGAAGGGAGAGACCTGGATTGCTCAACCATGTTACATCTGAGAATCATGTGCAGAAGGTTTACTTGGCCAGGTTGCTCAGAATTCTTAATAGGTTGGGTACTGGGGCATCAGGAGTAAAATGCTTCAATATCCACGGTTGGGCACAGTGACCCTTGCCCTATTAGGGCTTACACAGCATAATAAGGGCCCTACTCACTTAGCAGCCACACATTGGATATGATCTTTTCAAACTCCTCTAAGATCATATGCCATCCTTCCACTCAGGTGAACTGGTCAGACCATTTTGTCATTGATTTCTCCTTATTAGGGTTGGATAAGCCTAGTAAAAGGTCTCTCCTCCCCACGTTTTGGTGTAGACAATGGCACAAAGTGACACCAGAGGACTTCCAGAAAGCTCTAGTGGAGCCTTCTATAACTGCCTCTGATAATACTGAATCAGCCCTATCTAAATTTAATTCAGCTATTTCATCTGCAATTAACTCTCTGGCCCCTTTGACATTATGTAAACAGCGCCCTACCTCTCGTCATGAAGTGTGGTATACTGACCAATTGCGCTTAGACAAGCAGGCCTGTAGGAAATTAGAAAAAACATGGAGGAAAAGTCACCGGGAAGAAGACAAAAAGGGCTATTATGATGCCTTGTCTACATACCATAAAAATATTGGATCAGCCAGGAAAAATCACAGTGCCTCGCAATTAGCAGAGGCGGGCAACTCCTCGAGGGCTTTATATCAGATTCTACAAGCCTTAACCAAACCTACGGCTGGTGAAAGTCTGAACGTCTCCTCACAATCCTTATGTGACGACATCTCTCTCTTTCTTAAAGATAAGATAGAGCTGATCTATGATAATATCATCAAGACAACTTATCCTACGGATTTTCTTTCTAAAGCCCTTCCCCATCCCCGTGTCACGGACGCGGCGGCACTTACTGTCTTTCCAGCCACCAGTTTAAGTGACATTGAGTCACTTATAGGTCACATCAAGACAGGGTCTCCGCTTGATCTCATTCCGGCCAGAATTGTTTCCACCTTGGGCAACTCCCTCTGGCCTTTGATCAAGACTCTGGTGAATCGCTCTATTGCTGAGGGCCAGGTACCACCGTAATGGAAGAAGGCCATTGTAAATCCAATCCGCAAGAACTCAGCTCTTCCCTGGTCGGACCTATCCAACCTCCGCCCCATATCTTTTCTGCCGTACCTGAGTAAGATAACTGAAAAGCACATTAGCACCCACCTGTCGAGTTTCATCGAGCGGTCTGGAGGTTTAGATCGCCCCCAGTCCGGATTTAGGCCCAACTACAGCACGGAATCGGCACTCCTATCTGTGACAGATACTAAAAGAATGTCACAGGATAATGGGAGTTCTGTGATCCTAGTGCTGTTGGACCTCTCCGCGGCTTTTGACACGGTATCGCATGAAATCTTACTCAGTCGATTGCAGGAGATAGGGGTTAGGGGTCTGGCCTGGTCCTGGTTGAGGAGCTTCTTATCTGGCCGCTCGCAGAATGTCAATCTGGGTGCCTTTCGCTCGGCTCCAATAGAGCTCACTAAGGGGGTGCCACAGGGCTCATGCCTAAGTCCCACACTTTTTAATGTGTATGTGGCCCCATTAGCGGATCTCATGAGATCATATGGATTTATTCCTGTGTCATACGCGGATGACACCCAGCTGCTTTTCCCTTTTAAAACCCTGACAGCTGCAGTTAAACACTCATTCTCGGAAGGGATGAGGGCTGTGTCCCAATGGATGGCCGCAAACGTCCTGCAATGCAACGTTTGGAAGAATGAGGTCATGTTATTTGGGGATGCACCACTGCTGTGGTCCCCGGATTGGTGGCCATTAGACCTGGGCCCCGTCCCCATTCCTAAACAGACCGGAAAGAACTTGGGGGTTCGATTACATCAGGGTTTGTCATTGAAGGATCATGTCAATCAAACAGCAGGGTCCTGCTTTCATGCAATTGGACTCCTTAGGCGAGTGTTTCCTCTACTGCCTGATACCCCTAGAAAGACCCTGGTCCAGGCCCTAGTGCTTAGTCGCCTGGACTATTGTAATGCGTTATTGATATCAGCCACCGACAACTCGCTAAGTAGGCTTCAGGTGGTCCAGAACACCGCTGCAAGGTTAGTTCTCAATGCCCCTCCTAGAACTCCCTCCCGCCCTCTTTTGAATAAGTTGCACTGGTTGCCGATTCGTGAACGGGTAAAATTTGAAACCTGCTGTATAATCCACAAAAGTATTTATGGCTCTTGTCCTCTGTACCTCGCTTTGAAATGTGTTCCTTACAACCCAGTACATTCCCTCCGCTCCAGCAATCAATATCTTCTTCAGGTTCTTTCTATAAGAAGGTCGAGACTGGGCGAAAGAGCTCTTTCATTTCTGGGTCCCACCCTTTGGAACAAATTGCCCTTAACCCTCAGACAATGTACCAATCATTTAGCCTTTAGAAAAATGCTGAAGACCTTTCTGTTTTGAATATATCTCTCGTCTATGATCTGGTGAGCACTATGCCTTTTTTGCCTGTTGGTGAGCAAAGCGCAGAGATACTTCTTCGGGAGTCGAGTCCAGCGCAATATAAGCCTATAAATAAATAAATAAATGGCCTTCTGAAAGTGGTTTTGAAATTTTTTCAAAATGTAGTCTTTTAGTTTTTAGTACATAACTTTAATGTTACTGAGCAAACATTATTTATTATTCAGAAATATGTCTTGCAAACAGTATGATCCATACATGCTATGAATCACATTTGTTTTTTTATGATGCAAGAGGTGCCCTCCAGGTTCCCCCTTATGTAAAGGGCACACTTTCTCTGTTACATGGCATACTCTACCCCCCAGAGAAGCTGCAAACTCATTATGCCCTGGGGGCAGCGCATTCAGATGAAAAAAGGAGTGGCTTTGAAGCAGCCGTTTCATGTATCACTGTGCAGACAGCTCCTTTGCCTCTGCGGCTGCAGCTATAATAAGGCTAGGCACCAAGCACATGAGGGAATGCCCTCTGAAGATAGCACTGGTGTCTTATGTGCATCAGCGCTATCTGTATTACAGATGGGATCTCCACACCCTTCTGTAATACCAAAGTGGCACAGGGGCGCAAACGCCGATTGAGCCGCTGGGGCACTTCCATGATGCGCCCCCAGGAGAATAATTATAGATGGTCACCCGTTAATCTGTAGATGTAAAACATGTCTGACATTTTTATCGTTTGTAGTTTAAGGTATTATGAAACATGGGAGTTGGTGATCCAAGTATTAAATTCAGTCACTCATTTCTTTGTGAGTGGTGACTTGTGACACACCAAGTCGCCAATTATAAATACAAGACGTCAGACCTCTACAATTATAAGGTTATGGGACACTATTCACGCTTGATACCCTTTTCATCCTTCACTGTTCAACAGCAAAGGGGAGGGCTACCCGAGAACTTCGAGCATACAGCTTTAACTAAAGCATCTTGTTTGTTTAAGCCTGTGTGGGTCTGGCTGATGCATGTAATAATGCCCTTTATTAGTAAACATGACGTCATCTTACAACTCAGGGCACCAGGCCTAGCCACTGGGGGAAACAGTCCTTGCCCGGTGTCCTTGAGATAACATCTTCAGTGAGGGAAGTCCACCCACCCGTCCCACAGTGCTACGCGATTTCTACATTCTGACCAGACAGCAGTCAACTTCCGAAAACGATTTGGTCGAAGAGTCAGTATCAGCGACTCATTTGATTTCAAAAGGCAGGTTTTGTACTTTGATGAGAGTGTATTTTGTGTGTGTGGCCGTGGGTGCTTGGAGAGAGGGGCTTATAGACTTAGACTTTGGGAAGTTATCGAATGAACGTTTAATTCATGGAACACTGATCATTTTTTTCACCTCAGACTGCCTTAGGAACTATCTGCCAGCAGCCTGCATATCTGAATAATTCAATCCCAGGGTCTAAAGGCGGCTAAAGCCAAAGGCTAAAGCCCTTGGGTAATTACAGTTCCTTAGGTAAACTCTTGTGCTAAAGATTGCCTGATTACAAATGGGTCAGAATTTAGAAAGATGTGTGGAAGTTAGTCCTTTACATCGAGGTGAGTAATGTGCTGTGTACGATAAATACCTCAGTTTCCACTTTGTCACTCCAAAACGAGGCATAAATGGGGGGAAAGTATTTATTATACCAAATGTGGCTTACTTTGCCATGTGTCTTAGTTTTTTTCTCTTAAAAAATAAATGTTGGCAAGTTTCACCTTTGAAAACTACTATAGGAAAAGCAGCAAGGTACGATAATTAAGGCACACTTCAGAGTCCCTTTCGCTGGGCAAACTCCTGTGCGTACAGTGAACACGTGTAACCCTTAACTCATCATCCGGGCCTAGGTTCTTAGAGGACCGGAAGAGGCATTTGTAGAGCCTGCAGTAAGGAGTCCACGTGTATGAATGTCACGGTGAAGACTGGAGCGCTGTGTCTGTGATTTAATACATTCTTATTTTTCTGGAATGACATTCTAGACAATAAGATATTTGAATGCTTGGCATGGTTTTGCATCTGTCTGGCAGAGGACAACATGAGTGGGAGGGATTTTGCAAGTTGTTTTCACACGAAGCTCCACTTTTCGGTTTGGGATGCGCATGTGCAGACGGTCTGATGAGGGCAACAATGGTGCAGTGTGACTGTCACTCGTGAGGGGAGAGTGCAAGGCATTCAGATTAGGTTTAGTGGCTTTGACCATTTGCTCAGTGAACATTGTCTCACCGAGGGGCCGGTCCTAGGATTTTCGGGGCCCTGGGCAAAAGGGAATGTGCGTGGCCCCAGAAATTTACCTAAGTGACACCTTCTGATCTCGGGGAAGCTGCTTTGTGTAGACTCCACCTGGGCCACAGCTCCTCCTCTCTGCCACCCCAAGCACCTCTTATACAGCCTATTTCGGACTGAAGGTGTGAGATTTACTTGGGGGATGAGTTAAACCTGTGTGGGCTAAAGTGCTGACAATGGGCGCCCTGCCGTCTCTGAATGGGCAGCCTGACAGGTGTCCCCCTTCCCACACCATCCCTTAGAGGTCCCAGGAGGTCCACCTCCCTCCCATGAGCCCAATTGTGAAGAAACACATTTTTTTTAACTCTAATCGGCAGGGGTACACGAGGACTGGTGGGGTGTTAATTGCCATTGTGGGTGGCCCCATCCTGGTAGGCAGAGAGCGAGGCCCTGGGCAGCTGCCTACACTGCCAATGCCTAGCGCCGGCCCTGGTCTCACCCTGTAAGGTGACTTCACCTCTTGGGACCTCACCTTTTGTGCCTGTTTTGTGAGTGGTTTCAGTTTGGTGGTGTGTTTGACGTTGAGCAGCTGTGACAAGAGAAGTTGTGTGTTTTGTTCTTTCAATCTAGTATAAAAAAGACTGTGCTTGAGCTGGCTGAAGTCAAAAGCTGGCCATGCATTCTATTACCAGTGCATTTATATAGTTGAGGAAGCTTTTGTATGTTGTTCAAATATTACATTATTAACAGTGCAGAAAAATAATCCACAACTGTGTACACTGACATGGTGCTTTTGCTTTTAAAATGATTTTATATGTACTGTTAAAGTGCATGCCCCCGGCTTATGTTAGGCCTTAACGCCATCTTGTTAAGAATGAATGTCTCATTATGTTTGTGCTCTGTTTCTGCTGCACTTAGTCACGCAAGTCATGTTTGATTATTCCAGATAGATACTGTTCTCGAAGAAGACTCTCTAGTGTGGGCTCAGTATTGTATTGTATCTCCATGGACTGAGTTTCCATAAGCAGTATTGCATTCATTCACAATGCTTTACTGTTTCTTATGTAATGCCTTTGTTCTGACACCTAGGACACTAGTTGATAGGGACTGAATCAAAACTCGCACAGTGGGAGAGTGCTTGAGTGGTGAGGCTGTATGATTTTTCTAAAGTCTTTATTCTAATTCGTTGAAACTGTATTCCATTTGCTCCCACCATGATGATTCTGCACTTTCCATGCTTGTCTTTTGGTACATTTCCTATATAAACTCCCTTTTTAGGGGGTGAGCCAATCTCCTGAGATCTCCCATGATTCTTTTCCTGTGCTAGTAGGGATGCTGTTTTATTCTTTAGGGCAATTGATTTCCATGTAACCCTCCAGTCTCTACATTCAATTATTCTGTGTTGTACCTTTTACATTTTGTGATAACATGTCATAATATTTCATAGTTCCATCCTAGAACTCATTTATTGGGTGAAGCTCTTTCTTAGTTGACAATATTTTGATATACTGATGTTGTGCCTTATCTTGAGACACAGTGCCTTGGGAAATGTTAATGTTATGGGGAATTTATAAAGTGCACGGCTACTCCAGGGAGTGGCCCGGCGCTAACAGGTTCCCCTTGAAAGAAACAGTATGTAATCTCATCCTAACAAGTCCCCATTACTGATGGAACAGCCAGGTCTTAAGTTGGCGCTTGAAAATGAGAAGCTCTTGTTCTTGACTGAGGGAGAGAGGCAGAGCGTTCCATAATCTTCCAGCTACCACCTGGAAGGAACGTCCACTATTCCTAGTCCGGATGAATTTAGGCACTGATAGCAAATGTTGGGTTGATGACCTCAAAGTCCTGGCTGGGGTATAGGGTATAATTTGGGATGCCCAGGTATAATGCATTTGCATAATCTAGCCTTGACGTAATCAAGTTGGGCCACAGTTTTCCTACGGGACAAGGGGAACAGTGGTAAGAAGTTTCTCATCATTTTTAGGAGTCTAAAATACACGCCGGCCACAGATTGAACCTACTACTTCATGGAAAGATCCGAGTCAAGCATGACTCTAAGGGTTTTCACGGTGGTAACTGGATTAAAAGGTGGAGGCTGATCCTGGGGCCACCAATTCTGCCATTCATCATCCTTGGTTTGTCCGAAGAAGATTATTTCAGTTTTGGCAGAATTGCATGACAGTTGGTTTTGTCGGACCCAGTCAAACACTTTAGTAAGGCATAGATAAATTGAATTATCATTAAACGGCTCGTCCTTCTCACAAGTGAAGGACTGGACTATTTAAGGCCCAGCGGTGCCAGGGGACAACACCTGAAACCTTCGTGGGTTACCTGTTCTGGCGTACGAAATGACAGAGACACGGGACACTTCCGTCGGCGTCAAAGATCAGCGTTTATTACTGCAGGGATACAGAAATCGCTAGAAGTACAACAAAGTGTAGGTTCTGAGAGTCTGCTTCAAATTGCATATGTGGATCGCTCTTTTTATACAAATTTTCGTCATTGCACAACGTAACAAACAAAAGGTTACAACTCAGTTCCCACAGTAAACGTTAAAAGGATTGCATTCATGTTTTCAGAAACCCGGAACATAATTACAGTAGCATTTGCCGGTTCCCAACTGTAAAAGCACATCATCTCGCCGCTAGGCACATTCCACTCTAGTTGTAAACAGGCGAAAGAAAGAGACAGGAACAGGTGCAAGGAAGACAGACAACAATAGCAAAAGAGTGTGGGGGTAATATCGGAAGCATGATCACAGGATCAAAGGATTCGAGCCTAGCGCATGCAAGGCTGAAACAATAGCCCGGCACGGCAAGATTACCCTCGAGCGGAGCCATCTGCCTTTGCAGCGTCATCCCCCTCGTCATAAAAGACGCACAAAAGGGATATGCATCTTCCGTAAGGCTTGGGAACTCAGGGTCATGAAGCGGACATTTGCCTGTTCGCTGACTACGTGAGGGCAGTAAAACAAAAATGGATGCCGTATCTAAAATGGAACCCGAGGGTTCACATGGAAAAACCCGTAAATGAGACGAACCCTTCTAAGTAGTATAGCGAAAAACGCGTATACCTACTAATCTCGTCATTTACGGTTCATAGATACAAAACTCGTCCATATCAGAACATACCCAAAACATCATTTTGATTCTCACGGAACCTCAGACGCTCCTTTTGCCCTCATGTAGGCAAGCACTAGTCGAAATCAGAATCAATTTCGATATTCATCAGATCATTCAGGTGTTGCTGGAACATCATCCTATCCATCAATGTCTCTTTGGTAACAGATGGCCTTCTTATACACGTTGTAGCACAAAGGCCACATAAGGCAGGACCACACTGCACACAAAGACAACACGTGAACAGAAACGTCACAACAACCCCTATAATCATCAGAAGCTTCCAACCCCAAGTCGACATCAGACCCCAAAATCATCCTAGAAGCGTCCAATCTCCCTCGTCCACGTGTATGGACTCTGAGATTTTATGCAACTTTGAGATGGCTTGATAAACAGTTGGAGCATTATCAGGTATGAAAATGCAGCAGCTCGAATGGATCACCAAACACACACCACCTCTATCTGCAAGTACAACGTCTAGAACCATACGGTTCTGTAGCGTCATAAGTCTATCCGCTTGAAGCTCTGCTGTCAGGTTACCAAGGGCGCTTGCAGTGATATTAGCAGTCGATTCCACCACACGAGTCAACTGTCTCAAGTTCCTACTATTAATCATAGGACCCCAAAACGGTAGGAAACCCTTAAAGAAGTCTCCTGCCTCTTGACTGGCAGTATCCTCTTTACCAATAACGCCTCTCACAACTCTGGTCTTGTGATAGTCTGAGGCAACCGTGAAAGTTGGTGGTAAAAGATTCGCGATATAGCAGGTGCCTGAAAAGTCACGAGGCAACCACGTATAAGCACGATCGTAACACACAAAATAAGTACCCTTGGCAGTCAGGAAGACAGGGGAAGAGAGCATCGGTAAAACATACGTCTCAGTACAAGCACTCTTCCCAAGCTGAGCTCTCGGATTTCAACCAAGACCTTGCAGACAGAAATGACCGAGATGAGTTACGATCCAGATCGGAGACAAGCTCTTAAGCTGTCTATCACTCACTAACATACTATACTCAACCTCACTCAGATCCTTGTAAGCTCGCACCTCTTCCTCTGGAATGATTGTTGCATCAAAAATATCTTTATCTAAATCAGCAATTGCTATCATCAAAGGCTTGTGGTACGGGCCAAAACCAAGGTCTGTGGAGCGAGGCTCCCGATGGGGGTAGGAATCTAGTGCACTATGGAACATAATTTGGAATGCTCGAGCTGACCCCTGGGAGCTGTAAGGAAGAACCAAATACGGAATACCCTTATCCATGGTATGTGGCATTAACCTACACACCCAACAATTGGTAGTATTCATCACCAACTGATGCTGATGCAGAAGTTGAACAAAGGAATTGTTCATAAATTCCGCACGTCTGACTTGTTCATGTTGGGGCAGAAGATGAAAGGAATGTGGCAAAATAGTGGAGACAGAATTTAGATCATGTGAAGGAGGAGTAGGTGAAGTGGAAGGCAATAATGATTGAATCCCAAAGTACACTCCACCCACCAGTAGCATAGAAACAGTTAGGAACAACATAAAAACCTGAAACAAAAAACATTTTGTTCGAAACATCTTATGCAATTTGGATCTTTGCACCGCCTTTTTATCTATTTCCGACAGCTTAGAAAACTCCATGCTCTAAAGACCGTCCGTGACGTTCTTGACGCACTTCGTTCTGAGTAGCGATTATCAATTCCAAGGAGTTCCCAGAAATCGACAAAAGGTAATCGACCTAGTGTCAGAAACCTGCTAAACAGAAGGAGGTACCCGCACGGCCCTACGGCCAACCCAGATGGTAGGTTTTTAATCAATTGAGCATTCAGTTTAATATAAGTCTCCTAGCTGCACGGAAAAAGTTACACACACAATATAAAATGTCCACAACATTCATGGCAACAGTAAGGGGGTAATGTGAAGTCAAAAATAATTTTTTTTTTTATTAGTCTTTATCCGCGGTCGAAGAAAATATCGACATTTTCCAGGTCGAGTCTGCTCTTCAAACAACGGTTCAGATGGCAAAACAGTGTTCGATTGTTCAGGTAACAGTTCAGAACTTGAACTCTCCAGTGCTGATGACGAAGGTATGGTTTCAGATGATTCAACAGGGATGTCTGATTGAACTGAATCGTTCCCTACAGGCTGAGCATCACTAAATGGCACATAGCGCAAAGGGTTATCGGTCTCAGTCGAGGCGACTCCTTTCTTTATCCACGTATCTACTGGCAAAGGAAGCGGAACCTTCTTGGTGTGGGTGGCATGCACCCAATGCTTCCTTCCTTCCAGCCGAACTGCAGTCCTCGTCGCCAATAACACCTGGTGGGGTCCCACGAACCTTGGCTCAAGATTGCGTTTTCGTCCAAAATTTCGGGTGACCACCCAATCTCCAGGTTGTAGCCGATGACCAGGACCCTCTGTTTGTGCCGGTAGAGCCTCAAAAACCTGTTGATGGATCAAACTCAATTTAGCAGTCAGATCATAAAGATAGTCAATCAACATTGGGTATTCAATTCTATCAAACTCCCTAGGCCTCGGAACTCCCCAAACGTTCGCAGGATGGCCGAACACAATCTCATATGGGCTAAGCCCTACTCGAGAGTGCACAGTCGCCCTGGTCGATAAGAGAGCTAGAGGCAAAGCATCAGGCCATGATAAACCAGTCGTTGCCTGGATTTTGGCAAGTTTTAGTTTCAGGGTACCATTGTATCCTTCCACTAAACCCGCTGATTGAGGATGATTAGCACTATGAAATTTCTGACGTATTCCAAGGCCACTACATACGCTCTTCATCACACTTCCCACAAACTCACTTCCGTTATCCGACCATACAATCCGTGGCATGCCATATCTAGGGAAATATTCCTTGAGCAAAACTTTTGCTGTAGACAGGGCAGTATTATCCTTAAGGGGGTAAGCCTCAATCCATCTGGAGAACGCACAAACTACAACCAAGACATACTTCAGGTTATTGCATCTCTCCATATGAATGAAGTCCAACTGAATAATTTCAAAGGGACATGTAGGAGGAGCAAAGTGACCAGGTGGAGTGGGGGTGCCCTTACCAGGATTATACATCAAACATACCATGCAGTTCTTAACCACTCTCTCCGCACACTTAGTAATGTCGTGTATTTCTATAGGTTCTGAATCGATCCCCCTATTCCTGACCCTATTCTGGTTAAACTTACTAGCTAGTTAACTAACAGTCAGCCCATGAGGCAAGAAAACCCCCATGATGCAGATACCGTTATCTGACGCAGTCACACTACGGCACAGGAACGTGTTATCTGATTAGGTCATAACGCTTGAGATCTAATTAGACAAGCGACATTCCTCCAGCCCCTGATAAGGCATACGACGTTCTCATAACAAATCAAACCTATGACAACCTGGATAATCCGTGCGGCCATTGTTTTGATTTCACAGAGAACTTTAGTAAAGAATGTGCTAACGAGCAAGTCGTATGACATCTTTATTGACGTACCTATGTCCATCCTTACGTCAATCCCGGCACCTTTAAGGTATAAATATTGCCGACCTTGCCCTATGCAAAACACACGCGTGGTGACAAGACGGAGCAGCCATACTTGCCGAATCAGAGAGCAGAAGCAGACCCCGCAGGCAGCAGCCCCGCCTTCCTGACGCGCTGAGAGACGCGCTGCTATCTCAAGCCGAGAGACCCAGCACCGGCGCTTCCGGGTAGCCCTCGCAGGCAGCCTGGAATATCGAGAGCAGAGAAAGAGATACCATTCCTCATTCATCCTAAATTCCAGGTACAGAACTGAATAACCCCTCCTAGAGAATTCTTTAGTTATTCACTTGGCAAAAACAAACTTAACTTAAACTGTAACTTTCTATTCCCGCCCACGCATTAGACTTAGGTCAGGTACACGGGGTAGGCGTATTTAGAAACACCAGTTGAGTGCGTTTAGTCAAAATGTATATGTGTATGTAAATATATTTTAATCATTTTAAACATCATATGGCTCAGAAACCATATCAATGTTTTTACAATATTATTTTGTACTATTGCTTTTAATGTATGCACTTTACTTAACTATAAGTATCGCAATAATATCGATCCCTTTCTCTTGTACGAGAAAAGAGACTGATCAATAAATAACATCTTTTATTGAACACGCCCGTCTCTTCCTTTTCTCTACATTCTGATGAGACTAAGAATGCACGTACTGACTGAGTAAAATAATTGCCTTGTGCTCACACGACTCTTGAGATTGACTCTTGATTAGGGGAGAGCAAAGTTGTCATGTTCTATGGTTGTCAGAAACTAAATCCCTTCTTGTCTAATCAGGGAAGTTAATCCTTCCTTGAACATTCGAGAAAGTTTCTAGCGAACTCTGAGCTTAGCTGGCAAACCCAAAAATTAAGTCTAGTATCGACAGTAGTAGACCTAGTTAACGTCTGGCCTAGGCCTTTACTGCTGTAGGTACTATTCCAATGCGCAGAGCCTATTGGGAAAATAGGAGCTACACTACATGGCGCCCAACGCGTTTGGAAAGGGCGATAAAACTAACGTAAGACATTTAGAGTAACTCAGTCGTGCTTTCTCACTCAGACCCCTTTTCCCAAATACTCCAAAGACGTCTGGAGTGGGTGAAAGGTTATTATATCCTCCAAAACCTCGCAGGAGGGAACTCCTATGTATGGTTCTTGGTCTAGTCAACGTTGAAGGATAAAACAGTTCCAAAATATTGTGCATCTAATCTCTGTTTCCATAAAGAAACCTGATCTGCAAATAAACATAATACCATCCTGTCAGCAAAATGGACAGCGATGAAGAACGAGAGGTTACTAGATTAGCTACTGAAATAGCAGATGCTGATGCTACCATGCAAGCAGCAGACGCGGATATAATACTCATTCCGGTCGCCAAAAGGAGATCTATAACCTTAAAACTTATAGAAAATGGACTGACACCTAGAGGTGGCACAGTCATATTCGTAATCGAGGCACACGAATATCGGCAGACAGAGGTATACTATACATGGATACATTTTCCAGCAGCTAATACTATAACAAAGTACTTCCACTATTACAAAGTAGAGGAACCTCCTAATGAGTACACTCCTTTCGAGGAGGTGGAAGTACCACTCAAATTCCAAGAGCATTTGCTCTTATTTGATGGCGCCCTAAAACATAATAATCACATTACAAGGCTCGGTCCTTTAGGAAGACCAGGAGCAACGTGGCCGGTCTTAGCCGGATACACACCATATCCAGACATCGAAAGAATGCCTGCAGCAGAGCTGTTAATACAGCTAAAACAACTACTAAAAATTCACAGACAATTAGTTCAGTATGTAATGCGGACTTCAACAATTCAGCCAGCGATTAAACTTCCACAGCTGACCCCTCACCAGGGGAACACAAATAAAATTACACCACAGAACATCCAATCCTGCCTAGGTAAAGTTCCAGCTAAACGGGAACAGATACCATTCTGGTTGGCACAGAAAATTACCCAAATAGAGGCGGTGTTTCCTGACACCACCCCATTAGAAAAACACAGAATTCTGACTATATGTCTCCCAATGGGAATCGCACCACACATTGAGGACTGTGACACTTGGGGTACAGTCTTTGCTTCCATCTACACAAAAACGCACGGTGTTCCATCCATTTCGGTAATACCAGATGTGCTAAAACAAATTCAAGATGAATATGGTCCAGAACCTGCTTTAACTCTTGGTATGAAATTACTAAAAGACTTCAAGCAGGTCTCGGCTATATTACTAGCCAACATAAAGGGTGAAGCAGCAAACGTGGCGATCCGCCAGAGGTTAAAAGAGACAGATATAGCAGACCAACCAGCTGAAATTGCCAGAATCATAGAAAAATCCTATGAAGAACTAGGCAGAGATAGTCTAGGTGGAATACCAGTAAAACCGCAACTGACTACAAGTCCAGAAAAAATGTTTTTTAATAATAATAATAATCCACCAAAAAAGAACTGGGATGGAAACAAACAATCCAATCCAAAAGAAAAGAAATTCCAGTCCAGAGGAAGGTCTCCTAGGCGAAGAGAGAAATCTCCAAACCCGAGACAAAGGTCACCTCAGAGTGAACCCTCTGGGAATAGATATAACCTTAGAAATAGGGATAATATTAAAAAACCTGATAGATATCAAGACATTGATACACGTCCCTCTCAATCTTTTCAGAATTCCTCGCAGAAATCGGAAAGAAGAGGACGATCAGAAGAGCACGCCAAGTCCAAAGACAAGGAACCTGCTCAACTGAAAAAGAAATCACAATTTCCAAAAAAGAAGGTAGCCAGTATCAAGGTAGTTAACAATGCCGAGAATACTGAGGACACAACTGAAAAACGGAGAATGGGCTCAGACAATGCTAGACAGCGCAGCAGAGGTGAGCATAGCTCGCAAAGTCCTGATGAATCATCTGGAGACAGTGGACACGAATGAATACCTTCAAGTGGAAACTGCAGATACCAGAGTTAGCAAGCCCCACAAAATATACGAGATAACATTACGTATAGAGGGAGATAAGACTAGGAAAATAAGGGGACTATTTTGGGATAACCTATCCAAAGGCTATGACATCCTTCTAGCTGAAAAAGACTGGCCACCAGAGTTTGTCAGGGAGTGCCCTCATGGCGAAGAAGTAATTATGCCTGCCTTCTCGAATCAAATACCGATTCATAAAAAATATACACTTGCTAGAAAGTGGGCAGTGGCCTTAGCACCTGCTTTATATAAAAATCATGTAGGATGGGATGAGGATTCTCCTCCTCACAAAATCCAGTTAAAATCACAACCTACTGCACAAAGGCAGTACCCAATTAAGCAAGAAGCTAAAAAACAAGTAAATGAAATACTAGATCAGCTAGAATACCAGGGGGTGATTGAAACTTGCACCTCACAAATGAACAATCCTTTGTTTCCGGTCTCCAAACCAGACAATTCGTACCGTCTAGTTTTGGATTACCGACACCTTAACACATGTTGCAAAACTTTTGCAGTGCAAAACTCACACAGTGCTGCACTAATGAATAACATAGTGCGCAAAAAATACAAAACAACCTTGGACATCTCCAACGGATTCTTTTGTCAAAACATAGCACCAGAGAGCAGATATTTAACTGCATTCTCAGTAAATGGCACTCAAAAACAATTCTGTCGGTTAGCCCAGGGGTACAAGAACAGCCCGGGGGTATTCTCAGCGAGAGTAACAGAATTACTACAACTATATGATGATGAAGCATTATCTTATGTCGATGACATTTACTTAACAGATGATGACTTGGAGACTCACTTGAAAAGAGTGAACACCATAATACTTGGTTTCGCTGCAGAGGGTTACAAATTCAACTTCAAAAAGTCCAGAATTGCCCATCTGACGGTCCTATTCTTAGGATATGAGTTATCAAGTGAAGGCAAAAGCCTGGCAGACAATTTCCTAGAGAAATGTGCCGTAATCCAAGCTCCTAAAACACTAAAAAACCTACAGTCAATTCTAGGCTTCCTAAATTTCGGAAGAACATATATTGCAAATTACGCAGAAAGGGTCAAACCCCTTTATGATCTAATTAAACCAGACTTTAAAAGATCCAGTTGGACTCAAGCACACACAGAAATTTTGAGATCCTTACAAACAGACATGCTAATTAAAACAAAATTAGAAACCCGTGATAATACACGCAACCTTGTGATCCGAGTCATCCCAGGGAGATGCGGATTCACATACCTGACTTCTAATGAAGGAGATAAGGTACCAATTGCATTCAAATCACATTTGTACACAAAAGCTGAACAGAGATTCAACAACAAAGGAAAAATTGTTCAAGCAGTTCAAACCGCAATAGCTAGAGAAAAAGACATAGCTGACGGTAGACATATCACAGTCAGAACAGCAGAATCAGCCTTTGAGGCATTAACAACACCATGTAATTTACCAACAACAACATTGGATCCAGAATGGTTACAATGGGTAAATTCAATCACAACGGACAAAGTATATTACTTCTTTGATCCAGAACTAGAAGAATTAAAAAATCTAAAATATGAAAAAACGTATCCTCTGCCAATCGACATTCTGCCTCTACGACATTACGCCTGTGTAATCTATACAGACGGACATGCTCAACCCTCCGTTTGGGGAGAACATGCATACAATCCCACATGTGAGATTACAAAAGAAGTGTGGCACGGAGGTAAACTAAGACCTCTATTAACAAAATCACACTCAGTAGAAACTAATTCAGAACTACAAACTGAAATATTAGCTTTGAAAATGGCGCTAGATAATGCGGATCGCGAATTCCCGACACTTATAGTGTCAGATTCATATTTCTGCGTCAAAGCATATAACAAGGATTTGCAGACCTGGATTCAGAACGATTACAAAGATGACACGGATGCACCAATAAAGCAGAGACTGCTCTGGGAACAGGTAGCTCTTTTGAAAAAAGAACTACCAAAGACAACATGGACAGGAGAAACTTGTTAATCGCAGACGCACACATGGGCGAGGGTCTCAGACACCTTAAATTAAAAGATTCTCTGGAAGAATTACAATCACGGTACTGGTGGCCAGGCATGAGCCTGCACTACACCATGTTTGTAAAAAACTGCCCAAACTGCAACAGAGATCGCAGTGGGGAGAGAAGCAGTTTAATACCTCGTCGTATCAAGGCAGATAACATCACCACTAAAAAGAATGGCTTGCGATTAACATATACAGGCTAGTTCCCACTTATAATGTAGATCCACAGCACTCGGCTGACGTCCGGACTGTTATACAAGATTTGCGAGTCTAAATGGCATATACGCTAAGAGCATGCTACGTTCGACCATTTTTTTCTTTTTCTCAGGCAATCCAGCCTGGGGGGGGGAAAGAATGGCCAAATGAGCACAGCCCAGCGGGAATCTTCTCACTTCCTTCCTGAGGGTATGGGATGGTGTAAAGAAAAAACCAAGACAGAAAGCAATCTATAATAGAAAGGATATTAGGTTCGGGAGCTGGGTGGGTCAAACATCTAATAAGTGTCCAACGTAGTCTAAATAACTTGCCAAGAAATTCTCTGAAGGGATTCAGTCCGTACGAATTATTATTCGGAACTAGGATGTTGATCTCTGACCTTGATAGTCAGACTTCAGTGGTAACAGAAAAAAGCTTTGATGTCAAAGACCGTTTGGCTATTTTGCAGGACTTAAACAAAACAAGAAAAGACCTGAGCAACATACAGTTGAAAGAACAGCCAACAACCACTGAAGAATCACCACCTGTCCCAGCAAGACCTGTCTGGATTCCAAAAGTCGGGGATCTAGTCAGGAAGAAGATCGCGGTAAAGAAGGAATTTGGGCCTTCTTACAGAAAAGCAGTTCCTGTCTTGTCTGTCAACGGGACAAGATCAGTTGTACTACCGCCACTTGCTGGAAAAAAGGAGAACCGAGTTGTATCCATCGACCTGGTAAAACCACAACATGTGGCCGATAACCAACGGTAGGCCAAGTGGACTCCCAATAAGTAGCAGAACACCAAGGTTTGCTACCAGTACAGAGGTCCTATCAAAGAGGCTCATCACATTCGAAACACCTACAGAAGAACAACAAGGACTATGCAACAATGCAATAGAACTAAGACCTCTGAAAACCCAAATAAAGACATTTAGCAGAGACACACCAATCTATACAGAAGTACCAAGTGAAAATGCAAGAAACAAAAATCCTGAACCAATTGGAACAATTGACAGAACTGCATCCGGTTACTTCATCAACTTCGATGATTCCTCTGACGGTTTCAGCGAACAAAAGACACAGCCATCATCAAAATCCTTTAAAGACAAAGCGAAGGAACTTTTGAAACAACTAAAAGAAACATATCTGATTTCTCCATGGATTGAATTTTGGGTGGGTTTTGGTGCATTTATCCTCATACTTTGGCTCATCATGGTATTTACCTTGGGACGCTTCATTGAGGGAAAATATGCTAAAATGGACACAGCAAGTCAGAACATCAACTTGGTCCTCAAACCGCACACATCTTCACACGTCGAGAAACGAGAACTTTCTTCAGAACTTTCTTCAGCCAACTTCACAGCAATTCCAATACCTGGTGGGGTAGCCTGGGACAACACTGACTATGAAATTTATGGTCCGGTCGAGATCCTGAAATATCCACACCAAATCAAGATCTCCTTGAGTGACTTTGCAAAACCAAACTCATTTGCTGATGATTGGGACTTTGAAAGTATTAACAATATGATGTCTGACTTAGTAATGTCTGCTAAATTTACAAAACATGATTATTTGCAGGGTTCTACAAATTATGACAGCATGTACTGCTATAACCATTATGGTAACCATTTCTTGCATAAATCTGCACAACCTAGAAATGTTTTAAATTTTAATCAATGGGAACATTGTGCTACACCTCCAAAAGGGAGCTCAAGAACCGTGTATGGCAAATATTCATATTTTTCAGGTTTTAACACAAGTAATGCGGAAACATTTTATTTTAAATTGTCAAACAAGACAGGGACCAAAACCATGATAACCAACACAAAATTGATTTATTCTGACTTATTCTTTGAACAAATGAATACTTTTGGATTTAATTATTGGGACAAAAATGTTGATTTGAAAAGTGTTTGGGGTACAAAAGAATGGCAAGTACAGGGTATAGAAGCTTTGTTTAGAGCCTGCATGATCCCAGAACAAATGATATTTTTAAATGACACTGTTCAACAAACCACCTGTCTTGGCTTAGCCAAAATCAAAGATTTAAATAACCCGTCTATTCCAAAGCCAACAATGTTTAGCAATAACTCTGATACAGATGAAGAAATAGACATAAACCATATACTTAACCAAAACAGAACACATCCTGATTGGAAACAATGGTGGATCTGGCCCACAGATACAAATCACTGTCAAGATAGATTCCTGAATAAAACACAGGGTTTCAAAATGACCAGGCCAGACCCTAGATATCCCCAAAGACATCACCCAGGGATAATAACAACCTACAGTGTGGGCAAATTATGCCTTCAATGGCTACAAACTTCCACACTGCCTGAAATTAAGCAACACCTAACTTTACTTACTGATGGTGCTGACTTGCGTGATTTCATACTGGGACCACGCAAACAGCGTCATAAGCGTTTCATAGCAGCCTCTGTATATGCAGCATACAATGAGGCCTGGAAGGTTACTCAAATTGAAACAGCAGAAAGAATACGGGAAATTGACCGTATTAATTTGGAAAAATCACTTTCTGTAGTGGACAATGGGTTAATGACTCTGTCCTCCAGAATTTTTTCATTGGACAGCATTGTGTCTTCAGCAATCGATATATTATCGCAAGACTTACTGTTATTACAACATGGTCAGTCACAATTGCGTTCTATTGTACAGCTTGGCTGGACGTTACAAAATCTGCGTTCTGGCTATGTGCCTTGGCGTTTAATCAACACAACGTCACTATTCCAAATCTTTAACCTTACTGATAGACAAATCGGTATGGCGCAGAAGGGTGCTGATTATACAATCTTGAGCATTGAAAAACTAGAAAGATTACGTTGACAATGTCAGAACGACCTGTCAGTGAATGGATAATGTACGAGAAATTGGGAAAGGGGTACCTTAAAACAACTTGGAACCTGCCCTATTCACATGCATGTGTCAGTAACAAAGGACAGAAAGTGTTTCTTAGTGGCAACAATTGTGCTATGTCACTAAGCGGCACGCTTCTGTGTAACGGTATTAGTTTGCACGGAGCCTGTGAAGGGAATTCATACAACCTTTCATGTCACCAGCAAGGCGCACCTGCAACTGAAATAGAACCATTCTTTCAAAGACTCTATAATGGGAGTTACATTCTTATTGTAGACCGCAGATGTTGTAGTCTTATGCCCGGGACTCCTTATCTCGTCACTACGACGGCGAAGGTCAAGTGCTGTGGACGTTCTTTGTTCCCCAGCTCCTTTCCAGACAGGGAGGCAAGGGCATGGCCCGGTCTGAAAATTACTTCTATTCGAATAGACACTTTAAGCAGAATGAAAACAGTGCTTCTTCAGACGCCTACAAGGCTCACGTCATCTAAAGAAACGTATGATCTACAAGTCGCAAGGACGACTGCAGAGATACATACATTATTATCAACCAATTCCCCCGTACATTTCGCGGAAATCCTGAGCGAAATCTTAAATATTTCTGATACCACTGGGGTCTCAAAGGTATTTAAGACAGTATTTTCGATGGCATTAACACCATTCAAAGCCATACTGGGTATTTTTCCAGATTTCGTCCATTCGATTTTTGGCGGACTTCCCTTGATCCTGGGACTAATTGCAGGAATCCTATTCCTAGTCCTTATTTTTCGTTATGGCAACCCATGTCACAGAGAAGAATGCGTGTTAGACACCTGTCTGACGCTACAATCGGATGCGCCGGTGGATGCAGATACACTGTTGGTTCCTACCAAGGTTCACGCACTGTGCTGCCCTCAAAGGCTGCCAATTCTGATGACGGCATTCCTGGAATCTTCACCACTGCGATTGAAGAGTAGTGAAGTTCAAGATGAAAGCAGCATCGAACAGGTACGACCTTCTGTCAGCAATGCAAATCAGAATGTCAATGGAGACAATCATGCGCACGAATGCATGGTTACCCCTATTTCCGACTTAGAGGAACTTTCCCATGAAGCTGTTGACAGTTTTTTCGAAAGCCTGAATGATATGATGTTCTCTCCGGAACAGAAATAGAGACTTTTGAGTAAACTCGCACACGGCGTTCCCTGAATTCGGCCTTCAACTTTAAAAATAAAGTCACATGAACAATTACAATCCAGTTCACGGACAGCAACTTTTTTCAGCAAGCCCCTAAAATATTTTTCTATATATTTTTTCCCGGGACACTGATCTTCTGCTTAAAGTAAGAAACTATTCCTAGAGAACTAAGATTTCTATTTTTTTAGATACTTTATAGACTTTATATAGACTTTAGCTGCCCGCTGGTATGTTCACAATATATTTTATGTGATGAAATGGTTTCGACTTTTTTTCTGTATAGCCATATTAAGAGCCATTTCATGTGTATTTCTCATATACCAACAAGCAATAATGCATAACAATGCGTGTTTACTTTTGCATTTAATTCATAGCTTAAGTGCATACAATATATATGACTGCAATTTTTCAGTATATTTGAAAATTTCGAAATGCATTTATGTATTTTGGGGTGGTAAGGTATACACTATACTCTATAGTATGTTGTACTATGTTATACTATGCATAGATTAGTAGATATGACCATAGTTAGCGTGGAGTGGGTGTCGTGTATTTCTATAGGTTCTGAATCGATCCCCCTATTCCTGACCCTATTCTGGTTAAACTTACTAGCTAGTTAACTAACAGTCAGCCCATGAGGCAAGAAAACCCCCATGATGCAGATACCGTTATCTGACGCAGTCACACTACGGCACAGGAACGTGTTATCTGATTAGGTCATAACGCTTGAGATCTAATTAGACAAGCGACATTCCTCCAGCCCCTGATAAGGCATACGACGTTCTCATAACAAATCAAACCTATGACAACCTGGATAATCCGTGCGGCCATTGTTTTGATTTCACAGAGAACTTTAGTAAAGAATGTGCTAACGAGCAAGTCGTATGACATCTTTATTGACGTACCTATGTCCATCCTTACGTCAATCCCGGCACCTTTAAGGTATAAATATTGCCGACCTTGCCCTATGCAAAACACACGCGTGGTGACAAGACGGAGCAGCCATACTTGCCGAAGCAGAGAGCAGAAGCAGACCCCGCAGGCAGCAGCCCCGCCTTCCTGACGCGCTGAGAGACGCGCTGCTATCTCAAGCCGAGAGACCCAGCACCGGCGCTTCCGGGTAGCCCTCGCAGGCAGCCTGGAATATCGAGAGCAGAGAAAGAGATACCATTCCTCATTCATCCTAAATTCCAGGTACAGAACTGAATAACCCCTCCTAGAGAATTCTTTAGTTATTCACTTGGCAAAAACAAACTTAACTTAAACTGTAACTTTCTATTCCCGCCCACGCATTAGACTTAGGTCAGGTACACGGGGTAGGCGTATTTAGAAACACCAGTTGAGTGCGTTTAGTCAAAATGTATATGTGTATGTAAATATATTTTAATCATTTTAAACATCATATGGCTCAGAAACCATATCAATGTTTTTACAATATTATTTTGTACTATTGCTTTTAATGTATGCACTTTACTTAACTATAAGTATCGCAATAATATCGATCCATTTCTCTTGTACGAGAAAAGAGACTGATCAATAAATAACATCTTTTATTGAACACGCCCGTCTCTTCCTTTTCTCTACATTCTGATGAGACTAAGAATGCACGTACTGACTGAGTAAAATAATTGCCTTGTGCTCACACGACTCTTGAGATTGACTCTTGATTAGGGGAGAGCAAAGTTGTCATGTTCTATGGTTGTCAGAAACTAAATCCCTTCTTGTCTAATCAGGGAAGTTAATCCTTCCTTGAACATTCGAGAAAGTTTCTAGCGAACTCCGAGCTTAGCTGGCAAACCCAAAAACTAAGTCTAGTATCGACAGTAGTAGACCTAGTTAACGTCTGGCCTAGGCCTTTACTGCTGTAGGTACTATTCCAATGCGCAGAGCCTATTGGGAAAATAGGAGCTACACTACAGTAATCCCATCATTCTTCCATACAGGAGACAACAACTTACATATACCTTTTGCGCTAATATGTGATGTGCCGTGAGCCATAGTAACAACGGCAAGCACATATGCATCCGGTAACATCCATCTCTGCTTTTCTGACAAATCAACCCAACATCCATTCCCGTCTAACTTCCCCGTGCTTTCTTTCCACTGAGTCTTTTCCATCTCGGTAGCCTCATTCTGTATCTCCTTCACACTCTCAACTATGTCCTCACACATACCAGTCTCCGCTGGCCATCTTACTGAACTCGTAACATACATTCGATTTGTCAGATCTCTGGCTGTCTCCTTAGCAATCTCATCCGCAAACGCATTACCACGGCCAACATCATCTGTCACTTTCCGATGCGCGCTGCATTTAATTATTGCCACCTGCTTAGGCAATATAAGTGCATCCAAAAGGTCATTCACGAGCTGTCCATGTTGTATCTTCGTGCCATGCGACGTAAAAACCCCTCTTTCTCTCCACAATCGACCAAAACTATGCGCTACGCCAAATGCGTACTGACTATCGGTAAACACATTTACCCGCTTTCCTCTAGACAACACACATGCTCTTGTCAACGCAATTAACTCAGCCGCTTGGGCCGAATTCTGACTCAATCTCGCAGATTCCACAACCGTACTCAACGTCACTACAGCATACGCAGTCGTCACATCACCATTCGGCAACTTGAAGCATGAACCATCAACATACAAAGTACCATCGGGATCTACCAATGGAGTGTTTTTCAGGTCAATACGACCCTTCGTCTCTTCTTCAGTTCTTAAGTAACAATCATGTGGTGCTACATCACCTGATTCCATGCTGATCGGCAACAATGTTGCTGGGTTCAACACATTACAACGTTTTATCCGTATATGACTTGCCAAAAGTGTCAACTCATAACCAGACAACCTTGCGCTCGTCAGGTTTTGAGTTTTTGTTCGGTTCAAAAGAGTGTCAACTGCATGCGGGACCATCACCGTAAGCATATTATCCATTACCAAACCTGCGGACTGTCGAATGGACACCGCAGCTGCCGCTGTTGCTTTTAAACAACTCGGCAATGCTTTAGCCACTGGATCTAAGGTCGAAGAAAAATATGCACATGGACGTTGTTTGTCGCCAAATTGTTGCGTCAAGACACTCAACGCACAACCATCCCTCTCGTGAACGTACAGTGTGAACGGCTTACTGTAATCGGGAGTGCCTAACACAGGAGCCGAACACAACGCATCGCGTAATTCAGAAAAACCCTTCTGACACTCTTCAGTCCAGGGCAAAGGAGTCGAAACATCCTTGCACGTGAGAGCTAACAATAGCTTCGCCAATAATGAAAAATTCGGAATCCATTGTCTGCAGTATGACGTAATACCTTGAGGAAAATGAAATTTTGCCTGACCAAGATTCCCCCTACGTATACCCTATGTTACATGTGTGTGCATGTCATCCATGCATATTTCCTTGTAGTGGCCTGAATCACTAGGCCTCTGCATTCATGTCCTGCATTAGAAATGCCAGTCATCAAAGTCTCCCAAACGTTAAGGTAGCATAAGGCCCATGTATTTGCATTTCATGACTCCTGACACACTGAAAGCCGCAAGAAGCCCAGCAAGAGGCCTGCCAAGACAGTATTATGAATAACAGTTATCTGTTGCTTTACAGAATCACATTACAGTCTGGTGAAGAAGGTACACAGAACCCATCTGCATAGATAGGGCCCAGCCATTCTGTCTCTATTTAAGTGAATCACAGTGCATGCATCCATAGAAGAGCTCACAGCCCTCATGCAATGAACGAATAATCAGATAATACATCCCCTGACTCTAGATATCAGTTGTACTAGATGTGCTGGTTGCCTTGACACAAGAGATCTCTCTACTAGGTTGAAAGTCAGCTTCCTCCCAGTTACACGTCAATTGCACGTCTTGCTCAAAGTTGCACAATTAGGGCATAGTTCCAGCTAGCTATCCAAACTCCTCCTCTAAGTACCCACCCACCTATGACACCTACCTATCACCTACCTATGACTCATCAAAGTGTACACCCACATGTTCTTATCTCTTTCTTTCTCTGCTCTGCCTCGAGCGTTCCTTCCTACGTCCTATGTACAAGATAAAATGTATATAACCCATGTTCAGTAAATAATTGTTAGATGACCCTTCCTGAGCCTCTGTGGTGATGGAACTGATTCTCCCTTTGACTCGAGTTATTGGAATAAAGCCCATTTTAACTTGGACACCACGGATCCTGTCTCTCATTTGATGCATGATACTTTGTTAATGCCTAGAAATTCTGCCAGGGTAATATTTTATTTACCACACGTACATCTCTCTGAGTTTTTGGCACAGTCATTCGAGCAATCGCTGCTATTCTTTCTGGGGTCAATCTTCTCCCCTCTTTTGACAATAAGTGACCTAAGTAGGTTACTTCTTGACAACAATACTGCAGCTTAGAAGGTGACACCTTGTGATGTAAGTCACATAAATGTTGCAACAACGACACTGTAGTAGTTCTGCAAACAACCTCGGTATCAGCAGCCACCAATAGGTCGTCAACGTACTGAATCATAGCCGCACCCGTCGGTAACACAAATGTATCAAGTTGACTTTTAAGGGCTTGACTATAGATCGATGGACTCTCACAGTAGCCCTGTGGTGCGCGTTTAAATCTAAAACTGCGACCACCTAATGAGAATCCGAATAAATCTCTGCTTTCCTCAGCGTTCGGAATACTAAAGAAAGCATTCTTTAGGTCGATCACCGTGAACCAGGAGGCAGAAGCTGGAATCAAGGTCAACAAGGCCGTGATGTCAGGCACCACAGGAAACTGTGGGATCACTATTTTATTCACTTCTCTCAAATCAATCACAAAACGGTACACAGGAGGTTTAGATGGATCGGTTCGTTTCAAAATGGGTAACACAGGACTATTACACACATTTCCCCTAGTTTCTTCAATGACATCCTTTTTGATCAGGTCATAAATGATCGCTAATAGCGCTCGCTCACCATCAAGAGAGATACGATACTGAGGTATACGGGGTAATCGCACATTTGATTTCAAGTGAACCACATAAGGTGGAATGTCCAGCAGCCCCACATCATTGGGACCCGTGGCCCATAAAGACGCAGGAAGGGAACTCAATTCCGGTGGGAACTTATCGATTGACAAGTACATA
Source organism: Lissotriton helveticus (assembly GCF_964261635.1). Lineage (NCBI taxonomy): Eukaryota > Metazoa > Chordata > Amphibia > Caudata > Salamandridae > Lissotriton > Lissotriton helveticus. The sequence goes on along the minus strand of NC_136059.1, from coordinate 1,502,293,761 downwards.
GGAGAGATTACTCTCTGACCTAATGTAAGCTCCACTCCCGCAGGAGAGCAGTACAAAGTCGCATATAACCGTTTCAACAAATCCAAACCCAAAAGGTTCTCACCACAACCTGTAGATAGAATCAATGGGGCCTCTAGCTCATGAGGACCAATCGCTCACGAGGACCAATCGTAAGGGACAAAGGGCTAGAGACAGGATTGCTAACAGGGGCGCCAGAGAATCCAATGGAAACATTTGTTAAGCCGGACAAAGGTGCGCCAGGGAGTTTTGAATGCATGATGGAACTTTTTGCTGCACCAGTGTCCAACAGAAAAGGCTCAACTACGCCAGATGTAGCAACTGTGACGTAAGGCCCTCTCTGATCAACCGGAACTGACACTACTCCCTCTCTTTGTCGGTGGCTGTCCTAGTAACGGTCGCCTGCATCAATCTCATGTCCAATGTAATAATCGTCCACATGGTACTGTGCTGATCTATCGGACCTCGCATTCCGCTGGTCAAAACAATTATTCGCGTCCGACGAAGTAGGAGAGCGCTCATTCTGATTTTGAGAGGTGCCACGACCTCTACCTCGTGATGCCTGTTGGGGACCACCACGGCCCCCTCGAGATAAAACATTAATATAGCGGTCACGTAAGGCGGGACAATTAAATTTTATATGGCCCTCTCCCCTACAATATGCACACTGATTATACCCAAGCATAGATCTAAAGTCAGAGGAGTCAGAGCGTGACTGCATCCTAGAAGACCGTGCTTGTGATCGATACTGCTGTTGCGAATCATTTTGATTCGAACGCGGAGGATACGCTTGCTGCAACAAAACCTTCGTTCTAAGCTCCTTCGTTTTCTTATCTGAACGATCACTTTCTTCTTTTTCCCTATTCTCATAGTATTGAGCCGTTGCTAATATTTGAGCAGTGGTTGAAACGGCCCATGCACTTTCTGAATTTTTCAATTTGTTGCATAGCTCAGGCAACAAATTTAATACAAACTTATCAACAAATAACCGCTGGCCTCCCTCAGTGCTCATATCCTGACCACTATGATCGACGAATGCCTCCTCAAATCTAGTAAAGAAATCCGAGACACTCTCGTCTTTCTTTTGCTTACAAGCCGACAATTTGTCCCAATTCACCCTCATCGCTGGCATAAGAGTTTTCATGAGCGTAATGATTCTTTGGGGCAAATCCGCAATTAACTGCTCGGGCTTAGCCCCACCAATTTGTCGTCCATCAGCCGCTAGTAGTGCAGCCCAATCACCGCCTAACTCAGCTAAATGATTCTCTTGGCGGATTTTCGCCCAAATCGGTTGCGGTACGACATTACCAAACAGCATGTCGATGTCAGCAAGGTTCATAATAGAAGCATCCACCAATTGGGATAACTCCTTATAATAACCTGCCGGATTCTTGCGTGGATCAGGCAAGGATTGCTTCACCTGCAAGACTTCTGATCGCTTCCATGGGAGGTGTATCCAAACTCTTTGGAAATATGGCAGAACCGCAGGATTAGCTGCAGGATTCCCTGGCATCCATACTGGCGGAACCTCTCTCATAGGATACTGACCGGAGTTCGCTTTCGGAGTATCGGAATCGTCATCAAACGACACTCGAGAAGGCACTGTGGACCTAAAGGCTAATAATCGCTCTAATGCACGACGTACATCTCCACCTACGATCATACAGTTCGAAAATTGACTCTGAAGTTCAGTCATATCGGGCGGTACATTATCTAACTCATCATTATCCCACTCTTCTCTCAAAGAGTTGCACATTTCTTCAAACATGAATCTCTGTGTGGGCTCATTAAACTGAGAAAATGTATCGAAAACTATGCGCGAAGGGTATCTAGCAGGGTGTCTAATCCACCTACGCGCCATAGTCACTAACGTCGCACTCTCCCTTTCACCAGGGAGTTTCAGAGACATCGGATTGAAATAACGATCCGGAAAGTGGGGAATAGAGGTTAGCAACAGAGTTAGGGATATGATTACGAACGGAAGGAGAAGAGGAAAAAATAACAGGAGCAACAACATTAGAAGCGATCATAGGAACAGTGGGGGTAGCCAAGATAGTTGGGGTAGCAGGAACAATAGACTGAGAAGATACAGGCAAAGGAGCAGGAGGAAGAGGAGCAGGTAGAGGGACAAGAACAGGACCAACAACAGGCTGACCAGCAGCCGCCAAAACAACAGGAGGAAGAACAGGAGGAACTACAGGAGCTGTAGCACCCTGTGCATAAGGAGGTGGTGATTTCAACAGATACGCTAACAAGGGATCCTCCTTCGAATCGTCGTCCTGTTTATCAGAACTTGGCGATAAAACCGGATAACATTTATCCACCTTCATGTGATGCAGTCGAATAGAAGCTTCATTTTCTTTATCTGCTTTATCTCGTTGGTATCGATCTGCACCTTGCATCAGCGTAATGATACCCTCCCTTTTATTTTTCTTAAACTGTCTGATTTCTTTCTGCCGGGCCTCTTTGCGCCATAACCGAAAGGAATCGAACATAGCTGGCCTAGCTTTCTTTTTAAACAATTTTATTTCGAGATTATCTAAAATCTCAGTTTCAAAACTTCCATGTGGTGGCCAACTAAGGACACCATCCTTTTTCGTATAACGGATCCAACATTCATTATATATAATAGGGCCCACACCATGTCGACTATAGAGCTCATATACCGGAGTTCCAACTGGAGGTATCGGACACGAGTCCTCCAACCGGGAATCCATATTGCAACATTTAAAGAAACCAAGGAAACCACTATGGCCAGGCATCGTGCACGCTAACCAAGTATCAAACTTCAAGGGTTATCGAAGTACGAAATCTTCGTAAAAAATACAAAAACCCTCGGTTTTTGGCAATTGCAACTGTCAAATAACAACTAAGAACCAACAACTAAGAACCACAAATGCAATGGAACCATGCAAACAACTAAGCTTCAACAACAACCAAGGATACTGGCAGCGACCCACAAATACTTAACTGAGGGCACAATGGCGTCACCAGGAAGGCCCGTCTATCGTCTCGCCGTACAAAGGACTACGCCAGGCGCCAAAAACAGGTCGACAGTCAGGGCATCGGTCCGTCGCAGCCGTCAGGAGGCGGGAATCTTCGCAGGAAAAATCTTTGGTCCACTTATTTCGACAACAGGATCGATGAAGCGGGGTGCACCTTCCCTCGGATATTTCACACGAAGTTCCTCACCATAGTCAGGCTTTGGACCGGTACCGCTGATGTCGCCCAACGTTGGGCGCCAACTGAAGGACTGGACTATTTAAGGCCCAGCGGTGCCAGGGGACAACACCTGAAACCTTCGTGGGTTACCTGTTCTGACGTACGAAATGACAGAGACACGGGACACTTCCGTCGGCATCAAAGATCAGCGTTTATTACTGCAGGGATACAGAAATCGCTAGAAGTACAACAAAGTGTAGGTTCTGAGAGTCTGCTTCAAAATCATATGTGGATCGCTCTTTTTATACAAATTTTCGTCATTGCACAACGTAACGAACAAAAGGTTACAACTCAGTTCCCACAGTAAACGTTAAAAGGATTGCATTCATGTTTTCAGAAATCCAGAACATAATTATAGTAGCATTTGCCGGTTCCCAACTGTAAAAGCACATCATCTCGCCGCTAGGCACATTCCACTCTAGTTGTAAACAGGCGAAAGAAAGAGACAGGAACAGGTGCAAGGAAGACAGACAACAATAGCAAAAGAGTGTGGGGGTAATATCGGAAGCATGATCACAGGATAAAAGGATTCGAGCCTAGCGCATGCAAGGCTGAAACAATAGCCCGGCACGGTAAGATTACCCTCGAGCGGAGCCATCTGCCTTTGCAGCGTCATCCCCCTCGTCATAAAAGACGCACAAAAGGGATATGCATCTTCCGTAAGTCTTGGGAACTCAGGGTCATGAAGCGGACATTTGCCTGTTCGCTGACTACGTGAGGGCAGGAAAACAAAAATGGATGCCGTATCTAAAATGGAACCCGAGGGTTCACATGGAAAAACCAGTAAATGAGACGAACCCTTCCAAGTAGTGTAGCGAAAAACGCGTATACCTACTAATCTCGTCATTTACGGTTCATAGATACCAAACTCGTCCATATCAGAACATACCCAAAACATCATTTCGATTCTCACGGAACCTCACAAGTGGACAACAACTTGGTGTCATCGGCATAAGTTATAACTTTTGCCCGTTGTTGTTCAACTAGGGGTGCCAGCGGTGCCCTATAAATATTTTTAAAAGTTGGACTCAAAACTGAGCCTAGAGGCACTCCCAACTGTCAGCGGTGGAATTTCCGCTGAGAAAGGGGGGGACCAGACAGATTGCTGAAGGCCTTTCAGAAAAAGAAAACCACCCAAAAACCGTGTCCCTAATGCTACATTCACTGAGTCTCTGTAGGAGTCGTCCGTGGGGCACAGTATCAAAAGCCGTCGAGAGGTCCAGCAGTATCAATACTACCTTGCCTCCTCTATCAAGGGTGGCTTTGATAGTTTCAATGACTTCCAATAAGGCCGTTTCTGTACTATAATTTGCTCTAAACCCTGTGTTGGACTTTGGCCCTTAGGGCAGGTTCACCCCTAGACTTTTTGCTTGAAATGGTGACCTGGAGATGGTGATTTTGGGATTCTGCGCACTTTCACTGTGTCCCAGTGGAAAGTGCGTGCGCACTCTGAGTGCATGTGCTGAGCTAGGCCTGCCCGCCCATAGGAATGCATGGGGAATGTATGTGTCCCTGGTAGTTCCTGATGCGTGGGGTGTACAGGCTTGAGTCTGGTATGTGTGAACTCGTGAGAGTGAATGCTGCGAGATGGTGTATGCAGCATGTATGTGTCTAGTAGCGAAGCGCCATTTCTAGACATGGCTGTACGTGTGCTGTGAGGGTGCTGGCGTGTGATTGGCTGGAGCTGGCTGGCATGCCAGGCTCCAGGAAGTCTGGATGGGTCTGCCCGGTGGTGAGTGGGAGATTAGCATGAGTGATGTGTGGGAGGAGTGTACCTGTGTCCTGGATGGGCTGGGTTTCCCCACACAATGCTGGCTCCGCCCCCCTGTGGTGTGTCTAATGACCCAAGCCCTGCCAGTGAATAGAGAGGGTGGTTGAGGTAAACAGAGTACTCAAGAACCAGCTGCGACTGGTTCCGCCCCCACTCTACACCCTTGAACAAAGGAATGCACTGTATAAAGATGGGGCTGTGTCCCCACAGATGTTGTTCTCTTCCAGGATCCTGAGGGGGCTGTTGCTGCTGCTGGGCCAGAGGACCGCCACTTGGGGTGTCTCCCTGCCTGGAGACCCAGTGTGCTGGCTCTGGGCCCAGCCTTGTCCCCCCTGCCTGCCCAAGGACTTGCTGGAACTCTGCCCTGCTTGCTGAGGGCACCTGGGACCTTTATTTTACTTATAGCGCCTGGGAGCGCTCTATGTTGGTCCTCTAGCGCTTGGGAGCGCTTGATTTTGTTCTAGCGCTTGAGAGCGCTGTATTTGGCATTTAGCGCAGGGAGCGCTGTAAATTGCCTTTTAGCGCTGAGGAGCGCTTTGCCTGCCTAGCGAGTGCCCACCTCGCTTATTTTGGTTAATTTGCCCCCTGGCAGGTGCCCACCCTGCCAGGGACCTTGCCGCTATATTTTAAGTTTACCTCGAGGGAGCCCACTCCTCGGTAAACTCATCCCCCGCCTACGAGTGTTTGGAACGGGCCGCCGCGCTGCCCGCGACGACCCGGAAGTGCTTGGCCGGCCGGCCAATTGCAGCGCGTCCCTGAGGTCTGACCCGGAAGTCAGGCAAGCTGCGGCGGGACAACAGGAAGCGGACGGGAGCCCACCCCGCGCTCCTGCAGCAGAAGAAGAAGCCGGCACATTCCGCCCCTCCCCGGGGCTCCAAGGAAGTGAAGAGGTGAGCCCCGGAGGGTGACAGGGGAGAGCGGAAACAGCGCGTGAGGCCACGGGGCTCCCGTGCCAGGAGAGAGCCCCGCCCGCGAGAGGAGAGGAAGCCCCCGCGCCAGACCCGGTGAGTGCTTCAAGAGGAAGGGGGAGGTGTCTGGGCACACTGCCGGTGCCCGCGCCCCGCCCCGCCCCCCTGTGCATTGCTGTGGTTGTTGGGGCCACGAGGCTCCGGTATCCGGGGGCATTTTCTGTTTAGAGCCACAGAGGCTCCTGCTGGCATCTGAGCATTTCGAGTCCCCAGGGAGGGGACTCCGACGCTCCGGGGGCATTTTTGTGTAGAGCCACGAGGCTCCAGGGGCATTTTAGGCACAGCGAGTCTCCCGAGCGGGGCTCCTAGCTAGCGTGGGCCATTGTCCTCGAGTCCCCCAGAGGGGGGACTACCACAAAAAGGTGCCACAGTTGTGTTTGAGCCTGAGAGGCTCAGAGGGGACATTTTCTTGCTTTAAGAGCCCAGAGAGGCTCTGAGAGGGCCATTCGTTTTGTGAGCCCAGAGAGGCTCTGCAGTGCCACAGTGGTGGTTCTTGAGCCCAGAGAGGCTCCAACTTTGCCCTAACTTTCCCTGCACCAGTTGCCCAGCACTTTGTGGGCAACTGCTACGTTTAGGCCCCTGACATTGGGACACAGGGACAGTCACAGGTGGTGACTTACGTGAGTTGGCGCAATTGTACTTTCTGCACCTCTGAATGTGTTTTTATGCGTCATGTGCCTTTATACCTCTGAATGAATGTTATGCATTGCATCATGTGTTTTCCTCTTACACCCCTACAGGTATTGTGATACATAGGTGGTTGTTTTCTCCCTAGTACAGGTGGTGCTAGTGAGATCCTGTTACCAGTAGTTACTGGTTGTGTGCTATTTTGTGCTATATTCTATGTGATAAGTGCTATTTCTGAAAGTGCTACTTCTGATTCCTGACAGTGGTCCAGGTGGCCCTGTCTTGTACATATCCCTTGTAAATTCTGCCCGTGCCTCTGGCACATTGTAAAGTGTGTGTTTTATCTAATGTGTTTTGGTGTAATACAAAGGCTATTTTTATATAACCTTGTGTGGAGTTTCCTTTGTGGTGGGCCTTTGGTTGTTGTTGCTGGGGTGCGTGCGCAAATACTTAGCCTACATCGCCTCCAAGTTTAGCCTTGCTGCTCGCGCCACGTTACCTAGAGGGTGAGTAGGGGTTATCTTGGCGTGTAACTCCCTTGCCCTGACTTGGGTGTGGTGGTCTCTGACTGACTTTGGCGAAAGCCCTGGCCAGCCGGGGATCCCATTTCCAACATTGGCGGCAAGCGGTGGGATAAGGATTTGTGTTTGCGTTGTACCTTAGTAGCGGCTGGCTGCACCACAAAACTCTGCATTTTAGATGACCACATTTTAGGGGATTGTATTGTTTTTGAAATTCCATTGTTTCTTCTCCTGAAGAGTGTCATTTGATTGTGTTCAGTACATTTGTCCCCCGCCCTGCTTCCAGAGTTTGGTACCTGTGTCGCTTTTGGTCAGGTTGAGAAGTCAGGGGTGGTAGAAACTGCCTTACCGATCCGAGGGGAGGGTGTGTGTGGATGAATGGTGTGTTTTCCTGGACGCATGAGTATGAGTTCTCTTGGATAAGGAGATTGTTGAAGTTTTGGAATTGTGTCCTCTTACCTCAGATTGTTCAGTCCCCTGTGTTGCACGTGTCTGTGAGCATCTTGCCAAGATGGAGTCTGCTTTTAATGTCTGGGGTCTGTTTTTGCATGAACTGAGAGAGTTTTGCGAAGAGAGAGACATTGCCGTGAATGAGTCAGACACCCAGTCCCAACTTAGGGGTAACCTGATCCAATGGCAGAAGGATGACTTGGAGCGTGAGCACAGTGCGGAGAGGGCCCGGGTCTCACACCATGAGGGTGGTGGGTCAGAGGGGAGCCCTGAAGAGTCTGAGGAGGAGGAAGAAGATGATAGCACAGGGACGCCAGCAGAGAGTGAGGACCCCATAGATAGGGAGTCCCTTGCTGGGTCCAGTTTAGGAGGCAGCGCCTCATCCCTTTCCCTGTCCCCAGAGGAGCTGGAAGATAGGAGGAGAGAAAGGGAGCACCAGCTGGCTTTAGAGAGGCTCAGGTTGGAGCATGCCCAGGCTATGGCACAGCTGGGCATTAGAAAGCAACAGCTGGAGGTTAAGAAGCAACAGCTAGAGACCGAGAGGGTCTTAGCGCAGGAAAGGATAGAGGAGGCTGAGAGGGCCTCCACCAGAGGCGAAGTAGCTCTGGAGGGTAGACTATCCCCTGCGCGCAGTGTTGAGTTTCTGGATCCCCCAGGGAGGGTTGGGTCCAGTGGTGGCAGCTATTTAAATCTCAGTCTAGAAAGTCCCAGTTCCCAGAGTATGGTTCCTGTTTCCCCAGAGGAGGAGAATAGGTTGAGGTTTAGGAACCTTAGGAAACCGTCTCATCAGTCTTGGGAAGACTTTGAGGATGACTGTTGTGAAGCCCTGTGTGATTGGGTACGGGAGCCCACGAAATGTGATTGGGACCTATTGTTCGATGTGTTTCTCAGAGAGCAGTTGCTCAGTTGTTGTTCACCAGGGTTGCGCCAACACCTGTTAGGGTGTGGATTGTCTGAACCATGTGAGCTGGCAGAGGAAGCAGACCGCTGGGAAGGGACCAGAGGTTCTGTAGAGTCATTGGTGAGTGACTCCAAAAGTAGTGGGTCAGGGATCTTCCAGCCCAGCGTGGTGGAAGAGGCTCAGTGTAGCCCAGCTAGGTCCCTGGTTAGTGAGAAGGGTGTAGGGGCTGACTGCCTGGCTCAGTGGAGCAGGAGTCAGTGGGTGGCTGAGAGCCCCCAGAGGCCCGAAGCCCTGTCTCAGAACCTGGGTGGTTTCTTGAGGGAACACCAGGTTGGGGACCTAGGCTGTCCTGTTAGCCCATTTGAGGAGGATCTCCTAGTGAGTAGAGGACCTGGAGCGTCTGTAACCAGAGCTCCTGTGGTTCTAGAGTCTGGCAGTACCGCTCCGATAGGGAGGGTACAGGAGCCCAGAGTGAGGAGTGATTGGGGGAGTTCCCCAGTGGCAGGACCAGTGGGTCAGGGACTACCCAGTTGGGCTAGGTTCCCGTGTAGTGACCATGGTAACACCACTTCTGGTCTGGGGGATCGTCACGCACTGTCAGGTGGACAGAGGGCGGGAGATCTGCGCCAGACAGACAGTCACGCAACAGATGTGACATTTGTTAGCCTCAGGGGGATTGCGTGTGAATCCCCAGAAGTCCTGGAGTGCCAGGCAATTGTTCCACCGAAGGTTCTAGACCAGAGGTTGGGAGGCCAGGTTCAGGATCAGCCTGACCTGAAGGGTAGGACGACTGTAACCAGTGTCCTGACCGGTTCTTCTTCCAGAGGAACTTCTCCAGGTGGGAGAGGGCAGACCTCTGGAAGGGGGTGCAGAGGGTGGGAGAGCCCACCTCTGACCCCGGTGCAACCTGAGTGGATAAGTCCTGGGTTGGAATGGCGTTCTAGGGGTACCCCTCGCAGAGGGAGGAGGAACCCTAGGAGAAGAGGTAGGGGGAGGAGAGCCTTCCCCGAGACTCCTGGTCCGCCTGAGGTTGTAGGCCTTAGGCTGGAGAACCAGTGGCAGTCTAGTCCTGTCTTGCAGACAGGAAGAGTGGAGAATGGCTCCTATGTGCCAGGGGTTACTACCCCCCGCTCTGCGAATTGGCATGGACCAGTGGCACCTGGGTGGCCCAGGGCCTGGTCCTGGCCGCGGACAACTTGGGAGTACCAGTGGGGTAGCCCAGTTGGTCCAGACAGTGTGTTTAGAAGGAATCCCATGGGTTCACCATGGCGTAGAACAGGAGGGTGTCCCTGCAGTTGCGGGCCCGCGTCCGTGTTCTATCGCCCCAAGCAGGGAAGTCCATCACGGTGGTGATTGGTCTCCCCTGCGTTTTGGCTGGAAGGGGGTTATGTTGGACTTTGGCCCTTAGGGCAGGTTCACCCCTAGACTTTTTGCTTGAAATGGTGACCTGGAGATGGTGATTTTGGGATTCTGCGCACTTTCACTGTGTCCCAGTGGAAAGTGCGTGCGCACTCTGAGTGCATGTGCTGAGCTAGGCCTGCCCGCCCATAGGAATGCATGGGGAATGTATGTGTCCCTGGTAGTTCCTGATGCGTGGGGTGTACAGGCTTGAGTCTGGTATGTGTGAACTCGTGAGAGTGAATGCTGCGAGATGGTGTATGCAGCATGTATGTGTCTAGTAGCGAAGCGCCATTTCTAGACATGGCTGTACGTGTGCTGTGAGGGTGCTGGCGTGTGATTGGCTGGAGCTGGCTGGCATGCCAGGCTCCAGGAAGTCTGGATGGGTCTGCCCGGTGGTGAGTGGGAGATTAGCATGAGTGATGTGTGGGAGGAGTGTACCTGTGTCCTGGATGGGCTGGGTTTCCCCACACAATGCTGGCTCCGCCCCCCTGTGGTGTGTCTAATGACCCAAGCCCTGCCAGTGAATAGAGAGGGTGGTTGAGGTAAACAGAGTACTCAAGAACCAGCTGCGACTGGTTCCGCCCCCACTCTACACCCTTGAACAAAGGAATGCACTGTATAAAGATGGGGCTGTGTCCCCACAGATGTTGTTCTCTTCCAGGATCCTGAGGGGGCTGTTGCTGCTGCTGGGCCAGAGGACCGCCACTTGGGGTGTCTCCCTGCCTGGAGACCCAGTGTGCTGGCTCTGGGCCCAGCCTTGTCCCCCCTGCCTGCCCAAGGACTTGCTGGAACTCTGCCCTGCTTGCTGAGGGCACCTGGGACCTTTATTTTACTTATAGCGCCTGGGAGCGCTCTATGTTGGTCCTCTAGCGCTTGGGAGCGCTTGATTTTGTTCTAGCGCTTGAGAGCGCTGTATTTGGCATTTAGCGCAGGGAGCGCTGTAAATTGCCTTTTAGCGCTGAGGAGCGCTTTGCCTGCCTAGCGAGTGCCCACCTCGCTTATTTTGGTTAATTTGCCCCCTGGCAGGTGCCCACCCTGCCAGGGACCTTGCCGCTATATTTTAAGTTTACCTCGAGGGAGCCCACTCCTCGGTAAACTCATCCCCCGCCTACGAGTGTTTGGAACGGGCCGCCGCGCTGCCCGCGACGACCCGGAAGTGCTTGGCCGGCCGGCCAATTGCAGCGCGTCCCTGAGGTCTGACCCGGAAGTCAGGCAAGCTGCGGCGGGACAACAGGAAGCGGACGGGAGCCCACCCCGCGCTCCTGCAGCAGAAGAAGAAGCCGGCACATTCCGCCCCTCCCCGGGGCTCCAAGGAAGTGAAGAGGTGAGCCCCGGAGGGTGACAGGGGAGAGCGGAAACAGCGCGTGAGGCCACGGGGCTCCCGTGCCAGGAGAGAGCCCCGCCCGCGAGAGGAGAGGAAGCCCCCGCGCCAGACCCGGTGAGTGCTTCAAGAGGAAGGGGGAGGTGTCTGGGCACACTGCCGGTGCCCGCGCCCCGCCCCGCCCCCCTGTGCATTGCTGTGGTTGTTGGGGCCACGAGGCTCCGGTATCCGGGGGCATTTTCTGTTTAGAGCCACAGAGGCTCCTGCTGGCATCTGAGCATTTCGAGTCCCCAGGGAGGGGACTCCGACGCTCCGGGGGCATTTTTGTGTAGAGCCACGAGGCTCCAGGGGCATTTTAGGCACAGCGAGTCTCCCGAGCGGGGCTCCTAGCTAGCGTGGGCCATTGTCCTCGAGTCCCCCAGAGGGGGGACTACCACAAAAAGGTGCCACAGTTGTGTTTGAGCCTGAGAGGCTCAGAGGGGACATTTTCTTGCTTTAAGAGCCCAGAGAGGCTCTGAGAGGGCCATTCGTTTTGTGAGCCCAGAGAGGCTCTGCAGTGCCACAGTGGTGGTTCTTGAGCCCAGAGAGGCTCCAACTTTGCCCTAACTTTCCCTGCACCAGTTGCCCAGCACTTTGTGGGCAACTGCTACGTTTAGGCCCCTGACATTGGGACACAGGGACAGTCACAGGTGGTGACTTACGTGAGTTGGCGCAATTGTACTTTCTGCACCTCTGAATGTGTTTTTATGCGTCATGTGCCTTTACACCTCTGAATGAATGTTATGCATTGCATCATGTGTTTTCCTCTTACACCCCTACAGGTATTGTGATACATAGGTGGTTGTTTTCTCCCTAGTACAGGTGGTGCTAGTGAGATCCTGTTACCAGTAGTTACTGGTTGTGTGCTATTTTGTGCTATATTCTATGTGATAAGTGCTATTTCTGAAAGTGCTACTTCTGATTCCTGACAGTGGTCCAGGTGGCCCTGTCTTGTACATATCCCTTGTAAATTCTGCCCGTGCCTCTGGCACATTGTAAAGTGTGTGTTTTATCTAATGTGTTTTGGTGTAATACAAAGGCTATTTTTATATAACCTTGTGTGGAGTTTCCTTTGTGGTGGGCCTTTGGTTGTTGTTGCTGGGGTGCGTGCGCAAATACTTAGCCTACATCGCCTCCAAGTTTAGCCTTGCTGCTCGCGCCACGTTACCTAGAGGGTGAGTAGGGGTTATCTTGGCGTGTAACTCCCTTGCCCTGACTTGGGTGTGGTGGTCTCTGACTGACTTTGGCGAAAGCCCTGGCCAGCCGGGGATCCCATTTCCAACACCCTGATTGGCTGGGATGAAGAGCGTTAGTAGCCTCAATGAAGTCATTGATAACCACATTCACATACTTTTCCAGCACCTTGGCGAAAAAAGGAAGTAGTGGTATTGGCCTGTAGTTGCTTACCACTGCAGGGTCAGTGTCTAACGTTAGCATTGTCCTAATCCACCCAAACCGTGGACATGCCTTTGAGGTATAATATTTTAGAACATGAGTCTCAAATGAGTAGCTCAGGAGCTTCTGGTAGCTCACCAGCACCATCATTAAAGTTACTTTTATAGGTGAAGCTAAGCTAAGTACATCAGACTCTGTACATATTAAAAATGACAGCACATCTCATTTCAAGATCCTTAGAGTGACAGCCAGCCGAACCAAAGGAAGCTTCTCGTGGTAACACTCAAGCACACACTGTGATTGCGTATGGGGTATGCCTCATTTTATTTATTTGAAAGGTTTTATATAAGGCTGGCTAGGCCCGAAGGTATCAGAGCACTTTACATGATCAAAAGCAGTACAAGACAAAAACAGTTGTTCATCAAATAAACACACACATGAAAAATAATAACATTAAGTTAAAAAGGGGCAGAGTGAAAACACTATACATAAGTAGAGGCAGCCAAGAAGAGAGAATTTACACGGTAACTAAAAGAAATGCAGGTGCAGGTAACAAATTAGGTAAAGTGGGGTGGTATAAAATTTTGGGCATGATAACAGGTAAAGCATAATTAGTTAAAAATGGGTGAGAACAAATGAGAGCAGTGAAGAGAGTATATACAGAGAGATATTATAGGATGAGTTGGGTGAATGGGTAGGAGACGGGGATGGGGAAAAGTGGGGGCGGTAAGAGAAAAGAGGGTGATATGTGACAGATTGGAGGGGGGAGAAAGGTGAGAGCCAGGAAGTAAGTAAAGGAAAATAAAAGTAGCAGAGTGTAAGGTCAGAGGGGGGTCCAGGACCCCAGTAGGTGCTGAGAAGATGATTTTCAGGTGTTTTCTAAAGCTGAGGTAGGAGGGGTTACATCGCAGGTCCCTAGGGAGAGCATTCCAGATGATCAGGGCGTTCCCGGAGAAGGAGCAAGATTGGGTATTTTTCTTTTTTAGCAGCGGGGGGACGAGGAGGAGAGCATTAGTGATTCTCGTCATTCGGGAGCAGCCCGCTTTATTGAGTTTGTTTGTAAGGTACAGGTGTTTGTTGGTGTAGAGCTTTATGCGTAATGCATGTGGTCTTGTAGAAACATCTTCCTTCAATGGGTAGCTAATTAAGGGCTTTCAGGGCTGGGGCGATGTGGTCAAATCTATTACAGTCAGTGATGTACCTGGCAGCTAGGTTGAGCACAGATCTAAGGGGGGCTCGGAGCACTTTGGGGTTCCAGTGAGGATAGCGTTACCATAGTCAATTTTCGAGAGCACAAGTGATTGGACAACCCATTTGAAGTCGTCAGATGGAATGAAGGGTTTTTGATTTTCTTGAGATGTCAGAGAGTGAAAAGGGCTCCTTCAGCCAACTTTTTATGTACTCATTTAGATTTAAGTTTTTATCAATAGTGAAACCAAGTGATTTCACTGAGTTGGATAAGGAGAGGGAACAATTGAGGGCATTACGGTCTGAGATCCAGCCTTGGATGGGGAGCCGGCTGTTTTTTAGAGAGAAGAGAATGATTTCAGTTTTTTGGGGGTTCCATTTGAGATGGTTGGAGTGGAACCAGGATTCGATCTTATACAAGGTATTAAGATGAAGTACATCAGATGGGGATCTGATCTTATAGTAAAGTTGGGTGTCATCAACGTAGCAATGATAGTTGATATCAGCTTGCTTGAGAATGACGGTAAGGGGTTCCATAAAGAGGTTGAAGAGAGAGGTGGAGAGACTAGAGCCCGGAGGGACACCCAGGAGGACAGGTGTAGGATTAGAGAGGCAGTCTTTGATTTTGATTTGTTGAGTTCTGTACTGGAGGAAAGAGGCAAACCATTTGAAGACCAAACCATTAAGGCCAAAGCGATCTTTAAGTGAATTAAGTAAGGAAGAATGGTTAACAGTATCAAAGGGAGCAGAGAGGTTGAGGAGTATAAGTAGGCAGGTCTCACCATTGTTGAGGGAACAGTGGATATCATCCACTGTGTTAAGCGTGGCGGTTTCTGTACTGCAGCCTTTCCTGTAGCCGGATTGCAAGGAGTCAAGTAAGTTGAAATTGCTTATGTCAATCAATCAATCAATCACTGCATTTCTAAAGCGCGCTACATACCCGTGAGGGTCTCAAGGTGCTGGGGGGTGGGAGGGCTGCTACTGATCGAAGAGCCAGGTCTTGAGTAGTCTTCTGAAGGTCAGCAGGTCCTGAGTCTGTCGTAGGCTGGTAGGGAGAGTGTTCCAGGTCTTGGCAGTGAGGTAGGAGAAGGATTTGCCATCGCCGGTGGCTTTCCGGATACGAGGAACTGTGGCGAGGGTAAGGTTAGCTGAGCGGAGGCTTTCTGTGGGGGTGTGGAAGCTGAGACGGTTGTTGAGGTATGTAGATCCGGTGTTGTGTAGTGCTTTGTGTGCGTGGATGAGGAGTTTGAAGGTGATCCTCTTGTTGACGGGGAGCTAGTGCAGGCCTCTCAGGTGGGGTGTGATGTGGCTGCGTCGGGGAACGTCGAGGATCAGTTGTGCCAAGGCGTTCTGGATTTGTTGTAGTCATCTCAGAAGCTTGGTTGTTGTTCCTGAGTAGAGGGCGTTCCCGTAGTCGAGTCTGCTGGTGATGAGGGCGTGAGGGACGGTTTTTCTCGTGTCGGGGGGATCCATTTGAAGATCTTGCGGAGCATTCAGAGGGTGTTGAAGCAGGACGTGGAGACGGCATTGACTTGCCTGGTCCTGGAGAGGTTGGAGTCTAGGATGACCCCCAGGTTGCGTGCGTGGTCTGTGGGTTCCGGGGCTGTGCCTAGCAATGTGGGCCACCAAGAGTCATCCCAGGCTGATGGGGTGGGTCCGAGAAAGAGGACCTCCGTCTTGTCTGAGTTCAGTTTCAGTCTGCTGCCCTTCATCCTGTTGGCTATGGCCTTCATTCCTCTGTGGAGGTTGGCTTTGGCGGTGTGGGGGTCTTCGGTGAGGGATATGATCAGCTGGGTGTCGTCGGCATAGGAGATGATGTTGAGGTTATGTTGTCGTGCGACATGGGCGCACGGTGCCATGTATATATTGAACAGCATCGGGCTGAGGGAGGATCCCTGTGGGACGCCGCCGATGATCTCGATGGTTTTTGAGTGGAAGGGTGAGAGGCGGATGTTCTGGGTTCTGCCGGAGAGGAAGGATGTGGTCCAGGTTAGGGCCTTCTCTTGAATTCCAGCGTCGTGGAGACGTGCTGATAGGGTTCGGTGGCAGACTGTGTCAAAGGCTGATGATAGGTCCAGGAGGATGAGGGCGGCTGTTTCTCCTTTTTCAATCAGGATCCTGGTGTCATCAGTGGCGGCGATGAGGGCGGTCTCGGTGCTGTGGTTGCTGCGAAAACCGGATTGGGAAGGATCCAGGATGTTGTTGTCTTAGAGGTAGCGGGTTAGCTGTTTGTTGACAATCTTCTCTGTCACTTTTGCCAGGAGCGGGAGCAGGGAGATGGACCGGAAGTTCTTGAGGTCTTTGGGGTCCGCCTTGGGCTTCTTCAGAAGGGTGTTGATCTCGGCGGGCTTCCAGCTTTCCGGGAGGTTGCTGCCTCGAAGGATGTGATTGTCCAATTGAAGCAGTTCACATTTTTCCAGGGCTTTAGAAAGAAGTGGGAGGTTAGAGATAGGGAGGAGATTGTTAGAGTCATTAGGGTCAGCAGTGAGGTTTTTTAGAATGGGGGTGATTTGTCTGAGTTGGAAGGAGTCAGGGACACATCCCGTTGTAAGGGAGGTATTAATGATAGTAGTCCAGTAGGGGTCTATTATGTGGTTTAGATCTTTGACATGGTTAGAAGGGATGTGTTTTTTTGTTTGTTGTGTGAAGTTGGCTTTAGTTTAGCAATGATGTTAAAGACTTCATGTTCAGTCACAGGATGAAAATAATGCCATAAGGCATTATTTTTCAGCTGCAAGTTTGAAAGGATGTCATCAGAGGAAGATTGAACGGGTAGGGGAGTGGAAGGATTAGGCGGTAGGGGTGATGTCGACAGGGGGTGGCAGCATCTACGGCATGTTGGGCGGGACCTGAATTAGATAGAAGGATTTATTTATTTTGGCAATTTTATCCAACAGGAAGTTAGCAATTTCCTCGTATCGCTCAGTGGAAGCCGTCAGCTCTGGGTGCGTAGAAGATGATTGTTTCCTGACAATGTTAAACAATTCTCTGGGCCTATTTTTGGCATGGTCAAGTTGAGCTCCAAAGAAGGTTGCCTCTTCATTGAAAGTTTGTTTATTATAGGTTGATCTCTCGGATCAGAGGAGAGCGAGATGAGAGGGAGAGGGGTGTTGTCTCCAAGTTCTTTCAGCCAGTCTTAGGGATCGTCGTTTGTTATTGAGATCTAAATTGAACTAAGATTTGTATTGAATTTTGTTTGGTTGTTTCAGCTTGAGGGGCTCTTTGGTCCAGGACGTCCTTAACAGTGTTATTGAAGTGTTCAGTGAGCTCATCTGCATTTTGCGTGAGGGGGTGGAAAGAAGTTGAGCTTGGAGTTTACACTGAAATTCACCCGGAGGGATTTGATTAAGGTTTCTGGTCCATTTCATGGTTTTGATATTTTTTGTAGGGGGGTAGGGCATTAGTTATGATCTTAAACAGAATAAGGTGATGCTCAGGCCAGTCGATAGGGATGATGTTAGAAAGGGAGGCCAAGTCACTGTTGGAAATGAATGGCGTTGAGAGTGACCCCTTTGGTGTGGGTAGAAAGTGGCAGTTACATAAGGTTGTTCATATCTAGAAGGTTGAAGAGATGCATGACTGTGGGATCCTCCGCATTATTCCAGTGGATGT
Source organism: Lissotriton helveticus (assembly GCF_964261635.1). NCBI lineage: Eukaryota > Metazoa > Chordata > Amphibia > Caudata > Salamandridae > Lissotriton > Lissotriton helveticus. The sequence goes on along the minus strand of NC_136059.1, from coordinate 1,502,276,327 downwards.
TAAAATCTCCTAAGATTTTTCGAGTTAGAAAGTGAGGATTGTGTAAGAATGTCAGATAATTAATCAGCGAAGAGAAGATGATCACCTGGAGGGTGGTAAATATTATGAAGTCGGATCAGGGAAGAGTTCTGCAAAGTAAAGTTCAGCGCCAAGGTATTCAAATGTTAGGTGGTCTGTGTTCTTGACAAGGGTGAGCTGAAGTTCGGTTTTATAAATAATAGCTAATCCACCTACTTTTCTGTCAGGTCTGTCTTTCCTAATGATGGAGTAACCGGGGGAATGAGTAAGTCAAGGATAGCAGTCGAGTGGTCATTGAGCCAGGTTTCAATAAGGAAGGCGATGTCAAAACCCTCAGAGAGGATGGTTTCTGATATTTCCGTTGCATGTCGGACTGCCGATTGGCAGTTAACAAGCATGCAGAAAAGGGGATTTATGTTGTCATTGGTAGGTTTGTGAGAGTGGATGATGGTAAGTTGAGTTTGGGGTCTAGGGGAGATGGGTGAGGAAAGGGTTCTGTTAGTACCCACTGTCACAGGGATGTTGGCGTAAGGGAGTGGAGGATCAGTCATCAAAGATTTATGTAGGTAGGCATTACATAGGTCAATTAGGTCAGAGGAGGGAGGAGAGGTAGTTCACAGCACAGAGTGGTCTATGTGTTCGACTGCGAAGGGGTGTGATTCTCCATCGGTTGTGCTGGGAGATGTTTAGGGAGTAAGAACAAAAGGAGTCAGAGTGACTGGGGAAGGTCTTGGAGTTGAGGGCATTGTAACCCTCTCTGAGTCAAGTGAGTTTGTTGTATTTCTATCTAGGACCCTAATTCGATATTCCCAATTTATGCCCTTGTATGGCTATAATAAATAATATCCTTATAAATCATATCCATATTTAGTTGTAGCCCATCCAGTCCAAATTAATCAAGGCTACTTCCCCAGACTCCTAGAAAGTACAACGCGTTCTTTAAACAAACCAAACCTCCAGCAACCTGGGAATTCCCCATGCTTCTGTTTTGATTTGTCCTAGAACTCCTGCGAGCACTAAGAGAACGGCCAGTTCTTAGTGACATCTTTTATTGACGTCTTATGTCCAACCTTACGTCAAACCCGGCACCTTTCATGTATAAATATACCAACGTTGCCTTAAGCAAACACACGGTGGTTTGGAGCAGAGCGGCTATCTACTTGCCCGAGAGCCCAGCAGATGCGAGAGCCCACGGAAGCCGCCCCTCCCTTTTGACGCACTGAGAGAGACGCTGTCTTTCTCCTGCTGAAAAATCCAGCTCCGGTGTTTCCAGCCGCCCTTGTGGGTTGCTGGGATATCGAGTCCTGAGAGAGAGATACCAGACCTCCTGCATTCTATTACCCAGGTAAGGAGCTGACTAAACCCTTAAAGAGAATTCTTGATTCAGATTCTTGGCAAAACCAACTTAACTTAAACTGCTACTTACTTACTCCTTCCCTGGTATTAGGCTTAGGTCAGGTACATCGGGGTAGGTGTCTTTAGAAGCACCAGTTGAGTACGTTAGTCAATGTTTTTATGTATGTATATATTTTATCTATTTTAAAGTATCATATAGCTAAGAAACCATATCAATGCTTTTACAGTATTATTTTAAATTACTCCTTTTACTGTACGCACTTTATTTTACTATAAGTACTACAATTGTGGCAATTCATTTCTCTTGCATGAGAAAGAAGACTGCTCAATAAATAACACCTTTTATTGAAAACGCCCGTCTCTCTATTCTCTGCACTCTGGTGAAACTAAGTATGCACAATTGACTGAGTAAAATAGCTGTCTATTGTTTTCATACGACTCTAGAGATACACTCTTATTCTGAGGGAGCAAAGTTGTCATATTATATGGTTGTCAGAAGCTAATCCCTTCTTGTCTATCCAGGGACGTTAAAATCCTCCTTGTTTATTCGAGAAAGTTTCTAGTGACCTCTGAGCTAGCTGGCAAAACTAATTAAGTCTAATATAGTCAGTAGAGACCTAGTCGACCTCAGTCCTACGTCTACACTGCTGTTTATATTATTCCAATGCGCAGAGCCTATTGGGAATATAGTAACTACACTACATGGCGCCCAACGTTTGGTAAGGCGATAATCTAACGCAAGACACTAGAGTAACTCAGTCGTGCTTTTTCACACAGAACCCTTTTCCCGTAAAAACTCCAAAAGACGTCTGGAGTGGGTAAAAGGTTAAAATCCGCCGGAACAGTAGGAAGAGATTCCTATGTATAGTTTTTGGTTTAGTCAACGTTGAAGGATACAGTGTTCCAAAATATTGTGCACCTAATCTTTGTTTCCTTAAACTTGATCTGCAACAAAAACCTTTCTGTCAGGAAAATGGTGGAAAGTGACAATGAAACAGAGAGAGCTAGAATAACAGCTCAACTCATAGCGGATGACACAACTCTCCAACAGAATGACCCGGATGCTATACTCATCCCGGCAAATATAAAAAGAACTATAACTATTAAACTTATAGAAAATGGACTGACATCACGAGGTGGTACAGTCATATTCCTGGTAGAGGCCCATGAATATCGGCAGACAGAGGTTTTCTATTCATGGATAAACTTTCCAGCAGCAAACGCTGTAACACACGAATTCCACTTCTACAAAATAGAGGAACCTCCGGATGAATACACTCCTTTCGAGGATGTTGAAATCCCACTAAATTACCAAGAGCACCTGCTCTGGTTTAAAGGCGCTCTAAAAACATCATAATCACATCACCTGGCTCGGTCCACTAGGTAGACCAGGAGCAACGTGGCCGGTTCTAGCCAGCTACACACCACATCCAGACATTGATAAAATGTCAGACCGGGAACTTTTAGCTCAGCTAAAATTACTAATTAAAATACATAGACAATTAGTCCAATATGTAATGCGGACTTCAACAGTCCAACCAGCGATTAACATTCCACAGCTGACCCCTCATCAGGGAAACGCAAACAAAATTAGACCACAGAACATACAATCATGTCTTGGTAAAATACCGCAAAACGGGAACAAATTCCATTCTGGTTAGCACAAAAAATCACTCAAATAGAGGCAGTATTTCCTAATACTACAGCTCATGAAAAACACAGAATTCTGACTATCTGTCTTCCAATGGGGATCGCACCATATGTGGAAGACTGTGACACTTGGGGCACAGTCTTTGCTTCCATCTGCACAAAAACACATGGTGCTCCGTCCATGGCGATAATACCAGATATGCTAAGACAGATTCAAAATGAATACGGTCCAGAACCTGCTTTAACTCTGGGTATGAAATTACTGAAAGACTTCAAGCAGGTCTCGGCTATATTATTAGCCAACATAAAAGGAGAAGCAGCATCTGTGGCGATCCGCCAGAAATTGAAAGAAACAGATATAGCAGAACAACCATTTGTACTTGCCAGAATCATAGTAAAATCCTATGAAGAACTAGGAAGAGATAGCTTGGGTGGGAAACCAGTAAAACCCCAACTAACTGAAAATCCTGAAAAAACTTTTATTAAAAATAATCTAAATACTCTAAAAAAGAGTTGGGATGGTAATAAACAATCCACTCTCAAAGAAAAACGATTCCAGTCCAGAGGAATGTCTCCTCAACGGAGAGAAAGATCTCCAGACCAAGGAAACAAGTCTCCCCAGAGGGAGCCCTCTGAGAAAAGATACAACCTTAGGAATAGGGATAATTTGAAAAAACCTGATAGATATCAAGATATTGATACACGTCCCTCTCGATCTTTTCAGACTTCCTCGCAGAAATCGGAAAGAACAGGACGGTCAGAACACAGGGAAGAGCACGTCAAGTCCAAAGACAAGGCACCTGCTCATCAAAGTAAAAAATTACAATTTCCACAAAGAAGGTAGCCAGAATTAAAATAATTAAACATGCCGAGGACACTGACGACGCAACTGAAAAACGGAGAGTGGGCCCAGACAATGCTAGACAGCGCAGCAGAATTGACCATAGCTCGCAAGATCCTGATGAATCTTCTGGAGACAGTGGACACGAATGACGACATTCAGGTGGAAACTGCAGATACCAGAGTTAGCAAACCTCATAAAATATACAAAATAACATTACGTATAGAGGGGGATAAGACTAGGAAAGTAAGGGGTCTCTTTTGGGAAAACCTTTCAAAAGGCTATGAAATCCTTTTAGCTGAGAAAGACTGGCCACCAGAGTTTGTCAGGGAGTGCCCTCATGGCGAAGAAATGATTATGCCTGCCTTCTCAAATCATATTACAATTCATAAAAAATCTATATATGCAAGAAAATGGGCAGTGGCCCAAGCTTCTGCATTATATAAAAATCATGTAGGATGGGATGAGGATTCTCCTCACCACAAAATCCAGTTAAAAAGTCAACCTACTGCACAAAGGCAGTACCCAGTTAAACAAGAAGCTAAAAAGCAAGTCAGGGAGATCTTAGATCAACTTGAATACCAGGGGGTGATTGAAACATGCACCTCACAAATGAACAATCCTTTCTTTCCTGTCTCCAAGCCAGACGATTCATATCGTCTAGTTTTGGACTACAGACACTTAAACTCCTGTTGCAAAACATTTGCAGTACAAAACTCACACAGTGCAGCACTAATGAATAACATCGTGCGCAAAAAATACAAGTCGACATTGGATATCTCTAATGGATTCTTTTGTCAAAACATTGCACCTGAGAGCAGGTATTTGACCGTGTTCTCAATAATGGGGTCACAAAAACACTTCTGTCGACACCCACAGGGATTCAAGAATAGCCCAGGATTATTCTCAGCAAGGGTAACAGAGTTACTACAAATATATGATGATGAGGCATTATCTTATGTCGATGACATCTATCTCACAGATGATGACCTGGAGACACACTTGAAAAGAGTGAACACCATAATACTTGGGTTCGCAGCAGAGGGCTACAAATTTAACTTTAGAAAAACACGAATTGCCCATCTAACAGTCCTATTTTTATGATATGAATTATCAAGGGAAGGCAAGAGCCTAGCAGACAACTTCTTAGAGAAGTGCGCTGTACTCCAAGCACCAAAAACGCTGAAGAACTAACAATCAATACTAGGTTTCCTGAATTTCGGAAGAACATACATTCTAAGTTATGCAGAGAGGGTTAAACCTCTCTATGAATTAATAAAACCTGATTTCAAACCAATTAATTGGACTCGGAAACACACAGAAATTTTAAGATCATTGTAAACAGACATGTTAGCTAAAACAAAATTACAACACGCGAAAACGTACGCAATCTTGTAATCCGAGTCATCCCAGGAAGATGCGGATTCACGTACCTGACCTCTAATGAGGAAGAAACGGTACCAATAGCTTACAAATCACACTTGTACACACAACCACTTGTACACACAACCTGAAATGAAATTCAGTTCTACTGAAAAAATTCTAATAGCGGTTCAAACTGCTGTAGCAAAAGAAAGAGCCCAAGCACAAGGCAGAAGAATAACTGTTTTAACAGCAGAATCAGTCCTTGAGGCATTAACAAGCCCACGCAATTTGACTGCTGTGGCATTGGATCCAAAATGGATACAATCGGAAAATTCTCTTGCTGCAGAAGACGTGAAATACTATTTTGACCCGAAAATGAAAAAACTAAAAGATCTAGAATATGAAGAAGAATATCCTCTGCCAATCGAAATTCTGCCTCTCGAACAGTACACATGTGTAATCTACATGGACAGATTTGCACAAGATTACGATGTAGAGAAAAAATCTTACAACGCAGCGTGCGCGATTGTTAAAGGTCGCTGGCGCTTTGGTAAATTCAGACCAATAGTCACCAAAACTGAATCACTCAGAAACTGCTCGACTCAGCAAACTGAAATAAGATCTTTAAAGATGGCGCTTGAAAATGCCGATCGCGAATTCCCCACACTAATAGTGTGCGATTCCCATTACTGCGTCCAGTCTTACAATAATGACTTGCAGAACTGGGTTCAAAATGATTACAAAGATGACACAGGTGCCACAATAAAGCATAAGAGGCTTTGGGAACAGGTAGTTCTTTTGCAGAAAGAACTACAAAAGACTCACGTGATACATACACTGAGTCATCAACGTGATGGCGTTCACGTTGCAGGGAATTCATTGGCTGACACAGCCACAGCGGAAGTGGTTCAACCGGCTTCCGTAGCCACAAAAAAGCGTTCAGAAAAAAAACATAGACGGGGAAACAATGCTGGCGGTAAAAGCGTGCTTGAAAGGCGACTATGCAGCATTACCTGTGAACTATCCACTCAATAATACATACATAATTGATGCAAACTCTGTTCCTTTTGCTCAAATCCCTGGAGTGGGGGATAGAGTAATTCCAAACACGAACCGGAGAGTCTTATTAATAGCATACGCACACATGGATGAGGGTCTAAGGCACCAAGAGATCAAGGAATCTCTGAAAGGATTACAATCAGAATACTGGTGGCCGGGGATGAGCCTGCTCCATTACAGATTTGCAATGAGCTGTCCAAACTGCAACAGAGATCACAGTCGTGAACCGACCGGAGTATTGCCAGGACCCTTTTATTAGAAACCATAAGGCTTTCTATACGCAGAAATCCAGCAGGAGAAATGCGTCCCCATAATATTTAAGACTAGATTCACTTAAAATGTAGACACCAGCACTCGGCTGACGCCAGAACTGTTATAAAAGATTTGAGAGTCTTTATCGACACATACGCAATTGGCATGCTACATTCTGACCAGGGTCCAGCGTTTAGCTCTAGGGCTTACCAGGAGGCCATGGCCAGCATGGGCATTGCATTGCGGTACTCTTGTCCCTTCCATCCTGAGGGAAATGCAGTAGTGGAAAGAAAAAACCGGGACATAAAGCAATCTATAACGGCAAGGGTATTAGGTTCGGGTGATGGGTGGGTCCAACATTTAACAAGTGTCCAACGTGGTCTTAATAATCTGCCAAGAAATTCTCTAAAAGGTCTCAGTCCGTACAAACTATTGTTCGGTACTAAAATGCATATTCAGGATCTTGATAGTCACACTTCAGTGGTAGAAGAAAAATGCTTTGATATCAAAGACCGTTTGGCTGTATTACAGGACTTAAATGAAACAAGACGAAACCTGAGCAACATAAAGTTAAAGCAGCAGCCAACAGCCACGAAAGAAAAACCACCTCTCCCAGCAAGACCTGTTTGGATTCCAAAGATTGGGGATCTGGTCAGAGAGAAGATCACGGTGAAGAAGGAATTTGGGCCTTCTTACAGAAAAGCAGTACCTGTCTTAGCTGTCAGTGAAACAAGATCAGTAGTACTACCGCCCCTTGCTGGTAAAAAGGAGAACCGAGTTGTATCCATTGACCTGGTAAAACCACAATCATGTGGCCAATAATAAGTAGTAGGCCCAGTGGACTCCCAAGAAATAGCAGAAAACCAAATCTTGCTACAATCCAAGAGGTTCAAACTGAGAGACTAATCACATTTGATAAAACCTGCAGTGAATAAAAAAGGACTATGCAACAAAGCCATGGAACTTGTGCCTCTTGAAACCCAAATTGCAACAGTTCGTCAAGAAACAACTGTCTACAACGATGTAGCCTCAGACTATGCTAATAAAACAAAGAAAAAGAAAAAGAGGAGGAAAGATGTGAAGAGAAGGAAGAGAAGGAGTGAAACAAAAAAATGGTGGGTAAATAGTTAGAGAGGGATAGAGAGTTAATGTTAGGGGAGAGGAGAGATGAGTTAGTCAAAGTAGTACACAATTACTACATATTAATAAGAATGTTGCGATGATAAAGCATAAATATTGCAAAACCTGGACAGATTCAGACGCTTGTTAAGGGCAGGGGGGAAGCAGAAGGAGGAAGGATAAAAGATACAGGAAAAGTAGGGGGTAAATACAGGGGGTGATTATTTAGTAAACAATTACTTAAGTATGTTTTAATGAGGGAGGGGGCGTGGCCTGCAGCCGGGGAAGATGGCGGCCTAGTACGAGTGCTGTGCTGGAGACCTAAGTATTCCCCTGAAAATCCAGCATTATCCGCACACCGGAGCGACCACGGAGGGCCCCACCGCTGTGGGAGCAGGTCAGCGGTCCACGACGGTGATTTTCAGCAGCCTTCAGCATCCCAGGAGGTAACCGGGGGAACAGAGGAGATCGGCCGGATTAACCCTAAGATGGCGGCCGCCGTAGTGCTTTGAGCGGCGACTCCCCTGCGATCGTGAGGCACAACCGGCCTGAGGCACAACCGGCCTCTTGGACAGAAGAACTGCACCCCAGTGGAGTGGCCCCTGGCTTTGTTGCCTCCGTGAAGAGCCAGGGTGCGGATCAAGAATCATAAGGAGAATTGCTGCGAGTGGCACTTTCTGTGGGGGTGAACCCGCGTTGAACAGAGAGCTGCGGCCGGTGGACGATGGCGGCCTCGTGAGGGCCGAGCGCCCTGCGGCCTGGGCGTTTGATGGTGTATGGTGTCAGTCGGAGGTCCGGGGCAGCGTAGGTGCACAGCAACGGAAGGGGCTCCTCATTGGCCTGACGTGGACGCTTTCTGCTGGAGCACGGTCTTCACGGCGCCTATGCAGTGTCATTGGGCCTAGAGCCTGCAGCCCGTAGAAAGTCCCCCTGCTTGAGTTTCCTGTGCCGCCCCGCTTTGAAGTACTGAAAATTAAATAACCTATGGAGCTATACTTACCAATAGCCCCCCAATACCATTTACCAAATAACCAGTCAGTTGGCAGTGAAGAAAGTTCAATCGTTAATTAGACAAAGTACTCTATAGAGGAGCCTCTCCCGACCTCATCCCTCGAGGCTCGCAGAGAATACTGTTGGCTTACAGTCAAAACAGGACATATATACCTTTCAAACACACAAGCAGTCGCCATAGTTGGAAAATTACAAGTTGGTTCAGATGGCTCCAAAGGAAGGACCATATATGGCACACAGAATTGGTTCAGAATGACTCTATTCATTATAGCAAGGTCAGAGAAGTTGACTCCCTTCGTCCTAGCGCTCGGGAGGGCAGACACGGCGCCTCCCGGAATGTGCTTATCGTGTTTAAAACCAGATGTAACCTTGAATGTTCTGGGTAAGGGAAAAGACAGTCTACCTTCAGCTGCTCTTCTATAACTCAAATAAAGGGATCCTGTCTGCCGAACAAAAAGACACATGACTTCATCTCAGAATAGGACCGGGCCAACAAAATGGCGTGTGCATGGTTTTTGGCCTAGTTCACTAATGCAGTAAGAAAACACTTGAATACTATTATTTGAGCAAAGGGAAGTATACAAATAGTACACGTATGTCATATATCAGAGAATATATAGGTACATCATGCTAACAACTATATATAACTATATCTAATGCTACAATACAGAGGGAAGAACCAGATTTTCATCCTACAAATCCACCCTTTTAGCATGATGTAGCTAACTAACTAGAGATCAGTCTTCGAAAATGCCTTCATCAATCTTCATCATATAATTTATCTCCTGCAGAATCATTTGAGTTTTCACAGCTGGAGGAGATGGAACCATTGCAGAGGAAGGTTTAGTGGCACAATAGGAACAACATGCTGGCCCACACTGTATGCACAGGCAGCCAGTAAATATAACACCAGCTATACCTGCAAGAATCATTAATAACTTCCACCCCCAAGTGGATAAAAATCCCCAGAACCACCCAGAGAGAGACTGGGTACCATTTTCAGCATGAATTTCTGAAGCTAAACGATGCAATTTTTGAATAGCCAAATGGACAGTGGGGGCGGAGTCAGGAATATATACACAGCAGGAGCTGCCAATCACACAGCATGCTCCTCCTCGATCAGCCAAGATAACGTCTAAAACCATTCGATTTTGAAGCGAAACGAGTCTCGTCGCCTAAAGCTCTACCGTTAGATTGGTTAAGATAACTGTAGTGATATTAATAACTCGCTCAACTACTCTAGACAAGCGTCGCACCTCTCTACTAGTTATGATTGGGCCCCATATAGGAAATAACCCCTTGGCAATAATATCCTAAAACTGTTGCAAAGAAGTATCCATCTGATCTACATCAGACGTATCTATCTGTCTTCGAGTTCTGGTAAGTGACAGGCTTGGATCATCCAGATGATGATCCTTGTGATAATTGGAGGGGGCTATATATACAGGGGGTACAAAAAGGACAAATAACAGCTGCCCGTCCAGCCACGTGATAGCCATGTATATGCATTTTCTCCACACACAAAATATACATTTGGGGGGAGGGGGGGGGGCAACAGTGGGGGACTACTAAATGTTCGCAATCGATTGGTGTAATTACATTTACTTTCCCCTACCGGGACATGTCCTCCTCCTTGTACGCAAAATGCAGAAGTGCTGTTTATAATTGGTATTGGCAAGGTTTTATCATCTGTCACATTTCTTTCAGTAAATTGCTGAAAATACTGAGTATGATTAAACTCGATAAAATCCAAACTTCATTCTGCAACCAAGTAACATTCTCATAAGTGGTATATTCGTTCATACAAGTATTTGGGTCTAAAGATCCTTCCCCATTATTACCTTCCGGGTCAAAGCCTTGATGCATTTCTATATAAGCTAGAATCATGTTATAATCTTTCTCGGAATATCTTTTGGGGTCTACAGTATAGTGCACATACATAAAAGACAGCAGTGTAAACTAGGCCTCGCAACTACCTAAAAAAGACAGGGGTAAGGATATAAACATATCGTGCTTATGCATTACTGAAGGCAAAAGGCCACATACCCAACAATTTGTAGTGTTAGTTGCACTATGCGTTTGGTGAAGCATTTCAACAAATACATTTTTGGCATTGTCTTTCTTTATGGGGGGGCTAAGGTAAAGAACATAGGCTCTGCTCTGGAGGTGGGGGAGTAGTTCCCAATACAGTGTGCATTGGGTGATGAAACTCTAAATACATAAACACTCCCATCAGGATTAAGAACAAAATTGCAATGATAATCACAAATGATAATTTTACACGAGAGGTCCAACTGGAGAAAACAGGCATATTTACAGGGAAACGATGTGGAACAAAATGGCGTTCCTCTTCAGGGACAAAACGGGCAAAAGGGTACATGCTAGCTACAAGTCCAAAAGAAACTCGGGCAATGCAGTCCAACCTGCTAGAGGGTTCTTCTTTCCTGTGTCCGTCTAAAGCCTCACAGACAGGCTCCTCTCATTCATTCCAAAGAAAACCAAACAATCCTCGCTGTGGAGTTATGTCCTTACACAACTCTTGAAGAAGGAACACAACCTGGGCCCCTTAACCGGTTCTGAGTCTTTCTTTCTGAACAGAGCAATACCAATGTTTCAGCTCTCAACTGGTTCAGTCCAGTGTCTAGCTCAGCACCCCAGGGAGGGTTCTAGCAAACCCTAGCACTCAAGTCTGTCCCTGTCTCCTACCATCATCGCCTGGGGTACTGTGTTGCTTTCTGGGCCGCAGGTTGTAACGAACATGGCCATGGGTTTCCTGATCAGCAAACAAAACAGGGGAGGATGCATCCGCAGCATCAGAATTATCACAAGCCTCTTGGTCAACTGCAGAAACAACAGAATCAGGGGCAATTACCGATTGAGATGGTGATACCCCTTCCAATCCCGGGACTCCTTCTTCTTGCCCCTGTCCAACTTCGAGGGCGTCAGAAAAAGGTACAAAACAAGTGGCTTGCTCACTCTCCTGGGTCAAAACTCCTTCTGAATGCTGCTGATCATAAGGAAGTGGCAGTGGTAACCGCTTCACATGGGAAGCGTGGATCCAATGTTTCTTTCCACCCACCTTCACCGCCGTTTGTGTAGCTAGTAGAACTTGGTGTGGTTTAGACCACCTAGGAGCCAAGCTGGAGTCTCGCTGATACTTCTTGACCAGCACCCACTGGCCAGGTTCCAAACGATGTCCGGGACCCTCCGGCAGGGTCTGCAACACTGCTGATACCTGCTGATGAATGGAACGAAGATCTTTAGTCAAGGCATACAAGTAGTCTTTCAACATAGGATATTTAATATCTCTGAATGACCTAGGCCTTGGCACCTCCCACACATTTGCTGGCCGTCCAAAGACAACCTCATAAGGTGACAGTCCAGATCAAGAATGAGGGGTAACTCTTAGTGACATTAAAGCTAATGGCAAGGTGTCAGGCCATTTTCACCTGGTGCTTTCCTGAATCTTAGCCATTTTCAATTTCAGTATCCCATTATACTTCTCCACCAACCCTGCAAATTGTGTATGTCGAGTTGCATGACATTTCTGTTTAATTTGTAGTCCATTACACACATATTTCACCAGTTCTGCATTAAAGTGTCCCCCGTTATCTGTCCAGATCAATCGAGGCAAACCATATCGGGGGAAAAATTCCTTAATCAAAGCTTTTGCTGTGGCCAGAGCAGTGTTCTCTTTGGTCGGATAGGCTTCCACCCATTTACTAAAGGCACATACCACGACCAGAACATACTCCAGATTGTTAACACGCTCCATATTAATATAATCCATTTAGATCACTTTAAAGGGTAAAGTTGGTGGTGCAAAATTCCCACTAAGAACAGGTTCTCTACCTCCCGGATTATGTCGTAAACGAATCATGCAATATCGAACCAAATGGGCAGCAGTGTTTGAAACATTGGGGTTATTCCATTCAGGATCTTAAAGTGCACAAATCTCCTTAGTTCCAATATGCGCTGGGCCATGCGCCATGGTCACAACAGCATTAACCATTGCATTAGGCAGTAACCACCTCTGTTTGTCTGTCAAGTCAACCCAACAACTATTCTCGTCCAACCTTCCCACTACCTTTTCCCAATGGGCCAATTCGACCGGGGTAGCTTCTTTCTGTATCTCTCGAACACTTTCAATAGTATTGTGAAATAGTTCTGATTCTGCCACCCACCTAGCAGAAGTGGTCACAAACATAGGGGTCATTTTAGATTGGGCCGTTTCTTTAGCTACCTGATCTGCAAAAGCATTACCCTTACCAACTTCATCCACTACTGCTTTGTGTGCACTGCATTTTATCACGACCACCATTTTAGGTAAGGTCAATGCTGTTAGCAACCGCAGAATCAAAGGGCCATGTTGTATTCTCTGACCATGGGAGGTGAGGAAACCTCTTTCTGCCCACAGCTGCCCAAAACTATGGGCTACGCCAAAGGCGTATTGGCTGTCTGTGTAAATGTTTACTCTCAGTCCTTCACTCAATTCACAGGCTCGCAATAGTGCCACTAACTCAGCTGCCTGAGGTGATTGATTGGGTACTCGAGAAGTCTCAACTACTGTGCGGAGGGTGGTAATTGCATATGCAGCTGTCGTTGTGCCATCTGCTAGTTTGAAACAAGAGCCATCCACATACAATTCCCCTTGGGGGTCAGATAGAGGAATGTTTCTGAGGTCCACCCGTCCCTTCGTCTCTTCTTCAGTCCGAAATATGCAATCATGTACATCATTATTTTCCTTGTCAGAAGGGAGGGGTAGTAACGTGGCAGGGTTCAGAGTGGCACAACGCTTAATTGTGATATAAGGAGCAAACAGAGTCAATTCGTATCCAGTGAGACGTGCACTTGTAAGGTGCTGAGTCTTCGTTTTGTTCAATAATGCATCCACAGCGTGCAGTACCATCTCTGTGAGGTCAGAATTTAGAACCAGCCCTTCCGACTGTCGGATAGCCACCGCAACTGCAGCAGTGGCCCTCAGACAGCTAGGAAGCACTCGGGCAACGTTATCCAGCACTGCCGAGAAATAAGCACAAGGTCTGTGCTTACCACCAAATCCTTGTGTTAACACAGAAAGCAAACAACCATCCACCTCATGTACATAGAGCACACAAGGTTTTCGGTAGTCAGGAGTACCCAAGATGAGTGCAGAACAAAGCGCAGATTTCATAGAATCAAAGGCCTGCTGACATTAATCAGTCCAAGGAAGAGGTTCTTGCACGTCTTTAGTGGTTAGATGCAGAAGAGGCTTAGCAAGAAGAGAGAAATTAGGAATCCATTGGCGAGAGTAAGAAGTTATGCCAAGAAAAGCACGAACATCACGCTGAGTACGAGGTACAGACATATTAGATATAATAGTAACACGCTCAGGGGTTAGTCCCCTCCCTTCTTTCGACAGTAGATGACCAAGATAAGTCACCTCCTGTCAACAATATTGAAATTTTGAGAGGGATACCTTATTACCGTTAGCTGCCAAATGGTGCAATAATTTAACAGTGGCTTCTTTGCAGCCTTCCTCAGTATCAGAAGCCACCAGCAGGTCATCAACGTACTGAAGGAGGGCATTAACAGGGGGTACGGTCAGATCATCTAGTACAGCTTTAAGAGCTTGAGTGTATATGCTGGGACTCTCAGTGTACCCCTGAGGAGCACGGCAAAATCTGAAGCTGCGACCAGATAACGAGAAGCCGAAGATTTGACGGCTATCTGGATGAATGGGAATCCTAAAGAAAGCATTCTTCAAATCAATAACTGAGAAATATTTGGCAGTTGGAGGGATCATGGTGAGTATAGTATTAATGTCCGAAACCACAGGGTACTGGGGCACTACAATCTTATTAACTTCCCGCAAATCAACCACAAAGCGATATTTATCAATGTGATCGGGATCATCATTAGTGGGGGTCTTTTTCGAGCTAGGCAAAATTGGACTATTACAAATATTGGCAGCGATTTCTTCTACTAAACCCTTGTCAATGAAATCCTGTATAATGGAGAGCAAAGCTTGTTCACCAGCCGGTGACATTTTGTACTGAGGTATTCGTGGCAACTTCGCATGCGGCTTCAGAGTAATGGAAACAGGCAGAATGTTCAACCGACCAACATCCGCGTCTCCGGTTGCTCACAGAGTGGAAGGAACAGCGGCCAACTCCGGGGGGAGGGGTTAATTTTTAGCAAAGCACTGTCTATTCTGTTTATCGGGAGAGTGTATAGTTAAATAGACAACATCAGGAGAACAATCGCATTCAACCTTTTCAACAAGTCCAAACACAGTAGATTCTCCCCGCAATGTGAAGTTAGCAAGAACGGAGAGTCCACTGTGATTGGCCCGATGGTAAACGGAATTGGTTTCGAAATGGGGCTCACCACCGTAACTCCTGAAAATCCCACTGAAACATTATTTTGCCTGGACAGAGCAGCCCCTGGGACCAGTGAACGAGCAATGGAACTATTCATTGCACCCGTATCAATTAAAAAGTTCTCAGAAGTCCCCATCAAATGCCCTCTTACATAAGGTCCTTGCTGATCAACGGGTATGGACACTTGGCCCCCACTCTGTCCTTGGCTGTCCTATGCGTACGTGTATCCAGCCGGTCCCCCAAACACACAGTCCTCATTAGAATACTGCCTACCTTTTGGATTATCAAAATTATTTTCTAAATCACCGCATGTCGCATCTTCCCTCCGCATGTCACTCCAGTCAGTACCGCTTCGACCTCTCCCTCTCCCTCTCTCAGCCCCGCTCTGAGTCAACAATAGTGGACACTGAGCTCGCCAATGCCCTTCCTGTTTACAATAGGCACATTGGTTTATTCCCAAAGCAATGGCCGGACCTCTGCCTCGTCCATTTCCCACCCCCCTCGGGGTGAATCCTCTACTGCCTCTCTCTCTGCCTCGTCTTCGAACAACTTGTTGTAGCAATACTCGGGTCTTAAGATCTTTCGCCTTCTTTTCTATCTTATCCTTACTCTCATTTTCCCTATGCTCATAATACTGAGCCATACTCAGTATTACTGAAGGCGTGAAAGTGGTCCAAGTGCTTTCGGTAGCTTGAACTGGGCAAAGACCTCAGGCAATAAATTAGTCACAAAACGGTTAACAAATAATCGAATGCCGCCTTCTGTTGATAAATCCTACCCACTAAAATCAATAAACACACCTTCGAATCTAGTGAAGAAATCTGAAACACTCTCCTCCTTTTTCTGTTTACACGCTGTCAACTTATCCCAGTCTACTTTTAGGGGTGGTTCAGAGAATGCACGTAAGTAATGATTTTAGCTGGTACGGCCGTTATTTCAGCTCGGGGTTTACCACCTGGTTTACGATCCTTAAACTGTTCCCAGGTTCCTTCCAACTCTGTGGCGTGATCCTGATTGTGTACTTGGTGCCACACATCTACCGGAACTAACAGACTAAAAAACAACTCAATATCAGTTAGAGTCATAACAGCTGAAGAGGCAGCTTCAGTCAAATCTTTATAATAAGCCGTAGGATTTTTTCGAGGATCGGGAAGCTGCGATTTCAGGAAAAGGACCTCACTCCTTTTTCCAGGGAGTGTAGACCCATTGTTCCTGGAATTGTGCTTCCACACGAGCCCTAGTCACCTGGTTCTGATAATTTCATTCTTCGGGTATTTCAGGATGATAAATAGGGTGTACTTCCCGCATTGGATGCTGGGAACCCCAGTTCGGACACTTCAAAAACATCCACCCTCGATATTTCACTAGGGTCTCAACATTCCTATATACTTCTTCCGGGCTCAATTCAAACATATGAGCTCGGTCCGAAATATCATACATTACTTGAGGGGCTCTTCCATCTCGGAAATACTGCTCCCACATAGAAATAAGACAATGGGCCATGTTCTTCAAGGCATATTGCTGCATAACAGGCTCATAGTCTCTCATGGTACTCCATATGTCAGTTACTGTATATAAATTCCGCATCCATTGGGACGCCTGATCTGCAATCAACTCTTTTTCATCGTACCCTACTGATGCTCGTGTGAATAACCTCCGTGCGCCAAGATCCCCTGGAACACAAGAAGGAGTCAGATTTACCGAGGCAGAGGTTGTACTTGCAAATTGTGAAGTCCAAACTGGAGTTGGAGGAGATAGGACAACTGAGGACCTAACAGAGGAGGATAAGGTATTGGGAATCAAAGTAGCCGTTTCTCCCGTTGAGGTAGATGGAACGGGAGAAGTTCCCAAAGGGGCGGAGGAAGAGGCTACTGCAGGGGCCTGGGCCAGCGGAGCTGAGGCCTGAAATTAAAGGGACAGCAGGATACACATGCTGAGGGGCATACGAAGGAGGGGGCCGAGTATCGAGTAAACCCTCTATTTCATCTTCCGGCTCTTTTCGAGTTACATAGCTTTTATCTACTTGTAGCCTAAACTGTCTGTTCATGCAATCAATATTCTGCTCAGTCTGATTTTTATCGTATGCAATAGCTTTCTGTGTAATTGTCCTGTTTTAGCCTTACATAATTTCTCTTCCCTAATGCGTCTGCACTTTGCTTCCTTCTGCCACATGTTTAGAGTATCAAACATTGCCTGTCGGCTACGTTTTGAAAATAACCGATCCTGTAAATACTGTATCTTTTTCTCATCAAAAGACCCAGTTAAAGGCCATTGCAATTCCACATTATCTTTTGTATACTTGTGCCAAAACATATTAAACAAAAGAGGTGTAATACCATGCTTACAATACATATCATGACTCGGACTTCCCTCCAAAGGGGCAGGCTGACTTTCATCCAATCGCGTGCATTTTCGGCAACCACATCCAAAACACAATTTATTAAAACACGGCATTTTGCTTACTCACTCACTGTTGTAATTTCATTCAGAAAAACACTCTCTCAAACATGGCCATGTTCATACGTTCTGATCAATTCATTCAAAGGTACAGACAGGACCATACAAACAAAGACATTTTACAAAAAGAAACTTTTCCAAAACAACATGTCTTTTCCAAACCAAAATCAATCAATCAATCAGGTCATTTGTAGAGCGCACTACTCACCCGTAGGGTCTCAAGGCGCTGGGAGGGGGGGGGGGTGCCGCTACTGCTCGAACAGCCAGGTCTTGAGCTTCTTCCTGAAGGAGAGGTGGTCTTGGGTCAGGCGCAGATTGGTCGGAAGTGAGTTCCAGGTCTTGGCGGCCAGGTAGGAGAAGGATCTTCCTCCTGTTGTCGCTCTTCGGATGCGGGGGACGGCGGCGAGGGCGTGGTTGGTTGATCTGAGGAGGCGCTTGGGAGTGTAGAAGTTGATCCGGTTGTTGAGGTAGCTCGGGCCTTGGTCGTGTAGGGCTTTGTGCGCGTGGGTGAGGAGCCGGAAGGTGATTCTCTTGTTGACCGGGAGCCAGTGCAGATCTCTCAGGTGTCCGGAGATGTGGCTGCGACGGGGGATGTCGAGGATGAGTCTCGCCGAGGCGTTCTGGATCCGCTGGAGTCTCTTCTGGAGTTTGGCGGTGGTTCCGGCGTAGAGGGCGTTGCCGTAGTCCAGTCGGCTGGTGACGAGGGCCTGGGTGACCGTCTTCCTCGTCTCGGTGGGGATCCACCGGAAGATCTTACGTAGCATGCGCAGGATGTTGAAGCATGACGAGGAGACGGCGTTGACTTGTCTGGTCATGGAGAGGGAGGAGTCCAGTATGAAGCCCAGGTTGCGTGCGTGGTCCGTCGGTTTGGGTGCGGTGCCCAGGGCGGGGGGCCACCAGGAGTCGTCCCAGGCGGAGGGCGTGGAGCCCAGGATGAGGACCTCCGTCTTGTCTGAGTTCAGTTTCAGGCGGCTGGTCGTCATCCATTCGGCTACGTCTCTCATCCCTTCGTGCAGGTTGGCTCTGGCGGTGTCGGGGTCGTTGGTCAGGGAGAGGATCAGCTGGGTGTCGTCGGCGTAGGAGATGATGTTCAGGTTGTGTTTGCGTACGATGGCCGCGAGGGGGCTCATGTAGACGTTGAAGAGGGTGGGGCTCAGTGAGGATCCTTGAGGGACGCCGCAGATGACTTTGGTGGCCTCTGACTTGTACGGTGGTAGGCGGACTCTTTGTGTTCTTCCGTCGAGGAAGGAGGTGATCCATTCCAGTGCCTTCTCCTGGATTCCGATGTTGCTGAGGCGCTGTACTAGGGTGCGGTGGCAGACCGTGTCGAAAGCCGCGGAGAG
This sequence comes from Lissotriton helveticus, assembly GCF_964261635.1. Taxonomy (NCBI): domain Eukaryota; kingdom Metazoa; phylum Chordata; class Amphibia; order Caudata; family Salamandridae; genus Lissotriton; species Lissotriton helveticus. The sequence goes on along the minus strand of NC_136059.1, from coordinate 1,502,257,494 downwards.
GTCCAGGAGGATGAGGGCCGCTGTTTCTCCGTTGTCCATCAGGGTTCGAAGGTCGTCGGTGGCGGCGATGAGGGCGGTCTCGGTGCTGTGGTTCGCTCGGAAGCCGGACTGTGAGGGGTCGAGGGATCCATTCGTCTCGAGGAAGGCGGCCAGCTGTTTGTTGACGGTCTTCTCGATGACTTTGGCCGGGAACGGGAGGAGCGAGATGGGACGGTAGTTCTTGAGGTCGGTGGGGTTTGCTGTAGGTTTCTTGAGGAGAGCGCTGAGTTCGGCGTGCTTCCAGCTCTCAGGGAAGGTGGCGGAGTCGAAGGAGGTGTTGATGATGTCCCGCAGGTGGGGTGCGAGGACAGCGTCGGCCTTGTTGAAGATGTGGTGAGGGCAGGGGTCAGTCGGAGATCCGGAATGGATGGAGTTCATGGTGCGGATGGTGTCTTCGGTGCTGATCGGGGTCCAGGTGCGGAGGGTGGTGGTGGGTGGCGTCGTTGCGGTTGTGGCTTGCGTTGGTTGGTTGTTGAAGCTGTTGTGTATGTCCGTGATCTTGTTGTGGAAGTAGGACGCGAGGGAGTTGCAGAGGTCTTGCGATGGGGTGATGTCGTTGTTTCCGGCGCTGGGGTTGGAGAGCTCTTTCACGATGTTGAAGAGTTCCTTGCAGTTGTGTGCGTTGTTGTCCAGCCGGTCCTTGTATGCATTTTTCTTGGTGGCGCGGATCAGTTGGTGGTGTTTCCGGGTGGCGAGCTTGAGGGTGGTCATGTTGTCCGTGGTTGGCTCCCTTCTCCAGACTTTCTCGAGGGCTCGACAGTTCTTCTTGGAGCTCTTGAGTTCGTCGGTGAGCCATGGTGTTTTTCTGCTGCAGGATCTGCTGGGTGGGGTTCTCAGAGGGGCGAGTTCGTCCGCGCAGTCGTTGATCCATTTCGTGAGGTTGTCGGCGGCCTGGCTGGGGTTCGCTGAGTTGGCGGGAGGGTGCTGGCTCAGGGAAGCGGCGAGCTGGTCGGCTGTGATCTTGTTCCAGCTTCTTCGAGCAACCTGTTGCTGGAGGTGGTGGATCGTCGTTCTTCTGAAGGTGAAGTGGACGCAGCTGTGGTCCGTCCAGTGGAGTCCTGTTGCGTGGCTGAAGGTGACGTCTTTGCTGGATGAGAAGACGGCGTCGAGAGTGTGTCCGGCGAGGTGGGTGGGGGTGGTCACCAGTTGCTTGAGTCCGAGGTTGTCGAGGTTGTCGAGCAGGGTGATGGTGTTGCGGTCGTTGTTGTTCTCCAGGTGGAAGTTGAGGTCCCCCAGGAGGATGTAGTCGGCGGAGGGGAGAGCGTGCGGGCTGACGAAGTCGGCGATGTCCTCGCTGAATCGTGTGCGTGGTCCCGGGGGTCGGTAGATCAGGGTGCCTCTGAGGGTGGTCTTCGGGTTGGTGTGGATCTGGAAGTGCAGGTGTTCAGCGGTGGTGAGGGTGTCATCGGTGTTGGTAGTGATGCGGATGGTGTCTCTGTGGATGATGGCGATGCCTCCTCCGGTCTGGTTGTCTCGGTCCCTCCGGACGATCTTGTAGCCTTCTGGGATGGCGATGGCGATGTCTGGGGCTGAGGAGGCGTTCATCCAGGTCTCGGTGATGAAGGCAACGTCGGGGGCGGTGGTGTCGAGCAGGTTCCAGAGTTCTACGGCGTGTCTGTGGACGGAGCGGGTGTTGAGCAGGATACACTTGAGGTGGGTGCTGCAGGAGTTCGGCTTGGCGGGTGCAGGGAAGGTCCGGATGCAGGTGAACTTGCAGGCGTTGCAGCTGAAAGGTCCGTGGGTGTGCTTCGGGGCGGCTCGGTGACATCCTGGGATGTGGCCGGTGTTGAGTGCGATGAGGTCGGCGGCGCCGTAGGTTCGTCGGGTCGGCTTCCGTCGGTGGGGGCCAGGGGTCCTGGCGCTGGTCGCGATCCGGTCGCGGACGGGCGCAGACGGGCTTACCTTTGGCGCGCCTTCGGCGCACAATCGGCGCGCCCGCTGCGCGTGACCGCTGCGCGTCCGCACGGTCGCCATTTAAGGCCAAGTGCGCGGGTGGGCGGAGCAGCTGGGAGGCGGGAGCGGGGAGGGAAACAGAAGAGAAAAGGGGCGGGGCTCAAGGCGGTGGCGGGAAGCGGGGGCAGAGCGCGGCGATAAGCGGCAATTAACAGGCACAAATTCAGGCAAAAGCGGGAGGAAAATACAGAGACACACGATCTAGGGAAAACAAGCACAAATTTAGGCAAAGAGCGAGTGAAAAATACAGAGACACACGATCTGGGGAAGAAATAAAAACAAGCACAAATTCAGGAAAGACAAGCACAATTAGAGGCAAAAACGGGGGAAACCACGGAGATCGCTCAGGGCGGCAGCGAGGCCGGCGCTGAGACAGAGGCAGGCACTGGGGGCACACGCAGCAGCTGGTGGCCGTGCGGCGCGGGGGTGTCCCACAAAAAAGAACAAAGCCCGTCGACTCCCATTTGTAGAGAACTTGAATCAATTCCAATTCCAGACCAACGGATACCAAATCAGGCAGTCCAGAGACTACCAAGAGATCGCCGCATAGGGATTAACCAAAGACCGACCTATGGACCCGCCCGCAGCCCCCCTGGTTCACCTCTTGGACTATTCTGACTAAGCCCGCTACCTTAGCGTCGCTTCAGATGTGTCCAAAAGGCTACCCAGGCGTAACTACAGGCATTTCCGAGAGCAGTACGGCCGGATGTGTACCACACAACCCACACCAAGGCGTCCGGTCGATATCTCTATTATTCACCAAACAAGTTCGTAGAGCATCTGCCCGTGCAGCCACAAAGCTACCCCGTCAGACCTCTGAAAGTTCTCCGTGGTACACCGACCACCAAATCCAAGACAGTTAACTGTTTCCAAAAACACTGCTCGACAGCGTATTCAACAAAAGACAAGACAATTCACTCACCTGGTGTACTCAGATATGATTGCGTATTCTCCACTGCCAACTCCTGAAGACCAACACAGTCAGCTCCTGGGTTACGCCCGTAGGACTCCGGCGAGGGGCCACTAGCAGCAGAGGCTCTCTGATCGCGAGAGTGGAGTAACTCCGAATCTCTGGTCAGTCCACCCCTCGACCAAAAGTACCCCTTTCGCTGTCCTTTTCTACCCGATTACTGGAGGACGACCCCAGCACGGAGTCCCACCAGAGTCGCCAACTGAAGTACTGAAAACTAAATAACCTATGGAGCTATACTTACCAATAGCCCCCCCAATACCATTTACCAAATAACCAGTCAGTTAGCAGTAAAGAAAGTTCAAACGTTTATTAGACAAAGTACTCTATAGAGGAGCCTCTCCCGACCTCATCCCTCGAGGCTCGCACAGAAGAATGTTGGCTTACAGTCAAAACAGGACATATATACCTTTGAAACACACAAGCAGTCACCATAGTTGGAAAATTACAAGTTGGTTCAGAGGGCCTCAAAGGAAGGACCATATATGGCACACAGAATTGGTTCAGAATGACTCTATTTGTTATAGCAAGGTCAGAGAAGTTGATTGCCTTCGTCCTAGCGCTCGGGAGGGCAGACACGGCACCTCCCGGAATGGGCTTATCGTGTTAAAACCAGGTGTAACCTTGAATTTTCTGGGGAAGGAAAAAGACAGTCTACCTTCAGCTGGTCTTCTATAACTCAAATAAAGGGAATCCTGTCTGCCGAACAAAAAGACACGTGACTTCAGCTCAGAATAGGACCAGGACATCAAAATGGCGTCTGCATGGTTTTCGGCCTAGTTCACTAATACAGTAAGAAAACACTCGAATACTATTATTTGAGCAAAGGGAAGTATACAAATAGTACATGTATATGTCATATATCAGAGAATATGTAGGTACATCATGCTAACCACTATATATAACTATATCTAATGCAACAGTACAGAGGGAAGAACCGGATTTTCATCCTTCAGCTTGACCAGGACTGAGCCCCGCTACATCACAAGAGTGATTGAAGGCCCTGAGAGTCAGCCGCAGTGACAAACCTGTATGTGGTGGAAGGGGGCCAGAGACTTGGAGGTCCACGGGGTACACCTAGTTTGGCGGGTCTCAGAGGCAGAGAAAAAAGTCACAAGAGGGGCTTCCTGGCCAGTCGGTGTCCAGGGAGTCGGGCCCATAATGGGTCAGAATAGAGCACCGGGCCAAACTAACCACACAGAAAAGTACACATGGTGATGACCCAGGAGCGGAGTGCGATAGGTGGCGGCCAAGACAACGACCATGGCAACTGGGGCCCAGACTCGTCCCTGAAGGACATAATGAGGGCCATCAGAGATTTTCGTGGCACCATGGAGCCAAAACTGGATTCCGTGACAGAGGAGGTGAGCCTCCTGTAGGCGGACTTCTGCAACATGTCCGAAAAGGTTGCGGCAGTGGAGACCGGCATAGGTGGGCTCCAGGCAAAGCCGAAGCGATTGGAGGAACAGGTGACCGTGCTCACCAAGAACCAGGCCGACATTCATGCCTGCCTGGAGGACCAGGAAGCTCGGTCTCGGTGAAACAACATTCGCATAGTGGGGGTGCCGGAGGGTATGGAGGGGCCCGCGACGGTCTGCTTTGTGGAGGACCTTATTTTGCATCACCTGAAGCTGAAACGTCTCTCAAACTTCTTTTCTGTTGAGCCGGCGCACAGGGCCTTGGGAGGCAAGCCTAGGCCAGGAGCCCCTCCATGCACAATAATTGCCCGCATCCTCAACTACAGGGACCGAGATGCCATATTGCAGGTGGCACGCATCCACGGGGACCTACACCGCGACAATGCCATCATTCGTTTTTTTCTGGATTTCACACTCTAGGTGCAGCGACAACAGCGCTCTTTTGATGGGGTAAAGAGGGCGTTTCGAGATAAAGGTGTGAAGTACATGATGTTGTTCCCTGCATGGCTCAAGGTTCTAGATGGAGAAAAAGCCTAGTTCTTTGACACGCCGGTGTACGCCGCCGACTGGATGGAAGGCTGGCGCACTGTTGGTTGGCAGGGGAAGTGGCACGAAACGCAGGTGAACAAAGGTGTCCGGAAGGTGGGTCCGGAGGCATTGCAAGTTTCCAGTGATGGCGAACGACAGCAGGCGGAGTGACTCTGGTATGGTGAAGGTTTTCTAAGCTCAGTCTATGGCCCTGATCGAACTTTGACTTTGGGGTGAAGGGGTTGGGTGGCCCGGTTGTTTTGCTCCCTGGAGGTAGGGGGGTCAAGGATTGACTCGCTCCGTGAACCTGGTGAGAGACATTGACTGAGTCTGCCCACAGACCTGGTTCCGGACTGGATGATGGGCCTGGGGATATACTGTTGAAGGTGGGACGCTGGGGGTTGTATAAAAAGAGAGGGGATATGAACCATCATGGGCCGTATGCATATTCCTTAGGTCAGCAGTCCCACTTTTCCTCTTACATGGTTCGAGTTGTGGTATCGGGGTGACAGGCACTCCACAAGTTTTATTGGTGGGTCGTTGGAGGCTCACCAGGCAGGACGGCAGGGAGGGGGGAGTTGGGAGGTTGGGGTGTTGGGGAACATGTGGGTGGGAAGGGAGGGGGGCTGTTTCTTAGGGACAGGTTTATCATGCTCATTACTTGGTCAGTCCTTTGGTGGGGGAGGTTGACGGTGGCTCAATACAGAGCAGCAGGGTTCATTTGTGGAGTTGGGGAGATACTAATTTAGGATGGGTTCCCAGACACAGGTTAAAATTTGCATGTGGAACGACAATGGCTTGGGCAATAAGATTAAATGGACTTTACTATTGCAACACCTGAAGCAACACTCCCCTGATGTGGTTCTCCTGCAGGAGCGGCACCTGCGCGGCAACAGATATCAAGTGTTAGACCGCTTTGGGTACAAGATGGCTGCCCACATGGGATTCACCTCTGGGTCCAGGGGTGTGGGTATCTTAATGGGTAAGTCCTTCCCTATGGTGATCTCTGGTGCATGAACTGACGACTCGGGCTGCATGGTGGCAGTGGCGGGTGGTTGGGAGAGGCGGACGGTTGTATTCTGCTCCTGCTATGTCCCGCAGGGCCTCCACTCCAAGACCAATCCACAATTGGGCTCCTTTCTGACAAATCATCCCCTGAGGATTCTCCTGGTGGGTGGAGACATGAACACTGTTATGAACGCTGACCTGGATAGATCGGGCGGGATTCAGGGATTTAAAGGGGAGCAGGGACTGCAGGGATTTCTGGAAGTCTTGGGGCAGAGCGACTTATGGTGGGCGCATCACCCCTCTTTGAGACAATACACGTTCTACTCGGCCAGGCATGGGTCATTCTCCAGATCAGATTACCCGCCAGTGTGCAATGATTAATTGGGTGCATATTCGGAACCCCATATAATAGCCAGGGATCTCTCTGACCACTCCCTGGTGAGCGTTCTTTTGAAGGGGCCGATTGTCAATTGTTCGGCGTTCCCAAGAATAGATCCGAGGCACCTGCTGGATGATAAAATAGGAGACACTCTCAGGGAGGGCTCTCAGCTCTATTTTGAAGAAAATCGGGGATCAGTAGCATCACATATCACACTCTGGGAGGCATACAAGCCCATCTTGAGAGGGCAGGCACAGGCTTTGATCGTGGTCAAAAAGAAGGAATACATACAGATTAGGAAGCTTGAAGGTGAGATAACTGATCATGAAAGTAGGGCAGACGTTGCATCCTCGATAGACAGTCGTCATGCTCTGGCACTTAAGTAGAAAGAGCTTAGGCCCCTAGCGGAAGGTGAGGCGCGAGCCTATTCCCTGGCTATACAACACTGGATCTATGATGTTGGAGATAAAGCCCTGAAGTTCCTGGCTTGGCTTGAACGCAGAGATAGGGAGCGCTCCTGGGTGGCTGTGGTGCAGGATAAGTCGAGCTCCCTAGTGTCCACCAGTACAGACATTGCGGAGGTGTTCGTGTCGCACTTCGAAGGGGTCTACACCCTGGTATGTACAAGGAGGAAGCAAGACTGTGAGGAATTCCTCTGCGATTTTGCGCTTCCACCTCTGTCCCAGTCGCAGAGGGATAGCTTGGAGACGGCTTTGACTGGAGAGGAGATAAAACGGCGGCGCACAACTCCCTACAGTCTGGGAAGACACAGGGTCCAAACAGGCTCCCGATTGAGATTTTCAAGATACAGGCGAACGTCATCTCAGGTCCTCTCGTCCAGATGTACTTAGAAGCGCGTCAGGTGGGTACGTTACTGCCTGACCAGAGAGAGGCCACGATCGTGGTCATCCACAAGGACTGCAAACTGGCCGGTTGTTGCTCCTCCTACCGACCGATCTCGCTCATCAACGCTGAGGCGAAGGTGTTGGTCAAGGTCCTGGTAGACAGATTGCTCCCAGTCCTGCCAGATCTAATACATGTCGACCAGTCGGGTTTTATACCGCACAAGAGCACCAGGCATAACTTGCATCACCTTTATGGTGTGCTGTATATGACGGAGGGTGTAGGGGACACACAGACAGCATTGATGGCGCTGGATGCCTCAATGGCGTTCGACAGCATTGAATGGCCGTACCTATTCAAGTTACTGCACGGTCCGATTTTTTGCAATTCGGCGCCCCTCCTTTATGAGTAGCCACTGGGGTGGGTACGAGTTAATGGATCGGTATCCAGAGCCTTCTCACCCCGACTGGGCACGAGGCAGGGATGCCCCCTGTCCCCCCTCTTTTTCGCCCTGGCGCTGGAGCCGCTGGCTCACTGGATCAGGAGGGACAGGTCATTCTGGGGCCTGGCACTGAATGAGGACTGGGTGGAGCGCATTAACCTTTACACCGATGACATTGTGCTATATATGGCTAGGCCCCACCAGCCGATGGCACAGGCGCTTCACCTCTTTGAGCTCTTTGGTAGCTACTCAGGCTATTGAATCAATTGGGCAAAATCAGTTATCTTTCTGCTCTCGGGCCCTCCTCGCGGACACCGACCAGGTGCCATGCGGTGATAGCGGTGGACGGCTTCAGATACCTGGGGGTGTACATTACCAGAGACAAAGTGGAGTTCTTATCTAGAAACTTGGAGCTCCAGTTTACATGCCTTCTTACGGACATAGGCCATTGGCGCACGCTGCCTCCTTTCCTATTGGGACGTGCCGCAATGTTTAAGATGCTAGGGCTGCCTCGTCTCCTGTATATTTTGCAGAATACGCCGTAAACGATAGTTTTTAAAAGAATATCACAGGCGTTGCGGACGCTCCTTTGGGATGGTGGCAACCCCTGGATAGCTCTGAGTAAACATACCAGGGGAGTGTAAGATGGGGGCTGGCCCTGCCGGACGTGCAATTATATTATTGGGCGTCCCAGCTGCGGTGGTAAACAACTGGGTGTATGCAGATAGATCGGAGCCAGCCTGTAGAGTAGATCGGTTTGTCATGCCGGGTGGGAACAGCGAATTACTGTTATATGCCCGCAAGACACAAGTAGATTGGCTTTGTATACTGGAGTGGTGGTTCACTGCTGGAAGGAGGCAAATAGATTTCTGGGGTGGACGGGATCCCCGATGGGTAGGGCCCCCTTGTGTCTCGGGGAGCAGCTGAGAGAGGTGTCTCGCTTAGAGGGCTTTAGGGGTTGGCAACTCATTTGGAATTGAATACTTGGGGGATGTGTGGAAAGGGGCCGCCCCCCACTCATTTGAATATCTGCAAAAAGAATATGACCTGCAGGAATCTCAGCGCTACCACTACCTGTGCCTCATGCACATCATATTCTCACAAATACGAGGAGGCACCTCGTCCCAGAATTCTCCCCCATGGAGGATCGTTTACTTCCTCAATCCCATCCTTGAGAAGCCCACATCCATGATGTACGGTAAGCTCATCAACAATATGCCTGATACTTTAGTGTCACTGAGGGCGACTTGGGAGCGGGATTTGGGCCCATTGGAGGATGACGAAAGGCAGGACACCCTGCAGAGCACTTGGGAAATTGCGATTCATGTTCAGTTCCGGCTACACCCATGCAATTACCCAGGCATTAACCTTGCATTCACACTTTTTCTCAGGTATTTCCAATACACTCATACAGTCATCCAGGCACCCCTGCCGTCATGTAATCACCCAGATACTACTCTTGCACTGAAATATTCTCTCATGCACTACACATGAACTCAGCCATCGACCCAGCTATTACTCTTACAGTCATCCATTTACTCAGGCAGTACCCATGCATTCATACAGTTAAGCAGGAACTATCTATACACACTAACTTTACGACTTTCCCAAAGGGCATTTAGGTGTAGTAAAATTAGGAATCCTAAATTTACTACTCCTAAATGTCATTTGTGAATACCAAAAGTAAAAAATGTTAGGCTTTTGTCTCAGATTACTTTTGTGAATCGGTACTTCTGTTCTTTACTGAATCATGTATTTTAACAGTTGGTAAATGACAGAAGTAAAATTCATACTCCTTCTGCCATTCAGCATCTTTTGGATATTTGTACTGGTTCTTTGACATTTTCTTTTAATATACAACAAAATGCAAAAAATGCACAATATACAATAAGATGCACAAGAATGTCTAATCCTTATGCTTGGAGTATTAGAACATGAAGGTATACTGATTGAAATCTTTTTTGTATTAAGATATCGATGGGATCATAAATGTGAAGAGTTTTCATTTACTTCTACCACTGAAATACAAATTGATAAAAACAGCTAATCAGGACATGAGATGTTCACATTGTAGATCAGAGGTGTTGTCTACCTATAGAAAGATTTGGAAAATATCTCATTTTAATGCTACAACTTTGTAGAGCAAATGTAAGAAAATTGGAAATGAAAATTAAAAATGTAATGCAAGTCAAATATCTATTTCAGGAAGAACTTTTACAGTAGTAAACGCTATTATTTTCCATGATGGACCTACTACATCATTTGGGCACTATACTATTTATTTAAAGTGTAATAAAGGATGGAAACGTTGCAATGATGCCGACTTTGAATTCAAACCTAGATTGCCTTATGAATTACCAGGCTCATATTTGTTATTTTTGGAAACCAACGTTTTGAGTACTTCATTCGGCCTATTGGGAATGTGTGAACAGAAAGTAGACAGGACTGGAAACTATTAGTATTTGTAATTAGTGTTTGGAATATTATTTGCACTAAATGACATTGCATTTTGAAAATTATGATGAAAAAAATACTTTATATATTTGTTGTCTATATTGTACCAGATGTAAATGATAGTCAACAGTTTTGGAAATGTATTTGAAAAAAATAATAGTTAATGTAGGTGAAGGAAGTAACTAACAAAAGTGTAGATAGGAAAAAAACAGAGCTACATAAATTGATGATGAGGCTCTATGCTGAGTTTTTTGTTTTCTACAATGTGTTAGCTGAAAACACCAAAAAAGGGAATTTATGTTGAGTTCTGAAAATATATTATAATTTCTGTAATATATTATCATTAAAGAACAGTGTTTCTTCATCTTTATAGTAGGTGCTGTTGAAGTTTCAAAAGAGTTTTAATGCTGTTTAGGAGAAATAGTTCTACTGAGTAATGTATCTAAATGACTTAAAATGTAAGAATACATATTAAAATATGTATGATAATGTGAAAAATGTTTTAAAGTTTAAGTATTTGTTCTTTGTTTCTAATATAAATAATGTTGAACCTTTAAACCATTTTCAAACTATCATCATGTTGCTGATTTAATCAGCCAGACAGTCATCCTTTCACGCAAACACTACCTATGCACTATTCACCCAGGCAGGCAGTACCCCTGTACTCATACATTTACTCATGCACTATTCTTGCACTTAACATTTTACTCTGCTAGAACCCATGCACTTATCCATTCTCTCAGGTACTAGACATGTACTCCTGTAATCATCCAGGAATTACTACTGCAGAAATGCTTTGATAAAGGCACTACCCATGCACTAGTCGATCTGAGCACCCACACATTACTCTTGCAGTTATGCAATCACCCAGGCACTACTTTTGCACGCAATGATTCACTCACTGTTGACTCTTGAGTCATCTCTGTACTCAAGCACTAGCATGCACTGATCTAAGGAGGCAGATATTACCCTTACCCTCAAGAATTCACTCAGGCACTACCAATGAATTTATCCAATCAGCCAGGCAGTACCCCTGCACTCATGCAATCACCCAGGCACTACTCCTGTATTCATGAAATCACCAACATACTACCCATATACTCCTACAATCACACAAGCATGACTTTTGCAGTAAACCATTCTCTTAGGCACTACCCATGCACTCATCCAATGACCCAGGAATTACTGTTTCAGTTATCCTTTTACTCAGGTACTACGTATGCACTGATGTAATCACCCAGACATTACCCTTGGAGTCATAAACTCACTTTTTTTTTTTTTTTTTTTTTTGTAAGACCTTTATTAACACAAAGCAAATTACACAGCCTGAGCCTACAACCCTGGGGCCGGCTCGCTACGTTGATATTATCTTCAGGCAGTTTTCAAACGTGTCATGAAAAACAGCACAGTATTGTAGATTTGAGCCACCTCGTATAACATCTGTAGGCCTCCTAGCCGCAAAATGATGTGAGCCTTACATTTTCATATTTCATAGAAAAAGAAAACAGAAATTCAACATACCCCAACTAAGACCTCATAGCTCCACCCCACACAGCCTAGACATCAACTGTGACAACAGTACCCGTGTCCATCAAGTGCCTCCATCATCCGCCTCGGGCATGCGCAACATACAACACCCACGTTAGATCTGCACAGAAAGAACTTACTCCTCCTCACTTTCCTGCAGCGAAGTAAGGTAACCTGTTAAGAAACACCAAATGTCTTTCGGTCTGGACTTTGCTGGCAGTTGCTCCTCATATGTTTGCAGTTTGTCCCGGCAGATGCTCATGTCATGAAGCCATGTTTTCTTCGTCGGTACTTTACGGCTGTGCCAACATTGCGCCACCTGTCTCTTCGCTAATAGCAAAGCAATTGCACAGAACCTGCGCTTTAACGCCCTGAACTGCGGCACTATACCCAGTAGACAGATCTTGGGAGTACATTGCACCTCCTCCCCCAACATTACCGCTAATGTGTCCGTTAACTCCTCCCAATACCTCGCCACCCTTGCGCAGTTCCAGGACAGATGTGTAAAATCCGCACCCTCCCTACCACATCTCTTACACTTGTCTTCTTCCTGTAATCCAAACCTAAGCATTTTCGCCGGTGTATAGTAGATTTGGTGAAGGAATTTAAAATGAATAAGTCTTAAATTGCCGTTGGGTGTCAGTATCTGTGTCAAAGCGCAGGTGCTACCCCACTCCTCATCTGTCAATGGGGTGTCCATTAACGCATCCCACCGCCCCTTAGCCTTCTGTGTGTGTCCCGCCAGCTCTGATTGCGCAGCTGTATATAATCTGGATACCAGGTGTGAAAGGTCAGTTGTGGTAATCAGCAGTTGCAGCGGTGTAAAGCATTCTGGCTCTGCTGGGAATGTCGGGTAGTGTTCCCTCAATGCCCTGGTCAATCTGTAATATGTGAATCGAAACATGGGAGTTTGATTTTGAATATAATTCAATTGGTCTAGTCCTACGAATGCGCCCTCTTGAAACACATCACCCATTCTGTTAATACCCACCCTGCTCAGCAAAGACATGCCTACCTTTTCCCTAGTTACGGATAAAGCCTGATGGTGCAGCAATGGCATGGCCGGTGCATATAGCGGGGTCTTGTGGGCCAATTGCCCAAGCCTTTGCCACGCTTTAACCGTGGTGTCCACTGTGTTGATATCCCGTGCATGTAATGGTGGCCGTGTGTGTGTGATGATTGCGGAGAGGGGGACAGGATAGGCATCACCCTCTTCAATGGCCGTGTGCGTGAGATACGGGACCACGTGGTACCAATACGCCGCAAATTGTGCCTGTGCACAAAGATAATACAGGAGGAAATCGGGCACATTTAGCCCACCAAGTGCGAATGGTAACGTAAGTGTCTGCAAGTCAATACGCGCCTGCTTGCCCGCCCATATCAACGTCCGCACCAGGGATTTAATACGGCGGAATATTGCTTGTGGTGGTGTGATCGGTATGTTGTTAAACAAGTATAACAACTTGGGCAACACATTCATTTTTACGATAGCTATTCTATCAGCCAGTGATAACGGCAAGTGGATCTAACGTTGGATTTTGTCCTCCAGTTTAGAGAGTACCACACCATAATTTGCTCGTAGTACCTCATCCGGATCTCTATGATACATGACCCCTAGGTACCGAATCGGGTCTTGTTGCCATTCCAGTGGGAAATCCACATCAAAGGTCGACGTAGTGTCAGTGAGAGGTATTATAGAGGACTTAGCCCAGTTAATTGCTAGCCCTGAATGCCCGCCGAATCTTATGTATTCCCTAAGCAGCGGGTTCAAGTTTGTTTCCGGGTCTCGGACGTATAGCAACATATCGTCCGCGTAGAGTGATATGTGCAGAGGTCTGGCCATAAATTTCAGCGCCGATTCTTTATAGTTCTGTCGCACTATTCAAGCTAGTGGCTCCAGCGCCAGCGCAAATAGCAGCGGTGACAGTGGGCAGCCCTGCCGAGTACCACGCTCAATATTAAATTGATCTGAGACATAGCCATTTATCCTGACCCTTGCACGCGGTTTTGTATAAAGCAAAGAGACCCATTGCACAAATCTTTTAGGAAACCCCATTCTATTCAGGACTGTAATCATGTAGCGCCATTCAATTGAGTCGAATGCTTTAGCTGCGTCTAGCATGACTGCCACTGCCTTAACCGAGGGCTGTAGGTAATGCGAGAGTGCAAATAAGGACCTAGTATTATGTGCGGTGGATCTGGTGGGCACAAACCCAGATTGATCCGGAAGGACCAGTCGGGTCATCAAGGGGGATAGTCGACCTGCCATGAGTTTAGCGAGGATTTTCGAATCCACGTTGATCAGGGACAGGGGTCTATAGGAGTCGCATTCCTCTGGGTCTTTGGACGGTTTTAGCAGAGCTATAATCATTGCTTCACGTAGCGATGGAGGAAGCAATGCTTTTTCAAAGGAGGCGCCATACATTTCCACCAGATGAGGAGCTAGACTGTCCGCGAACTGTTTATAGAATTCAGTGGTGAATCCGTCAGGTCCCGGAGCTTTGCCATTTCGCAAGGAACCAATCACCTCAGTAACCTCTTCCACCGTTATTGGCCTAGCTAAGTATTCCCTATGCGCATCTGATAGCCACCCAATCGCTACATCATGCAGATAGTCATATGTGTCCTCCGCAGGTGCTGTAGGTTGTGATTTATATAGGGAGCCAAATGAGTCTACAAAGCATTTCAGTATGTCCTCAGAGTGTGTCTGCAACACCCCTTCCCTTGTTTTAACTCTAAGTATCGCTGCCCGTCCCCGTCCCTCACAGATTTTTCAAGCCAGTAGTGCCCCCGGCCTTCCCCCCTCTCCAAAGGTTCTAGCTACTTGTGGGCGATCTAGGTATTTTATTTCAGACTCCAGAAAGCCTGTATGCTCAGTATGCGCTTCCCGTAGCTCAGACAGTAACGCAACATCCTGTGTGGTTTCATACCTCAATTCTAGTTCCCTCATCCGCTGCTCACAACGGCGGATCTGATTTCTAATGTCTTTGAGTACCCCTATGGTGGTGCCAATGCATACCCCCCTAATCGTGGCTTTGAACGCCTCCCACAGTAGGCATGGGTCGTCTATTGACTGTGTGTTGATATCAAAATAGTCTTTTATCGCTGTCTTAATGGTGTCTGCATACACTGTGTCCGAGAGGGCCCGGGAGTTAAATCGCCACTGGAAGGGGGGAGGAGTGTAGTGTGGAATGGCCACATTTAACAGCACCGGATTGTGGTCCGACAGTGTGCGAGGCAGTACCTGTACCTGACGCACCCATAAGGCCCAGTCCTTTGAACCCAACCAGTAATCCAGCCTGGACCAGCTATTGTGAGAAGCTGTTATGTGCGTGGCGCCTGGCGCGTCAGAGTGATGCAGCCTCCAGATATCCGCTAATGCCAAGTCTGTCATCATGTGGCCTACCATCTGCCGTGATTGCTTATGTTGCTCTAATGAAGTAGTGGATCGATCTACTCCGTCCTGCAGTGTTACATTCCAGTCCCCCCCGCATAGTATGTGCGTGTTAGCATGTTTTTGCAAGTGGTCCCACACTTCCCTGTAGAAGTCCGGAGCATCTGTGTTCGGCCCATATATGTTAAGGAGTGTTACTCTTTGGCCCCGCAATGTGCCCGTAACCAATACGTATCTACCAGAGGGATCCTGTGTGACCTGTTGTGCCTCAAAGCTGACCCCCTTCCTAATCAAAATCATCACTCCACGGGAGTAGGAGGAGTAAGATGCCTTGTATATAAATCCAGCCCACCTCGCTCCCAGGGTTGTGTGAGTTTGTGGTGCAAGGTGTGTTTCCTGCAGAAACGCTATATCCACATTCCATCTGGTAAGACTTGCAAAAATCTGTCTGATTTTCTGAGGCCTCGAGAAGCCCCGCATGTTCCAGGTAAGAACGTTCACGCCTCGCCTGTCCGTATCCCTAGAACCTATTAACATCAGATAACGTGAGACATAACATATTCATACAATCCTGTGTTGCAATTGATGCACGCCCACCCACGGCACAATGATCATTTATATCCTTGGTATGCAGATTCGGTGAAGAATCTAAGAACATAGCAATATGCAGAGCTGTCGGTCTATTCAAACACACAAATATCCCCCCACCCCTGATCCCGCCCACTCCAGCAACCCCAACCTGCCGAAGCCATACCCCCTCAGAGCACCAGTCCCATAAACAATAACAAACCATCAACTCAGTGCCCCTATTAAGACCTGTGGTGGGTATTACCCTCATGGAGGTCCGCCAGGAGCACACCACTACACCCAGATGACGGGTGCAGGCGACACTATATAAACTTTATAGATGCGCTAAATATGCGATCATCCACCGCCCACCCCACCACTCTCCAAGTATAACTCAATATGACATAAGCAGCTGCATTTATATAGGGCCCGTATATCACCTTTACCACCTCATACGTTGGCTGTGTCCATCACATTAAATGTTCGGATTATGTTCAATCACAGGCAAGTAACTGACAGGAGGTCGTACATTGGAGACATGTAGCAGCCAGTATATAATCGCCCCATTGCAACACACATGTCCGCGTCTAACTCAGTGCGACATGGCCACCCACCCGCCGCCCTCTGGCGTGCACAAATCCTTGACGTGTCAGTGAGTATACGGGGCAGGATCACAACAATCGGGTCATGAGCCCCAACATCACCCCTACGCTGTTGGGTATCTGAAGTAAACACATCGCAAGGTGAGTCTGAGCACAGACTGCAGCTACAGGCAATAGACAGAGTGTAACCTCAAAGAAGCCTAGCAGTCCCGTGTACCCCAGTGTTTGGTAGCCCTGTAACTATATAGTTAGCGTTGTATCCTCACCATTGTTCGCCCTGTGGAGCTGTGCACCCGGCAATCCTGCCTATTTCAACCAATAGCTGTTATGCGACAGTACTCATTTTCCAACAACACGATATAACTCACCGCCGGCTGCTGAGGCTTTGTACAATGGCTTTAGTCCGAGTCCTCCCGCTGATCATTTTGCGCAGCCTCTCGCGCCTCACTCTGTACCTTTTTGATGAAGTCCTGGGCCGCCCTGGGTGTAGCCAGTACAATCGCCTTCTCCCTCCACACCACACGGAGTCGTGCTGGATACAACATTGAGTACACCACGTTCAAATCACGCAATTTAGCTTTCACTGCGGCGTATTCCTTACGGGCCTGCTGAACTGCGACCGTGTGGTCTGGGTAGAACTCCAGAGAGTTGCCCTGACGTTGAATTTTACCCTTCTCCCGCGCCAGCCGGAGGATCGCATCCCTGTCGCGATAGTTCAGGATCCTCGCCACTATTGGTCTAGTTGTGGCGCCTGGTGGTGGTTTGGGGGCCAACGACCTGTGTGTTCGTTCCACTATGAAAATTGGCGATAGGGCCTCCGCCCCAAAAAGATCTTTACATAGGTTTTCAATGTAGGTCTCCATCCGCCCAGTGTTGGTCGTCTCCGGCAGGCCCGCGATTCGGACGTTATTGCGTCTTGAGCGCGCTTCCAAATCCTCCTCCTTCGCTCTTATCACTGCCAGGAGTTTTTCCATGCCTGCGCATTTGGAGGTGGAGGCTCGCGCTTCATCTTCAACGGCTGCAATCCTGGTCTCAGCCTCATCCAACCGCTCGCCATGTTTTTCTTGTCGGGCGGACATGTTGTCCATTCTGCAGGTCAGGTTGTCAAGCTTGCCGTTTATGTCCTGTAGGTTTGATTGAATCGCTAGTAGGATCTTCTCTATATTGCTGTTAGGTATGGGTGCAGCCGCATCGCCATTGTCCACCACGTCCTCCGTGGATTTTCCCGCTTTCCTATTATCAAAGGAGATCTTAGGCTGTTGCCTATCTGGTTTCCCCATGTTAGTGGATGGGGAAGGCGTTTTCCTGCAAACGGGCACCGACGCCCTCGTTTTTCTTACCACCGTCGCCGTGATGCACCTCCCAGAGCGCCCAACCGCTTCACTCGCCTCCGTCACCGCTCCCAAGGAGTAGGGCTGCGTTGTCCTCCCGCCAGTCCTTGTTGTAAATGGGGGTGCGCGGTCAGGTCAACCCTTCAGCAATGCGGTAAACCGCGGCCAGGCAGTATCTATTGTATGGTCCAGATCCCCCCTCCGGCAACAGGATATGAATCTACGGCTTTTGCCTCGAGTCCCACGTCACCAGTGCTGTACGTGCTTTCCGCGCTGCTCTGGCTGATCTCTGCTAATTTATCCCCGCATGGATCAACCGTCTGTCTATTATAAGACGGCTGCAAGCGTTTTCATCCCAGCAGCAGTACCTGCACTGACCCGCCAGTCAGAGAGTCTTGCCCCGCTCAGTCTATGTTGTTTGGCGCGATGTAATCCACAATCTCACTCCGGCTTCCCGGGCGGCCATCTTGTCAGGCACTTTTCCGATGTTATCTCCATCGCTGAGGTCAGCAGCCGTACACGGGCAGCCAGGTCACCCACCTCAGCGGTCCTGTCGGCCACGGCATCCACGTATCTTCTGCACTACTCCGCTGGTGTAGGGGGTCCGATCTCATACCTCGATAGGGTGCTAGCACAGAGTCCGCTAGTGTTCGCCGGCCATTTTGTCAGGCTAGTGTGTGGTCTCCACAAGTCTCTCGCTAATAGTCACCTTGCGCCCCATGGATTTTGGAATCCGTCACTCCGGGCGGTGCCGCTCACTTTCCCCTACACGCGTATATGCTTGGAGAGCGGGTCCATGGGGTTTACAGCGGTAAAATCTCACTTTGCCATCGGTCGCCCGGCGGAGCTGCAGCTTAGGCAGCCATTCCGCTGTGCGCCCCCTAGCGCCTCCCAGTCATAAACTCACTTAGACAGTACTCAGGTATACATCTATTTTTATGTGTCTTTTATATATGATACCAATAGTAAAAGGTATAACACATGCACGTATGCTTTTATGAATATAGAGAGACTTACAACAGACACATAGAAAAACTTGCTGCATTGTTTTTGGCTTGGCCCAACGCTCTCAGTAGTGGCTCAATAGTAAAGCTGCAGCACAAAAGTGAGGTTTAAGACATGTTGGTAGAGGGATTAGTGATTAACCCCTTCGATGCTGGTGACGGAACCATTCCGTCATCAGTCACGGTTGAGCTGTGCTGATGACGGAATGGTTCCGTCACGACCACACCCGCGATTGGAATGTTCAGCACAGCGCTGCAATTCCGGCCGCACGGAGGCGGTTAGGGTACCTCGTATCAGTCTATGTAAAGGAACACTGCGAGTACGGCTTATACATTTAGGTGTGTTCTTGAAATGGGAAGTGCAGTTTATCAAGTTTAAGGGACTTCATGGTCTTACGATTGATGTATGTGTCTACTTGCAGATGTATTTTCATATGTATTATGAATGTGATGATGGTACATGTGTGTAACATATATATATGTGTGTGTATTTGAATGTTTCTATTATGTGTTATGGCACTAGCAAAAGGTAGAGACGCATGTCTGCATGTTTTCTATAATATGGAGAGACTTATACCAGTAACATTGCAAAGATTGCTGTTTTGCATTTCTGGAGTTCTCTTGGTTCTTTCTGGACTTCTCTTCACTGTTTTTGCACCTCTTTTGCTTATTTTCTCTTTTATTTTGTCTATTTCTGTACCAGTATTATCTTTTTGCTTAGTTATGCTGATTCGTTCTGCACTTTTCTTTTTTCTTTTAGCACCTCTTTTGTTTCTTTGTGCAACCCTCTAATGTCTATCTGCACCAGGATTTCCTCGTTCTCTACCTCTCTTATCTGTTTGTGCAGCTTTCTTATCTCTTTTTGATGTCCCTTATGTCTTTCTGTATCTTTTACCTTTTTCGGTACCTCTCTGATCAATTTGAGCAGCTCTCTTGGTTCTTTCTCTATATATTTTATTTGTTTTTGCACTTCTGTTAAATTTTTCTGTACTGCCTTGCCCTTTTCTGCACCTCTGTTGCTTCTTTTAGCACTCCTCTTGTCTCTATCACTATTGATCTTTCTTCTTTGTGCAACTCTGTTGCTTGTGTGTACACATTTCTAGCCTCTTTCTGCATTCCACTTGCTCCTTTTGTGCACCTGTTTACTCATTTTTTTGCACTTCTGTTTTTAACTTTTCTGTCTTTCTGCACTTGTGTAGTGTGTTTTTGTAATTTTCTTGCTTCTTTTTGTACTTTTCTTGCTTGTATGTCTTTTTCTTTTGTCTCTTCCTCTGCCTCTTTTGCCCCGTTCTGCATTTCTCACATTTTTCAGTAGCTGTGTTGTTAATTGTGAAATTCTTATCACTGTTTCTAAACCTTTCTTTTTTTCTGTCCCTTTCTTTCTCTGTCAGCACCTTTTCTTCTCTTTCTGCAGTAATCTTGCTTGTTTCTATACTTTTCTTTTTTATTTGTCATAAATACAATTGGAATGTAGTTGTAATTAATTGCTTACTAGTTATTATATATATTGGGATGTAATTAGTTTAAAATTGTTAATTGATGTAACAAATGATTTAAACTATTGATTTTTACAAAATTATTTTGTTTTGATTATAAATTGAAGATGGCAAGAAAACACAAAAAGAAATAGAATAAATAAAACAAGTACCTAGAGAAAAATAAAAAAGAGTGCACTTGAAAAAAAACAATATGTTACTGAGGATAAAGTCTATTCTGGTAAGATGACTAAATAATTTATTAAACCACTTATATAGAGATTAAAGAAAGACAATAGTAATAAAAGCAAAAAGGAAATTTTTAGAACAAAGGGCAAGCAAAGAAAGAGATTTAATGGAAAAAACATTCATTTTTGGAAAAAGAACGTGTTACAAAACACAGACAGTTTAAACAGATATAATTCAAAATGTATTAAAAGATTGTAAAAACTAAAAGAAGATCAGCAGTGTATAAGAAGCAACACATTGAGATTGTAGTAGATACTGCTTTTGAATTGAAACAAAAATTATCTATATTAGTATTAAAGCGAATGAGAACATTGGATAAACCAATACTGTTTATGAAGTACAAAAGGAAAAGACAGATAAATGGTAACTTTTGTAAAACTTTCATTGGTGAATAGAAGCACACTTCTAATACTGAGCCTTTCTTTAATGAAGAATGCTATTTTCAACAGAACACATTAGATTATACAGTTGATACTAGTGGTCAATGCAATGAGATGAAAGATGGTTGTCCCATTCCCCCCAAAAAAATATAGCTCCAAGGAATGTAGAAGAAGTAATAGCTGAAGAAGTTCAAGGTATGAGTACACAAGCTTCAGTATACAAGTGGGATTTTTTGGAGTATTTGCAGTATTCAACAGGAATCTATTACATATTATGAATAGTTATACAAGAATATGCCCAAAAAAGTCTTAAACAGAAGATTAAGATGTTACAAGGACCAGATCCAAGTAAAGTAAGAAAATATACTAACTTGCAGGGTCATTCTCCGGCTTACCAAGTTTAAGACAGTTTCATCTGAAAAAAACAAACTATGTTTGTATTTGTTGTCAACGTACTCACTATAGAAATAGTGTTAGGATCCATTGAGCTCTACCAGTTTATATTCGAAGTCAAGAGGAATCATTTGGATAAGTCTAGGTCTTGCTGCCACACAAAATAGAGTATTGAAAACATTAAAAGAAATTGAATACTTAGCACTGAATGAACCAGAAAATACAGATAGTCTTAAAACTAATATGGTGAATACATACTATCCCAAAAGGAGTCCACATCTTGAAAATCTATGCCTGTATGAAATACTTCAACATTACAGTTTTGAAATAAAAGTTGCAGAAAATATAAAAGAAAAATATGCAGTAATTGGATGTGATGGGGTGCCGCTCGTTTAGAGGTTTCTTGTCCAGCAAGCATTGCCCTTTGCTACAGGAGTAGCTTTCCAGATTCCTAATTGCCAGAGAATCGAGCGTGAGGAAAAGACCAACTCCGTGGCCACATAGGAGGCGAGAGGCGCGGCCCCCGGGACTGCGAGGACCAGCATTCACCACCAACAGCTGGGTCCTCTTCCCGTGTGAGCCGCGCCCCCTCCCAGTGCCCGCCTCCAGCTGATCGTACATTACCTCTCGCGGCCCCCGCTACGCGGGGGCCACTCGTTTAGAGGTTTCTTGTCCAGCAAGCATTGCCCTTTGCTACAGGAGTAGCTTTCCAGATTCCTAATTGCCAGAGAATCGAGCGTGAGGAAAAGACCAACTCCGTGGCCGCAGAGGAGGCGAGAGGCGCTGCCCCCGGGACTGCGAGGACCAGCATTCACCACCAACAGCTGGGTCCTCTTCCCGTGTGAGCCGCGCCCCCTCCCAGTGCCCGCCTCCAGCTGATCGTACATTACCTCTCGCGGCCCCCGCTACGCGGGTGCCGCTCGTTTAGAGGTTTCTTGTCCAGCAAGCATTGCCCTTTGCTACAGGAGTAGCTTTCCAGATTCCTAATTGCCAGAGAATCGAGCGTGAGGAAAAGACCAACTCCGTGGCCGCAGAGGAGGCGAGAGGCGCGGCCCCCGGGACTGCGAGGACCAGCATTCACCACCAACAGCTGGGTCCTCTTCCTGCGTGAGCCGCGCTCCCTCCCAGTGCCACGCCTCCACTCTTCCAAATCGAACTTAAGCAAGCCCAATAACGCGCACCGCGGGTCGTAGCCCGGGGCGAAGCCTGGGCCAAGGGCGGGCCCGTTTTAGCCCGTTCTAGACTGTTAAAGGCTGGGCTGGGCCACCCCCCTTGGCCTGTGTATCCGGTAGGTGCATTATTGCAGTTCGACAACTGTCCTCCACCCATTGTGTATAAAACTTTCGCTTAAACATCACACTGTGACCACGGGGAGTAGAAGCAAGACTGCCATGGCTAATGCCCTGGTCACCGGTCCAATTGATCAATTCATTTCCAGAACAAATGACACTATCAATCTGAGCATATCCTTACTAGAGCGGAGGGTATCGCAAGAACTTGCAGCAGCCAGAAGGTCATCATTGGGCCCCTTGGCCTCCGCCCAAACCCCATTAAAATCATCCATAGCCTCTTCTACTTTACAACCTCAACCGCAGTCAAACGTCCAGGCAGATATCCACACATTACCGAAATCTATCGATCTTTCAGTTTCAAATCTTACATCTGACATCAAATCAGTTTGCGATTTGGAAAACACCCCCGATCTACAACTATTGCATTCCCAGGATCTGGTTACTCAAATCCAGCAAATAGGGGAAAAGGAGGGTGCTGTTCCTAAGCAAGGAAAAGATAAGATCATAGAAAACCTATTACCACCTAAAGCTACAACAACCCGTACAGACAGTCAACTTCTACCAAACATATGTGAACCTCCAAATGACTCTAATATCCATTCATTTATTCTAACAGATGTTGCCGCAAACCCACCCATTTCGACCACAGTTGGGAAAGTTTACAACCTAAGTAATGAAAATAACCAACTTTTGGACAGTTTTAGGGAAATACTCAAGTACCACCTCCAACCCCTTGAACGTAGCATAATGATTATTGAAAAACAGCTAGCAAAATTAACACAAAAACCTCTAATTCCACCAAGAGGGGGTCATCAAATTCTAGGAACTACCACCACTAATGCTAGCCCTTTAACTGCTGGTACCCAAGGGGTCCATAAAACCCGTGGAACAAACTTGCAAAAACCACAAACTTCTCAAGTCACACAAACAAATCCCAAGAATCCTCAATCCCAGGCTCCCCTATCCCGTAGAGAGGTGACTGAGAACAAGAATAGGACTGGGTCTGTTTCTACTCCCACCCAGCTTGCATCCCCCCAACCCTGTCTCACCCAGTTACCTCCCGTAAAGGTTACCCTTCCCCCAACACAGACGCCGATCCCACCAGTTGTACCACGGCTTCCCTTGCCAAATACATTTGGTGATGAGAAAAAGGGGCGCAGGCCAAGACGCCCGTTTCATCTTCCGCGCGAAGCATCCCCCTATACCGTAATTCTTACGGGTGTCCCTGAGCTACCAGATTCTGCCAAAGAACCATCCTGGTCCTTACAAAACAAGGTTTTACAGTGGCTAAATATTAACAGGCCTACACAATCGGCTTTCACCAGCAGAATTTCCACCGCACGAAGAGTCCCGTGGGTAGGGTCAGAACTAAAAACCATCCAGGGAGACTGTATAATAGTCAACTGCGAAGACCCAGCCACAGTAGACCATATCTGTTCCTGGCCAGCCCTAGCTATGAGTGGAGGGATAGACGCTTATTGTCTTTCCTTTTTCTATCCTCCAACGTACAATACCCAGTATTTGATGCCTCAAAACTGGGAACAACCCTTAGAGAGGGCTTGGAATTATGAGGAACCATGGCGCTCCCACAGAAACATCAATAGAGAATGGGAAACGCGGAACTGGCCTCCAATTAGAGAACATGTCCCTATGACAGGATGGCGAGGTATACCAACAAGAAACAGATATGACTGTCTGGAAATGGTCGATTGACCGCCAGCCACTCCATATATTAATAATCAGGTACAGAGGTCCATATCACCTTGTGAAGGTCTAGAGACACCCCGTGAGCGACCTATTCATAGCCCTTCACTAAACATTAACCGTATTACTGCTTCACGCTCTAGTGGTCAAACCCTCCTTTCTCATCGTTCCCCCTATATCTCAACACAAATAGCAGAGGAGGAACCTATAATCTCCTTTGATCCGTTAGGCATCATTCCGCACACAAACGATACAGACATTACAAACATAGTTCCAGTAGATCATCCCAAACCATGTAATCATTCTACTGCAAAGAACTTACAACTATCATTTTTATTTTGGAACATTGCAGGACTCCGCTCCAAAATAAAATCTCAAACATGGGTGGACAAAATAACAGAGAACCATGTCATCTGCTTTCAAGAGACATGGTCAACGGCCCCTGTCCATCTGGTGGGCTACAAAACCTTTACCATCTTAGCCACACAGGGCACGCTTGGCAGACCCAAGGGAGGGTTAGCGATGTACGTAATAAACACTCTTCCTCTGTCAACAATCACAACCTTAAAAGAGGAAGCATCTTACCAAATCTTACAAATCCTTTTTAAAAATAGTTTTGTTTATCTTCTGGTTAATGTGTACAATAACCCTTCGCAAACAGATTGCTCAAGGATGGTTAACGAAATTACCACTCTTTTAAAGCTCCAACTGAACAAGCTATTGTCTCATACTGTGTACATCATCTGGGGAGGTGATTTCAACACTCCTTTATGTCCTAACTTCAAAAACGGCAATGTGAACTGTGGACTGATCGATGAATTTAATAGCCCTTTGGCCCATTTTACTCATTCTAAAAATGGCTCTCTTTTCAACAAGAGCTTTTTTTCCCTAGAGCTGGACTATGCAAATCTACTAGTATACCCCCAACTCGATTTCGTTCCAACATTTCATGGCCGGGGTCTATTAAGCACAATTGACTTCATTCTATGCTCACAGAACTTAAGGGGCCAACTGAAAAAATTCTCTACTGGCACAGACGTCAGCAGCGACCATTTCTCAAATCAAATCCTAATACAGACAAAAATCGTTTCACTAGACATAAATACAAGAAGCCTCCTAACCCAAGAAACTCTAAAAATGGATAAGGTGAACGGTTTTTCTGTAAAGTGGGCAAAAATCGATCCGGAGGCATTAACAGCGCAGGTTATCAAAAAAGTTAATCCCTCTGTGATGGTCTGCCTAGACCCTAGCTCCTCGCCGGAATTGATCCTCAGTAGCTTTGATAGGATTCTGAGAACAATAAAGGAGGAACTAACTCGCACAAATTCACGCAAACCATTGACTGAGAGGTGGTTTAATCCTGGTTGCCGCAAAGCACTCTCAAACCTTAAGACAGCCCTGCGGACAACCCCCAGGAATCTCCCTGAGATTGCCAGCCTGAGAAAACTTTATAAGGACGAAAGGGCAAAACGCATTAAGGAAATTAAGGCGAATTTGTGGCTCCAACTCCACGAAAGCTGTCGAGCGAGGGATAGTGGTCACTTTTGGCGAGTGGTAAAATCTCCTTTTTTGTCAGATCTGGCATCTGTCCAACATCTTGACGTGGCAGTGACAGCGGAAGAATGGGTTGCACATTTCACGGGAATTTTTGGGGGCCCCCAACCAAGTCCAACAGAGGGGGAACCCTCTCTTCCACCACCACCTGTTTCTAATACGCACCCAATAAACATCTGCTTTGAACATGGTGAAATAGTCAGAGCTCTGAAGGCCTCCAAACAAGGAAAGGCCCCCGGACCGGACGGGGTTCCGGTAGACTTTTTTATCCATAACATCGAGCTTTGGTCTCCACTCCTCACCCAAGTACTGATAGCAGTAACAACAGTAGGCCTGATAGACTCTTGGTCATCATCAATTCTCCTACCTATCTTTAAAAAGGGAGACCGAAACGACCCGGTCTGTTACAGACCCATCTCCCTTCTGGACTCTATTGGAAAGGTAGTAGGTAGAATATTACTGGTGCGTCTTCAAGAATGGGCATCATCCAAGAAAGTTATAACTGACCTCCAATATGGGTTTCAAGCTGGTCTCGGGACCGTGGAACAAATCTTGAACCTTGTTCTTTTGACCGGAAAATATGTAAACGCCAAAAAAGGCCATTTATTCATAGTCTACGTTGATTTAAGTGCAGCGTTTGACTGTGTACAGCATTGTAAACTTTGGTCCATGCTCGAGGAAATGGGTGTTGATTCTGCACTTATTGTATTCCTGCACGAACTATACTCTAACGCTACGGCAAGAGTACGGCATGGGATCAACGGTGAACTTACCCCCGACATTCAAATCAGACAGGGGGTAAGACAGGGTTGTGTACTGGCTCCCTTCTTGTTTAACCTGTACACGAACGGGTTGGAGGCAGCGTTACTAGAGGGGAGCCAGGACCTCCCACAAATTAAACATCGTCCCATACTAACCCTTTTATATGCCGATGACTCTGTTATTTTTGCCAGGACTTTGACCCAGCTGCAAGTACAACTCAATAAATACTGTTCCTATATGGATTCCTTGGGCCTAAAAGTCAATATTAAAAAAAAAAGACTTTTGTAATGCACTTTGGCCAGAGAATAAAAAATCCTAAAACCATCTTTGTGAACAAAACCAAGCTGGATCGAACTAGTGCTTATCCCTACCTCGGAATTTTGATGGACGAAACTCTGAGCTGGCGGCAGCTGGTTGCAAGCAAAAAACTGCTTTTCCAAAGATCTACATCAGCCCTAGTCTCCTTTTCCAGGAAACTGGGAAAACCAGCTCCTCCGGAACTCCTTAAAATTTACTATGCCAAATGCCACAGTGTGGCCATGTATGGTGCAGGTGTCTGGGGTTATGGCTCAATCAACCCACTACAAACAGTAGAAAATGGCTTTGCCAAATACCTGTTGGCCCTTCCATCAAGTGCCCCAATCTATGCTTCATTAGCTGAACTAGGCATGGACTATATCACGGACACAATAAGATGTCATCCTATGCTCCTGTGGCACCGCATCTGGACTAATGAAGAATGCCACCTAACTCGATCTTTGATCATGGACTGTGTCGCCCTTGATAACTGGGAGAAAATATCTTGGCTAGTCTACATAAGGAACTTTAGCCGAGATATGGACCACAGTAATTACTTTCAAGATCCACCCTCAATTGGTGATATTTCAAGAAAAGAGCTTAAAAAACTGTGTCTGACTCATCTTAGAGCTCTACGTAGCACCATTGAATTGACTAAACCATCAAATTCTGAGATCTCAGCTGTCCAGACCCACCTGGGTATTCAACCTTATTTGATTTTTCATTTGAATAATTATGAAAAGTTTCTCCTTACTAGATTTCGTTTTAATCTTTTTTTCAGGTTAGTTACTTTTCCCAAAACTCATGACTGGTCTCATACACTTATCCCTTGTCCCTGTGATGATCTTTCAAATCAATCGACAATCCATGTTTTATTTTTCTGTAAATTTTATTCCTTTCCAAGAAAGGTCTGGATTTTGCCTGTCCTCAAACAGTAAACAGTAAATCCGCATTTTTGTCTCTGCAAACTCTGGAGTCAAGTTTTATTGCAAAGTATACTGCAAATTTTTTAAAATCCTGTATCATGTATCGACGCAATTATGAGTAATGGTATTTTGCTCTTAACTGTGACAGTCCCTAATCTGTAAATGTCCTTTTGAAAAATGTATTGAATGTTTTTAATTTTTTGTACTTTTTATGGTTGCAAAAACAGTGGCAATCGAATAAAAGTTTATGAAACGAAACGGATGTGACGGATGTTTGGTCAAACATGCCAAATGAAATATTTTTGACCATAGAAAACTGAATTGTGGAAGTCCAGATAAGAGGGAATTTTTCTATTTAGCACGTCTGCAACTCTTCAAGCCTTGGAGTAGTGAACCGGAATTACTTGGAGATTTCGACTGCTATGAAGCTTCTATTAATGCAAATAAAGATAGTACTCAGTGCACAATGTTTCCTATAAATAAATATATATATATATAATATATATTCACTGAAAAAACCATAGGTTATAGACCATATATAGTTAGGAATTAGCATTTACAAAACCTTAAAAATTCACTGAAAAAACCATAGGTTATAGACCATATATAGTTAGGAATTAGCATTTACAAAACCTTATTTTACTCACACAAAACCATTGAAATTCCATATATAGTTAGTTGCACTAACTATATATCGCGCACCCGCAATCCACTGCTGATGATGTCACATATTACATCATTCATGACATGGTCAGTGACATCACTGATGACATCACTGATGACATCTCAATTGACATCAAGAAATGTAAATAACATAGGGGCATATTATCAACATAGGCGATAAAATTATCGCTGCTTTTATCGGCAGAAATCTGCCGCTAAATCCGCTTTTGCGGCAGAAAACTGCCGCTAAAGCTGCTTTTGCGGCAGTTTTCTGTCGATAAAAGCCACGATAATTTTATTGCCTGTGTTGATAATATGCCCCTTAGTATGCTTGAACTACAGGGAGAAAGCATAATGAAGAAGTAGTGAAAGAGTGATGAGTCAGAGACAGTGAGAGTAATAGAGACGGAGTGAGTGAACAAGAGTGAGTAACTATGAGAACAGAGGGACTGAGAAAAGGAGTGGAAGGAGTAGAGTAAGTAAGTAATAGAGAAAGGAATGAGGTAAGTAGCAAAGGCAGAAAACTGAGGGTTAAAGAAATGAACCAGTGGAACTAATAGAAGTTAAATGTGATAGAAACCTAACGAAAAGAGTACAAAACATTTACCTTATAATTGTCGTTAACTTAGTCACTTGTTATTTTTATACTTTCAATCTGTGAAAGAAAGAACAAAAATTTGAAAAATATTAAAACATGTATTTAAAAATTAAAAAAGACAAGGGAAAAGATAGACAATCATCCAATTTTACAAAGAAATAAAGTTAGAGGCCTCCGCTTCTCCATGCCCCCTACACAGTCCTAAATATATACAGTTTAAACTGAGGGTATATTGTTGAAGATGAAGTGAGGCCTATCTTGCAACATGGTGCATCTTTTGCACTGCTGCTGCGTCACAAAAGTGACAGAACAGCGACGCAAAAGAGGCGCACGGCCATCATAAAACTACCCCTAACATTTTAAATGATTGTTTCTAAATGCTGATAAGTTGTGGCCTATCCACAGATTTGTTTCAGGTGAGTCCAACTCAGATTTACAGATGAAATTTAAGTTATTGAAGAGTACAGAGGAGATAATACATGAGCAGGCCTACCAACGAAGTGAGTCATGTCCAATGCACTCTTGAACAAACATCAGACCTCCTCTATCTCCTTGAACTGGCCTAAATCTCATCTACACAATGTGATTCGTAATGTTATGAAACACAGGTAATGTAATTGAAAAACGTGCAATTTTTTTTGCTCATTCCACAATCACATCACTTGTGTTTTTCCTTTGCTTAGGTATCTCATTGTACAGATGTAGTCTAGCATATGAAAGACTACGCAAAAGGTGAGTATTGTATGCAACAACTTTGACACTTACAGAAGCCTCAGCTTCTCCATGCCCCCTACACAGTCCTAAATATATACATTTTAAACTGACGGTATCTTGTTGCAGATGAAGTGAGGCCTATCTTGCAACATAGTACATCTTGTAAATCACTGCTGCATTATAAAAGTGACGGAACAGCAGCACAAAAGAGGCGCACGGCCATCATAAATCTGCCCCTAACACTTTAAATGATTGATTCAGGATGACGATAAGGTGTGGACTATCTAGAGCTTTGTTTGAGGTGAGGCCTACTCAGGGTTGCAGATGAAATTTAAGCTTGTTGAAGAGTACAGAGGTGATAATACATGTGCAAGCCTACCAATAAAGTGAGTCATGTCCACTGCACTCTTGAACAAAGGCCAGACCTCTTCTGTATCCCTGGACAGGCCTAAACCTCATCTGCACAATGTGATTCATAATGTTATGAAACACAGGTAATGTAATTGAAAAACGTGCAATTTTTTTTGCTCATTTCACAATCACATCACCTGTATTTCCTCAGCTTAGGTATGTCATTGTGCAGGTTTAGTCTAGCATATCCAAGAGTATGGAGAAGGTGAGGACTGTATGCAACAGAGCAATGTACATTACTCACCTCCCTTGACACTTACAGAAGCCTCAGTTTCTCCATGCCTCCTACACAGTTCTAAATGAATATCATAAATACAAAAAGGTACAGAAATATTATACATGTTAAATGGTTTATTTTTGCTGTTCTCAGAATGTATCAAATTTCACTAAAAACAGTGAGTTGAAGGTATTCATCATATAACAGCGGGGGAAAAAAAACACAATAAAAATGATTGTGTTTAAAAAACCCATATAACATATCCAATCAGAAATCAGAACTCCTCAAAAGTAACTTACTTTCTATGACGTCGAAGGATGTCCTATGAACAGCTTATACTCTGTTGTGCTGCTATTATTTTCTGCCCGCCACTTTCTGAAAGAAAAGCTCCATCATTTTGACAAATATGTTACATACAATAAATGACTTCTCGCTCTCTACCGCACATTTCCTCAAGGCCAAATCGTGTAAGAGCTATTTATAACACTTGGAATTCTTCTAAGCAAATCCCGTCATTTTCTTTTTCCGCAACTTTTAGAAAGAAAACGTTCAAGATCACTTTCACAATCCTGTACTAGTAATATCTCACCCTTCTTGCTCACTCATGTTCCACACCTCCACATTTAACTTTTTACTCTGTACTACACTTATCCTCAAGGCCATATAGTGTAGGAGCCATTAGAACCTCTTGAATTTCCTCAGAGCACATCCCGAGATTCTTTCCCTAAAATTTTGGTTGTAAAAACACCAGGTAAGAATTTTTAAGGTCAAAAGGCAATTTGTTTTTGAAAGTTAAAACAGAATCATTGCAGAATGACCAGCCGTTTCTAGACTTTAAATAAGCTGTGTAATGTCCTGATGTTGTTGAAGGACCGTCATGATATATAATTGCTGCAGTTACAAAAGTCCTTCCTGATATTGACAACTGTGAAGCCACAACATTTTTAATTAAAGTTGTCAATTTTGTTCCATCAGGCCTACATCGTTGGAACATTAAAATGACATACTGGCCATATGTTTGTATAAATAATGTGGACAGCATTCCTGACTTACATTGGCTACACTCCATGTTGTGATCGGCTGATTTTACTAGCTTATTAAAGGACACTGATTTACTGTCTGGCAAAGTTAAATATATAAATCTTTCTGAGTCTACACTACTAGTACTTGATACCCTACAATTCTCGCAGTCATGCTGCCATTGATAAGAAAGGCCAAACAGGTGATCTACATCTACACCTTCATCTTGCAATACATCAAGCATATACATTAAAAACTCCTGACAATCTTGCTGAATATTTTGAGAGAATTGCGTTTGACCTGAACATTTGTCTAACAGATTTCGAATTTCAGACACACTTTCTAATTTTGTTCTATCAGTGCTACATTTCTCTAACACAGAATTCAGCAAGCAACAAAAACTTTGATCCGAATTGATCACAATCTGTTGTTTTAAAGTTTCTAGAGAAAAGACAACATTAACCACTACATTAGCATAGCAGTTGACACCAGAACTATTTTCAAATTGAAAACCAACAACATCTTCAACAGAATCCTTTTTCTTTCTGCTTATAATTTCAGGTTCATCGACTTTTCGTCTTTTTGCTGGAACCTCCCTACTATTGGTCACATTTCTTCGTTTCCGGCCTACCACACGTTTCTCAAACAAAGGATATTGAGGCAAATGTGGCGCATACTCTCTTCTTAACCTATTGTATTCCTTAACACAATCTAGATCCGCACAAATGTTTGTGACATCACACTCAATCAAGTACAATCCCGATAAAGTTCTGACTCGTGACAATGCTACATATGCCATACCCTCCTTGAACACAGAACTGCCAATATTCACCAATGCACTGTCTACACTTAAACCTTGCGATTTATGGATTGTCACCTCATATGCCAAGCAAACAGGAAACTGCTTACGGCGAACATATAAGTCTTTTACAAGCAAAAACCTAGCAGAGCAACGACCAATTAGCTGTACTTCCTCAATGCCATCAAATTTAATTTTTAAAAATTCAATTCCATCTCTATTTCTGTATTTCACAAAATCAACAACATTACCCATTGATCCATTTACCAGACCTCTTTCAACATGTAAATTCCTTCTTAAAATTATACGGCAATTTAAGCACACATTCAGAGTCTTTTCAAAACCTGCAGTTTTAGATATAGTCTTCTCAAATGAATTCAATTTTGATTTCAAATTCTCAGACAAAATAATTGTTGATCCCATATGCTCTACTCTGTCAATACCTTCCAGTTTCACAATCTCTTGGTTTTCTAAATGCAACATTTTGTTGTTGAAGATGGCACATTCTGCAAGAGTTGGCATCAAACATATTCCAGATTTCTTCTCAGTAATTTTCTGAAAAATATTCTCAGGCACAACGTCTTGTTCTGGATACAAATTTGACAGTAATCGTGCATGTAAAGCTTCTTTCCCATGCTCGGTCACTTTTCCGATTCTAACATCTTGTAGAATATTCTTGTAATCTTCATCCTTCGCCTGACGCATATTTTCACGCAGTTCAGCATAATTGAAGTTTAACCATATATTGACGTTGCCAATGCTCCCTAGGCACTTCCTGGTATCTTCATGCGTGAGCATTTTGAACACAGGTTGTCCTTTCACTGGTGTCAGCTGCAGAAGATCACCGAAAACAATGATGTGTTTGTCACCAAATAACACATCATACTCTGTTTTGAGAACTTCTTGCATTCTCAAATGCACAAAGGCAAGCATGACATTGGAAACCATGCTTACTTCATCAATGATAAGAAGTTTCATTTTCCTCAACACTCTTGAAACTTCACAACAAGCATCTCCAGATAACTTGTGGTATTGTAATTTGTTATCATGCTCCACTGGCAGCATCAGTAGACGATGCAAAGTAATACCTTTAATGTTATGTGCTGCCAGTCCAGTTGGAGCGGTGACAACACAAGACAGCAAGGACTCAGTCCTTTTCTGCAAATAACATGAAATTGCTTTAATGAGGAAACTTTTTCCAGTTCCCGCTTCTCCACTCACGTACAGTCGGACAGGCTTCAACGACGTACATGAGCACTCTTTCTTCTCATGACTTAATCCATGATCAATTTGGTTGGTAACTTCGTCATATATTTTCTTCTGCTCAACGTTCAGTTGTCTTTCCAAGTCTTCTAAGTTAACTGCATCCTCCTGAGCATGTGCCATGGCTCTTTCCACTTCAATCATGGCAGTGGCAGCTTCATTTTCGATAACTGGTCCTCCTGGTGGATCCTGACTCAATGAAACAGAACTCTGACTGTCCTGAGAACTGTCTCTAGCAATCTCGGCTGCAATCGTTGCTTCCTGCTCGATTTCCGCATTCAACATTTCTAGATATTTGGGAAAAACAGGACATTCTATGGTCTCTTTGGCGGCATTGAAAGAGTCTTCGTAAGAGAGGAAATCTCCAAGCAGTTCCTCTTCTGCACGCCAAGGCTTGAAAAGTTGCAAAAGAGCTAAATAGAAAAACTCTTTTCTTTCAGGAGATTCACCACTCAATTTTCGATGATTTAACAATTGACATTTTCTTTGCTTGACCAGACATCCCTCACTTCCAATTACAGCATACACTCCTTTATCAATATCTTCTTTGATGTTCCTCTTGAATATGTAATTTTGCAGAACCTCATACAGACAAACATTCTCGAGGTGACTGCTTCTATTTAGATAATATGTATCCAACATGTTGGTCTTCAAAATATCTGTACTGTTTGGCTCCTTTTCCGCCAAATACTCAATTTCCCGTACAGGTTTCAGAACTCGATTACGCGTTGCAGCAAGACCAAGACTCACCCAAACGATACTCCTTGATTTGGCATAGAGACTTGCTGAAGACAACCGGTCAGAACATTCGTAAGCTCCGATTTCTCGATGCGACAACATCTTCAGACTGAAACTGTACAACTTCTTACTGAGGCTCTTTTCATGGGAAATGTCCTCCCACATATCCTTCAATTCTGTCTTTTCTTTTTTGGTGATGTAAGATGTCACATACCGAGCCACAGCCATACAGTTATCAGCCACAAACTGTATATCCATGTTAGCATTCCACATGGACAAAATCACTGGGTTGTAGTCGTTGATGTACTTGGACTCTACGTTCCTTTTCAAATTGTATGTATTTTTGGGTGATTTCTTCATCACATTATGTCGCAGCGAAGACATCAAACTGTTCACTCTTCCTTTAGAAATCACCGGTCGTGGAAAGGCGAAACGACATTTGGTGTAGAACTTGTCCTTGTTTCTGAATTTTCGACGACAGTACTTTCCGCAACGATGGCTTTGGAAGCGTAAAACTTGTTCTCTTAGGCTTTTGTCTTCCTTTGCCTTTGGAACAGCACATGTAGAATACTGTTCTATGAAACTCATCACTAAGTCATCTGGATCTGTTCCAAATTTGGGTGCATCTTTGATCCACAGCAGCATATGTATATGAGGAGCACCTCTTGCTTGGTACTCCTTCCTCCAGAAGAAATCCAACACCTCTCCAAGAGGTGGATTTTTCTTGTTCATGATGAAAGACATCATAGCTTCAAATCTATGATTGAAGTACCTGCATACATTCACTGGATCCAAAGAGCACAGTTCTCCGGATGTCTTCAATTCGATATTTTCAATGTTTCCATTTGCCTCTCGTAGAAATTCAAGTAAGTCTTCCCAGCCATACTCGGCACAGCTGAGAGTGAGGAACCATGTGGGAGTTCCTAAGTTCCTCAGCATACATTTTAAATCACCATGACAACGGTACCAGTACTCATTAGTACCACGCTGACACGCCATGAGATTAATCAGGTGAGAATCCAAAATACTGTCTTGCACATTGACTTTATCCATAAAGTCACTTGCCGAGATGTTTTGAATGTGTACACCACTTTTCAAGATATGGTTCACTGCATATGACAGTCCAGACAGATCGCTTTCAAACAGGAGATGAAACAAATAGGGAATGCATTGACGAAACCTAGGATCTTCTGCATACAATCGTAAAGTCCGGTATTCAGAAGCAGGAATTTGATCAGGTCACTCATCATTTCTTCCTCCTTGACCTGTTGGAAATAGCTGTGGGAAACACCGAGCTTCTAAACTTTCCTCCCAAACACTAACGGGACTCCCTTTGGCTTGTTTCATTTGAAACAACTCAATAGCATTCCCCATGACTTCCTTGGAATGCAAAGGATGAACACTATAATGTTCATATATTTCTTCATTTTTAGAGGGTTCTACTTTCTCAATTTGACCAGCACACAAATCGCTATCCTCTTCTTCACTTACTTCCTCTTCTGCAACATATACATTCTTGTAGTACTTATTGTTTTTCTTCAAATACAATGTTGCCTTTTTGACTTTCCTAACATCTACTAAATCTTGCCATATTTTCTTACTCTTTGTCGGAACCCCATTAACTAAGATAACCAAAGGTTCCTCTTCCACTTTCTCTACTCCAATTGTATTAATGTTTTTCTTCAAATCTAGAGGCAAATAAACAACTCTTCCCTTTAATCCTCTCTGTAAATCTGATGGAGGCAATTTCCCTGTCTTTGGCTCCATTCTTACAATAGCCTGAAAGGGATGGATACTTTGAATCAAAATAGATTCATAAGTATTTAAATCCTTCAATTCAGAAGGAATCTCAACCAATTCCAGATTATTATGAACCGCTCTGGCTGGCATCCGGTTTTGATTTAATTTGTTACAACAATAAGTACACACACGTTGATCCAATCCCAAATCAAAAGAATTTTCTACCATCAAGTATGTTGCAAAATCCTTCCATTCACTATTATTTTCCCTTTCACTTTTCGCATATAAATCCACTAACTTAGTCTGATTCTTATAATAAGTGCGTCGACAACACACACAAGTGAAATTAGGCCTCTCACTTGATTTCACCTGAAACGTGGCAATTTCCTTCTGAAAATTATCTGTACTGGAAACCTGTACACTATCTTCCACATTAACCTCTTCTTCTGGGTCAATTTCAACATTCTCCTCTTTACTTGTAAAGTAACAAAACTCAATTTCTTCACAAATCTTCTTCACATCTACTTCAGAACCATGCAAAAGAGCAGTGCATAATTGTTTAAGCATAATTGCTGGACTCTTAGCATAATACAACATTCTAACTAATTTCCTCACTTTATTATGATGCACTGCTAGCATCCTGAAATGATGAAAAACACTCAGGCATACTCTCCTGGAAAGACAAGCCAGTGAATGACCATGCAAACCTGTCACTTCCCTCACTCTGCAAGGATCTAATTCTTGCAACATCTTCATTTTCTGTTTCAAACTTTTCTTATTAAATGTCCGTACAAAATCACAAAGCAAATTGATGGAATCCTGTCGCACACTGCAAATACTACTACACTTCCAGGTGTACACAGGTCCCTTAGGACGTCTTCCTAAAACCTCATTACCTAACACCTCTTCTGCCTCTGTTGTCACAAGTTTTTCTTTTTCAACCGGACTACCATCTTTCACCTCATAAGCTCGACCACTGGTGTCAACTGCATGCACCAAATCATTATCCTGAAAGTAACTCTCCTCATTAAAAAATGCCTCAGAACTTGAACTATGCATCCATTCTCCTGAAAAAACTTCACAAAAATTACTACGATTAACTGTTCTCTTCCATCTACTATTTGTTTTTAAATCATAAATTACCTTGTTTAGTTTCCTAATTCTATTGATTATCAAAATAAATAACTTTCGCTTAATTTCAAAAGCCTGATCAATAATTTTCTCAACTTTTTTTTTTCTCTTATAAAAAACCACTTTCTGTTGACCTTTCTTAATATTTTTTAACAAATTACCAATTATCCTGTTGCGGAACATTCGTCTACGAATGTCCCTAAACTGATTTTTCCTTCTACTACCATGCACAGAGTTATCTCCTGCTCTACCAGTATTATTTTTGTTTGGCCTTTCCTTTCCGTTTAAATTGGCTCTCTTTTTCTGGACTAAAACTTGTTCTGTAGGTATACTTTTGTTTCTACAAATGTTTCTAAGGAATGATTTTGTTCTCTTACCCGGAGCTTTCTTGGTGACTTGACCAGATTTTATTGTAGAGGACTGCTGCAAGCATTTACTAATCTGCTGTCTTTGACGTTTTGTAACCTTTCGGATTCTATCCTTAGACGGCATTGTCTAATTTCGAAATGATCTGCAGTTGAATCTGTAGTAAAATATAATAAAAAATGTTATTAACCACTATTACCAAACAGTAAATCAATAACAGTCGTCAAAAAATTAACATACTAGTTATAAATTCTACATACAATAATTTTTAGTGCATTATGAAAATTAAAACTCACAAATAGTTGCAAAGAAATGGAATGCTTCTACATGTGACCTGTGATCTTTTATATGTGAATCTGAACTAATATTATTAGTATATTTTACTATTTCATTAAAGACACTTCACACAATTTGTTTTTGAAGTTGTATTTCATTTTTAATAAAACGGTTTACATGGTTACTTTTCATTTCGAGTAACTTACATTTATTTTTAAAAGTCTTTATAGGTTAATAGGCTCGAGCAGGTCAGATGCCCACCCTATGTCATACAATTCTGACAAATCAGCATCCTCATCAACTACTTCATCATCCACAGGATATAAATCATCCAAGGGATCTACTTCCACTGACGTTTCAATGACAAGTTCAATGATAAGATCGAGATCAACAGATTGCTCATTATCACTCATGCTTGATGTTGTCGTTATCTTTAACCTTTTCAGCGCGACCGCGATTCCCCCTCCGGTGCTGGGCCGTAATAAAAACGGGTGTGGTCGTGACGGAACGGTTCCGTCATGAGCACAGCTCAACCGTAGCTCATGACGGAACCGTTCCGTCATGAGTATGGAAGGGGTTAAAGAAAGAGAACAACAATGAGATGTTGCAGAGTAAGAGACAAATATCAGACACTATAATAGTAAAATTGTTTACCAAGAGTAACATTTTGCAGATATTATTTAACCATGTCCAGCGATGCTGAGGAGGTGAGGCCTATGTCCAAGTTTTCAGTGAACAAGACTCATCTGTTCTTAACCTTTGATAACCTCACCAACACTGTGTCCCCTGCTAATACTTAAATTTAAAGGAGCAGATTTATGTTAAATGGCTCATCCCCAGGGATGCACCAGTTAACGTGCGCCACTGCTCTGCCACCCATGATGTACCACAATTACAATGCAGAGCACCATTGAGCAAAAATAGCACAGATGCATCACGCATCTGTTCCACAAAAATGGCGCATTGCAGGAATCACGTCATAAACGCGACATATCTACTGCAATTCACAGGGGCAAGCCACACATTGCATGGTGCATCTCTCCTTAGGCCTGTTTCAAACAGGCGTAAAGATTTGATTCAGCAATGCCATAAAGGTGACTCAGTGAAATCTTCTTAATTTTACTGTGTTAGTTTTACAGGGCTTTCATGCAAATGACTGCCCACCCTGCAACAAAACGCCCACATGAAACCTGACGCACGTTTCATGTGGGGCAGGACTTTACAGCATGACACATCTTCCTTGATGCTTCAAGTTGTAAATATGTCACAACATAGCGCATCTTTTGCTCCTCCGCTGCGTCACAAAAGTTTGAGGTGAGGCCTACTCAGGGTTGCTGATGAAATTTAGGCTTGTTGAAGAATATAGAGGAGATAATACATGTGCAGGCCTACCAATGAAGTTAGGCCTATCTTGCAACATGGTACATCTTGTAAATCACTGCTGCATTATAAAAGTGACGGAACAGCAGCACAAAAGAGGCGCACGGCCATCATAAATCTGCACCTAACACTTTAAATGATTGATTCAAGATGACGATAAGGTGTGGACTATCTAGAGGTTTGTTTGAGGTGAGGCCTACTCAGGGTTGCAGATGAAATTTAGCCTCAGTTTAATACTTCTCAGTTCAATATTTATTTGAAGAAGCAGACACCAATATGACCTTCTCATAAATGTGATTTTCTGGTCTAAATTTGAATACACAACACAGGTCCTATGTAGAAGCACACCCTATCAGTACTTAGCCAAGCACACATGGGGGTGTATTTACAAGGACCTTGCACCACGGGGAAATGTCTAAAATTAAAATGGGAAAAATAACATCAAAGGGACTCAAAGACCTTGTAAATATGCCTCAAGCAACCTATGAAACTCTAGCAGTACATATCAAGAAACCTAATTGATTTAAAAAAAAAACGTTTTTAAATCTATCATGTAAAACAATGATATACCTACATGCATGGGGAAGTGACTTAAAATGCCCTAACACACAAGAAAGCGTTTTTTTTAGGCCCTTGCGCCTTTTTTTCCATCACTTTTAACATGGCTATGTAACTCAAACAATCAAAATCTAAATTTGCCAAGCACACATGGGGGCGTATTTACAAGGACCTTGCACCACGGGGAAATGTCTTAAATTAAAATGTGAAAAATAACATCAAAGGGACTCGAGGGCCCGATGTAGGTAGGACTTATTTACAGATTTTTAATTACCGAATTTTACCGATTCGGTAATTAAGAATCGCTAAATAAGAAGGGGGGTATGTAGGAACATCCAGATGTTCCATTTACCGAATCGGTAAATATCTGTATTTACCGATTCGGTAAATACCGACCGGTAATGCTCCATTCATTCCTATGGGCTTTGA
Source organism: Lissotriton helveticus (assembly GCF_964261635.1). NCBI lineage: Eukaryota > Metazoa > Chordata > Amphibia > Caudata > Salamandridae > Lissotriton > Lissotriton helveticus. The sequence goes on along the minus strand of NC_136059.1, from coordinate 1,502,217,700 downwards.
AGCCCATAGGAATGAATGGGGCATTACCGGTCGGTATTTACCGAATCGGTAAATACAGATTTTGACAAGGGTGCAGGGGGTGTCACTTTGACACCCTCTAGCACCCCCAAAAAAGGTTCGGGTGCCATGTGGCAGGCATACCTGCCCTAAGGGCAGGTCTGCCTGTCATATGGCACAGGTGTGCATGCACACATGTGCATGCACACCTGGGGCCCGATGTAGGTAGGACTTATTTACCGATTTTTAATTACCGAATTTTACCGATTCGGTAATTAAGAATCGCTAAATAAGAAGGGGGGGTATGTAGGAACATCCAGATGTTCCTTTTACCGAATCTATAAATATCTGTATTTACCGATTCGGTAAATACCGACCGGTAATGCTCCATTCATTCCTATGGGCTTTGAAGCCTTATGGTCTTAAGTCATATGGCACAGGTGTGCATGCACACATGTGCATGCACACCTGAATCGGTATTTTAACATCAAATTCAATTTGATGCTAAAATACCGAATCGATAAGGCTTGTGGGACTCAGAAGAGTCCCACCTACATACCAAATTTACCTAATCGGTAGAAATACCGATTCGGTATTTTACAGAATCGGTAAATTTACCAATCGGTAAATAAACCGATTCTGTGAAATATGTGTCCCTACATACCAAAGCTCAAATACCGGTCGGTAACGGCCAAAAATACCGATTTTCGGCCGTTACTGACCGACCTACATCGGGCCCTCAATTGCTTGTTAATATATCCCAAGCAACCTATGAAACTCTAGCAGTACATATTAAGAAACCTAATTGATTTCAAAAAACGTTTTTAAACCCATCATGTAAAACAATTATTCAACCATATTCATGGAAAGTGACTTAAAATGCCCTAAGACACATGAAAGCGTTTTTTTAAGGCCCTTGCACCATTTTTGCGTCACTTTTAACATGGCTATGTAACTCAAAGAATCAAAATCTATTTGTAAAACACTTGACACAAAGCAACATTTTAAATACACAACTTTCTTCTTAATTTTCTCCCTAAAGCATACTATTCTCTATTTAAATTAAATGAATCTTTTCTCACCTTAGCAAATACTTTTTGAGTTTGAAAACAGTCTCAGACACACACCAATTTGTCTTCAGAAGAGCAAAGGGTATGCACTCCAGAGATTGCAACCAACAATGGCACACAAATGCTATAATTCATCACACATATCTCTAATGTCACCCAATCAAAACTGTTCCCTCACTTTTTTCAAATCAACACCCTTCCCCCTTCTGCCCTTTCTGCCTTTTTTCCATAGCAACCACCTCCTGAAAGACCTCTGGTGTTTGAAAGTTCACACAACAATGTTTCAATTGAACTCTGAACTCTCAGTGCACCTGTGTATCCAGTGCAATCTTTCATAAAATGATTTTTTCTTGACCATTCAAATTACATCTTTCAAAGAACTCATCCATGCTCCCTAACTTTCTGTTTTCAGCAATCAAATCCACAGTTTTTTTCATTATAAACTCTTATTTTTTCAACTGCCATTTCATTCCCACACTTCATCTAACTGCAGCAGAACCTTCTCTCACCATGTTTTTTGTCTGGATTGTTGGACATAGTTACATCTACTGGGCTCAAAGGTATGCTGATAACAGAAATTTACCTAACCTCAATTTACAAAATGTGGAAATCAAGTGGATTGGCCACAGAGGATTAAAATGTTACCAATTGATACCATTGGTGAAAACCTTTTTGCATTTGCCAAAACCTGACCTGTTAATTGTGCACTGTGGAGGAAATGACTTGGGCACTTTGACTGGGGTAGGTCTGGAAATGCTTTTAAAGGACACCTTTGACCAATTGATGGCACTTTTTCTTCAAACTGCCTTGGTATATTCAAATATATGCCAAAGACAGAAATGGAGGTGGTCGAACCAATTTTGTCCACAAATTGAGAAATCGAGGAAGCATGTAAATAAGTCTGTTTCAGCTTACATTAGAGACCATGGAATGGGCTGCATTTACAACAATAACTTGCGTTACTACATGCAAGATATCTACAGAGGAGATGGAGTTCACTTCTCAGATGAGGGGAACAGAGTTTTCATCCTGAATTTAAGACTATGTATTGGTACCTACTTATAAGTGCCTAAATGTACCACAGACCCAAAAGCTCTTCTCAGAACTACCCTAACTATGATCACTATAAACAAATTTGAAATGTAACTTTTTTTCACTAATTTTCACAATTTACGCTTTCCGGATCGCTACCCGGTACGCGCACCGGACGCAAACCGTGCAAAAATTTGAAAAAAAATGGGGTTTTTTTCGCACATATGGGCCTCCTCAGCCACCCTCAGAAAACCTAGGGGGTCAGGATACGTCTACCATGCCCCCTTCTACCCATTCTGAACATTATTTGCCCTCCATCTTGTATCTCAATTCTACCGAAACACAAAATGGAGGACTCCCGTAACACTGCCGGTTCGCGTACCGGGGCGCGCAGTGAGAAGCGATCGCATAAAAAAGGTGGGAAAGTAATTTACAGAAAAACCACTGGAGACACTTTCACCAAATATAGATTAGCTCATACTACATACCAATCCCTACCATTTTCACAAATTTGGTTGGAATTCCATTTAACCATTTAGCCTGCAGACCTCTCTAAATTCCCTGAGGTAAATTACTTCACAAAACACATCTGAAGTGTTGGAATTGACAACCAATTAAAATGTTACTTTCATTTTCTACTTTTTTTTACCTGACATTTGAATGGTTATGTACCTGAATATATATAAAGAAAGAGAGAGAAACAGCCATTTTGACTACTACTTCCTGAAGTACATTTCAATAGCATTTTTACCTTTCTGTAAAGTAAGTTGATAATTTGTAAGGAGCACTTTAAGTTAATTTGTAAAAACGTTTTTTGATAATTATTTACTGTCCCCCTGCTATAGTTATAGATACAGATAGGCTCCTCTTTTATATTTATAGATTGACTTAGGCGTCTCTGCTATAATTATGAATTTACTTACACTTCTTCACTGGCACTTTTTTATATTTCTACTTCCTGCCTGTTACCATACACTACCCAAAGTTAACTTCACTGTTAAAAAATTAGAATTACTTGTCTGAACTTAAACCCAACAGTGCCCTAACTCTTCTGATAAAGTTATTTTTTATGCTATTTACAGCAAAAAAATGGAAGGGGAGCACGAAAATATCAATGTTTCCTTCGACATTACATCTGAGGAGATTTTAAATGAAGAATTTTTAGATGAAGATTTTATGGATCAGTCTTTGGATGAACAATTTATTGAACGCTTACAAGACATAGAAACATGCATGTTTGAGGAGATTCCAGATGATGTAATACTGGAAGTTTTGTTGAACTATGAAAATTCTGACCAATACATTTTTATTTAATAATTAAAAATTGTTTGAGACATTATTCATTTTTATATCTAATTCATGAAGTACAACCAAAATAAATAAATAAATAAAAAAAACAAAAAAAACAACAAAACGAACAATCAATAAAAAAAAACAAAAAAAACAACAAAACGAACAATCATTAAACATACAATATTTGAAAAGTCTATCATTCTTTTTTCCTCATAGTACGCTCCCCGGACCGCTTTCCGGTGCGCGTACCGGGCACACCCCACGCAATATATATATATATATATATATATATATATATATATATATATATATATATATATATATATATATATTACCTACTGGCGGTCGCCAGTAGGTATATATAGTTAGGATTTTTTCTCTATGGGATTTTTGAAAATTCTATGTCTAATAACTTTGGCGTTTGTGGACGGAATTGGCTGAAATTTTCAGGAAAATGGAACATTTTGTTTCTGAGCAGCCCCTGAAAGTTTGGGGGGGGTTCGTCAAGGGGGGGCCGAGAAAAAAGGGGGGTCCCAAAACGTGTTTTTAACATTGAGTTTTCCATAGGGCGGTTGGCCTCACTTTTAGCCCGAACGGCTGAATGGATTTGCACGAAACTTGGCAAAATTGTAGGGACTGGTAGCCCGATGTGCCTTTGCTAGGTCTCAATATATGTGCTCCAGTGGATTTTGAGAAATTAACATTCAAAAAAAGATATATATCTGTAACAGCGGACCAGGCAGCGCTCCGGTTCGCGGACTTTACGCGTTGCGGAGCTTTGTGAAGCGAAGCTGATTGGTTCTCCGGCGTCTGTAAACATTCCAAACAGTCCGTAGCGGCCGCCATCTTGTCTCTCGGTAGGATCGAGAGACAAGAGGAGGCCAAAGCGAAGGGGCAAATGACCATAAGGGGGCATAGTAGATCCTCCCTGACCCTCTAGGTTTGATGTGGAGGTTTTAAAAGGGCCCCGCGGGGCAAAAAAAAAATAATGATAATAATCGAACGGCTGAATGGATTTGCACGAAACTTGGCAAAATTGTAGGGACTGGTAGCCCGATGTGCCTTTGCTAGGTCTCAATATATGTGCTCCAGTGGATTTTGAGAAATTAACGTTCAAAAAAAGATATATATCTGTAACAGCGCTCCGCTTCGCGTACTTTTCGCGTTACGGAGCTTTGCGAAGCTGATTGGTTCTCCGGCGTCTGTAAACATTCCAAACAGTCCGTAGCGGCCGCCATCTTGTCTCTCGGTAGGATCGAGAGACAAGAGGAGGCCAAAGCGAAGGGGCAAATGACCATAAGGGGGCATAGTAGATCCTCCCTGACCTCTTAGGTTTGATGTACCATTTTGCCAAGTTTGGTGTAATTCCGTTCAGCCATTCAGGCTGTAGACGTATCTAAATGTCCTATGGAAAATTGCATGGGGAAAACACATTTGAAAGTGTTGAAATTTAGAACCAATTAAAATGTTACTTTGGTTTTGTATTTGTGTGTGATGAAAGTTAATTGGTTATGTATATATCTAAAATGAGAGGAAACCACAGCCATTTTGTGATACTACTGTCTGAGGTACATTTGTGAGGAATTTTTGGTGGTCAATTGCTGGTGTTTGATTTACACAGTACTAACACTTCTCCTACTTTTAAAAAGGTGAGTTGTTAATTTGTAAGGGGAACTATGTTGTACACTTGAAGATAATTTGAAAAATGTTTTCTGTTATTTATTTACATTCCTTCTGTTATACTAAATACTTGATAAAGTTAGTTTTATATTATGTATTACTAAAAACGATAAATGAAAGTGATTATTTTTTTCTGCAATTTACAGCAAGCAATTTCAAAATAAAATGGCTCACAATGAAGAGACCGTGGCAATTTCTTTTGAATTATCCACTACATGTATTTAAATTGAGAGCACCAATAATGAAATATTGTCACAAGGAGGAGATGACTTGAATGATTTTTTTGATCAATCTGTTGATGGCAAATTTATCGAATGTTTGGAGACCATAGAGTTAGAAGAATCATCATTGCAGACTTTTCATGAGGAGATTCCAGATGAGATGATTGAAGAGGAAATTCCTGATGAGGACATGTTACTAGTTCTTTAAAATTTTGAAAATTCAGAAGAATAAATTTATATTTAGAAATCAAAAATTGTTTGAGACATTATTCATTTTTATTTTTAATTTATGAAGTTGTAGCGAAGTGATTGTAGTATAAAATGAGACTTATAGTATAGAGTGCAACATTTTTATGTTACATGGTAAGTTTACTCATATTTACTTCCCTTCTCCCACTATATTATCTCCAATGTGTATTTGACATCTCTTCTTCATCTCCGGCCTCCTTTCTCTCACTGTCTGTCTCTGATGCATCTTATCGCTGCCATTTTGTGTAATTACAGAAGAGAGTAAAAAAAAATAGTTCGGAAGGTGAAAAGGGGGCAAAGTAGAGTACCCCTCACCTCCTAGGCCTTCTCAGGCGGTCCCAAAAGGATCAGTTTCTGCTTTCCTGAGAGATTATGGTATGAGTTCCATATACCACAATAACTTGCATTACAACATGCAAGATATCTATCTCCTATTACCAACTTTTGGAGATATTCGCGCTAAGCGCGAATATCTCCAAAAACTAACACCTGCCCTGAGCAATTCTTAGCCATGTTATCCAATGGGAGGTGGATAACATGGCTAAGAGCATTAGCTCGGTAATGCATGAATATCGCTGACTTTTTAGCGATATTCATGCATTGCGGCCGTTTTTTATCGCATTTGCGATAAACCTTGATAATAGCAAGGTTTATCTTCGATAATTTCTGACGATGCTTAGCGGTAAAAAATTCGTTGCTAAGCATCGTTAGCGATAAATATCGCTTAACTTTGGTAATATGCACCAACGTCTGTTAACGTTCGATTCGAAGGAAATGAGGAAGTGTTGAAAAACATTGTCTGCGCAATCTTGCCTTTTTTGAAATGCCACACTTTTGTCGTGCACGGCAGCCATTTTAGATGCCTTGACCAGACCCACTCTCTGCACGCTGTCGATCCTTAGCATGGCTCCCCACCTTCGCAAGCATCTTCCCCAGGCACTGGTCACCCCCGCTCTCTGTGTTATGCATGGGCAATAAACCTCCCCCCATCTGCGCTGCTCTTCCTTGAGAATCACACTCTGTGCCCGCCCGACACCTCCCTTTCGCCCTATTCACTACCGCACCCTCTGACACTCCTCTTCCTCTGTGTCCGATTGTCCAGGCTATCAACTAGCCCTGCAGATGTAGTTTATGGCCCCAGCTGTAAAGAATCACCCCTCTTCAAAGGAGTTATAGTAGATCAAGGCCCACACCCGATGAGATCCGTCACACCACACGTGTTCCTACTATCTGAAAACCATCCTGTATTGTGATTGGGGAGGGGAGGGGACCGAGCCTGAAGCGGAAGATTCCAGGGATGACTCTTTGTACATCAAAGTTTTTACAATTATGTGTCATATTAAAAATATATAGCACTCCAACAAAGTAGTAGGATTATAAAACTTTAATAACTTATAAATATATACAACAAAACAAAAACAGTAAAAACATTTAAACAACGAAGAGACCGTGGCAATTTCTTTTGAATTATCCAATACATTTATTGAAATTGACAGCACCAATAATGAAATATTCTCACAAGGAGGAGATGACTTGAATGATTTTTTTGATCAATCTCTTGATGGCGAATTTATCGAATGTTTGGAGACCATAGAGTTACAAGAATCATCATTGCAGACTTTTCATGAGGAAATTCCTGATGAGGACATGTTACTAGTTCTTTCAAATTATGAAAATTCAGAAGATGTTGCCTGGGTGCCGCACTGATTTGGGTATCCGGCGTGGGGCGTCCCGGGGGGTGGATTGTCAGTAGCGGTCTGTTGTGCGAATAGTTCCAAGGCAGCAGAAAGCGCTGAAATCTGGATGTCACGAAGGTGATGTCTAGTAAGTTGCCGCCCAGCAAATAACGGCGTGGGGCGCCGCGGGGGTGAGTGAGTCCAGTAGGCACCACAGCTATACTTATCGGCATTGCAGAATTACTGCTGGGGACAATGCCTGTGCTGTAGCAGGGTCACAGCAGAAACAAAAAGGATTCTGTTGAAGATGTTGTTGGTTTTCAATTTGAAAACAGTTCTGGTGTCAACTGCTATGCTAATGTAGTGGTTAATGTTTTGTTTTCTCTAGAAAATGTAAAAGAGGGGGAGGCAGTCCATAGTTCCGGTAAAAGGGCAAAGGAAAGGATCGGTGGTTTGAACTATCAGTCAAAAAGGGGAGGGGGTGCAACAATTTTTCCTACCGGGTCACACTGTGCTTTCACCGGAACTGAGGTCTGCAGGATTCTAGTCATTCAAACTGAGGCTGGTGGCAGCATGGGAGCGCCGAAGTCCCGCGGATACAGTTTCGTCACTCCACGGGCGATCATGGCAGTCATTCCCCATTGGGTCTGTCTGCGGGGGTCGGAGACTCTCGCGGCTCCTCTAGAATCTTCAAGGTCGTGGAGGACTACGGTGGTGGAGTCAACCAGTGTCCGGGCCATTTCTTTATGCTGGGCCCGCTCTTGCCAGGTCGACCGCCATTTTGAGAGTTCGGTAGCTACTGGCGATCGCGGGGTCAAATGAGCGGACGGGCTCCACCCTGCCGGGCGAGACGTTGCAGCATCGCCACAGTGGAAGAACCCTTTTCCGGGCGCCTGGAGCGCTGAGGGTGCAGCTGGGAAGCCTCCACCTGGGGAGGCGGGAGAGGCCTGTTCGCATCGTCTCTCCCTCCCAGTGCACCCCACCGCGTCTCGCTTGACATTTGTTATGGCCGGACCAGGCGATGAGGATGAGGGGGGGGGGGTCGGAGGCATGTGCAAGACATCCCCCCCCAGTGTTGTCGCAGCCATTATAAAAGAAAGAAGAAATGTCCCGTCCGTCTTTTGGCCGCACCTCCGGTGGATGGCGGCCGGACGCCCTTTGCTCTGGCCCCATGAACGGGTTCCTTGGCTCATCGGCTGCAGTCGGATCCCGTCGGCCCCAGCCCCCGGCCGTTGGTGGCCGGACCGGGAGAGAGTGTGGAGGGACAACCTGCAACTCTCAAGGGCCACCGCGGCCGGACTGGGAGAGAGAGGGTCGGGTCGAGGACAGGGACATTCCCCCCCTGAAACTCTCCAGTGTTGTCAATCCCCCTGGCCGGGTCCCGCTGGCCTCGGCCTCTCCTCCGGCTACACCCTACGTGATGATCTCCTGGCCGAGGCGTGGCAGCAGGACCCGCCTTATATGTGTTGCTTCCGGCTGGGCGTAGCCGAAAACCTGTTGCCCTTTGGAAGTTTCTAGAATGGGGCGGATGTCTGCTGACTTCTATCTTTCCCAGTTTGCCGTTATTTGGCCGTGGCAGGCGGTGGGACAGACACGTTTTGGGGCAGTGAGGGGCGATGTTTTCAGGTTTCTTATTACGGGCTTACTTCTAACGTTTCTTGTTTCTAGGACAATAATAGGTTTTATCATTACGTATTGTTATCGTTTCTTTGTTTGTTATTTAATAAAAAGTTCATCAGTGGCCTACTGATTTTCGTTTTCCTATTCTTTTCTTTCCAGGTTGTTTCATGCTAAAGTTTCTGTTAACAGGATACAGTGATCACTTCGTTATTATTGCATATGTCCTTTTCACTAGGGGTGCTCTCTGGTCGGGCCAGATGACCTATCTCTAGTAAATGGTCCGGGTGAAACAGGTGCATCAATCAGTGGGGAGTAGATAGGCATGACAGATTACAACGGGGGAGAAAGGTCCGCATTACGTACCCTTTCACTACTTGCAAAGATTTTCCTACGTTTATTTGCAAACAGGGAATACCTCCAAAAAGAACTAATTCCCAAACAGTCAATGTTCGGACAATCAATCAATCAATGAGGAATGAAATAGGTACGACGTGTTAAAGGCTTGCGTTACCTACCCTTCACTATCTGCAAAGGGAGAGAGAATATTCCTATTCTTCCTCGTTTGCAGGCAGAGAAGATCCTTAAGAGAACCAACTTCGAACAATTCAATGCTCGATTCAAACAATCAACAAGGGGTACTGTGAACACAAATGAACGCCGCTTATGTACATACACATTGCTATTTTCAACAGGTTGTTCCTAATGTTTCTATTTTAGCGAGGTCAAAAAGAGATCCCATTAGTGGCCTACTGATTTTGCTCGATTCCTTTTGTTTTTTTACACGATTTTTCGCTATCTGCAAAGACTAAACAGAGTATTGCGACTCTGTGCTTGTTTGTAAATAGAGAATGAACCAAAGAGAACAATCAATCAAATGGAGAGAGAAGCAGGCACGACGGATTACAACGGGGGCAAAGGCCTGCGTTAACTACCCTTCACTATCTGCAAAGAGAGAGTACTCCTAATAGAAATGGGGGGTGGAGGGAAGCATTCAAAGCAGATCAGTGTGCATAAACACGAAAATGTTTTTACTTACCACGTACTTGACATTCGACAGTGTATGATATTTGCTATTAAAAAACCATTGAAATTCACTGAAAAAACCATAGGTTATAGACCATATATAGTTAGGAATTAGCATTTACAAAACCTTGAAAATTCACTGAAAAAACCATAGGTTATAGACCATATATAGATAGGAATTAGCATTTACAAAACCTTGAAAATTCACTGAAAAAACCATAGGTTATAGACCATATATAGTTAGGAATTAGCATTTAAAAAACCTTATTTTACTCACACAAAACCATTGAAATTCCATATATAGTTAGTTGCACTAACTATATATCGCGCACCCGCAATCCACTGCTGATCATGTCACATATTACATCATTCATGACATGGTCAGTGACATCACTGATGACATCACTGATGACATCTCAAATGACATCACTGATGACATCACTGATGACAACATCCAGTGACTGTATGTTTCTGTAAAGTTAAAATATGTCTTACATATTGAAGAATGAGTGGATGTATAAGTGTCTGGATGAAGGATTTAGTAGGTGCGTGACTGACTGTATGAGTGAGTGATTAAATGTGTCTCACTGAATGCATGGGTTAGTGACTAAACTGTCTTAATTTGTGCATCATAATGTCTGTTGTGATGTAAACTGCTGCATGTGTTGATCATTAGCTATACGAGAGGCTATATGTGTTATTGATTGGTTGCCCAAATATTTGTATGGGAGATTGAGTTTGTGTAGGGGTGGCTGGGAGGTGTGTGACTCTGTGCATAGATGTGTGAGCAGTTGATTCACTAGGTGTATGAGTTCAAGAGTGCATGTGGAAACAGCTACATGGGCAGTTGACTGTGTGCATGAGTGTATTGATGAGTGAATGGATATCTCAATGCTACATGTCATAGTAAGTACATATGTAAAACACAGTACATGTGAGAGTTGGCATATATAAATAACTGTGCATGAGAGCCACTGAATGTGTGAGTGGTTGTATGGATCATTGTGAACTTGTATCAGGGATTGTATAAGAGAGTAAATATGTGTTAGTATATGTTTGAATAAGTAAGGTGTGTATAACTGTATAGTTGAAGAAATGGAGGTGAGATTGTTTATTTGCATGACTGACTAGGTGTGTGAGTAACTCCATGGATGAGTGACAGTGTGTGAGTGTCTGTATACACTGAGTGTATCTAAGGTTATATTAGAGTCTGAAGAGGTTTATCGTATTAGCACAAGAATGATGTCAAATGAGATGTCATCATTGATGTCATCAGTGATGTCATTTGAGATGTCATCAGTGATGTCATCAGTGATGTCACTGACCATGTCATGAATGATGTAATATGTGACATGATCAGCAGTGGATTGCGGGTGCGCGATATATAGTTAGTGCAACTAACTATATATGGAATTTCAATGGTTTTGTGTGAGTAAAATAAGGTTTTTTAAATGCTAATTCCTAACTATATATGGTCTATAACCTATGGTTTTTTCAGTGAATATATATATATATATCCACACAAACAGGTTGCCCCATGTGAAGACGCCACTAACCAGGGAGTTTAAGCACCTTTAATTGCAGACTTCAGCTTTACAGAGTCGCAGTCTCCCACCAAATTTCATCAGCAGCCCAACGCGTTTCAAGCACTCCTGTGCTCTTGTTCACGGGCGAAATGGAGAAGGGAAACAGCAGTCCTTCAATGGGGAACACCTGATAACTTCACCAAGTCCCGCCCCAGTGGGCGTGTGCCTGCAAGGCATGCTGGTACTTGGAGTTCCCTTGAGTTTGACCCTCGTGGGTGCCGCCGCCTCTCTCCCAGTAATCCAAAATAAAAACCCCAGTGGGTTCAGAGGGAGCTGAAACATACCGCCATGCTGACTTGTAGAATGTCTCACAACACGGCTGTCCCTGGTTCCAACGTGTTTGAGGTTGCAAACACAGGCTCTGCACTTCGCAGCAGGGCGTCTTCGCGACCGAGCCAGCCGCCACAAAATCCACACAAACAGGTTGCCCCATGTGAAGACGCCACTAACCAGGGAGTTTAAGCACCTTTAATTGCAGACTTCAGCTTTACAGAGTCGCAGTCTCCCACCAAATTTCATCAGCAGCCCAACGCGTTTCAAGCATTCCTGTGCTCTTGTTCACGGGCGAAATGGAGAAGGGAAACAGCAGTCCTTCAATGGGGAACACCTGATAACTTCACCAAGTCCCGCCCCAGTGGGCGTGTGCCTGCAAGGCATGCTGGTACTTGGAGTTCCCTTGAGTTTGACCCTCGTGGGTGCCGCCGCCTCTCTCCCAGTAATCCAAAATAAAAACCCCAGTGGGTTCAGAGGGAGCTGAAACATACCGCCATGCTGACTTGTAGAATGTCTCACAACACGGCTGTCCCTGGTTCCAACGTGTTTGAGGTTGCAAACACAGGCTCTGCACTTCGCAGCAGGGCGTCTTCGCGACTGAGCCAGCCGCCACAAAATCCACACAAACAGGTTGCCCCATGTGAAGACGCCACTAACCAGGGAGTTTAAGCACCTTTAATTGCAGACTTCAGCTTTACAGAGTCGCAGTCTCCCACCAAATTTCATCAGCAGCCCAACGCGTTTCAAGCACTCCTGTGCTCTTGTTCACGGGCGAAATGGAGAAGGGAAACAGCAGTCCTTCAATGGGGAACAGCTGATAACTTCACCAAGTCCCGCCCCAGTGGGCGTGTGCCTGCAAGGCATGCTGGTACTTGGAGTTCCCTTGAGTTTGACCCTCGTGGGTGCCGCCGCCTCTCTCCCAGTAATCCAAAATAAAAACCCCAGTGGGTTCAGAGGGAGCTGAAACATACCGCCATGCTGACCTGTAGAATGTCTCACAACACGGCTGTCCCTGGTTCCAACGTGTTTGAGGTTGCAAACACAGGCTCTGCACTTTGCAGCAGGGCGTCTTCGCAACCGAGCCAGCCGCCATAAAATCCACACAAACAGGTTGCCCCATGTGAAGACGCCACTAACCAGGGAGTTTAAGCACCTTTATATATATATATATATAAAGACTTTGTCATTTTCTATCTCGGCGTGGATAGTACTGTGCTAATCCTATGCTTAAAAACTTTGATAGAAAAACAGACATTTGAGGTGAGCAGATCTAGGGTGTCGCTGGTGTTGAGAGTGCTCTAACAGGGGCTGCTTTCCACCTAAACTTGAGAACTACCCAGAGTTCTCTACTTCTTTTTTGCATAATTGATGCATCACTCTATGCCTGAAAGGGTATTGTTTTGATATATATATATATATATATATATATATATATATATATATATATATATATTACCTACTGGCGGTCGCCAGTAGGTATATATAGTTAGGATTTTTTCTCTATGGGATTTTTGAAAATTCTATGTCTAATAACTTTGGCGTTTGTGGACGGAATTGGCTGAAATTTTCAGGAAAATGGCACATTTTGTTTCTGAGTAGCCCTTGAAAATTTGGGGGGGGTTCGTCAAGGGGGGGCCGAGAAAAAAGGGGGTCCCAAAACGTGTTTTTAACATTGAGTTTTCCATAGGGCGGTTGGCCTCACTTTTAGCCCGAACGGCTGAATGGATTTGCACGAAACTTGGCAAAATTGTAGGGACTGGTAGCCCGATGTGCCTTTTGTAGGCCTCAATATATGTGCTACAGTGGATTTTGAGAAATTAACGTTTAAAAAAAGATATATATCTGTAACAGCGGACCGGGCAGCGCTCCGCTACGCGTACTTTTCGCGCAACGGAGCTTTGTGAAGCGAAGCTGATTGGTTCTCCGGCGTCTGTCAACATTCCAAACAGTCCGTAGCGGCCGCCATCTTGTCTCTCGGTAGGATCGAGAGACAAGAGGAGGCCAAAGCGAAGGGGCAAATGACCATAAGGGGGCATAGTACATTGTCGCTCACCCCCTAGGTTTGATGTGGAGGTTTTAAAAGGGCCCCGGGGGGCAAAAAAAAATTAAAATAATAATAATCGAACAGCTGAATGGATTTGCACGAAACTTGGCAAAATTGTAGGGACTGGTAGCCCGATGTGCCTTTGCTAGATCTCAATATATGTGCTCCAGTGGATTTTGAGAAATTAACGTTCAAAAAAAGGTATATATCTGTAACAGCGCACCGCTTCGCGTACTTTTCGCGTTACGGAGCTTTGCGAAGCGAAGCTGATTGGCTCTCCGGTGTCTGTAAACATTCCAAACAGTCCGTAGCGGCCGCCATCTTGTCTCTCGGTAGGATCGAACAGCTGAATGGATTTGCACGAAACTTGGCAAAATTGTAGGGACTGGTAGCCCGATGTGCCTTTGCTAGGTCTCAATATATGTGCTTCAGTGCATTTTGAGAAATTAACGTTCAGAAACAAGATATATATCTGTAACAGCGCTCCGCTTCGCGGAGATAAAATTATATGTGTATTACCTAGCTGTTGCTAACACCAGTTAGCGACGGCTAGTAGAAGATAGCGACCATCTTGGGCCCCACTTTGCATGTGAGTGATATTTATCACTAATGACATGAAAAGTGGGCATGCCAAGATGTTAGCGACTGGAAACAGTCGCTAACATCGCTATCTCCTATTATCAACTTTTGGAAATATTCGAGATAAGGGCGAATATCTCCAAAAGCTACCACCTGCCCTGAGCAGTTCTTAGCCATGTTATCCAATGGGAGGTGGATAACATGGCTAAGAGCATTAGCTCGGTAATGCATGAATATCGCTGAGTTTTCAGCGATATTAATGCATTGCGGTCGTTTTTTATCGTATTTCCGATAAACCTTGATAATAGCAAGGTTTATCTGCGATAATTTCTGACGGTAAAAAAATCGTTGCTAAGCATCGTTAGGGATAAATATCGCTTAACTTTGGTAATATGCCCCAACGTCTGTTAACGTTCGATTCGAAGGAAATCAGGAAGTGTTGAAAAACATTGTCTGCGCCATCTTGTCTTTTTTCAAATGCCACACTTTTGTCGTGCACGGCAGCCATTTTAGATGCCTTGACCAGACCCACTCTGTGCACGCTGTCGATCCTTAGCATGGCTCCCCACCCTCGCAAGCATCTCCCCCAGGCAGTGGTCACCCCCGCTCTCTGTCTTATGCATGGGTAATAAACCTCCCCCATCTGCGCTGCTGTTCCCTGAGAATCACACCCTGTGCCCGCCCGACACCTCCCTTTCGCCCTATTCACTACCGCACCCTCTGACACTCCTTTTCCTCTGTGTCCGATTGTCCAGGCTGGTCCTAGGGTATCAGCTAGCCCTGCAGATGTAGTTTATGGCCACAGCTGTAAAGAATCACCCCTCTTCAAAGGAGTTATAGTAGATCAAGGCCCACACTCGATGAGATCCGTCACAGCAGAAGCGTTGCTATTATCTGAAAACCATCCTGTATTGTGATTGGGGAGGGGACCGAGCCTGAAGCGGAAGATTCCAGGGATGACTGTTTGTACATCAAAGTTTTTACAATTATGTGTCACATTAAAAATATATAGCACTCCGACAAAGTAGTAAGATTATAAAACTTTAATAATTTATAAATATATACAAGAAAACAAAAATAGTAATAACATATAAACATTTTTAGGGAAAAACAACGATGTAGCGGTCGGCTGTGCGAATAGTCCCAACGCAGCACAACGTCCAGATTTCCGGCGTGGGGCGTCGCGGGGGGTGGGTCATCAGTAGCAAACTGTTGTGCGAATAGTTCCAAGGCAGCAGAACGCGCCGAAATCTAGATGACACGAAAGTGATGTCTAGTAAGTTGCCACCCAGCAAATAACGGCATGGGGCGTCGCGGGGGGTGGGTCATCAGTAGCAAACTGTTGCGCGAATAGTTCCAAGGCAGCAGAACGATGGCACCAAGGTGATGTCCAGTAAGTTGCCGCACTGGTTTTGGTATCCTACAATGCTGCTCCGAATAACGGCGTGGAGCGCCCCGGGGGAGGCGGCGTGAACGGGCCTCTCCAGGTGGAGTGTCATCTGTTGTAGTGGGGCGCCCCTTTACCGTTTCAGTTGCCATTCCGTCCGTTTTTGGTCCACTGTGTCAAAAGCCGCAATTCAGCTGAGTTGCGTCCACTCTTGCGGTGCAGCGATAGGCGGCTGTCACAGGACTCTCAAAATGGCGGCAGGCTGTTTCCTTTTTGGGCCTGGTCCACTGAAATGGCCCTGGGACACCTTGGAAATCGGACGCTTGTCTGCAAGGTCTTGGACCCCATTCTCGAAAGCGTCCCCTCCGCCTTGAGAATTCATCAAAAGTTTTGGGGGCTCCGACTCCTGCAGGCTTCTGGTGGGGAGCGGCTGCCATGATTGCTCGCGGAATGACCACGACTGAGCTACGAGATGGTGGTGCTTTCATGCTGACGCCAGCTTCAGTCTGAAACATCCAGAAACAAGGTGAGGCTTTCATCGTTTGGGAAAAAAAAAAGTTTTCATCCTATGAAAAGTGTTGTTTTTAGGTCACATGATCAAGCCTTCCATCATTAGGAAACCAAAAGTAAAATGAACCAATGAAAAGTTTTATAAACAAGTCACATGACCTGTTATGCGGCATAGGGTGTAAAATGCGGAGAAAATACGTTGGCACGTGAGGCGGCGTCAGTAGCGGACCGATGTGCGAATAGGCCGAAGGCAACACAACGCGCCATGATCCGGATGGCACCGAGGTGGTGTCCAGCAAGTTGCAGCACTGGTGTGGCCATCCTACAATGCTGAAAGTCGGCGTGGGGCGCCCCGTTGGCCTGTGAGTTTGCGTCAGTAGCGGACCGATGTGCGAATAGGCCGAAGGCAGCACAACGCGCCAAGATCCGGATGGCACCGAGGTGGTGTCTAGTAAGTTGCCGCACTGGTGTGGCTTTCTAACAATGCTGAAAGTCGGCGTGGGGCGCCCCGTTGGCCTGTGAGTTTGCGTCAGTAGCGGACCGATGTGCAAATAGGCCGAAGGCAGCACAACGCGCCAAGATCCGGATGGCACCGAGGTGGTGTCTAGTAAGTTGCCGCACTGGTGTGGCCATCCAACAATGCTGAAAGTCGGCGTGGGGCGCCCCGTTGGCCTGTGAGTTTGCGTCAGTAGCGGACCGATGTGCGAATAGGCCGAAGGCAGCACAACGCGCCAAGATCCGGATGGCACCGAGGTGGTGTCTAGTAAGTTGCCGCACTGGTGTGGCCATCCTACAATGCTGAAAGTCGGCGTGGGGCGCCCCGTTGGCCTGTGAGATGGCGTCAGTAGCGGACCGATGTGCGAATAGGCCGAAGGCAGCTCAACGCGCCAAGATCCGGATGGCACCGAGGTGGTGTCTAGTAAGTTGCCGCACTGGTGTGGCCATCCAACAATGCTGAAAGTCGGCGTGGGGCGCCCCGTTGGCCTGTGAGTTTGTGTCAGTAGCGGACCGATGTGCGAATAGGCCGAAGGCAGCACAACGCGCCAAGATCCGGATGGCACCGAGGTGGTGTCTAGTAAGTTGCCGCACTGGTGTGGCCATCCTACAATGCTGAAAGTTGGCGTGGGGCGCCCCGTTGGCCTGTGAGATGGCGTCAGTAGCGGACCGATGTGCGAATGGGGCCAAAGGCAGCGCAACAATATTTTCTGATTTGAAGACACCACAAGGCGCTGAGATGCCAAGATCCGGATGGCACCGAGGTGGTGTCTAGCAAGTTGTGGCACTGGTGTGGTCATCGTACAATGGTAAAAGTCGGCGTGGGGCGCCCTGTTGGCCTGTGAGATGGTGTCAGTAGCGGACTGATGTGTGAATGGGGCCAAAGGCAGCGCAACAATATTTTCTACTATATTTTCGGAGTAGAAGACACCACAAGGCGCTGAGATGCCAAGATCCGGATGGCACCGAGGTGATGTCTAAGTTGCGGACCGATGTGCGAATGGGGCCAAAGGTAGCGTAACAAGATTTTCTGTATGGAAGATACCACTAGGCGTTGAGATGCCAAGATTCGGATGGCACCGAGGTGATGTCTAGCAAGTTGTGCCACTGGTGTGGCCATCGTACAATGGTAAAAGTCGGCGTGGGGCGCCCTATTGGCCTGTGAGATGGTGTCAGTAGCGGACTGATGTGCGAATGGGGCCAAAGGCAGCGCAACAATATTTTCTGACTGACACCACAAGGCGCTGAGATGCCAAGATCCGGATGGCATCGAGGTGATGTCTAAGTTGCGGACTGATGTGCGAATGGGGCCAAAGGCAGCGTAACAATATTTTCTGTATGGAAGATACCACTAGGCGTTGAGATGCCAAGATTCGGATGGCACCGAGGTGATGTCCAGCAAGTTGGTGTGGTCATCCTACAATGCTGAAACTCGGCGTGGGTCACCCCATTAGCCTGTGAGATGGCGTCAGTAGCGGACCGATGTGCGAATAGGCCGAAGGCAGCACAACGCGCCAAGATCCGGATGTCACCGTGGTGGTTTCATAGTTGAGAGGCACTTCATCTGCAGTGGGGCGCCGAGATCCGGATGGCACCGAGGTGATGTCTAGCAAGTTGCTGTACTGGTGTGGTCATCCTACAATGCTGAAATGTAGTGGGGCGCCCATTTACCGTTTCAGTTGCCATTCAGCTGAGTTTCGGCTGCTCTTGATGCTACAGCGACAGGCGGCTGCAAGAGGACTCTCAAAATGGCGGCCTGTTCTTTGGATTTGGGCCTGGTCCACTAAAATTGTCCTGGGACACCTTAGAACTCGGACGCTCGATTTTTTTTTCCTTTCCTGTACATGCAAAAAAAGGTAAATGCCCGGTATGTTACACGCTTCATCTGCCACGATGAACTCTCCAGAGGAACCGAAAAAAAATATAGTTGTGGTAACTATACCATGCATCGTCATATGGAGAGGTGGCACCAATTAATTATAGTGCTGCATAAAAGAGAGATTTGGAGGAGAACCCCTGACCTGCTAGTACATTCATCAAAGAAGTGGCACTGAGAGCTTCAGAGGCAAGGGAAACGGTCCCAAATATTTAGAAGAACTTTGGAAAGATTAAAATGACATGTTTAGATTGTGGTAAATTAATTTCATGTGGGCAGATGAGTGTTACTCTAATAAATACAGCATATGAACATCATCATAGTCGATGGTTGGTAGAGACATTTTGACTATATCCTGGACCTGCCCGTCCTCGCCCAAAATGGCGCCGGAATGAATGGGACTCGTAACTCCTTGTTGTGTACTGGTTGCAGAACCTTGAAATCACGAGATACGTATGCAGTTTTGAAGCACATGGCGGGCGGGGACGAGAATTGATTGAATATTTCGACATCCCTATTGATATTAAGTTCTGATGTGTTATTGATTACTGTACTGTTGAAAATTCGAATTAACGTCACCCATGGTACTTGCCCGCAAATGTATATCTAGATAATTTTATTGTAACTGGCCCTGTCGTATTTTAATTATAAAATGTACGTCCACCGATTCCGTAACTGTTAGACACCTTAGTTTTTGCAACCTAATGGCCCGCCCGTTACGTTCCTCTACAGTGTAAATGTCTATTCATCATATACGATTACAGTTTGCTCCGTGGCAGGCCCACGTGGTTATAGGCTCGTATTTGTATAATGAAATTTTCACAATAAAGGTTTTTAAAAGAAAACATGGTAGTAGTGTATACATTGGTAACGTTTTTAATAATAGTCACTGTTTTAGAATCATTAAAAGGCAAGTGAAATAAAGCAGACCAATTACATGAAGGGTAAAAGGTATAATACGAAGGAACGCAGTAAAGATAAATGGTCAAGGGCTGTTGTGTTTTCTATTCCTGCAACATAAAGTGATCGATAAGAATCTCATATTCAGGCGTATCGGCGACTAAGACAGCAGGTCGACCCTCTTTTGCTCAACGGCTCCGTCATGGGACGAAGAAACGCTCTTTTTCTCGAAAAAAGAATATATTTTACTTGCAGGACAGTTGTAAAATTTCCGGGAAAGTACATTAGCCTGGAACATTATAACATCTATTTAAGAGAAAATAATGTTCGGAAGTAATTAAAAGCGTAATTTTTAGGTCATATGACCAAGCCTTTCATCATTAGAATAAGAAAAGTAAAATGAACCAATGAAAAGTTTTATTAACAAGTCACATGACTTGTTATGCTTACGTTACGCGCTGCGCGCCCCGGATGACTTCCGGATGCGCATTACGCGACAACGCAGGTCCAGAATATAGTCAAAATGTCTCCACCAACCAGCGGTCGGAACACAACCCCTTTCAGCAGGCTAAATAGTTCTGTTAAATGACAACAGAAGGGACAGGCAACAAGAACCATCAGTCAAAGAGGGGAGGGCTAGTTCTTCTCTACCGGGTTACATTGGGGCGCTACCGGAACTGATCGAATTGGTAGTCTACAGTGTTTCTGGATGTTTCAGACCGAAGCTGGGGTTAGCATGAGAGCAGCACCATTTCGTAGCTCCGTTGTGGCCATTCCGCAACCAATCATGGCAGCCGCTCTTTATCGTTATTTTGGGCGGGGTGGGTGGCGGAGCCGAGCTGTTTTGCAGCCATCATTGTGTGGAGTTCAGTTCATCTCACTAGTTTTGTATTTGTCATGAGGGGTTGTTCCTAATGTTTCTATTTTAGCGAGGTCAAAAAGAGATCCCATTAGTGGCCTACTGATTTTGCTCGATTCTTTTTCTTTTTTTTTACACGATTTTTCGTTATCTGCAAAGACTAAACAGAGTATTGCGACTCTGTGTTTGTTTGTAAATAGAGAATGAACCAAAGAGAACTAATTCTAAAACAGTAAATACTTGGATAACAATCAATCAAATGGAGAGAGAAGCAGGCACGACGGATTACAACGGGGGCAAAGGCCTGCGTTAACTACCTTTCACTATCTGCAAAGAGAGAGTACTCCTAATAGAAATGAGGGGGGGGGGGCACCATTCAAAGCAGATCAGTGTGCATAAACACGAAAATGTTTTCACTTACCACGTACTTGACATTCGACAGCTTATGATATTTGGTATTAAAAAACCATTGAAATTCACTGAAAAAACCATAGGTTATAGACCATATATAGTTAGGAATTAGCATTTACAAAACCTTGAAAATTCACTGAAAAAACCATAGGTTATAGACCATATATAGTTAGGAATTAGCATTTGAAAAACCTTATTTTACTCACACAAAACCATTGAAATTCCATATATAGTTAGTTGCACTAACTATATATCGCGCACCCGCAATCCACTGCTGATCATGTCACATATTACATCATTCATGACATGGTCAGTGACATCACTGATGACATCACTGATGACATCTCAAATGACATCACTGATGACATCACTGATGACATCTCATTTGACATCAATGACCACATCACTGATGATATCATTCATGTGACAATACAATGCATCTCCTCACATTTTAATATAACCTCTGTTTCACCCAGTGTTAAATACAGAGTATAATTTTTGAAACCATTGACACACCAATACTAGTTACTACATACGTACTCACTGATTCCTACGTCTACACACACATTCACTCATTCACCCATACAATCATTCATACATACAATCACTCATCTTTACAACACTATCATATGCACTCATACACCTATACAGACACTCACACTCTGCCACTCATCCATGGAGTTACTCACACACCTAGTCAGTCCTGTAAAGAATCAATCACACTTCCATTTTCTTGTCTATACAGTTAAACATAGAGCACCTTACATTTTCAAACATATAGTAACACATACTTACTTTCTTATACAATCATTGATACAAGTACACATTGATCTGAACAGAGTCACACACCTCCCAGCCAGCCACACACACACTCAGTCTCCCATACAAATACTTGGACAATCAATCAATAACCCATATAGTTAATCATATAGCTACTGATCAACACATGCAGTAGTTTACAGAACAACAGACGTAATGATGCACAAATTAAGACAGTTTAGTCACTAACCCATGCACTCAGTGAGACACATTTAATCACTCACTCATACATTCAGTCATGCACCTACTAAATCCTTCGTCCAGACAGTTATACATCTACTCATTCTTCAATATCTAAAACATATTTAAACTTTACAGAAACACACAGTCACTGGATGATGTCATCAGTGATGTCATCAGTGATGTCATTTGAGATGTCATCAGTGATGTCATCAGTGATGTCACTGACCATGTCATGAATGATGTAATATGTGACATGATCAGCAGTGGATTGCGGGTGCGCGATATATAGTTAGTGCAACTAACTATATATGGAATTTCAATGGTTTTGTGTGAGTAAAATAAGGTTTTTCAAATGCTAATTCCTAACTATATATGGTCTATAACCTATGGTTTTTTCAGTGAATTTTCAAGGTTTTGTAAATGCTAATTCCTAACTATATATGGTCTATAACCTATGGTTTTTTCAGTGAATATATATATATATATATATATTACCTACTGGCGATAGCCAGTAGGTATATATAGTTAGGATTTTTTTCCTATGGGATTTTTGAAAATTCTATGTCGAATAACTTTGGCGTTTGAGGACAGACTTGGCTGAAATTTTCAGGAAAATGGAACATTTTGTTTCTGAGCAGCCCCTGAAAATTTGGGGGGGTTTCGTCAAGGGGGGGCCGAGAAAAAAGGGGGTCCCAAAACGTGTTTTTCCCATGCAATTTTCCATAGGGCGGTTGGCCTCACTTTTAGCCTGAACGGCTGAATGGATTTACACCAAACTTGGCAAAATTGTAGGGACTGGTAGCCCGATGTGCCTTTGCTATGTCTCAAGATATAGGCTCCAGTGGTTTTTACGAAAATTAACTTTGAAAAATATATATTGGGCTACATTGGGCTATATATATGTTGGAGCCCAAATGTAGCCCAATGTAGCCCAATGTAGCCCAATGTAGCCCAAAGATGGCCACCAGAGACAAAAAAAACAAATGTAGCCCAAATATCAGCAGATGTAGCCCAACTATAGCCCAATGACAGAATGTCCCAGAGTGTTCTAAAGAACAACTAGAGTGCTAACAGTCCTACTTATTACAAAGGTATGGCACACCTGAAGCCATCTTGATTGGAATAAAGTGGTAACTCTTAAAACATATAATTTAAAAAGGAACAAAATGAGGGGGTTCATTTTGCCATAGAAAGTATGATTAGCGAATATATGACGAAATCCCGCATACCATCAGTTCGCAAAAAAAATCCCGCATGTACTATTTGGCCGCAAATTAAAATAACGAAAACTTTCAGAACGAATATGCCTTTAGCATACACTAAACAACTAAACTACCCTAAACCCTAAAACACTACCCCCAGCATGACCCTATACTACACAAACAGTACAACACTACCCTAAACCCTAAAACACTACCCCCAGCATGACCCTACACTACACAAACACTACAACACTACCCTAAACCCTAAAACACTACCCCCAGCATGACCCTACACTACGCAAACACTACAACACTACCCTAAACCCTAAAACACTACCCCCAGCATGACCCTACACTACACAAACACTACAACACAACCCTAAACCCTAAAACACTACCCCCAGCATGACCCTACACTACGCAAACACTACAACACAACCCTAAACCCTAAAACACTACCCCCAGCATGACCCTACACTACGCAAACACTACAACACTACCCTAAACCCTAAAACACTACCCCCAGCATGACCCTACACTACGCAAACACTACAACACTACCCAAAACCCTAAAACACTACACCCCAGCATGACCCTACACTACGCAAACACTACAACACTACCCAAAACCCTAAAACACTACACCCCAGCATGACCCTACACTACGCAAACACTACAACACTACCCTAAACCCTAAAACACTACCCCCAGCATGACCCTACACTACGCAAACACTACAACACTACCCAAAACCCTAAAACACTACACCCCAGCATGACCCCTCACTACGCAAACACTACAACACTACCCTAAACCCTAAAACACTACCCCCAGCATGACCCTACACTACGCAAACACTACAACACTACCCTAAACCCTAAAACACTACCCCCAGCATGACCCTACACTACGCAAACACTACAACACTACCCTAAACCCTAAAACACTACCCCCAGCATGACCCTACACTACGCAAACACTACAACACTACCCTAAACCCTAAAACACTACCCCCAGCATGACCCTACACTACGCAAACACTACAACACTACCCAAAACCCTAAAACACTACCCCCAGCATGACCCTACACTACGCAAACACTACAACACTACCCAAAACCCTAAAACACTACCCCCCAGCATGACCCTACACTACGCAAACACTACAACACTACCCAAAACCCTAAAACACTACCCCCAGCATGACCCTACACTACGCAAACACTACAACACTACCCAAAACCCTAAAACACTACCCCCAGCATGACCCTACACTACGCAAACAGTACAACACTACCCAAAACCCTAAAACACTACACTCCAGCATGACCCTACACTACGCAAACACTACAACACTACCCAAAACCCTAAAACACTACACCCCAGCATGACCCTACACTACGCAAACACTACAACACTACCCAAAACCCTAAAACACTGCCCCCAGCATGACCCTACACTACGCAAACACTACAACACTACCCAAAACCCTAAAACACTACCCCCAGCATGACCCTACACTACGCAAACACTACAACACTACCCTAAACCCTAAAATACTACACCCCAGCATGACCCTACACTACGCAAACACTACAACACTACCCAAAACCCTAAAACACTACCCCCAGCATGACCCTACACTATGCAAACACTACAACACTACCCTAAACCCTAAAACACTAGCCCCAGCATGACCCTACACTACGCAAATACTAAAACACAACCCTAAACCCTAAAACACTACCCCCAGCATGACCCTACACTACGCAAACTCTACAACACTACCCTAAACCCTAAAACACTACCCCCAGCATGACCCTACACTACGCAAACACTACAACACAACCCTAAACCCTAAAACACTACCCCCAGCATGACCCTACACTAAACAACCACCACAACTCTACACTAACACAACACTACACTACACAACACTACACTACACTACACAATCACTAACCCACGAAAAAATTAACACAAACCCACTTACCTCTCTCGTCAAATGCATTTACCATACATGCCTTTAAAACGTAATTCTTTGTAAAGGCATGCGCGATAAATGCACATGCGTTTTGAAAAAATGCGGGATAATGGTATGCGAGGTCAATGACCTTGCGGGATAATGGTATGCGGACTGAAAGTCTGCGGGATAAAAAATGCGGGAAAATGGTTGCAAACCATGATTAGCAGCAGACTTCCCTGGTGAGCACTAGCTTTACCACAGTGATCTAATGAGCAACTAGAGTGCTAACATTCAGAATTTATGGCAAATGTGTGACACATCTGAATGCCTTCTTGATAGAACCAAAGTAAACAAGCATTGAAAATGCAATAGATCTCGCCCTCGTTTAAGTTAAAGCCATTCTGTTTGTAATGAGGTGGCTTTTTAGCTTTGCTTTTATTAGTGTTTTTAAAACTTTCATGTAAATAACATGCATATGTATGCATATATGTATATGTATGCATGCATTTATATTTATATAGATATGCAGAATATATATGTTTATATATGTATATTACCTACTGGCGATAGCCAGTGGGTATATATAGTTAGGATTTTTTCTCTATGGGATTTCTGAAAATTCTATGTCTAATAACTTTGGCGTTTGTGGACGGAATTGGCTGAAATTTTCAGGACAATGGCACATTTTGTTTCTGAGCAGCCCCTGAAAATTTGGGGGGGTTTCGTCAAGGGGGGGCCGAGAAAAAAGGGGGGTCCCAAAACGCGTTTTTCCCATTCATTTTTCCATAGGGCGGTTGGACTCACTTTTAGCTCGAACGGCTGAATAGATTTACATGAAACTTGGCAAAATTGTAGATATGGTTTGCCCAACGTGCCTTTGCTATGTCTCAATATATGTGCTCCAGTGGATTTTGAGAAATTAACGTTTAAAAAAATATATATATCTGTGACAGCGCTCCGGTTAGCGCCCCGGTTCGCGTACCTGACGCGTAACGGAACTTCGCGAAGCGAAGCTGATTGGCTCTCCGGTGTCTGTCAACATTCTAAACAGTCCGGAGCGGCCGCCATCTTGTCTCTCGGTAGGTTCGAGAGACAAGATGTGGTGAAAAAAGAAGGGGGAAATGAAGGAAAGGGGGCAAGGTAAACCCCTCCTGACCCCCTAGGATTGATGAGGGGGATATTAAAGTCCCCTGTGATTTTTCGTGGTAGAGGCGCTTCCCGGTACGCGAACCGGGCAGCTAACCGGCAGCGTAACGGGAGTCCGCCATCTTGTGTTTTTGGAGCGTCCGGTTCGCGTACCGGGTAGCGTCCCGGTAAGCGTAACAAGGGGAAAACCAAGAGAAACAGTAAAAAAAAAATTAAGGGAATAGATTTCCAGCAAACTTGGCAAAATTGTAGGGACTGTTTGTTTGATGTGCCTTTGCAAGGCCTCAAGATATGTGCACGTGTGGATTTTGTCTAATTAAGGTTAAAAAAAATATATATATCTGTAAGCGTGCTCCGGCACGCTTACGTTACGGGTTTTGTTTGCGCTGCAGAGCCGATACGTCACGGTTATGCGACGCGTCATGAGGCGTCTCACGTGGCTACGTGATACGTCACGTAATAAAGAATATATTTTACAGCTATAGATATTAGCTTTTAAAAAACCAATGAAATTCACTGAAAAAACCATAGGTTATAGACCATATATAGTTAGGAATTTGCATTTACAAAACCTTGAAAATTCACTGAAAAAACCATAGGTTAGAGACCATATATAGTTAGCTGGACATTTTATTGACATAAAAACAATGAAATTCCATATATAGTTAGTTGCACTAACTATATATCGCGCACCCGCAATCCACTGCTGATGATGTCACATATTACATCATTCATGACATGGTCAGTGACATCACTGATGACATCACTGATGACATCTCAAATGACATCACTGATGACATCACTGATGACATCTCAAATGACATCACTGATGACATCATCTAGTGTCTGTGTGTTTTTGTAAAGTTTAAATATGTTTTACATATTGAAGAATGAGTGGATGTATGGAAGACTGAGTGTGTGTGTGGCTGGCTGGGAGGTGTGTGACTCTGTGCATATCAATGTGTACTTGTATCAGTGATTGTATAAGAGAGTAAGTATGTGTTAGTATATGTGTGAAAAGTATGGTGTTCTGTGTTTAACTGTATAGATGAGGAAATCGAAGTGTGATTGATTCTTCACAGGACTGACTAGGTGTATGAGTGCATATGATAGTGTTGTAATAATGAGTGACTGTATGTATGAGTGATTGTATGGGTGAATGAGTGAATGTGTGTGTAGACGTAGGAATCAGTGAGTGCGTATGTAGTAACTGGTATTGGTGTGTCATGATGTCATCAGTGATGTCATTTGAGATGTCATCAGTGATGTCATTTGAGATGTCATCAGTGATGTCATCAGTGATGTCACTGAAGTATGGTGTTCTGTGTTTAACTGTATAGATGAGGAAATGGAAGTGTGATTGATTCTTTACAGGACTGACTAGGTGTGTGAGTAACTCCATGGATGAGTGGCAGTGTGTGAGTGTCTGCATAGGTGTATGAGTGCATATGATAGTGTTGTAATAATGAGTGACTGTATGTATGAGTGATTGTATGGGTGAATGAGTGAATGTGTGTGTAGACGTAGGAATCAGTGAGTGCGTATGTAGTAACTGGTATTGGTGTGTCATGATGTCATCAGTGATGTCATTTGAGATGTCATCAGTGATGTCATCAGTGATGTCATTTGAGATGTCATCAGTGATGTCATCAGTGATGTCACTGACCATGTCATGAATGATGTAATATGTGACATCATCAGCAGTGGATTGCGGGTGCGCGATATATAGTTAGTGCAACTAACTATATATGGAATTTCATTGTTTTTATGTCAATAAAATGTCCAGCTAACTATATATGGTCTCTAACCTATGGTTTTTTCAGTGAATTTTCAAGGTTTTGTAAATGCAAATTCCTAACTATATATGGTCTATAACCTATGGTTTTTTCAGTGAATATATACATATATATATATATATATATATATTCACTGAAAAAACCATCGGTTTCACAATCGTTATAGTTAGGTATTAGCATTTAAAAAACCTTTGAAATTCACTGAAAAAACCATAGGTTTCACACCAGTTATAGTTAGCTGAACAGTTTACTCATACAAAACCATTGAAATTCCCATGTTATAGTTAGTTGGACTCACTATAACTCGCGCGCCCGCAATCCACTGCTGATGATGTCACATATTACATCATTCATGACATGGTCAGTGACATCACTGATGACATCTCAAATGACATCACTGATGACATCACTGATGACATCATCCAGTCAATATGTGTTCCTGTAAAGTTAAAATGTGTCTAACATATTGAATAATGAGTGTATGTATGAGTGTCTGGATGAAGGATTTAGTAGGTGCATGACTGGCTGTATGAGTGAGTGATTAAATGTGTCTTACTGAATGCATTGGTTAGTGACTAAACTGTCTGAATGTGTGCATCAGTATGTCTGTTGTTGTGTAAGCTGCTGCATGTGTTGATCAGTAGCTATATGAGTGGCTATATGGGTTATTGATTGGTTGTCCAAGTATTTGAATGTGAGGGTGAGTATGTGTGTGGGTGGCTGTGAGGTGTGTGACTCTGTGCATAGATGTGTGACCAGTTGATTCACTAGGTATATGTGTTCAAGAGTGCATGTAGAAACAGCTGTATGGGCGGTTGACTGTGTGTATGGGTGTGTTGCTGAGTGAATGGATATATCAGTGCTACATGTCCATGTAAGTACATATATAAACACAGTGCATGTGAGAGTTGGCATATATAAATGACTAAACATCAGAGCCTGTGATTGCGTAAGTGACTGTATGGATCAATGTGTACTTGTATTAGTGATTGTAAAAGAGAGAAAGTATGTGTTAGTATATGTTTGAATAAGTAAGGTTTAGTGTGTATAAGTTTGTAGTTGAGGAAATGGGAGTGTGATTGATTCTTTGCATAACTGACTAGGTGTTTGAGTAACTTTGTGGATGAGTGTCAGCATGTAAGTGTCTGTATAGGTGTATGAGTGGATATGATAGTGTTCTGTTGATGAGTGACTGTATGTATGAGTGATTGTATGGGTGAATGAGGGGATGTGTGTGTAGACCTAGGAATCAGTGAGTGCGTATGTAGTTACTGGTATTGGTGTGTCAATCATTTCAGGAATAGTAGTTTGTATTTAACCCTGGGTGTATCAAAGGTTAGATTAGAGTGTGAGGAGGTGCATCGTATTATCACATGGATGATGTCATCAGTGATGTCATTTGAGATGTCATCAGTGATGTCATCAGTGATGTCACTGACCATGTCATGAATGATGTAATATGTGACATCATCAGCAGTGGATTGCGGGCGCGCGAGTTATAGTGAGTCCAACTAACTATAACGTGGGAATTTCAATGGTCTTGTATGAGTAAATGTTCAGCTAACTATAACTGGTGTGAAACCTATGGTTTTTTCAGTGAATTTCAAAGGTTTTTTAAATGCTAATACCTAACTATAACGATTGTGGAACCTATGTTTTTTTCAGTGAATTTCAAAGGTTTTTTAAAAGCTAATTCCTAACTATAACGTTTGTGAAACCTATGGTTTTTTCAGTGAATTTCATAGTGTTTTTTAAAAGCTAATTTTTTTTGTTACCTTTTTTTTATCAACAATTAATTATATTTAAAAAAAAAAAATAATAATTTGTTAAATGTATATATTTTTTTTTACATTTTTTCCTGGTGCGCTCAGGGTGCGCGCACCGGTACGCTTTCCCGAGAGCGCACCGAGAGCGCTATTTCTGCGCTCGTAAAAAAAAATATGTATGAAAAGTAAATAATAATGGAAGACATTTAGTACCATACTTATAAAAGCAGTATTTTTGATTTACGAAATGAAAATGATTTTGCATTTCCGTAAAGCTATCAAAACATCACTTAGGCGCGCCGCGTAAGCGCCTACGTTCGCGCCGCGTGAGCGCCCTAGGAAGCGCTCCGGTGCGCGCAGTGTAAGCGCGTCTAGTCATGTGACCTTAAAATTACTCTTTTCATTGGTTGCTAACAGTTTTTTTTTACAAAGAATGAAATCCCCACCCATTTCTTTCACTTCTTCTTTCACTTTTGTGACTGCAAGACCTCTCTTTTTGCTGTCGGATCTTTGTTGGATTAATATCTTGGATTACCATGGCTGCCAGAGCTTCCAGCAGTGAAGATGACACAGAGGGATTTCTTGATGAAGAGGTTCCTCAGCCGAAAATAAAAGAACACTTCATATGGAAGTTTTTTTCCATTCCAAATGACCAGAAAAAAGTAAATGCTCCAAAGGTGGAGTGCAGGATTTGTCACACTGTCCTGTCACGGGGTGACCCCACCAAGAAATAATCTTTTGGAAACTCCACTATGATTCGCCATGTCGAGAGAAGGCACCCCCAGAACTTTGCCCGGGAGAGTGTCAGGGCTCTGGGACGAGAGGTTCCCAGTGATGAGGCCTCTACTTCAACCTTGAGGAGCAACTACTTCAGTGAGGGGGCGATCGCAAGAGCTGATTCCTAACATTCAGTCTGCTTTTAATAAAGGCGTTATTAAATGCAGAGACTGTGATCTGCTACTTTTCTATGGGGAACAAAGTGTTCTGCTCATGGTTCGAGCATTGTGAGGTTCCGTGAATTCTGAACCTGGGTCATAAAGGTCGTGGTTCTGTTACGATTTTGGTAACAGCGAACCGTAAACAGTGAGCTCAGCAAGTATGAGTGTTTTCATCATGTTACACCGATGGATTCACTGTGTATTTGAAGATTTCGTTCTGAATCCTTGGGTTCCATTTTGTGCATGGCAGCCATTTTGTAGTTGCCCTCACATAGGCTGATGACTTTAGCTGACTTCTGAATGACCCGAGCGAAGGGACCCTCTTGCCTGAAGCCAAACCTGTTAGGCCAGTTCTTTTCCCAGTAGCTGATCAAGATTAAGCATCAAGGCACAGGACATCATACACCTTTATTGCACACAACTATGTCTTATCTTACTCACACCTGTCTCTGCTCCTTTCTTTATGGTTTGTTTACGATGGGGATGTGCCCGTTTTTATTATGGGTTTGTTCAGCTTGTGTAAGAAGGAATGTTGGGTTTTTTGCATGCTTGCAAAAGCTAGGACTGCCCCTTACTTTTGTGCTGAGTCATGTAACCCTAAAACATATAAAAGGTCTCTGTCCTCTGTATTCCTCAGACTACCTCATTCAGTTGCTACGGCTTCTGTGTGACGTGGCCTTACTTATTAAATTTAATAAAGATGTCTTTTCA
The DNA here is from genome assembly GCF_964261635.1 of Lissotriton helveticus. Taxonomy (NCBI): domain Eukaryota; kingdom Metazoa; phylum Chordata; class Amphibia; order Caudata; family Salamandridae; genus Lissotriton; species Lissotriton helveticus. Next base: position 1,502,186,392 of record NC_136059.1, on the reverse strand, counting down.
TATTTCAGCTTCTGTGCCAAGTTCTTTATTGATATTAGTAAGTATTCCCTGAGAATGAAGTTTGTAATTCTGCAATTGGAGAACCATCGCTGCCGTTCCCAGCCCTAAATTTGTTTGTTTTTGTTGCTCCTGTTGAGCAGTTTCCCATTCCCTGTTTTTGTTTGTGTTCTAAAAAAAGGAAAAAGAAGAAAAAAAAAGTTTTTCAGAACTACCTCCAATTCTCATCAAAGAGCTGTGTTCTTAAAAAAATGAAAAAGAGTAAGTGAAGTGGAGTGCATTGATAAAGGAGAGGAAAATGAGTGAGAAAGCACAGAAAGGGACGAGAGGAGAAGGGAAGTGAAGTAGGGGGACTGAAAGAAGGTGAGTGTGGGGAAGGAGAGTGAGGAGAAGGAGAGTGAACATGGGGAATGTGGATACGCGAAGAAAATGTAGTAAAGGAACGGGGGTGTGGAAGGGTAGGAAAAGAGCGATGATGTTTTGGAAAGAGTGGAGATACAGACTGGATAAAGACAAGTAAGTGTGAGACCAGGTAAGTAAGGCAGTGAAGAAACAGAGAAAGTAAGAGAAAAAATAAGAGTAGAAGACTGAAGGCCTCATTTTTGCACCTGCCTCACAGCAGGCGTAACACTGACGCAGGTCCTTTAACATGGGCCTGGCCCCATGTGAAAGGATGCATTGCTGGGGTTGCGTCACTTTTGAAACACACTCCAGCAATGCATCACTTTTGCGCTTACAGATACGTCAGAAATACTGACGTATCTGTAACTCCTTGCGACATAATGCGTCATAAATTGAATATGACGCATGAGTAGAAGACTGAAGGCCTCATTTATGAGGCCATGCGTCACTTTTACGCCGCCGTTTGTGACGCACCAGTGGTGTCAAAATTGCACCTTGTTGAGTCATAGTTACAAAGTGACATAGCTAGGTAGATGCGTCAGTTTGTAAACCCTTGCGCCACATTATACCTGCGTCAGGTGTAATGTATGCAAAAGGGGCATATTGACGCAAGAAAGGGTCGTAGAGGTGACGCAGTGAAATCTCTAAGATTTCACTGCGTCACTTTTAGGACGCCGTTGTGTCAAAATCTTGCGCCTGCCTCACAGCAGGCGTAAGACTGATGCAGGCCCTTTCACATGGGGCTGGCCCCATGTGCAAGGATACATTGCTGGAGTTCTGTTTCTTTTGTAACACACTTCAGCAATGCATCACTTTTGCGATTACAAATATGTCAGAAATACTGACGTATCTGTAACTCCTTGCTACATAATGTGTCATAAATTAAATATGATGCATGAGTAGAAGAATAAAGGCCTCATTTATGAGGCCATACGTCACTTTTACGCCGCTGGTGCATCACTTTTTGTAACGCACCAGTGCTGTAAAAAATGCACCTTATTGAGTCATATTTACAAAGTGACGCATCTAGGTAGATGCGTCACTTTATAAACCCCTGCGCCACATTATACCTACGTCAGGTGTAATGTATGCAAAAGGGGCGTATTGACGCAAGAAAGGGTCGTGGAGGTGACGCAGTGAAAACTATGAGATTTCACTGCGTCACTTTTAGGACGCCGTTGTGTCAAAATCTTGCACCTGTCTCACAGCAGGCGTAAGACTGATGCAGGCCCTTTCACATGGGACTTGCCCCATGTGAAAGGATGCATTGCTGGAGTTGTGTCACTTTTGTGACACGCTCCAGCAATGCATCACTTTTGCGCTTACAGATACATCAGAAATACTGACGTATTCTGTAACTACTTGCGACATAATGCGTCATAAATTAAATACGACGCATGAGTAGAAGACTGAAGGCCTCATTTATGAGGCCATGCGTCACTTTTACGCCACCGGTGCGTCACTTTTTGTGACGCACCAGTGCTGTAAAAAATGCACCTTGTTGAGTCATATTTACAAAGTGACGCATCTAGGTAGATGCGTCACTTTGTAAACCCCTGCGCCACATTATACCTACGTCAGGTGTAATGTATGCAAAAGGGGCGTATTGACGCAAGAAAGGGTCGTAGAGGTGACACAGTGAAATCTATGAGATTTCACTGCGTCACTTTTAGGACGCCATTGTGTCAAAATCTTGCGCCTGCCTCACAGCAGGCGTAAGACTGATGCAGGCCCTTTCACATGGGGCTGGCCCCATGTGAAAGGATGCATTGCTCAATCACCATCCCAAACGATGTGCAACCGGCTCAATGATTTCTTTAAGGAGAAGATCGACACCATAAAAAACAGTATTCATACTAACCATGTCATGGTAGACAACCCGGACATTAGCAGTAACTCACACTCACTCCAGGAAATCCCCCCCATCGATCCACCCAAATTGCTGGAGCTGATGAACCGTGTAAAATCTGGGTCCCCCAATGATCCCTGCCCTCCGCATATATTGAAGGAAGTCTATACCACACTACCTCAAAGCATACTCTCCCTTCTGAACACATCCCTACTACAAGGAATAGTCCCCAACTCATTTAAAGACGCTACTTTAGTCCCTCTTATTAAGAAACAGGGGGCTGATCCTTCCAATCTCTCCAATTACCGCCCCATATCCCTTCTCCCCTATGGCGCCAAACTGCTTGAAGCCCATGTTACCAGCTGTATATCCAATTTTATAGAAACATCCGACTACCTGGAGCCTAACCAAGCCGGGTTCCGCCAGGCACACTCCACCGAGGCGGTAATCCTCGCTGTCCAGAATACTTTAAGGGCCAACGCCGTCAACGGAATTCACCAAGCCCTTGTACTCCTCGACCTGTCGGCTGCGTTCGACACGGTGGATCACACCATCTTATTACACCGTGTCGAACAAGCCGGCCTCAACGGCGCAGCCCTTGACTGGATTAAGTCCTTTCTAACGGACAGATCCCAGGCAGTAAAGCTGGAGAACTTTATAGCACCCAAACTCTCCATCTCTTGCGGTGTCCCACAGGGCTCCTCATTATCCCCCCTCCTTTTCAACCTTTATCTCAAACCGCTTCTGCACTTTCTGAAACACAGAAAAGTCACTATCTACAACTACGCGGACGATTTACAGCTGATATTCCCCCTCAATTCTACGGACTCTACTAAGGAATTTCAAACCACCATGCTGCACATCCAGAGCTGGATGGACCAAAACCATCTTAAGCTCAATCCAGGAAAGACCGAGCTTGTTCTCCCCGGTAACAGCGCCTTAAGCTGGGGCCCCCACTTTTGGCCAGTCTCGATGGGCACCCCTCCCTCCCCTTCTCAGTCAGTGAAAAGCCTCGGGGTCACTCTCTGCTCCGACCTCTCATTGAAAACCCAGGTCGGAACAGTGATCTCTTCCTGTTTTTTTCAGTTAAGAAAGATCAAAAAAATAGCTCATTTGTTAACTCATTCCGCCCTTATTCAGGTGGTAATCGCCTTGGTCCTTTCACGACTGGATTTTTCAAACTCCATCTACTTGGGCTTACCCCTCGCACTCGTTAAACGCATGCAGATTGCCCAAAATCAAGCGGCCAGATGAATTTTTAAGAGCAATCGAAGGAAGTCGGCAAAACCTTTGCTAGCCTCCCTCCATTGGCTCCCCATAGCCCAACGGATTACCTTTAACCCCTTTAGCGCGGGTGACAAAGCCAGCTCATCATGGGCGTTACCTGCGCTGCGCGCATGACGAGCTGGCTTTGTCACAAACAAGCCATTTTTGAAATTTCAGCGCACGGCGGGAATTCGCGGTAGCGCGGAAGCGGTTAAGGTAGGCTGCATAACCTTCAAAGCCCTCCACGGCAAAAGCCCCAAGTTCGTCAATCATCTCATCAATAAATACGAACCGATCCGGGATCTTCGCTCTGCCCATTTGTCCTTTCTCTCGCTGCCCATGTTCAAAAAGAAACGATTAGGTGGATCTCGTTTCGCCTACCTTGCCCCTAAAGTCTGGAACTCCTTTCCCTTGTCTATTCGGAACTGCACTAAGCTAGTAGAATTCAGGAGAGCCCTGAAGACCTGGCTATTCAAACAAGCGCACGGCTAGAGCATTGTTACCATCTGTCTCTATCAGTCACCTTCTGTCTTTCAGCGCCATGAAACCTCTGGGTGTCCGTGCGCTTAACAAATCCCGAATAAGATAAGATTGCTGGAGTTGTGTCACTTTTGTGATACACTCCAGCAATGCATCACTTTTGCGCTTACAGATACGTCAGAAATACTGACGTATCTGTAACTACTTGCGACATAATGCGTCATACATTAAATATGACGCATGATTAGAAGACTGAAGGCCTCATTTATGAGGCCACGCATCACTTTTACGCCACCAATGCGTCACTTTTTGTGACGCACCAGTGCTGTAAAAAATACACCTTGTTGAGTCATATTTACAAAGTGACGCATCTAGGTAGATGCGTCACTTTGTAAACCCCTGCGCCACATTATACCTGCGCCAGCTGTAATGTATGCAAAGGGGGTGTAATGTATGCAAAGGGGGCGTATTGACATAAGGAAGGGTCATAGAAGTGACGCAGTGACATCTAAGAGATATCACTGCGTCACTTTTATGACGCTGTTGAGTCCAAATCTTGCGCCTGATTCACAGCAGCCGTAAGACTGATGCAGGCCCTTTCACATGGGACTGGCCCCATGTGAAAGGATGCATTGCTGTAGTTGCATCATTTTTGTGACTCATTCCAGCAATGCATCACTTTCCTCTAAACACTCTACATTATTTTTTTTACTCTATTTTTTTACACTGTTTTTCCCTGTGGTGCGCTCAGGGTGCGCGTACCGGAGAGCGCACCTGGGAGCGCACCCAGCGTTTACCCCGCGAAAATTAAAAAAATATATATACGTTTTATTGCCTGTCAGGGTCCTTCAAGGCCCCCCTCAGAAAACCTAGGGGGTCAGGGGGTGTCTATTCTGCCCCTTTTTAATTATTTCCCCATTTATTTTTCACCTCTTGTGTCTGTGTTCTTCAGAGTCACAATATGGCGGACTATGCAGACCATTTAGAATGTTTACAGACACCCAAGAGCCAATTAGCTTTTGAAATTTACAACCAATTAAAATGTTTCTTTGGTTTTGAATTTGTGTGTGATGAAGTTTCATTGGTTTTCTACTAATGACATGGTTCTCTAATGAGAGGGAAACACCGCCATTTTGTGATAGTACTCTTTGAGGTACATTTGTGAGGAATTTTTGGTGTTCTATTTCTGGTGTGAAATTTACACAGTATTATCTCTTCCGCTTTCTAAAAGGTGAGTTGTTAATTTGTAAGGGGAATTTAATACTTGATAAAGCTAGTTTAATATTATCTATTACTAAAAACGATAAATTAAAGTGATTTTTTTTCCTGCTATTTACAGCCAGAAATTTGAAAAGAATATGGATCTCAATGAGGACACCGTTAATATTAATTTTGAAATTTCTGCAACCTTTGTTGAGGCGAGTTTGATTGAGGTCTCAAATGATCCTATTCATAACACTATCCATGAAGAAGACCTTCTTTTGAGAGAAGATGGAATGGAGGATTTTAATGATGAGACTTTGGATGCTGAATTAATGGAATGTTTGGATTATGTTGAGTTCCAGGAGTCATTTATGAAGAGTTCTGATGAGGAGATTCCTGATCAGTTAATGTTAGAAGTACTTCTAAATTATGAAAATTCTGAAGAATAAATTTATATTTATAAATTATAAATTGTTTGAGACATTTTTCTATTATTCTACTTGAAATTTATGAGATAGTAGTGAAATGATTGTGGTATAAAGTGAGACTTATATTATAGAGTGCAACATTTCTGTATTACATAGTAAGTTTACTCACAGTTACTTCCCTTCTCCCACTATATTTTCTCCAATGTGCATTTCACATCTCTTTTTCATCTCATGCCTTCTTTCTCTCACTATTTCTCTCTAATGTACACTATCGCCGTCATTTTTTGTATTTTCAGAAGACAGTGAAATGTAATGCTCCAAAGGTAGAATGCAATATCTGCCATACTATATTTTGCAGAGGAGACCCCAGAATGAAGTACAATTTTGGTAATCCAACTATGATTCGCCATATCGAGAGGAGGCACCCCCAGAACTATGCCCGGAAGAGTGTCAGGGCTCTGGCACAAGAGGCTCCAAGAGATGGTGCCTCTAGTTCAATTGGAGGAACAACTACTTCGGTGAGGGGGTGACCAGAGCAGCTGATCACAAATATTCCGCCTGTTTTTAATGAGGCTTCCATCAAATGCAAAAATTGTAATGCCCTACTTTGTTACGGTGAACAAAGTTTTATGATCATTGTTTGAGCATTAGAGAGCCACCGCTGCCGTCCCCAGTCCTAATTTTAGTGAGAGAGGAAAGGAAAATGAGTGAGGGAGCAAAATCAAATCAAAAATCTTTATTCGATTGTAGAACATACAATCATAAAAGTACAATTCATAAATACTCATTTTAAAAACAATTCCAGACAATATATTTCATATGGCAAATAGCGGACACAGAATACAGTACAAATAGGAGTAGATACGGCGGGTGCTATGAGCATGGGCAATGTGAGGTTAAAAACATAAATTACTATATTAGTTAAAAGACACCTAAAATATTCACAGCATAATTAACCGTCCATACTTTTCCTAAAACAGATAGCTTTTTTAAAAAAGTTACAGACAAATAAAGTACAGTAACAATTCAGCAGTTGTAGGTAATAAAGTGCGGGCTTAATTTGTAAAAAATTCAATTTCTTAAGACATGGTTTAAGGTATAAATTCCGTGGGATAGAGTAATAAGGGCAGATAAAGAGGAAGTGTGCCAGATCTTGAGGAGACTTACTGTCGCAGCCACAAGCTGGCAACACTTCTCCCCGTTGTGCCCCACTTGGTACAGCCAGTAGAAGATGATATAAATCAAAACGGAACCTTATTAACAGAAACCGATCATAACTGGTCATAGGCCATGTCAAATAAGGCTCCATTTGTGGGCAGGTTTTGAGTAGTAGATGTTTCCTGACACTACCCTTCTGTATCTCCACCGCTTCTCTGTCAGTACATCTTGCCAGTAGTATAGCGTTTTTTACTGAAGTAACATCGGATTTTGTGATTAAATTAGGGGCATAAAACAAATCAGAGCGGCCTATTGCCAACAGACAGTCCCTTATGTATTTCACCCACGGAATTTTAAGCCTACCATCTAGGGAAAAGACATCTTTCAGCAAGGCATGTGTAAGCGGAATGTCGGTATTAAGCCAACCGTTCAGCCAACACGAAACCGGGTTGACTGCTATTCTGTCGCTTAAATATGGAACCCCCAACTCCTCATGTACAGAGTAAGTCCCGGTGCCCCTAGGCAACCTCAATATCTTTTTCAGGGCGTTGTTTTCTGCGACCTCTAGGTCTTTTATCCTACAATAGCCCCAGAGCTCGCTTCGATAACAGGCGACAGCTACACTTTTTGCCTGATAAAGTTTGAGTAGTGCGGCCGTTGGACAATTGCCAATTTTTGTACCAAAACCAAAAATGGCCGCGTTTACCCTTGTTACTTCGCCCTTCTTTTTGGATATTGCGGGGCCCCACGTTAATTTGTGATCTAAGAGGACCCCAAGATATGAGAAAGAGTTGGTTAAAGGGATTTTCTCCCCGTTTATACTAAAGGAGTCGGTTTTCCGAGTGCCCTTTCCTGTTTTCATGACGTAGGACTTAGAATTATTTATGCTAAGGCCACGAGACTCCATAAACTTAAAGAAGGAATTTAATAATTTTTGGAGACCGATTGCTGTCCTGGATATAAGTACTGCATCGTCTGCATAAAGAAGCACGGGCAATTGGAGGAACAACTACTTCGGTGAGGGGGTGACCAGAGCAGCTGATCACAAATATTCCGCCTGTTTTTAATGAGGCTTCCATCAAATGCAAAAATTGTAATGCCCTACTTTGTTACGGTGAACAAAGTTTTATGATCATTGTTTGAGCATTAGAGAGCCACCGCTGCCGTCCCCAGTCCTAATTTTAGTGAGAGAGGAAAGGAAAATGAGTGAGGGAGCAAAAAAAGGGACAAGAGGGGAAGGGAAGTGAAGTAGGGGGATTGAAAGAAGGTGAGTGTGTGAGTATAACTAAGTTATAGGGAGTGAGCTTGACAGAAGAGGAGTGAGAGACTAAAGAGACGGAGAGAATGAGACTTACAGAGAAAGAATAAGGTAAGGGGGGTGTAGAACTAAGAAGATAGAGGGAGTAAGACAAGGAATTAGTGAAGTGGATTAAGGAGAGTAAGGGAAGGGAAAACAGTGAAAGAGCGAAGGATGGGAAGAGAGAGGAAGGAATGTAAAGGAGAAGGTCTGAAAGAAGATGAGTGTGGGAATATGGCTCAGTAATAGGGAGTGAGCATGATAGAAGAGGAGTAAAACCCTAAGAGGACAGAGAGAATGGAGGTAACACAGAGAGAGTGAGAACAGGGGAGTGAGTAAGTTAGAGAACAGATGGATTGACAGAAGCAGTTACTGAACTACAGAAAGAGGAGTAAGGGAAGGGAAAAGAGTGAAGGAGTGAAGGATGAGAAAAGAGAGGAAGGAAAGTAAAGGAGAAGGTCTGAAAAAAGGTGAGTGTAGGAGTATGGACGAGTTATAGGGAGTGAGTGTGATAGAAAAGGAGTGAGAGACTAAGAGGACAGAGAGAATGAGGCTAACAGAGAGAGTATGAGGGAAGGGGAGTGTACAAATAAGATTACAGAATAAGTAAGAGAAGGAGTTAGTACAGTGGAATAAGAAAGTAAGGGAAGAGAAAAGAGTGAAGGAACGAAAGAAGGAAAGAGAGAAGAAGCAAACTAAAGGAGAAGGTCTGACAGAAGGTGAGTGTGGTAGTATAGCTGAGTTATAGGCAGTGAGCGTGACAGAAGAAAAGTGAGAGACTAAGGGGATGGAGAGAATTAGGCTAACAGAAAGACATTAAGGGAAGGGGAGCGTAGAACTAAGAAGACAGACAAAGACAGAGATTAGTAATTGAAGTGGAGTCAGGAGAATAAAATAAGGGAAATATATAAAACAATGAAGTAAAACAAGAGAAAGGAAATAAAATAAAGGAGAAGGCCTGTTTTTCCCTATGGTGCGCTTCAGGACCTCATTTATGAGGACATGTGTCACTTTTACGCCGCCGGTGCGTCACTTTTTGTGATGCACCAGTGGTGTATAAATTGCACCTTGTTGAGTCATATTTACAAAGTGACGCATTTAGGTAGATGCGTCACTTTGTAAACCCTTGCGCCACATTATACCTGCACCAGGTATAATATATGCAAAGGGGGCATATTGACACAAAGAAGTGTCGTACAAGTGACGCAGTAACAACTAAGAGATTTCACGGCGTCACTTTTAGGACACAATTGCGTGAAAATCTTGCATCTGCCTCACAGCAGGCGTAAGACTGATGCAGGTACTTTCACATGGGACTTGCCCCATGGGAAAGGATGCATTGCTGGAAATTATTTGAGGGTAATAGAAAAAGACTGAGAAAAGTGGAGTGAATAAATTAGAAGACAGAGGATTTGAGAAAATGAGTTATTGAAGTGGAGTAAGAAGAGTAGGCCCTTTCACATGGGGCTGGCCCCAGGTGAAAAGATGCATTTCTTGAAAAAAAAAATTACTATAATTTTTTACACTGTTTTTCTCTGTGGTGCGCTTCAGGGCCTAATTTATGAGGCCATGTGTCACTTTTACACCACCGGTGCGTCACTTTTTGTGACGCACCAGTGGTGTAAAAATTGTACCTTGTTGAGTCATATTTACAAAGTGACACATCTAGGTAGATACGTCACTTTGTAAACCCCTGCGCCACATTATACCTGCGTCAGATGTAATGTATGCAAAGGGGGCGTATTGACGCAAGGAAAAGTCAGCGAATTAACAAAGTGAAATCTATGAGATTTCACTACGTCACTTTTAGGACACAATTGCGTTAAAATCTTGCATCTGCCTCACAGCAGGCGTAAGACTGATGCAGGTACTTTCAAATGGGACTTGCCCCATGGGAAAGGATGAATTGCTGGAAATTATTTGAGGGTAATAGAAAAAGACTGAGAAAAGTGGAGTGAATAAATTAGAAGACAGAGGATTTGAGAAAATGAGTTATTGAAGTGGAGTAAGAAGAGTAAGAGAAAGCAAAAGAATGAAAGCAAAGGATGGGAAGAGAGAGGAAGGTAAGTAAAGGAGAAGGTATCAAAAAAGGTGAGTGTGTGACTAGGGAGTGAGCTTGACAAGACGAGTGAGAGACTAAAGAGACGGAGAGAATGAGGCTAACATAGAGAGAATGAGGTAAGGGGAGTGTAGAAGTAAGAGGACAGAGGGAGTAAGAGAAGGAATTAGTGAAGTGGAGTAAGGAGAGTAAAAGAAGGGAAAAAATAAAACAAAGAAGTAAGAGAAGACAGAGGAAAGAAAGTAAAAGAGTAAGCCTGAAAGAAGGTGAGAGTAAGAGAAGAGTGTGAAAAAAGAGAGTAAATGTGGGGATTCAGAATAAGTGAGGCAAGCGCTATAAGGAAACAGAGGTGTGGGAATATCAAAGAAGAGTAGTGAGGTTATGGAAAATAGTATAGAGTAAATAAATATTCTACATCAAACTTACCTTATAAGTAATATCAACTTAGTTTTATATTTTCATTTAAATTTATATCTGTAAAAGACAAAACAAAATAAGTTACAATATTTATAATATATATTTTACAATACAAAAGACAAAGTAGGAGATTAACAAGGGTAAGTGAGGGTGAGTGAAGGGCAGGGAGGTTGATGAAAAAGGGAAAATAAAGAGAGGATAAAAGCAAGTGAGCTTGAGACAAACGAGGTGAATGAGTGAGAATACAGAGCTTGTGAAGGAAAGAGTGACACAAAGGAACTGAGTAAGGGAGCAAAGAAAGGTAAGGAAGGGAGTGTGGGTCATTTTTAGGGAGTAAGCATGACGGAAGAGGAGTGAGACAGTGAGAGGATCCAGAGACTGAAGCTAAGAGACAGGCTGTGAGGGAAAGGGAGTGAGGATGTGAGAGGACAGAGGAAGTGAGAAAAGAAGTAAGTGACGTGTAATAAGGTGAATGAGAGAAGGAGAATTATTGAGGGAACAAAGAAAGGAAACAAAGGGAAGGAAAGTGAAGTAGAGTGACTGACAGCTGGAAATTGATGGATAGGAGAGAGGTAAAGAGCCGTGAAGGAGTGGTTAATGAGAATAAGTGTGGAAAATGGAATAAGGGAAGGGAGGTGATGGAGAGTCAAAAAAGGCCAGTGAGGTTGAGTTAAAAAGAGTGATAGAGGGTAGAAATAGGTAAGTGAGCATAAGAGAATGGAAAAATATTATATATAGAATATATTGAATTTCACTTAAACAGTGACTTCAAAAGTACTCATCATATAACAGCGGGCAAAAAAAACCACAATCAAAATGATTGTGTTTAAAAAACCCATTGAATAATTTCTTAAATAATGTAAATTTTTAAAAACCATATCTAAACTCACTTTTGATCCATCCACTTTTCCACGTGGCCAAATAGTATATGGAAAGTCATTTTCTATGTAAATTAGTCCACTGTTTTCTTAATGTCTCATTTACTTCCATCTCTAGCTTATATTTAATAAATAATTCCTATAATACTCACAACACACTTTATATAACAAACATATACTATCTCTATGAGAACTACATGTTTTTTATTACCTTCATCACTCTCATTCAGAAAGTAATTTTGAAGAGCAAACTAAGTTATATTAACTACTGCAATCTTCATAGGCCAATTACCTTCCCTAAAATTTCGGTTGTAAGAACACTAGGTAAGAATTTAGTAAGTCAGAAGGCAAACGTTGTTTGAAAGTCAATTGAGTATCATTACAGAGCTTCCAACCTTTTTCACAATTTAAATAAGCTGTGTAATGTCCTGATGTTGTTGAAGGACCATCATGGTAAATAATTGCTGCGGTTGTAAAGGTTCTTCCTGAAATTGATAATTGAGAAGCCACAACATTTTTACTTAATGTTGTCAATTTAGTCCCATCAGGTCTACATCGTTGGAACATTAAAATAACATACATATCTTATTAAAAATAAAGTTGATAGCATTTCAGATTTACATTGACTACAGACCATGTTTTGATTTGCTGCTCTAACTAGATTATTAAAAGACACTGATTTGCAGTCTGATAAAGTCAAATATATAAATCTTTCAGTGTGTACTGTAGTACTACTTGAAAAGGAACAATTGTCACAGTCATGTTGCCATTTATAAGAAAGGCCAAAAAGATTTTCTACATCTACTCCTTCATCTTGTAAAACAACAAGCATATACATTAGAAATTCCTGACAATCTTGCTGAATATGCTGTGAAAATTGATTTAGACCAGAACATATGTCTAAAACCTTTCGAATTTCAGAAACACTTTGTATTTTTGTTCTATCACTGCTACATTTCCCAAACACAGAATTTAATAAACAACAAAGTGTTTGATCACGATTTTCAGCAATCTGTTCTTTTACAGTTTGGAGAAATAAAACAACATTGACCACTACATTAGCATAGCAGTTGACACCAGAACTATTTTCAAACTGAAATCCAACAACATCTTTAACTGAATCCATTTTCTTTCTGCTTACAATTACTGTTTCATCTACTTTTTTTCTTTTTGCTACAACTTCACTACAATTTTTCTCATTTCTTCTTTTTCGGCCTACCACACGCTTTTCAAACAGAGGATATTGAGGTAAATTTGGAACATACTCTCTTCTTAACCTATTATATTCTTTTACACAATTTAGATCTGCATTAATCTTTGTCTCATCAAAATAAATCAAGTACAATCCAGATACAGTTCTGACTCGAGATAAAGCAACATATGCCATGCCCACCAAAGCAGTATCAACACTTAAACCTTGAGATTTATGAATAGTTACTGCATATGCTAAAGAAACAGGAAACTGTTTTCTGCGGACATATAAATCTTTCACTAGCAAAAAGCGAGCAGAACAACAACTGATTTGTTGTACTTCTTCGATATCATCAAATTTTATTTTTATAATTTCAATTCCATCTCTATTTCAGTAATTCACAAAATCCACGACATGACCCATTGCTCCATTTACTAAACCTCTTTCCACATGTAAATTACGTCGTAAAATTATACGACAATTTAAAGATGCATACAGAGTCTTTTCCATACCAGCAGTTTTAGATATTGTCTTCTCTAAAGAATCCAATTTTGTTTTCAACTTTTCTGACAAAATAATAGTGGCTCCTTCATGTTCTGTTTTATCAATAGCTTCCAGTTTCACAATCTCTTGATTTTCCAACTTTAACATTTTTGTGTTGAAGATTGAACATTCTTGCAGAGTTGGCATCAAGCATATGACAGATATGTTTTCAGGAATTTTCTTAAAAATATTCTCTGGGAGAATATTTTACTTTGGAAACAAATTTGAAATTAATCGTCCATGTAAAGCTTCTTTGCCATGCTCAGTTAGTTTTCCAAATCTTACATCTTGTAGAATATTTTTATAATCTTCATCCTTTGCCTGTCGCATATTTTGAAGTAGTTCTGCATATTTGAAATTTAGCCATATGTTAACATTTCCAATGCTTCCTAAGCACTTCCTGGTATCTTCATGCGTAAGCATTTTAAACACTGGCTGTCCTTTCACTGGAGTTAGTTGCAGTAAATCTCCAAAAACAATGATGTGTTTGCCTCCAAATAACACATCATAGTCTGTTTTAAGAGTTTATTGCATTCTTAAATGCACAAAAGCAAGGATTACATTTGATACCATGCTTACTTCATCAATTTATTTATTTATTTATTTGCACACTTGTACCGCGCTGGGAATCGACTCCCTAGGGAGTATCTCCGCGCCGTTGACAGCATCTCAGAGCACAAAAGCCCTATCCTATACTTTATTAATTGTCCAGCCAGAGCTAGTAGTTAAACAGGAAAGTTTTTAATTTTTTTCCAAAGGGAAAGAGTTCCTTACATGAACTAAGTTCATAAGGAAGTTCATTCCAGAACTTCGGGCCTGCTACTGATAGCGACCTTCCCCCTTGTCTTGTCTTCCAGAACCTGGGGACAACTAACAGTTCACGATCTCCAGATCTCAGAGATCTTGAGGGGATGTAAGGACTACATTTTTGTGATAGGTAATGGGGACCATTACCCGTGATGCACTTGTGAATGATGCAACAGGTTTTAAACAGCACTCTCTGTTTCACTGTGAGCCAGTGAAGTTAATTTAGTAGTGATTTAGAGGGAGTGCGAGCTGGGGCATTGAGAACAAGGCGTGCAGCCGTGTTCTGCACCACTTGCAGTCTGGCAGTGATCCCCTCATTGGCGGCTAGCAGCAAACCATTACAATAGTCCAGTCTACTCAATACGAGCGACTGAACTAGAGTTTTCCTGGTGTTATCAGGTAGCAGGGGGAAAACCCGTCGGAGAAGCCCAATTACATGGAAGCAGGAACTCACCACTTGATTAGCATGATGTTTAAAGTTGAGCTCCTGATCCAGTTTCACTCCTAGATCTTTCACAACCACTTTGGTTTCGGGGACTGGGCCTAGGTCTTGAGGCCACCAATCAGGAGTCCACAAACGTTTGGCATCCCCAAAGAGCATCACCTCAGTCTTAGAGACGTTGCACTGGAGAAAGTTTGCTGCCATCCAGTGTGCCACTTCTTTCATCCCTTGGGAAAAGGAGCTACGTACTTCCGGAGTCATGGTTTTAAACGGAAAGAGGAGTTGGGTATCGTCTGCATACGATACAGGAATGAACCCGTGGGATCTCATGATGTTAGCTAGGGGTGCCACGTAGATGTTAAATAACGTTGGGCTCAAGCAGGAGCCCTGTGGCACCCCCTTAGAGATCTCCACCTCCTCAGACTGATAGGGACCCAGTATGACTCTTTGGGTGCGTTCGGTGAAAAAACTCCTTAACCAGGCCAGCGCCTTGCCTCCCAGACCGATGTCAACTAGTCTGGAGGTCATGATCTCATGTGATATAGTGTCAATCGCCGCTGACAGATCTAAAAGCACCAGGATAACGGAGTAACCTTTATCCTGTAGCATATGCAGATCGTCAGCGACGGACAGCAAGGCGGTCTCAGTGCTGTGTCTTGGCCTAAACCCTGATTGGGATGGATCTAGTCCCCCCGTACTTTCGATATATTTAGATAAGTACTGGTTTACAATCTTCTCAGTAAGCTTCCCTAAGAAAGGGAGGAGAGAGATGGGTCTCAAGTTTGTCAGGTCGGTCCACGGGATGGAATTATTTTTCCGTAGAGGCCGCACCAGAGCATGCTTCCAGTCAAGGGGAACTTCCCCTGTGCTCAAGGATAGATTAACGACCTGCTGAATTCCAGCACCCAGCTCATCGCTCAAAAGTGACATGACCCGTGCTGGGATGATATCTGAAGGGCACCCACTTTTTATTTGAGTGATTAGAATGGTTATCTCCTTCAAAGATATAGGTGGGAATTCAGTAAGTCTGTTAGCCTTGTTATCTGCAGTGCTAAGGTGTGGATGAACCAGACTGTCAACAGTTCCAGTGTTGTTGGGGATGGTTTTTGAGGTCAAGATTTTAGTATAAATACCTTCAATTTTTCTAACAAAGAACTGTGAAATGTTATTGCAAAGTTCCTGGGACTCAATCCCCTCAGTTTCACATGCTATGGGCTTAGTAAACGTTTGTAAAATTTGATAGAGAACTTTAGCATTTTTCCCAGCTGCTGATAATTGGGCTGCTATATGAAGTTTCCGAGCAGACCGAATAGCTTTATGATAGCTTTTTAGGGAAATATTGTAGTTATCTCTATCCTCGACCTTGCGTGTGACTCTGCATCGTTTTTCTAATTTCCTGGCAGTTAGCTTTAGTTGTCTGAAATCGTCCGTAAACCAGACTTCTTGTTTAGGGGCAGGCCGTGGTTTATATGTCCTAAGAGGGACAACATGATTTATAGTTGTGATTACGGCTTCATTAACCCTGGCTAATGCAGTGGTGACATTGTCGCTACATTCAACCCAGTTGGGTTCTATGTATTTCCCCCTAAAACTTTCGGATGTTAGTTTGTTCCAGGGTCTTCTGACATCCGCCATAGTCCTCTGAATGCCATTTACCCTCTGATTAGAACGAGTATGGAACTCTATGATGGAGTGGTCAGTCCAGTCCACTTGAATGGGAGGCAGACATATAATCACTGAAGAAGTATAAAGCACAAGATCCAGTGTATGGCCAGCTATATGTGTGGGTCCCTGATTCATTTGGTTAAAGCCAAGTGTGGCCAAATCCGCCAATAATGTCTGTGCCTCCACGCATGTATCTATTTCGCTGTGTACATTAAAATCTCCTACCAGAATAAAATCTGAGTTCACCTGCAAGTGGGGAGCTAAAGCTTCAACAAGATGAATGGAGAAATTCCCAGGAGGACCAGGGGGTCGATAGACCAAAGCTCCCTTCCTGGTTTCCCTAGAACCAGGGTTAATAGTAAAAATTAGGAGCTCCATTTGTGGGTTACACACCGTCTCGGTAACCACCACCTCCATTTCCTGTCTGAAGACAATGCCTAGCCCACCTCCCGTTTTAATAGGGCGGTCCATCCTTACCATTTTATATCCTGACGGCACCCCAAGAGTAATGGCCGGAACAGTGTGGGGCTTAAGCCAGGTCTCAGTTAAAAAACAAAGGTGTGGGTTCTCTGATGTTAGGAGATCCCAAACCTGAGTGGAATGAGTGACCAAGGAGCGAACATTACACAGTAGGCTCTTACAATTTAAAAAAGGATCATTGGAAGGGCTGATAATCGATCAATGATAAGAAGTTTCATTTTCTTCAGTACTCTTGAAAATTCACAACAAGCTTCTCCAGATAGCTTGTGGTATTGTAATTTGTTATCATGCTCCACTGGCAGCATCAATAAGCGGTGTAAAGTAATTCCTTTAATGTTGTGTGCTGCCAACCCAGTTGGAGCAGTAACAACACAAGAGAGCGATGACTCCGTTTTTTTCTGCAAATATGTTGCAATCACTTTAATCAGGAAACTTTTCCCAGTTCCTACTTATCCACTGACATACAGTCGAATAGGCACAAATGATGTACCTGAGCACTCTTTTTTCTCATGTGATAAACCATGCTCAATTTGTTGTGTGACTTGGTCATATATTTGTCCCTGTTCAACGTTTAGTTATTTTTCCAAATCTTCTAAGTCAACTCCATCCTCCTGAGCTTGTTCCATGGCTCTTTCAACTTCATCCATGGCAGTGGCAGCTGCAGCTTCATTTTGTATAATTGGTCCTCCTAGTGGATCCTGACTCAATGACTCAATGAAGCAGAACTCTGACTATCTTGAGAACTGTCTCTAGCAATCTCTGCTGCAATTGTAGCTTCTTGCTGTATTTCCTCGTTCAACATTTGCAGATAACTTGAAAAAACTGGACATTCTATGGTATCTTTGGTTGCATTGAAGGAATGTTCATAAGTAAGAAAATCTCCAAGTAGTTCCTCTTCTCTACGCCAAGGTTTAAAGAGTTGTAAAAGTGCTAAGTAATAAAATTCTCTTTTGTCTGGAGAATCACAACTCAATTTTCGATGATTAATCAAATGGCCTTTTCTTTGTTTTACTAAACAGCCTTCACATCCAATTACAGCATATACACCTTTATTGATGTCTTCTGTGACGTTCCTTTTAAAAATGTAGGTTTGTAGAATTTCATAGAGGCAAGCGTTCTCAAGGTGAGTACTTCTATTTGGATAGTATGTATCCAACATGTTTGTCTTCAAAATATCTGTACTGTCTGGTTCTTTCTCCGCCAAATACTCAATTTCTTGTACAGATTTCAAAACTCGGTTTCGTGTTGCAGCAAGACCTAGACTCACCCAAATGACGGTTCTAGATTTGGCATATAGACTTGCTGATGACAACCGATCAGAACATTCATACGCTCCAATTTCTCGATGCGAAAACATCTTCAGACTGTAACTGTATAATTTCTTGCTTAGACTCTTTTCAAAATTTCCTCCCACATTTCCTTCTGTTCCATCTTTTCTGATTTTGTGATGTAAGACGTCACATATCGAGCCACAGCAATAGAGTTGTCAGCCACATATTGAATATCCATGTTAGCATTCCACATGGACAAAATGACTGGGTTGTAGTCATTTATATATTTGGATTCCTCATTTCTTCTTAGGTTGTATGTATTTTTGGGTGATTTCCTTGTCACAGTATGTCGCAGAGAAGACATAAAATTGTTGACTCTTCCTTTCAATGTTACTGGACGTGGAAATGCAAAACAACATTTCGTGTAGAACTTGTCCTTGGATTTGTATTTTCAAATATGACACGGTGCATCCAAAGGGCTTGAATAAGGATGAGGAATTGTGGGTCCATTTGGGTTGATGATTTTTAATTATCTGAATCTTATATCTGTGGTAGATTGTACACTTATCATTCCTGAATAATGTATTCGTGATACACAGTAGCGGGTATTTTCTACCGTAGTAGATGGTCCATATGAATTGGCGTATGTATGATCGAAGCCTGTTTTGTTTTTATATATGTTTAACACATTGATGGCACTTTTTAATCTTTTTAGGAGACGTAAACTGTCGGCAAGTCAGAAATTATGCAGTTAATTCATCGTATGAATAAGAACATGATGCTGTTTAGAACAGAAGTAATACGGGGCTCCAACTAGATCTGGATGTGGAGATTGGTTCTTATTGTGCCCACTGGGGCAGTATGTTCAACGATAACCTTCAATGTACATAAATGAACTTTATGGTCAAAAGCCCACTGGGGCGAAATAATTGTATACGGTTTGGTCTGTATAATATGTAAAAAATGTTTTTTCATTACAGAGAAGAATGACGATGTGAGGGTTATTAGTTGCACGTTATTCTTGTAAGCAGGAGGTGCTACAAAAGTCATTAATGTGAATAACGATCATATGTTGGTAGAAAATCAGCCGTTTATTTTAATATAAACATTCTCTCCTAAGGAGGATATTGGGCTTGCAAAATATCAGTATGTCAACTTGGTAAATACTGTTTATGTAAAAACGATATGAAAAAACTTTATTGACATAGAGAAACAGTTTATTTAACTTTATTTAACTTGATCAACCATGTTGGTAAAAACACCATTCAAAGATGTCTGCCTAAATTATCGGAATGTAGAGACAGAGTAGTCCTATTTCTATGTATATGGATTGCACTATTTGTATTCACACTGCACAAACGTACCTCTGACCCGTGATCAAGGTGTTTTGGCACCGAAACGCGTCGGGCGTTATCTTGCTGTATGTTGAAATAAAAAGTACGCTTCAAGATCAACTATCTGGGCTCGGGTGAATTTTGTATTGAAAATACGGAAAAATTCGATGGATCATAGTTGGAGGGTCGCGACCTCAACTTAAGCCCGCCGCCATTGAGTGGCCAGGAGATCCGCGACAGAGTGTTGGCATATATATATATATATATATATATTCACTAAAAAAAAAAACATAGGTTTCACAATCGTTATAGTTAGGAATTAGCATTTAAAAAACCTTTGAAATTCACAGAAAAAACCATAGGTTTCACACCAGTTATAGTTAGCTGAACATTTTACTCATACAAAACCATTGAAATTCCCACGTTATAGTTAGTTGACCATGTCATGAATGATGTAATATGTGACATCATCAGCAGTGGATTGCGGGCGCGCGAGTTATAGTGAGTCCAACTAACTATAACGTGGGAATTTCAATGGTTTTGTATGAGTAAAATGTTCAGCTAACTATAACTGGTGTGAAACCTATGTTTTTTTCAGTGAATTTCAAAGGTTTTTTAAATGCTAATTCCTAACTATAACGATTGTGAAACCTATGGTTTTTTTTTGTGAATTTCAAAGGTTTTTTAAATGCTAATTCCTAACTATAACGATTGTGAAACCTATGGTTTTTTCAGTGAATTTCAAAGGTTTTTTTAAATGCTAATTCCTAACGATAACGTTTGTGAAACCTATGGTTTTTTTAAGTGAATTTCATCGTTTTTTTAAAAGTTAATTCCTTTGTATATCGACTTTGTTACTTACTTTTTTTTATTAGCTGTTTTTATAACTATTAATTATAATTATAATTTTTTTGTAAATTATTTATTCACTGTATTTTTCTTTTTTTTTTATTCATTTTTTCCTGGTGCGCTCAGGGTGCGCGCACCGGTAAGCTCTCCCGAGAGCGCAGCGAGAGCGCTATTTCTGCGTTCGTAAAAAAAAATATGTATGAAAACTAAATAATAATGCAAGACATTCAGTACCATGCTTATAAAAGTATTATTTTTGATTTTCGGAATGAAAATGATTTTGCATTTCCATAAAGCTACCAAAACGTCACTCAGCACGCCGCGTAAGCGCCACCGTAAGCGTCTACGTTCGCGCCACGTAAGCGCCCCCGTAAGCGCCTATGTTCGCGCCGCGTAGGTGCTCCCGGAAGTGCTCCGGTGCGCGCAGCGTAAGCGCGTCAAGTCATGTGACCTTAAAATAACAATTTTCATTGGTTGCTAACATTTGTTTTTACAAAGAATGAAATCCCCACCCATTTCCTTCACTTCTTCTTTCACTTTTGTGACTGCAAGACCTGTCTTTTTCCTGCTCCATCTTTTTTGGATTATCATGGCTGCTAGACCCACCAGTAGCAGTGAGGACTCAGATGGGTTCATAGAGGAAGAGGCTCCTCAGCCTAGAGTAAAGGAGCATTTCATATGGACATTTTTTTCAATACCTGCATACCAAAAAAAAGTAAATGCTCCAAAGGTGGAGGGCCGAATTTGTCACACTGTCCTGTCACCAGGGTGACCCTACCAGGAAATACTCATTTGGAAATTCCACCATGATTCGGCACGTCCAGAGGAGGCACCCTCAGAACTATGCCCGGGAGAGTGTCAGGGCTCTGGCACGAGAGGCTCCAAGGGATGGTGCTTCTACTTCAACTGGAGGAGCAACTGCATCGGTGAGGGGGCGACCAGAACAGCTGATCCCAAATATTCAGCCTGTTTTTAATGAAGCCACAATCAAATGCAAATATTATGATCAACTACTTTGTTATGGGGAACAAAGTATTTTGAACATTGTTCGAGCAATAGAGAACCACCGCTGCCGTCCCCAGCCCTAATTTTGATTATTTTTTTTTGCTCCTGTTGACCAGTTTGCCATTCCCCGTTTTTGTTTTTGTTGAAAAAAACTAAAAAATAAGAAAAAAAAGTTCTTTTTAGAACTACCTCCAATTCTTAAAAAAGAGCTGTATTCTTAAAAAAATGAAAAAGAGTAACTGAAGTGGAGTGCAGTGAGAGAGGAGAGGAAAATTAGTGAGAAAGCAAAGAAAGGGACGAGAGGGGAAGGGAAGTGAAGTAGGGGGACTGACAGAAGGTGAGTGTGGGGAAGGAGAGTGAGGAGGAGAGTGAACATGGGGAATGAGGATAAGTGAAGAAAATGTTGTAAAGGAACGGGGGTGTGGAAGGGTAAGAAAAGAGCAGTGATGTTTAGGAAAGAGTGGAGATACAGACTGGATAAAGACAAGTGAGTGTGAGACAAGGTGAGTAAGGGAGTGAAGAGACAGAGAAAGTGAAAGAAAAAGTGAGAGTAGAAGACTGAAGGCCTCATTTATGAGACCATGCGTCACTTTTACGCCGCCGGTGCGTCACTTTTTGTGACGCACCAGTGGTGTAAAAAATGCACCTTGTTGAGTCATATTTACAAAGTGACGCATCTAGGTAGATGCGTCACTTTGCAAACCCCGGCGCCACATTATAGCTGCGCCAGGTGTAATGTATGCAAAGGGGGCGTATTGACGCAAGGAAGGGTCGTAGAAGTGACTCAGTGAAATCTATGAGATTTCACTGCGTCACTTTTAGGACGCCGTTGCGTCAAAATCTTGCGCTTGCCTCACAGCAGGCGTAAGACTGACGCAGCCCCATCCTTTCACATGGGGCTGGCCCCATGTGAAAGGATGCATTGCTGGAGTTGCGTCACTTTTGTGACACACTCCAGCAATGCGTCACTTTTGCGCTTACAGATACGTCAGAAATAGTGACGTATCTGTAACTCCTTGCGACATGATGCGTCATACATTAAATATGACGCATCAGGATTGTTGCAAGGAGAGCGCACTGAGAAGTGATGCATCACTGCTTTCACGCAGCGATGCGTCATTTCTCATAAATGAGGCCCTGAGTGAGAGAGGAAAGAAACATAAGTGAGCGAGTGTGGCTGTGTTATAGGAAGTGAGTGTGATAGAAGAGGAGTGACAGACTAAGGGGTCAGAGAGAATGAGGCTAACAGAGAGAGAACGAGGTAAGAGGAGTATAGAAGTAAGAGGACAGAGGGAGTAAGAGAAGAAATTAGTGAAGTGGAGTAAGGACAGTAAGGGAAGGGAAAACAGTGAAGGAGTGAATGAAGGGAAGAGAGAGGAAGGAAAGTAAAGGAGAAGGTCTGAAAGAAGGTGAGTGTGGGAGTATAGCTCAGTTATAGGGAGTGAGCGTGATAGAAAAGGAGTGAGAGACTGAGAGGACGGAGAGAATGTGGGTAACAGAGAAAGAGTGAGAAAAGGGGAGTGAGTAAATTAGAGGACAGAGGGTTTGAGAGAAGGAGTTACTGAAGTGGAGTAAGAAGAGTAAGGGAAGGCAAAAGAATGAAGGAACAATGGATGGGAAGAGAGAGGAAGGGAAGTAATGGAGAAGGTTTCAAAAAAGGTGAGTGTGGGAGTATGGCTGAGTTATAGGGAGTGAACGTGACAGAAGAGGAGTGAGAGACTAAAGGGATGGAGAGAAAGAGGCTAACAGAGAGAGAATGAGGGAAGGGGAGTGTAGAAGTAAGAGGACAGAGGGATTGAGAGAAGGAGCTACTGAAGTGGAGTAAGGAGAGTAAGGGAAGGGAAAACAGTGAAGGAGTGAAGGAAGGGAAGAGAGAGAAAGGAAAGTAAAGGAGAAGGTCTGAAAGAAGGTGAGTGTTGGAGTATGGCTCAGTTATAGGGAGTGAGCGTGATAGAAGAGGAGTGAGAGACTAAGAGGACGGAGAGATCGGGGGTAACAGAGAGAGAGTGAGAAAAGGGGAGTGAGTAACTTAGAGGACAGAGGGATTGACAGAAGCAGTTACTGAAGTGGAGTAAGGAGAGTAAGGGAAGGCAAAAGAATGAAGGAGTGAAGGATGAGAAGAGAGAGGAAGGAAAGTAAAGGAGAAGGTCTGAAAGAACATGAGTGTAGGAGTATGGCTGAGTTATAGGGAGTGTGCGTGACAGGAAAGGAGTGAGACTAAGGGGATGGAGAAAATGAGGGTAACAGAGAGAGAATGAGAGAAGGGGGGTGTAGAACTAAGAGGACAGAGGGAGTAAGAGAAGGAGTTAGTAAAGTGGAATAAGAAAGTAAGGGAAGAGAAAAGAGTGAAAGAGCAAAGGAAGGAAAGAGAGAGGAAGCAAACTAAAGCAGAAGGTCGAAAAGAAAGTGAGTGTGGGAGTATGGCTGAGTTATAGGCAGTGAGCGTGACAGAAGAGGAGTGAGAGACTAAGGGGATGGAGAGAATAAGGCTAACAGAAAGAGATTGAGGGAAGGGGAGTGTAGAAGTAAGAGGACAGAGAAAGAGAAGGAGTAATTGAAGTGGAGTAAGGAGAGTAAAGGAAGGGAAAAGAGTAAAACAATGAAGTAAGAGAAGAGAGAGGAAAGAAAGTAAAGGAGAAGGTCTGAAAGAAGGTGAGTGTAAGAGAAGAGTGTGAAAAAGGGGAGTAAACATAGGGATTCAGAATAAGTGAGGCAAGTGCAATAAGGGAACAGAGGTGTGGGAGCATCAAAGAAGAGTAGTGAGGTTAAGGAAAAGAGTATAGAGAAAATACATTTTGTACATCAAACTTACCTTATATCTAATGTAAACTTAATTTCATATTTCCATTAAAATTTATATCTGTGAAAGAGAAAAAAAGTTAGAATATTTATAATATATATTTTACAATACAAGAGACAAAGTACGACATTAAAAGTCATAAAAGGTTAGTAAGAGATAAAGTAGAAGTGAAGTAGTCAGAACGAAAAACAAAGGAATGGTGAAGGTCAGAGAGAGTTAAAAAGAAATAGAGAGACAGCAAATTACTAAAAGGATAATGACATAGATACATTCTGTGACAGTGAACAAGAGCAAGAGAGAGAAATAAACTGAAGGTGAGTAAGATCCTAAAGAAATATGCATTACGAAAAATAAAGGCAGAAAGGGGAGTGAGTAACAGAGAAGCAGGAGTGAATAACAGTGGATTAATGACAATGAGGCATGGAATTTCAGTGAGGGTGAATGTAGACTTGTAAGACAGTGAGGACACAGTGGGAGTGAAGGTAACAGAGAAGGAGTGAGGGAACACAAGTAAAAATATGAGAGAATAGAGGGAGTAAGACAAACAGTGAGTAAAGGGCAGTAAGGTGAGTAAGGGAAGGAGAATGACTGAGAGAGCAAAGGAAGGGAAGAAAGGGAAGAAAAGTGAAGCAAAGGGACTGGGAAAAGGTGAGTACGTGATGAAAGAAAGAAGAAGGGTAGTTAAAGATGATGATTGAGGATAACTGTACGAACTGAAGTAAGGGAACAAGGATGAGGGAGGGTGAGTACAGGAGAGTGAGGTTGATAAAAAAGGAAAATAAAAAGAGGATACAAGCAAATGAGCTTGAGACAAAGGAAGTGAAAGAGTGAGAACATAGAGGTAGTGAAGGAAACACTGGCAGAAAGAAACTGAGTAACAGAGCAAAGAAAGATAAGTAAGGGAATGTGGGTGAGTTTTAGGGAGTAAGGATGACGAAAGAGGAGTGAGAGAGTAAGAGGATCGAGAGACTGAAGCTAAGACACAGGGAGTGAGGGAAAGGAATTGAGGATCTGAGAGGACAGACGAAGTGAGAGAAGGAGTGAGTGAAGTGTAATAAGGTGAGTGAGAGTAGGGGAATTATTGAGGAAACAAAGAAAGAAAACAAGGGGAAGGGGAGTGAAGTAGAGTGACTGACAGCTGGAAAGTAGTGAATGGGAGAGAGGGAAAGGGCAGTGAAGTAGTGGTTAATGAGAATAAGTGAGCAACGTGGAATAAGGGAAGGGAGGTGAGGGAGAGTAAAAAAAGGCCAGTGAGGGTGAGTTAAGAGGAGTATTAGAGGGTGGAAATAGGTAAGTGAGCATAAGAGAATGTGAAAATAATATACATTTATTAATAGCAAATACAAAATAATTTCAACAACATGTTATATGGTTTATTTTTGCTGTTCTCAGAATATATTGAATTTCACTTAAAACAGTGACTTCAATATTACTCATCATATAACAGCGGGCAACAAAAAACACAATCAAAATGATTGTGTTTAAAAAAAACCATAAAAACTTTTCTTAAATAATGTAAAATTTCGAAAAAAACATATCTAAACTCACTTTTGATCCATCCACTCTTCCACGAGGCCAAATAGTATATGGAAAGTCCTTTTCTTTGGAAATTAGTCCAGAGTATTCGTAATTTTTCATTTACCCGACTTTCTGAAAGAAAAGCTCCAACATCTTTGACATTATGAAACAAGAGTTTAATTTCCACCTCTAGCTTACTTTTTATAAATCATTTTTATAATACTCACAGCACACACTACATGATATACATATTCTATCTCTATGAGAACTACATGTTTTTTATTATCTTCATCACTCTCATTCAGATAGTAATTTTGAAGAGCAAACTAAGTTATATTAACTGCTGCAATCTTTATGGGCCAATCACTTTCCCTAAAATTTTGGTTGTAAGAACACTAGGTAAGAATTTAGTAAGTCAGAAGGCAAACGTTGTTTGAAAGTCAATTGAGTATCATTACAGAGCTTCTAGCCTTTTTGACATTTTAAATAACATGTGTAATGTCCTGATGTTGTTGAAGGACCATCATGGTAAATAATTGCTGCAGTTGTAAAGGTTCTTCCTGAAATTGATAATTGAGAAGCCACAACATTTTTTATTAATGTTGTCAATTTAGTTCCATCAGGTCTACATCGTTGGAACATTAAAATAACATACT
Source organism: Lissotriton helveticus (assembly GCF_964261635.1). Classification (NCBI taxonomy): domain Eukaryota; kingdom Metazoa; phylum Chordata; class Amphibia; order Caudata; family Salamandridae; genus Lissotriton; species Lissotriton helveticus. Next base: position 1,502,160,396 of record NC_136059.1, on the reverse strand, counting down.
GTCCTTATCTTCGTAAAAATAAAGTTGATAGCATTTCACATTTACATTGAGTACAGACCATGTTTTGATTTGCTTCTCTAACTAGATTATTAAAAGACACTGATTTGCAGTCTGGTAAAGTCAAATATATAATTATTTCAGTGTCTACTGTAGTACTATTTGAAAAGGAGCAATTGTCGCAGTCATGTTGCCATTTATAAGAAAGGACAAAAAGATTTTCTACATCTACACCTTCATCTTGCAAAACAACAAGCATATACATTAGAAATTCCTGACAATCTTGCTGAATATTCTGTGTAAATTGATTTAGACCAGAACATATGTCTAAAACCTTTCGAATTTCCGAAACACTTTGTATCTTTGTTCTATCGATGCTACATTTCTCAAATACAGAATTTAATAAACAACAAAGTGTTTGATCACGTTTTTCAGCAATCTGTTCTTTTCCAGTTTGGAGGAAAAAAACAACATTAACCACAACATTAGCATAGCAGTTGACACCAGAACTATTTTCAAACTGAAATCCAACAACATCTTTAACTGAATCCATTTTGTTTTTGCTTACAATTACTGGTTCATCTACCTTTTTTCTTTTTGCTACAACTTCACTACAATTTTTCTCATTTCTTCTTTTTCGGCATACCAAACGCTTTTCAAACAGGGGATATTGAGGTAAATTTGGAGCATACTCTCTTCTTAACCTATTATATTCTTTTACACAATTTAAATCTGCATTAATCTTTGTCTTATCAAAATCAATCAAGTACAATCCTGATAAAGTTCTGACTCTAGATAAAGCAACGTATGCCATACCCTCCTTGAACACAGAACTTTCAATATTTACCAAAGCTGTATCCACACTTAAACCTTGAGATTTATGAATAGTCACAGCATATGCCAAAGAAACAGGAAACTGTTTTCTGCGGACATATAAATCTTTCACAAGCAAAAATCGGGCAGAACAACGACTGATTTGTTGTACTTCTTCAATACCATCAAATTTAATTTTTATCAATTCAATTCCATCTCTATTTCAGTAATTCACAAAATCCACGACATGACCCATTGCTCCATTTACTAAACCTCTTTCCACATGTAAATTACGTCGTAAAATTATACGACAATTTAAAGATGCATACAGAGTCTTTTCCATACCAGCAGTTTTAGATATTGTCTTCTCTAAAGAATCCAATTTTAATTTCAACTTTTCTGACAAAACAATAGTTGCTCCTTCATGTTCTATTTTATCAATAGCTTCCAGTTTCACAATCTCTTGATTTTCCAACTTTAACATTTTGTTGTTGAAGATTGAACATTCTTTCAGAGGTGGCATCAAGCATATGACAGATTTGTTTTCAGGAATTTTCTTACAAATATTCTCTGGGAGAATATTTTCATTCGGAAACAAATTTGAAATTAATCGTCCACGTAAAGCTTCTTTGCCATGCTCAATTAGTTTTCCAATTCTTACATCTTGTAGAATATTTTTTCCAATTCTTACATCTTGTAGAATATTTTCATAATCTTCATCCTTTGCCTGTCGCATATTTTGAAGCAGATCTGCATATTTGAAATTTAACCATATGTTAACATTTCCAATGCTTCCTAAGCACTTCCTGGTATCTTCATGCGTAAGCATTTTAAACACTGGCTGTCCTTTCACTGGAGTTAGTTGCAGTAGATCTCCAAAAACAATGATGTGTCTGCCTCCAAATAACACATCATAGTCTGTTTTAAGAATGTCTTGCTTTCTTAAATGCACAAAAGCAAGTATTGCATTTGATACCATGCTTACTTCCTCAATGATAAGAAGTTTCATTTTCTTTAGGACTCTTGAAACTTCACAACTAGCTTCTCCAGATAGTCAAGTCAAGTCAAATGATCTTTATTCGGAATTAATTCATCCATAAAAGTGCAACAGGTTAAAATACAAAAATGATAAAAACATTCAACTTCATTACATTAAAAATCATTTGCAAATATTGTCAGAATGACATTCGGTGTAGCAAAAAGAGTACAAATCACAGAGTTAAGAAAAATCCACAACATATGAATTTTTTACTTATTATTTCTAGTTATCACGAGATTATTTACATCAAACGAAGCATCCAAATTTCTATGTACAAATAAAACGTACTATAATATACAGAGAGCCAAAAAGGGCGGAATAATAATCTTCGTCAGGCATTTTCCATGCATCTCCTTGATCGCACACTAGCTTTAAGAAAACAGCTTACAGTAAATATCACCTCATCCGAGGATAACATTTGGAAGGTTCTCATTGCCTGTTTAAAGTCCCTTAGGTCATATTTGCGGCAGTAAGGCATTAGATATTGCAAAGTATACTTTTTATAAAAACCGCAAAAAAAGAAATAATGTAACAGACCTTGTTTACCTCCCTCGAAACAAGGACAGGCAATCTGTTCCAAATTTGTATTGTAGCCTAATGGGAAGCTTAGTAGGTTTACCACACTTCCATCCCGGAAACGGAACAGGAGACTCCTGTTCCATCTACCTAATGTTATTAACAGATATCTCTTTGGTGAAATTAGAATTTCATTTCCAAATTCGGCGTAGGAAGTGTATTTGATAACTGAAGTTTTAAGATGTTCAGTTCTTATCCGTTCCTCCCCGTATAGGGCATACAAGGCCCGCTTAACTATATTCTTATGTGCATGGACAATAGTACTTGGGGAACTAAACAAAAGACCCATGCCCACGCTAAATAGGCTTTTTTCAACAGCTTTCAGCCATGGTACAAGATATGATCTTTCGCTTTGTAGGCAGTCAGATATGATATCACGGGTGAGATGAGCTGCTGGATTTAGCCAAATTTTTAACCAGAAAAGAGCCGGCCTTGAACGGATAAAATCTTCCACATACAATAGATTTAGCTCTTTATGACAAATTAAGGTGGAGGCACAGGGAGACCCCCCAGAATCTTCCTGCAAAATCTATTTTCCTCTATCTGGATGGGTGTGCTATTAGAATAGCCCCATACTTCCGCACCATATGTTCCAGTAGGTTGACATTGGGTACGGTATATGTTTAACAAAGAAATAATAATATCAGCCTGTTTGGGTTGCCGAAGAGATAAAATTGAATTGATAGATTTACTAATCTTGTTTCTTCCAAGAGCGACATGTGGCTGCCATGAACCTGTGTTAGCGAATAACAATCCTAAATAAGGGAAAGTACTCGTACATTTTAAGATGTTTTCACCTGATTTAATTAAGGAGATATTATATTTTTTGGGTCCGCAGTTCATAATAAATGATTTTTTAAAGTTGGTATTGAGGCCCAAATCTAACATAAAATCGACAAACCCAGAGATTAAGATGCGCAGTGCATTGGGGGTACGCGCTATTAGCACTGCGTCATCCGCATATAGCAAAGCAGTAATAGGGTTGCCATTTATGATCGGAACATCCTTAAATATCTTACTCAAACTGCTACTCAACCCATTAATATATAAAATAAAAAGCAGTGGGGCGAGTACGCAGCCCTGTCTGACGCCCCTGCCAATTAAAATATCATTTGAGATTTCGCCCTCATTATTGATGCGTACTCGTGCCTTTAAGTCCCTATGTAAATAAGAAAGAAAGTACACCAAGGAATCATCCAAACCATAACTAAGCAAAAGTGACCACAACCTAGAGCGATTAACAAAATCAAAAGCTGAACTTAAATCCATGAATCCAAGATACAGCGGGGATTTTTTTACAATATTTTACTTGGCCATTATCAAGTTCAAGTTCAGGCATTGTTCAACAGTGCCTACATGGCTTCTAAAACCCAGTTGGCAGCAATGTAAGACATTATCGTCCTCTGCCCAACTCCTGATCCTGTTAAAAATTACCCTCCCAAGGACTTTTAATGTGTTGTCAATAAGTGATATCGGGCGGTAACAGGCAGGGTCCTGCCTGTCACCCTTTTTGAATATGGGTACGATAACACTATTTGACCATGATTCGGGGATTGAACTATCAGATAGACTGTTAAATAGGTTACACAGTAGAGGTGCCCAAAAGTTGATTTCTGACTTGAGTTGATCTATTGACAGACCATCTGGTCGGGGAGCCTTATTACTTGCACTTTCGAGTATGGCATCCTCAACCTCGACTAGTGCTATATTTAAGGGTCTAGTAGTCATGACGAGAGAGGCAGTAGTTGGGGGGGATCCTGATGTAGGATATATTTTTGAAAAGTGCTCCACCCAGGATTCTCCAGTTATGTTACACGTAATTGGTTTGATGTTAGAACCAAAAGATCTCAAAGACTTCACCTCTCTCCAAAATCCCGTGGTGTCTTTCAAAGTTGCGGTACGGGCTAAAGATTCCCAATGGTCAATCACTAGGGCCTCTGATCGAATGCGTAGCATGGTTTTATAATTAGATCTCATATGGCTAACAAGTTGCGGGTCCCTTGGTCTTATTTTTAGGGCCTCCCTCAGTTCTCTATTTGCCCTTGAACAAGAAGAGTCGAAACATCGGGGACCACAATCTTTACTAGCCCGGACAGGTTTCGAAGATTCACTTCTGATAGCCAGACAAAGATTAATAAATGAAGTGACCACAACTTGGGCCGGTCTATCATAAGACAGACAGTTTTCAATTACTGTTGGGTGTTTATTGATGACCCTTGCTAGAATTTCTTTGTTATTGACCCCTTTCCATATCAATCTTAGTCTGTCTGTGGATACCCCTAAATTTTGCACCCCAATTTCGATGCTCATCACATCCTCTGTATTCCCCTGGTTTTTTATGTACACTCTAATAGGGTAGTGATCACTGTAGGCAGAACAAATAACTTCCGCTTTTAAAGTTATATCGCTCAGTGAGGGAGAAATAAACATGTAGTCCATTGTAGAGGGACGCCCATGGCCAATATAAGTAGGTGTTATCATGTTATTTTCTCCTGTCCCGGCGATTTCCATGGCATTCACTAAATCTCTAGATGCTAAGTAGTCTCTCAGTTCCATACCATTTCTACAGGGGGGGTTATTGCGATACATATGGGCGTTGAAATCTCCACCAATGCAAATTCCATCAAAGGTTCCATGTTTCTGCCCCACTACAATTTCATCAATAAAATCAAATAAAGTCAGAAGGTTGTTATTGGGGTGGGTCACAAAATCATTATTATAAAAATTAATTAAACATAATTTCAACCTGTTGGTGTAATTTACAGCCATAAAACATTTACCCTGGGTCTGGATCAGATTGGACTGTACACCTGTTTTTATTTTAACCCAAGTGGTCAGACCCCCACTTGGGCGGCCCATAGGGGAGGCAGATGCCATTACATTATGGCAACTAAAGCCCTCTAATGTAGGTGTGGTCGTGCACCAGGTCTCCGGTAACATCAATATATCACAGTTTGTGTAAACCCAATCTGACCACTCCTTGATTCGTAGTTTTGAACTAAGGCCCGCTATGTTCCAACTCACAAGTGATAGTTCAGAGCCCTGTGCGATAGTTCTATGATTGGAAGATTGTTGACTAGTTACAATTAGCGGAGAAGATGGTAAAATGTCCAATGATGAATTAAGATTGGGTGCCAAAGGTGGATCATCCATGATAGTAATATCCGAATTGATCACTGATGATCAGTCTAGCAAGTCCAGATCCGATAAAGGTGCAAACCTATTATACGTCTTGAGAGAGAGAGGGGCTGGTTGGAATTGCCTTGTAGGTGGTCTGTAGAAGAAGCTTAAAGGCAGTGAAGTTACAACAGTAGAAATGCTAGAACAGTTGTTTTTTCTGTTGAGCAAGAATTTTACAGTGCCAGAGTTTTTGAAATTAAGCACTATACAATCGCCTTCTATGTCTTTAAATAGCGGCCCCACTGAAAAGACACCCTTCGGGCTGATAAAATCTCTCTAGAGATATCATAACCAACCCCTTTGTGCTTAACTAGCCAATCGATGCTTTTATTATGCAACTGAACCCATGATTCCCCCTGATCCTCCCTCAATGGTGGCACACCTGCTAAGACTAGAACAAAGGGGCAGGCATCAGGTGGTAAGTGCAGGGCGGGCCCTTGATGTTTAAATGGCCTAGTCCGCCCCGGTTGCCCAGCTCCCCTATTGTTGTCGGAGGTGGACCCTACTGCCGTAGTTGGCTGAATGATACCACCATTCTGGTTATTAAAACTAGTGTTAGCGGTGGTTGGTGGAGGCGGATTTGTGGGTGTTAGCAATGGGCGGGATTTAGATGGTGGATTGGCTGATCCCTTATTATTTGCGCTGTTAGTGCGGCTAGATATAGTAGTAGGAGGTACAGTGGGTAGTATGGGCCCTTCTCCAGATAGCTTGTGGTATTGTAATTTGTTATCATGCTCCACTGGCAGCATCAATAAGCGATGTAAAGTAATCCCTTTAATGTTGTGCGCTGCCAACCCAGTTGGAGCAGTAACAACACAAGAGAGCGATGACTCTGTTGTTTTCTGCAAATATGTTGCAATTGCTTTAATCAGGAAACTTTTCCCAGTTCCTGCTTCTCCACTCACATATAGTCAGACAGGTACAAATGATGTACATGAGCACTCTTTTTTCTCATGAGATAAACCATGCTCAATGTGTTCTGTGACTTCATCATATATTTGTCTCTGCTCAACGTTTAGTTCTTTTTCCAAATCTTCTAAGTCAACTCCATCCTCCTGAGCTTGTTCCATGGCTCTTTCAACTTCATCCATGGCAGTGGCAGCTTCATTTTGCATCATTGGTCCTCCTCGTGGATCCTGACTCAATGAAGCAGAACTCTGACTATCTTGAGAACTGTCTCTAGCAATCTCTGCTGCAATTGTAGCTTTTTGCTGAATTTCCTCGTTCAACATTCGCAGATAATTTGAAAAACAGGACATTCTATCGTATCCTTGGTTGCATTGAACGAAGTAAGAAAATCTCCAAGTAGTTTCTCTTCTCTACGCCAAGGCTTAAAGAGTTGCAAAAGAGCTAAGTAATACAATTCCTTTTGTCTGGAGAATCACAACTCAATTTTCGATGATTAATCAAATGGCCATTTCTTTGTTTCACTAGACAGCCTTCACAACCAATTACAGCATATACACAGTTATTGATGTCTTCTGTGACGTTCTTTTTAAAAATATAAGTTTGCAGAACTTCATAGAGACAAGCGTTCTCAAGGTGAGTACTTCTATTTGGATCGTATGTATCCAACATGTTTGTTTTAAAAATATCTGTACTGTCCGGTTCTTTCTCCGCCAAATACTCTATTTCTTGTACAGATTTCAAAACTCGGTTTCGTGTTGCAGCAAGACCTAGACTCACCCAAATGATGGTTCTAGATTTGGCATATAGACTTGCTGATGACAGCCGATCAGAACATTCATATGCTCCAATTTCTCGATGCGACAACATCTTCAGACTGTAACTGTATAATTTCTTGCTTAGACTCTTTTCATGTGAAATTTCCTCCCACATTTCCTTCAGTTCCGTCTTTTCTGATTTTGTGATGTAAGACGTCACATATCGAGCCACAGCAATAAAGTTGTCAGCCACATATTGAATATCCATGTTAGCATTCCACATGGACAAAATGACTGGGTTGTAGTCATTTATGAATTTGTATTCCTCATTTCTTCTTAGGTTGTATGTATTTTTGGGTGATTTCCTTGTCACAGTATGTTGCAGAGAAGACATAAAATTGTTGACTCTTCCTTTCAATGTTAATGGACGTGGAAATGCAAAACGACATTTCGTGTAGAACTTTTCCTTGGATTTGTATTGACTTGGTGTCTTAAATTGTTTTCTTCTGTACTTTTCGGAACAACACATGTAGAATACTGCTCAATGAAACTCATCACTTTCTCATCTGAATCTGTTCCAAATTTAGCTGAATCTTTAATCCATAGCAGCATATGTATATGAGGAGCACCTCTTGCTTGATACTCCTTTCTCCAAAAGAAATCCAACACCTCTCCAAGCGGAGGATTTGTTTTGTATGTAATAAAATACATCATAGCTTCAAACCTATGATTGAAATACCTGCATACATTAACTGGATCCAAAGAGCACAGTTCTCCAGGTGTCTTGTATTCAATATTTTCAATATTTTTATTTGCCTCTCGTAGAAATTCAAGTAAATCTTCCCAAGCATACTCAGCACAGCTAAGAGTGAGGAACCATGTAGGAGTTCCTAAGTTTCTTAGCATACATTTCAATTCCCCATGACGACGGTACCAATACTCGTTAGTACCACGCTGACATGCCATGAGGTTAATTAGCTGAGATTCCAAAACACTGTCTTGCAGTTTCACTTTATCCATAAAATCCCTTGCCGAAACATTTTGTAGATGTGTTCCACTTTTCAGTATATGGTTTACTGCATAGGAAAGTCCAGACAAGTCACTCTCAAACAGTAGATGGAACTAATATGGAATGCATTGACGAAACCTTGGATCTTCTGCATATAATCTTGAAGTCCGGTATTCAGATGCAGGAATTTGAACAGGTCGGTCGTCATATCGTCCACCTTCACCTGTTGGAAATAACTGTGGAAAACAACGAGCTTCCAAACTTTCTTCCCATACACTAATGGGACTTCCTTCTGCTTTTTTCATCTGAAACAAGTCAATAGCAATACCCATTGCTTCTTTGGAATGCAATGGATGAACACTATAATGTTCATAAATGTCTTCACTTCTAGAGACATCAACTTTTTCTATTTGCCCAGCAGAGACATCAGTGTCGTCTTGTACAGTTGTTTCCTCTTTTCCCACATACACATTTTTATAGTACTGATTATTTTTTACCAAATACAACGTTGCCTTTTTGACTTTCCTAACATCTACTAATTCTTGTCAGATTTTCTTACTTTTTGTCGGAACACCATTAACTAGAATAACCAGAGGTTCCTCTTCTACTTTTTGACACCAACTGTATCAATATTTTTCTTAAAATCTAGAGGCAAATAAACAACTCTTCCCTTTAATCCTCTCTGTAAATCTGAAGGAGGCAATTTCCCTGTCTTAGGCTCCATGCGAACAATAGCCTGAAAAAGATACACACATTGAATCAGAATAGACTCATAGGTATTTAAATCCATCGATTCAGAAGGAATGTCTACCAACTCCATATTATTATGAACAGCTCTAGCAGGCATTCTGTTTTCATTTAATTTATTATAGCAATATGTACAAATACGTTGATCAGAGCCCAAATCAAAACAATTTTCAACCAACAAATAAGTTGCAAATTCCTTCCACTCATTATTATTTATCTTTTCGCTTTTTACATATAAATCAACTAATCTAGTCTGATGCTTATAATGAGTTCGTCGACAACAAACACAAGAAAAATTAAGCTTTTCACTTGAATTGACCTTAAACTTTGTAATTTCATTTTTACATTTTTCTGTACTTAAAATCTCTACATTCTCTTCTACATTACCTTCTATTACTGTATCAATTTCTGCACTGACCTCTTTTTCACCAAAGTAACAAAACTCAATTTCATCATAAATGTTTTTGACATCTAATTCAGTTCCATGCAAAAGAGCACTGTTTAACTGTTTTAGTTTAAGTACTGGACTTTTTGCATAGTACAACCTTCTGACTAATTTCCTCACTTTATTATGATGCACTGCTAACATCCTAAAATGGTGAAAAACACTCTGACATACTTTTCTTGAAAGACAAGCCAGTGAATGCCCTTGCAAACCTGTTTTTTCTCTCACTCTACAAGTTTTCATTTTTTGTTTGTTACTTTTCGTAGTATATATCCGTAATAAAGTGCGAAACAAATCAATTGATTCCTGTCGGATACTACAAATACTATTACAATTCCATGTATACACTGGAGCCTTAGGCCATCTCCCTAAAACTTCATCAGGTAACACCTCTTCTGTATTTCTAGGCACAATGTCTTCTTTTTCAACCGGACAATCGTCCTTCACCTCATATGCTCGACCACTGGTGTCAACTGCATGCACCAAATCATTATCCTGAAAGTAACTTTCTTCATTAAAAAATGGCTCAGAACTTGAACTATGCTTCCAATCTCCAGAAAAAACATCACAGAAATTAGTTCGATTAATTACTCTCCTCCACTTACATTTTTTTTTAACACATTGATTACCTTATCAAGTGTACGAATTCTATTCATTACTAAACTAAACAATTTATTTTTCACTTTAAATGCTTCATCCACAATCTTAACTATTTTTTTTTCTTGTAAAAAGCGGTCTTTTTTTTATACCTCTTTACATTTTTTAATAAATTTGATACAATTCTGTTGTAAAACATTTGTCTACGAATTTCAGTAAATTGTTTGCTTCTTCTTTTGGTATGCAAAATATCATCTCCTTGTACAGGTCTAACATTTTTAGAAGGACATCCTGTCTTCTTCGAAATTACAGGTGTTTCATTGTTCTTTCTAAAAAAACTTTTTTTTTTCTTGACATTTCAATAAGGTCCTGAGAAAATTTTTAGTTTGCTTACCAGGAGCATTTTTCTTTTTCTCTGAAGATTTTATTTTGGTTGGTTCTTAATTTTCTTTTATACATTTTTTGTCTTCTTGCTTTAGAAGGCATCTTTTTGTTTGTTTGTATAGATGATTATAATATGTGGTAAACAAAAAATAACATATTATAGACCACTACAAACATATTAGATATCAATTACAACAAGTCAACAATATAAACACTAGTATACAACAAAAGGCTCATTTACATTACATGTGCTTTGATTTGTGTCAAAAACGATTTACTAATTAATGTTATATCTTGTTTATATATAGGTGGCCTGTTTTTGGCCTGTAGATACAGTGAAATATTTTGTGCAGAGACACACATACTGCTTGCAGAGACAGAGATGGTAGATTACATGTAATATCGTGGACATGTGCCTAAGATCACACCAAATCTATTGCATTTTTAATGCTTGTTTACTTTGGTTCCATCAAGAAAGCATTCAGATGTGTCACACATTTGCCATCAATTCAGAATGTTAGCACTCTAGTTGCTCATTATATCAAGCTTCACTCACAGTGTGATCTTAGGCAGATTAATAGGATTTTAGATATAATGTACCATGTCTGTCACTGCCAACAGTATGTGTGACACCGAGGGCGAGATCTATTGCATTTTCAATGCTTGTTTACTTTGGTTCCATCAAGAAGGCATTCAGATGTGTCACACATTTTCCATAAATTCTGAATGTTTGAAATTAATGCTGGTCCAGAGATAGTGTAAAGGTTTCATTGGCATATTTACAAGCCACTTGCGCAATGTTAGATATAATTTACCATGTCTGTCTCTGCCGACAGTATGTGTAACTCTGCCTAAGATCACAGTGATGGGTGAATCAAGCTTCAGTCACAGTGTGATCTTAGGCACATGATCAGCATGTTAGATATAATGTACCATGTGTGTCTCTGCCAACAGTATGTGTGACTCTGCGTAAGATCACAGTGATGGGTGAATTAAGCTTCAGTCACAGTGTGATCTTAGGCACATGATCAGAATGTTAGATATAATGTACCATGTCTGTCTCTGCCAACCGTATGTGTGACTCTGCCTAAGATCGCAGTGATGTGTGAATCAAGCTTCAGTCACAGTGTGATCTTAGGCACATGATCAGAATGTTAGATATTAACTGTGAGTGAAGCTTGATTCATCATACTGTTGGCAGACACAGACATGGTACATTATATGTAACAGTCTGATCATGTGCCTATGCTTGATTCACCCATCACTCTGATCTTAGGCAGAGTCACACATACTGTTGGCAGAGACAGACATGGTACATTATATCTAACATTGCGCAAGCGGCTTGTAAATATGCCAATGTAACCATTACAGTATCTCTGGACCAGCATTAATGTCAAACATTGTGCACACGGCTTGTAAATATGCCAATGAAACCATTACAGTATCTCTGGACCAGCATTAATGTCAAACATTGCGCACGCGGCTTGTAAATATGCCAATGAAACCATTACACTATCACTGGACCAGCATTAATGTCAAACATTGCGCACGCGGCTTGTAAATATGCCAATGAAACCATTACACTGTCTCTGGCCCACCATTAATGTCAAACATTGCGCACGGACTTGTAAATATGCCAATGAAACCATTACAGTATCTCTGGACCAGCATTAATGTCAAACATTGCTCACGGGGCTTGTAAATATGCCAATGAAACCATTACACTATCTCTGGACCAGCATTAATGTCAAACATTGCACACGCGGCTTGTAAATATGCCAAGGAAACCATTACACTATCTCTGGACCAGCATTAATGTCAAACATTGCTCACGCGGCTTGTAAAAACGCCAATGAAACCATTACACTATCTCTGGACCAGCATTAATGTCAAACATTGCGCACGCAGCTTGTAAATATGCCAATGAAACCAATACACTATCTCTGTATCAGCTTTAATGTCAAACATTGCGCACGCGGCTTGTAAATATGCCAATGAAATCATTACACTATCTCTGTAACAGCATTAATGTCAAACATTGCGCATGCGGCTTGTAAATATGTCAATGAAACCATTACATTATCTCTGGAATAGCATTATTGTCAAATATTGTGCACGTGGCTTGTGAATATGCCAATGAAACCATTACACTATCTCTGGACGAGCATTAATGTCAAACATTGCGCACGCGGCTTGTAAATATGCCAATGAAACCATTACATTATCTCCGGACCAGCATTAATGTCAAATATTGTGCACGCAGGCTTGTAAATATGCCAATGAAACCATTACAGTATCTTTGGACCAGCATTAATGTCAAAAAATGCGCATGCGGCTTGTAAATATGCCAATGAAACCATTACAGTATCTTTGGACCAGCATTATTGTCAAAAATGCGCACGCAGCTTGTAAATATGCAAATGAAACCATTACAGTATCTTTGGACCAGCATTAATGTCAAACATTGCGCACGCAGCTTGTAAATATGCCAATTAAACCATTACAGTATCTTTGAACCAGCATTAATGTCACACATTGCGCACGCAGCTTGTAAATATGCCAATGAAACCATTACATTATCTTTGGACCAGCATTAATGTCAAACATTGCGCACGCAGCTTGTAAATACACCATAGAAACCATTACATATCTTTGGACCAGCATTAATGTCAAACATTGCGCACGCGGCTTGTAAATATGCCAATGAAACCATTACATTATCTTTGGACCAGCATTAATGTCAAACATTGCGCACACAGCTTGTAAATATGCCAATGAAACCATTACAGTATCTCTGGACCAGCATTAATGTCAAAAAATGCGCACGCGGCTTGTAAATATGCCAATACAAGCATTATAGTATCTTTGGACCAGCATTAATGTCAAACATTGCGGACGCGGCTTGTAAATATGCCAATGAAACCATTACAGTACCTTTGAACTAGCATTAATGTCAAACATTGCGCACGCAGCTTGTAAATATGCCAATGAAACCATTACACTATCTCTGTACCAGCATTATTATCAAACATTGCACAAGGAGCTTGTAAATATGCCTCTTTTTTTGTTTATTCTATCTCAATTTATGCCATTAAAAAACCCTTTAAACATCTCTCACGGCATTTCATATTCTTGTCTGGGTGCCAATTTTTTTTACTCTGCATGCATTTTCTGCTTGCACCCATGTCAAACATTGCCTTTATCTTATATTCCATCTCAATTGATACCATTACTGAAATATTTTGTGCATCTCCCCCACCATTTCATATGGTTTTCTATCTGCTATTCCTATCCCTCTCCATACATTCACTGCTTCCACCCATGTTAAAGGTTGCACAAGGCGCTTCAAAAAAAGGAGCATATTTACAAGTCCAATGAAACCATTACACAATTTCTAAACCAGCATTGAATCCAAGCATAAAAACAATTTAAAAAGAAGTCTACCTTATAAACACACAGCTAACATTATGGAAAAAGGTAAAAATATAATTCCTTAATTCACACAGACACTCACTGTGATACTTGTCAAAAATATTTATGCTCTCTATCTTTTCTAAAAGAATCATTACTCACCTTTAAAAATGCTTTGGAAGATGTAAAACAGTGTCAGGCACAGTCAACAGATATTCTTAAGCAGAATCTCTGAATAATGCTTCCTTCACTAGAGCCAGAGAATAATGGCATAGATTCTTTCTCATTTCAGAGCCATATTCTTGTACCTAACCAATGAAAATTGTTCCCACACAGATTCAAAACCAAACTGCACATTTTAATTGGTTGTACATTTCAAGACTTTGAAACTCACATAACATTCACCCCTCCCCCCAGTGCTCATTCACCAAGTAACCATGGTAACTCCCTCTTAAACCAGCACACAGTTCACAAGTTCATCATACTATGTTGCAAAAAAATCCATCAAGGCTGTTTGACCTCTCAATCTACTAGCTAATGAAATGCAATGTTTGTTTAAATGACTTTTTGCCAACCATTGAAATGACTTCTTACAAAAAAAAAAAGCATGCACCCTAATTTTCAGTGGATATTTTTAAGAAAGCTCCAATCATTTCTGGTTATTCAACTGCACTGATTCTCAAACACTTTTTTTTCATAATCAAACTGCCATTTCATTTCCACAACTCATCTGACTAGAAGCACATCTACCTTCAAAATGTCAAAAGTCTGGTTTGTGGGTCATAGCTATGTCCACTGGAGTCAAAATTACGCAACTAACAGAGGTATTTACAACCTTGATTTACCAAATGTGGACATTGTATGGATTGGACAGAGAGGATTGAGGAGTCACCAATTGATACCATTGGTAAAATCCTTTATGCATTTACCACAACCTGACCTTATAATTGTGCACTGTGGTGGCAATGACTTGGGCACTTTGACTGGGGTAGGTCTGGAAATGCTCTTAAAGGACATCTTTGGGCAATTGATGTCACTTTTTCCAAAAACTGCCTTGGTATTTTCTAATATATGCCAAAGGCAAAAATGGAACTGGTCCAACCAATTTTGTCCACAGATTGAGAAAGCAAGGAAACATGTAAATAAAACTGTTTCTGCTTTCCTCAGAGACTATGGTATGGGTTCCATTTACCACAACAACTTGCGTTACAACATGCAAGGCATGTATAGGAGAGATGGTGTGCATTTTACAGATGAGGGGAATAGAGTTTTCCTCTTGAATATAAGACTCTTCATTGGTACCTACTTGTAGGTACAAAAAACACCAACATAACACAACAGCTCTTTTCAGAGCTAACTTACCTCTAAACACTCTACTTTATTTTTGTACTCTATTTTTTTACGTTGTTTTTCCCCGTGGTGCACCCAGCGCTTACCCCGCGAAAATTACAAAAAAAATAAAAACTTTTTTTGCCCTTCAGAGTCCTTCTAGGCCCCCCTCTGAAAACCTAGGGGTCAGGGGGTATCTACCCTGCCCCCTTTTAAATATTTCCCCCTTTCTTTTTCACCTCTTGTGTCTCGATTCTACCGAGACACAAGATGGCGGACTCTCAGGACTGTTTAGAATGTTGACAGACACCTGACAGCCAATCAGCTTTCCGCTCGCGCACTCCCGTAGCGCGCCGGGTGCGCTCCCTGGTACGCGTACCGGTGAGCGCTCGGAACGCGCCTATAGATGTATATGTGTTTTTGAAGTTCATTTTCAAGAAAACCACTGGAGCAATATTCACCAAATATAGCAAAGGCACATCTGCGTACCAGTCCCTACAATTTCTGCCAAGATTAGCGTAATTGTGTTCAGCGGTTCGGGCTGTAGACTTGTCAGACCGTCCTATGGAAATTACCATGGGGAAAACACGTTTTGGGACCCCCCTGTTTTCTCAGCCCCCACTTCACAAATCCCCCCAAAACTTCCATGGAAGGAGCGGAGCTGGCCAAAAGTTTGGAAAATTACACACAAATTCCTCAACCGGCGCCAGAGTTATTCCCAATAGAATGTTGCGGATTTCCTATGGTAGCCAATCCTAACTATAACTACCTACTGGTGACCGTGAAAATACACTCTGATCTTGACTACAAGTTCCAGCCTGCATAGCAAGACTCACGCACCCAATGAGGCCCACTGGGGGTATTCAAATGAGGCAGGCTGTCAGAGCCATCTGCGTAATGCATGCAAAGATTTCCATGATTAAAAGGAATGATCCTCGAAACGCGTCGGAAAAGAACTCTACATGATTGCTGCTGCTTGTTTTCCCAGTGAAATAAACCGTCAGGTTTCTTTTGAAGGCAAGTGCGTTTCTAATGCTTTGGGCATCTTTGGAGGAAAATAGTTACACGGCAGCCCCGCCGTGAGAAGCTGCACCATCTCTACTACCAGGAACGAGAGGCTGTGAGTTGGAATAGTGCCTTAACTCATGTACAGCACTTCAAAAGAGGGAAATATGGACATGCTCAGCATAATGGCCCACCGGAGGGTAACAATATTTTGAAATAATATGCACGAAGCAGAACCCACTGAAGGGTGAAAATACACTCTGATCTTGACTACAAGTTCCAGCCTGCATAGCAAGACTCACGCAACCAATGAGGCCCACTGGGGGTAATCAAATGAGGCAGGCTGTCAGAGCCATCTGCGTAATGCATGCAAAGATTTCCACGATTAAGAGGAATGATCCTCGAAACGCGTCGGAAAAGAACTCTACATGATTGCTGCTGCTTGTTTTCCCAGTGAAATAAACCGTCAGGTTTCTTTTGAAGGCGAGTGCGTTTCTAATGCTTTGGGCATCTTTGGAGGAATATATATATATATATATATATATAAACAATCCCTTCAGCGAAGCAAGAAGGAAGAGGCCACTGTAGAAAGCCTTTAATTGGAAAGCGGAGTAAGCATAATGCATTTCGACATATTTGTCTTCCTCAGATGCCACCGCCACACTGAAGCAGCCCCACGCCTCTGCTTTAAATAAGACTGCAGTCCTCCCATGATTGGAAGGCCACGCCTCCCCTGTCATGTGATAGTTCACCTGCTGCAGATCGGAAAATCCTACAGCTCCCAGAATGCAATGTCCTGGTTAGATAGAACAAGGGAGGGTTTTAATGAAATGATGTCCTTGTGGCAATGATGTGCTGCAGAACAGGGTGCACTGTCTTCGGTGCAAATTATTTCCTCAGGCCTCCTCGAGTCCCCACAGACGTTCTAACCTCCATGGCACAGTTCAGCCGGGTCATGGGCTGAATTCAATGAAACAAGCCTCCTCGTGAAGTCACGAGCTGCCTGCAGGCAGTGTCCCTTGCTTGAACAGTACACAGAGAGGTGGGCTGGAGCAATCCGATATCTCGGAAGAAAATCCAACGGCTTGCGCAGACACCAGTGATAGTCCCAGCCAGCTTAGCAGAACGGGCCCCTTGAACGTGTCTCTGTCTGACACGAAAACATGAACAAACCCTCCAGTGAAGCAAGAAGGAAGAGGCCCCATGGGGTCACAGGAGAAAGCCTTTAATTAGAAAGCAGAGTAAGCATAATGCATTTCGACATATTTGTCTTCCTCAGGTGTCACCGCCACACTGAAGCAGCCCCACGCCTTTGCTTTAAATAAGTCTGCCGTCCTCCCATGATTAGAAGGTCACGCCTCCCCTGTCATGTGATAGTTCATCTGCTGCAGATCGGAAAATCCTACAGCTCTCAGAATGCAATGTCCCTGGGTAGATAGAACATATATATATGTTAAATGATGAGATTGAACAAGAAAGTACTATTGCAGCGGAAATAGCCAAAAAAGTTCTAAAGCTAGTCAAAATTCTGGTCCACTAAGTCAAGATCCATGGGGCAACCAATAATCGAAAATAAAGCAGCAATAGCCATGAATGAGGTAGAAACTGCAATGAAACAAGCACAACAGGATATCATTCAGTTCAAAAAGTTAGAACAACAACTAAATATTGAACAGAAAGAAATATATATACAAGTGAAAGAACAGATACAACATGGTTTGTTACGTGAAACAAAGAATGCCAATGTTCATCATTTAAACCTATTCTAATGTACATCAGTTGTCATGCTAGAACAGGAAAACATTTCTTAATTAAAGTTTTGACCAGGTATCTATACAAAACTACAGAATCACATTTATCTTGCGTTGTAACAGCTACAACTGAATTAGCAAGACACGACATTAAAGGAACTACTTTTTATCGATTACTTATGCTACCAGTTGAAGATAATAAGTTGGAATATCAGAAGCTATCTGGAGAAGCCTTTTATGAAGTCTCAAGAGTACTGAAGAAAATTAAAACTTTTAATCACTGATGATGTGAGCATGGTCTCAAACTTAATGCTTGCCTTTGTATATTTAAGAATGCAACAGATTTTAAAAACGAATTATGATGTTCTGTTTGGAGGAAAACATTTAATTGTGTCAGAGATCTACTCCAACTTACTCCTGTAAAATGACATCCTATTTTCAAAACACTTGTCTATGAAGACACTCAGAAAGCTTTGGGAAGTATTGGAAATGTGAACATTTGGTTACATTTTGAATATAAAGAATATGAGACAAGCAAGGGCCATATGTATCAAGCTAATTAGCATTCGCAAAGGCTGAAATTCTGTGAATTTCGGCCTTTGCGAATGCTAATTTGACAAATGGTATGTATCAAACATGTTTGATGCAAAATAAGGAATAGCAAAATTTGCAATTCCTTATTTTGCGATTGCACTTAAGGAATCACAAATTTTGCGATTCCTTAAATGCAATGTATCAAACAAAAATATTCAAAAAATGCCATTAAGGATTCGCAAATTACCACCAACTTCTAGTTGGTGGTAATTTGCGAATTCTTTTGAAAAATCTTTTTTCCAAAAAACAAAAGGTGCCATATGACGGCCATACATGCCCTTAGGGCATGTATGTGCGCCATATGCCCCCAAATGTCTTTTTCAGGGGTGCAGCAGGGTGTTCTTGACACACCCCTGCACCCTTGAAGGAATTCCTAATTTGCGATTAGCTAATTGCTAATCGCAAATTGCACCTTCATTTCTATGGGCCTCCTGGCCCATAGAAATGAATGGGTAATTTGCGATTAGCAATTTGCTAATCGCAAATTAGGAATGGTAAAGAATCGCTATTTAATAGCGATTTTGTACATACATACCGTTTTGCGAATTCCAAATAGCGATTCCTTAAAATTCGCTATTTGGAATTCGCAAAACGGTAGTATGATACATATGGCCCCACGTGATGAAGATTATGGAAATATTCTTCAAGACATAAGAATTGGTGTTTTGACGAAACATTGTAAACAATCTCTAGAAAGTTGGCTACTAAAAAACTTGTTTACAACTGGAAATAAAGAGGTTGGAGTAATGTACAATAAGCTTATAGAAAAGAAGTCTATAGTTTGCCTAATGCCTACACTGTGCAAGACTGTTCTACATTTAATCAAAAACACGCTTCTCGCCGTCAACGCTTCAGACCCGAAACCTTAATACTGAACTATAGAGGGATACAGAGAACAATACATGATTACACGTTGGATACGCCGCTCATAACAGAAACCCTGTGTGGTCCGGAATTATCACCACAATTCAAAGAATTACTACTTGGAGTATCTAGCCTTGAGGAAGTCGCGGGACAACATACCAAACGCTACGAAATACGTGCTGGCTGTTGAGAACTGATTGGGAAACCTACATGAATAAATCTTGAAAAAGAGAACATAAGACATTTACATTTGTTTCACTGTGTGATACATCATTACTTGTTTGCTGTTGTTAAAACTGGGGGACCATTTCGAGATTTGACATGTGCTGGGGAGTTAATTTTACATTTAATAAAGAACTTAAACTGGAAAAACAAATAGTGGAAGTTGAAGCAATTAATTAAATTGAACACCAGGGAATGACTATTCTTCTTACAGAGAAACAATAGGCTAAATGACATTAATTGGAAAAGTCTGTATCTAAAACTGCAGGCTTAGAAAATACTTTTCATGTATTATTAAACTGGCTGGTAATTTTATGGCGTAATTTGATTGTAGAAGAAGTTATTTAGTAAATGGAGCAATGGGAAAAGTTATTGATTTTGTAAAATTTCAAAGCAGGGATGGAATAGAATTTTTCAATATAAAATTTGATCAGATTAAAGAGGTAAAACAGATTGGGCGTTGTGTTGTAAATTTTTTACTTGTAAAAGATCTGTATGTTCGCTGAAAAGTTTCCTCTGTCTTTATCATATGCAATAACTATTCATAAATCTCAAGGTTTAAGTATAGACACTGCTTTTGTAAATAACGGAAGTACAGTGTTCAAAGAGGGAATGCCATAAATTGCATAGTCTCGAGTAAGAACATTGTCTGGTTTGTATTTGATAGATTTTGATGAGAAAAGGATTAGTGCTGATGCAAATTGTGTAGAAGTACATTGATTTAACCCCTCCCTGAGTTGATCTCGTCACGAGCACCAAAGAGGTTAAGAAGACTTTATGCTCCTGATTTAGGGGAATATCCCATGTATGATAAACTTGTGTGTCCAAAACTGAAATATGTTAAGATGCAAATGAAAAAAAATGAAGGGAAATTTGAACGCGTAAAGAAAAAGAAAAAAGAAAGTTTTGATGAAATTGTAGGATACTAGTTAAAATAGTTCAGGTATCATCTGTTATGCTAATGTTATTCTGAATGTTGTGTTTTATCTCTAAGATCTTCATTATGAAATCATGGAAAATTGTAAGAATAATTCTAGGCACAATTCACAAAAGAAATCTGAGACAAAATCCTAACTTTATGACTTTTGATATTCACAAAGGGCATTTAGGTGTTATAAAATGAGGAATCCTAACTTTACTACTCCTAAATGCCATTTGTGAATACAGAAAGTCATAAGTTAAGATTTTGTCTCAGTTAAACTCCAAAACATAAGTTTTACTGAGGCAAAATCCTAACTTTACGACTTTCCCAAAGGGCATTTAAGTGTAATAAAATTAGGAATCCTAAGTTTACTACTCCTAAATGCCATTTGTGAATACTGAAAGTCAAAAATGTTAGGATTTTGTCTCAGATTACTTTTGTGAATCGGGACTTCTGTTCTTTACTGCATCATGTATTTCAACAGTTGGTATCTGACAGAATTAAAATTCATACTCCTTCTGGCATTCAACATCTTTTGGATATTTGTACTGGTTCTTTGACATTTTCTTTCAATATACAACAAGATGCACAATATACAACAAGATGCACAAGAATTTCTAATCCTTATGCTTGGAGTATTAGAACATGAAGGTATACTGATTGAAATCTTTTTTGTATTAAGATATCGATGGG
Organism: Lissotriton helveticus; assembly: GCF_964261635.1. Lineage (NCBI taxonomy): Eukaryota > Metazoa > Chordata > Amphibia > Caudata > Salamandridae > Lissotriton > Lissotriton helveticus. The sequence continues at coordinate 1,502,139,154 of NC_136059.1, read as the reverse complement.
ATCATAAATGTGAAGAGTGTTCATTTACTTCTACCACTGAAATACAAATTGATAAAAACAGCTAATCAGGACATGAGATGTTCACATTGTAGATCAAAGGTGTTGTCTACATTACATATAGAAAGATTTGGAAAATATCTAATTTTAATGCTACAACTTTGTAGAGCAAATGTAAGAAAATTGGAAATAAAAATTAAAAATGTAATGAAAGTCAAATATCTATTTCAGGAAGAACTTTTACAGTAGTAAACGCTATTATTTTCCATGATGGACCTACTACGTCATTTGGACACTATACTATTTATTTAAAGTGTAATAAAGGATGGAAACATTGCAATGATGCCCACTTTGAATTCAAACCTGGATTGCCTTATGAATTACCAGGTTCATTATTGTTTTTTTTGGAAGCCAAAGTTATGAGTACTTCATTCGGCCTATTGGGAAGGTGTGAACAGAAAGTAGACAATACTGGACACTATTAGTCTTTGTAATTAGTGTTGGAATATTATTTGCACTAGTTGACATTGCATTTTGAAAACTATGATGAAAAGAAAATACTTTATATATTTGTTGTCTATATTGTACCAGATGTAAATGAGAGTCAACAGTGTGGGAAATGTATTTGAAAAAAATAATAGTTAATGTAGATGAAGGAAGTAATTAACAAAAGTGTAGATAGGAAAAAAAACAGAGCTACATAAATTGATGATGAGGCTCTACGCTGATTTTTTTGTTTTCTACAATGTGGAAGCTGGAAACACCAAAAAAGGGAATTTATGTTGAGTTTTGAAAAATATATTATAATTTCTGTAATATATTATCATTAAAGAACAATGTTTCTTCATCTTTATAGTAGGAGTTGTTGAAGTTTCAAAAGAGTTTTAATGCTGTTTAAGAGAAATAGTTCTACGGAGTAATGTATCTAAACGACTTAAAATGTAAGAATATATACTAAAATATGCATGATAACGTGATAACATGTTTAAAGTTTAAGTATTTGTTCTTTGTTTCTAATATAAATAATGTTGAACCTTTACACTATTTGCAAACTATCATCATGTTGCTGATGTAATCAGCTAGACAGTCATCATTTCACGCAAACACCACCTATGCACTTACCCAATCACCCAGGCAGTACCCCTGTACTCATACATTCACTCAGGCACTACTCTTGCACTTAACATTTCACTCTGCTAGAACCCATGCACTTATCCATTCTCTCAGGTACTAGACATGTACTCCTGTAATCATCCAGGAATTACTCCTGCAGTAATCCTTTGATAAAGGCACTACCCATGCACTAATCGATCTGAGCACCCACACATTACTCTTGCAGTTATGCATTCACCCAAGCAGTACCGCTGCACTGATAGAATCACCCATGCACTGCCCATGTACTCATGCAATCACTCAGGAACTATTTCTACACTCATGCATTCAGTGAGGCACTCCCATGTACTTGTGCAATTAATGAGGCACTACCTATACACATTTCTAATCACTCAGAAAGTAACCATATATTCATGCAATGACCCAGGCACTGCCCTTCCACTCAATCATTTCCTCAAGCACTACCCATGCCCTTATCTATTCATCCAGGCACTACATATATACTTATGCAATCACCCTTACACTCATACTTTCACTCAGTAGTTCTCATACACTCATCCAATCACCCAGGCACAACCCTTGCACTTATCCATTCACCCAGGCACTACCTATGCACTCATGCAATCTCCCAAGAAGACCCCCTTCACTGCTGCAATCAACCAGGCAGTATTTCTGCACTCATGCAATCACTCAGGAACTACTTGTGCACCTAATTATTCATTAAGGCACTACCCTTGTACTTATCCTTTCACTCAGGCAGTGCCCATGCACTCATCCAATCACTCAGGCACTACCAATGTACTCATTCAATCACCTAGGCACTACACTTGCACTCATCCATTCACTCAAGCACTACCCATGCTCTCATGCAATCTCCCAGGCAGTACTCCTGCACTCATGCAATCACCCAGGCACTGCCCATGCACTCATGCAATTAAGGACACACTACCTATACACACATCCAATCAGGCATTATCTATGGATTCATGCATTGACCCAGGCACTTCCCTTCCACTCAATCATTTCCTCAAGCACTACCCATGCACTTATCTATTCATCCAGGCACTACATATATGCTTATGCAATCACCCTTACACTCATACTTTCACTCAGTAGTTCTCATACACTCATGCAATCACCCAGGCACTACCCTTGCACTTATCCATTCACCCAGGCACTACCTATGCACTCATGCAATCTCCCAGGAAGACCCCCTACAATGCTGCAATCAACCAGGCAGTATTTATGCACTCATGCAATCACTCAGGAACTACTTTTGCACCTAATTATTCATTAAGGCACTACCCTTGTACTTATCCTTTAACTCAGGCAGTACCCATGCACTCATAGAATCACTCAGGCACTACCAATGTACTCATTCAATCACCTAGGCACTACCCTTGCACTCATCCATTCACTCAAGCACTTCCCATGCTCTCATGCAATCTCTCAGGCAGTACTCCTGCACACATGCAATCACCCAGGCTCTGCCCATGCACTCATGCAATTAAGGAAGCACTACCTATACACACATCCAATAAGGCATTATCTATGGAGTCATGCATTCACCCAGGCACTCATGCAATCACTCAATTACTATTATGGTACTCAACCATTGACTCAGGAACTATCGATGCACTCATCCAGTGGCCCAGACATTGCCCTTGTACTCATCCTTTTACTCGGGCAGTGCCCCTGCACTCATCTGATCCCTCAGATAATAAACATGCACTCATTCAATAACCCAGGCACTGCCCTTGCACTCATCCATTCACTCAGGCACTACCCATGCACTCATGGAATCTCCCAGGCAGTACCCTTCCACTAATGTAATCACCTAGGTAGTATTTTTGCACATATGCAATTACCCGGGCACAACCCATACACTCATGCACTCAGACACTACTCTTGCCATCACTTATTCACTCAGGCACTACCCATGCCCTCATGTAATCTCCTAGGCAGTACCCCTCCACTCATGTAATTACACTGGCAGTATTTTTGCACTCATGCAATTACCCAGACACTACCCATACACGCATGCAATACCTCAGGCACTACACTTGCACTAAATTAGTACCTCAGGCTCTATGCATGCACTCATCCATTCTCTCAGGCACTACACATGTACTCATCCAGTGACCCAGGCAGTATACTTGTACTCATCCTTTCACTCAGGCACTACACATGCACTCATTCAATAACCCAGGCACTACCCTTGCACTCATCCATTCACTCAGGCACTACCCATGTACTCATGCAATTTCCCAGGCAGTACCCCTCCAATCTTGCAATCACCCGAGCAGTAGTTTAATGGTCTTGCAATTACCCAGTCACTACCCATGCATTCATGCAATTACTCAAGCACTAATTGTGCACTCAATCATTCACTTAGGCACTACCCATGTACTCATCCATTCTCTCAGGCACTACCCATGCACTCCTCCAGTGACTCAGGCATTACCCATGTACTCATCATTTCACCAAGGCAGTACTACTGCACTCATCCAATCACTCCTTCAATAGCCCAGGTATTACCCTTGCACTTGTCTATTCATGCAGGCACTACCCCTCCACTCATGCAATTACCCAGATAGTATTTGTATACTCATGCAACCACGCATGCACTACTCTTGCACTCAACCATTCACTCACACACTAACCATGCACTCATCCATACTCTTAGGTACTGCCCATGCACTCATACAAAGACCCAGACATTACCCTTGCACTAATTCATACAACACATAGAAGTTTATCTATGTTTAACCAAACAGTTGGTTCTAAAAAAAAACATGTTTTTCTTTTTTAGTTTTTTAATTGTTTTGTGTTTTTTTATAACTTTTATTTTTTGGGGTGTTTTTAATTTTTTTTTTTAAAAAGCAATGCAACAAACTGCAGTAAACTTCTCAAAACATTTTGCAATTAAAACGTAATTGTAAAAACAACAAGAAATGAATGCGTTGTGAAATGACAAAACAAATGCAGATATTCAATAGCCACCACCACATTCAAAACTTAATAAGAGCATGTACAACTCCCTTATTATCTCTATAACACAGTGCATAACATTTTTAGTGTAATCTATAACTGCATGCACCACTGTATCAGTAAGTCTCTCATTAAGTATTTCAGTGAAGCTAAGACGGTGCATCACTCTACCAATGCTTCTGTAATGAACTGTGAGACTGCCTCAGTGCATCTATGAGTTAGTTAATCAGTGTCACAACGGGTCTGTGATTGGTTGTATAAGTCTCTCACTCAGTCTGGGAGTAGGTGCATGGGTGCCTTTGTACGTTAGTATATAACTATCTGGCTTGATCTGTGAGTGAGTGCAGAAGTCTCTCAGTGAGTCTATCACTGGCAGTGTGAATGTCTGAGTGGTATGGTCAGTTGGTGCATGGGTCTCCGAGTGTGACTGGGAGTGGGTACAAAAGTCTGTATGAGTGTCTAACTGGGTCTGTGAGTGAGTGCATAGGTCTTTAGTGGGTCTATCACTGTCAGCCTGAATGTCTGAGTAGTACTGTCAGTCTGTGTGTGGGTCTTTGAGTGTGACTGGGAGTGGGTACATGAGTCGCTGAGTGTATAACTGACTGGGTGCATAAGTCTCTGAGTGAGTCTATGAGTGGGTATGTGAGTGACTGAAGGGTTTTTGAGTGTCTGAGTGGGTCTATGAGTAGATGTATGTGTGTCTGAGTGGGTCTGTGAGTGAGTACATAAGTCTCTAAGTGAGACTATCACTGGCAGCCTGAATGTCTGAATGTCTGAGTGGTACTGTCAGTCTGTGCATGGGTCTCTGAGTGTGACTGTCAGTGGGTACACAAGTCTCTGAGTTGGTTTATGAGTGGGTATGTGAGTGACTATAAGGGTGTGTGAGTGTCTGAATGGGTCTATGAGTCAATGGGTGAGTGAATGGGTGCATGCATGAGTATCTCTGTGGGTCCGTGACTGGGAGGGTGAGTATATGGGTGAGTTTGTGAGTGTGTTTGTATACGTTTTTGAGTGTGAATGAATGACTGAGTCAATAAGTCTCTGCAAGAGTCTGTAAGTGTGGGAGTGACTGTATGAGTGTCGGAGTGGATCTATAAGTAGGTGTATAGGTGTCTCAGTGGATCTGTGAGTATATACATGAGTGTATGAGTAGTTCTGTAAGAACATGCATGAGTGCCTCAGTGGGTCTGTGAGTGGGTGTAAAAGTCTCTAAATGGGTATGAGACTGTACATATGAGCCTATGAGTGTGTCTCCAAGTAGGAGCATGAGTCTCTGAGTGGGTCTGTATATGGGTGCATCGCTCTCTGAGTGAGTCTGTAAGCAGGTATATGAGTACCTGAATGGGTATGCGAGAGGGTGCTTGGGGATCTGAGTGGGTATGTGACTTAATGCATAAGTGTGTGAGTGGGTATTTGAATGGGTGTATAAGTGTCTGAGTGAGTTTGTGAGTGCATAGATGAGTGTGTGACAGTGACGAGAGAGAGTGTATACACATATATTTTTTATATTTTTCCTACCATTCGGGACGTCAATGATATTCGTAGCAACAGTACATGGGGGTCTCACTGGCGATTGCATCATCGTGAATATGTACGCTAGATTAATAAAAATCAATTTTAGACACATAATTTGTGTCACTAATGCTCCCATTTGTCAAACATGGGGTCAGAGTATTTCCATACGGACCCCTTATGTTAGCTTTCACAGACATTTTCAGCCCCGGTAACCGTTCCTGATCAATATAATGGCAGCCCCAACTTTCTGTTCTGTTGCGTCCAGCCAATAAGAGCATTCCCGCTGGCATGCGCATTCGCGAGCAATCGCAAAATCGCCATAAAATATCCAGGGCCGGAGATATCAATATAATTTTCTGCTTGCATTTTACAAAAAGTACTGAACACATTTGGTGTAATTTCCTCCAGCGGTTGAGGATGTAGGTTTGAGAACGCAATCCTAGGAGTATTAACATTATAAACACACCATCATTTCTAGCCCCTATTTCTTGGTCCCCAACTGAGCAGCTCACCCCCAAACTTTTCAAATCACACAGAATCTACTTTGACACTTTTGTTTGGAAAATTTTATTCAGATTGGTCAAACAACACCAAACTTATAGGCAAATCAAAAAATGCTTTTCAATTGGAAACTGGGTCCTAACTATAACTATACCTACTCTAACTATGCCTATTGGTGACCACCAGTAGGCAATATACATACATGTGTATATTACCTACTGGCGGTCGCCAGTAGGTATATATAGTTAGGATTTTTTCTCTATGGGTTTTTTGAAAATTCTATGTCTAATAACTTTGGCGTTTGTGGACGGAAGTGGCTGAAATTTTCAGGAAAATGGCACATTTTGTTTCTGAGCAGCCCCTGAAAATTTTGGGGGGGTTCGTCAAGGGGGGGCCGAGAAAAAAGGGGGGTCCCAAAACACGTTTTTCCCATGTTAATTTCCATAGGGCGGTTGGCCTCACTTTTAGCCCGAACGGCTGAATGGATTTGCACGAAACTTGGCAAAATTGTAGGGACTGGTAGCCCGATGTGCCTTTTGTAGGTCTCAATATATGTGCTCCAGTGGATTTTGAGAAATTAACGTTTAAAAAAAGATATATATCTGTAACAGCGGACCGGGCAGCGCTCTGGTTCGCGGACTTTTCGCGCAACGGAGCTTTGTGAAGCGAAGCTGATTGGTTCTCCGGCGTCTGTCAACATTCCAAACAGTCCGTAGCGGCCGCCATCTTGTCTCTCGGTAGGATCGAGAGACAAGAGGAGGTCAAAACAAAGGGGGAAATAACTATAAGGGGGCATAGTAGATCCTCGCTGACCCCCTAGGTTTGATGTGGAGGTTTTAAAAGGGCCCCGCGGGGCAAAAAAAAATAATAATAATAATAATCGAACGGCTGAATGGATTTGCACGAAACTTGGCAAAATATTAGGGACTGGTAGCCCGATGTGCCTTTGCTAGGTCTCAATATATGTGCTCCAGTGGATTTGGAGAAATTAACGTTCAAAAAAAGATATATATCTGTAACAGCGCTCCGCTTCGCGTAACGGAGGTTTGCGAAGCTGATTGGTCATTCTGTCACTGGGCTATAGTTGGGCTACATCTGGCTGATATTTGGGCTACATTTGTTTTTTTGTGTGTCTGGCGGCCATCTTTGGGCTACATTGGGCTACATTGGGCTTCATTGGGCTACATTCGGCTAATTAGCAAATAGCTCATCGCAAACTAGGAATGGTAAAGAATCGCTATTTATTCCTTAAAGTTCGCTATTTAGGAAATGCAAAAAACTTTGATGATACATATGGCGGTTCATCTCTAACAAGATAAGAAGCATAGGGATACATTTATGATGACTGGCGCATCACCAGGGATGTGTTAGTCATTCTGTGCCGCTGTTCCGTCACCTATGGTGTGCTGCATTTACAATGCGGCGCATCATGGGGCAAAAACAGCACAGATGCGTGATGTATCTGTGCCGTAAAGGTGGCGCATTGCTGGAGTTTCTATCGCAAGTGTGATGAAGCTCCAGCAAGGGTCGGGGGTGCCCCTGTCGCAGGGTTTCTGTTCTCACACAGAACTGTGGACAGAGGATTGGAACCTCGGCGAATGCATTGCTGGAGTTGTATCGCAAGTGTGATGAAGCTCCAGCAAGGGTCGGGGATGCCCCTGTCGCAGGGTTTCTGTTCTCACACAGAACTGTGGACAGAGGATTGGAACCTCGGCGAATTAGGGTGTCCCAAAACTCACGTTAGTAATCAAAAACTCCTTAGCAAGCTAGGTACAGTGTCACATTGGATATAACAAACTCTCAATGTTTAGACAATCCAGAATATGAACTTATAGTACCTCAGGATACGTGGAACTCATGAACAGTCGGTCGTTATAGATTTCTTAGAAACCAGAACATGGAGTTAAGAAGAACAGATGTGTATTTGAAATGTTTATTTACTAATGCCGTCTTCTCAGGCGTAGTACCTTAGATAATAAAAGTACACATATTATCAGTAGCAAAATTACCAGCATAGTTACTAGTACATAAAAAGTGAATGGTGATAGTATGTTAACATGCTGTAAATGAATAAGAGTTAGCAACACTTATAAGCAGCCGCGGGCCGTGGAGGGAGTTACGGTGAGGCAGGGAGGCGGGGAGGGGGAGAAGCAGGGTGGAGAATACAAGTACACATATTATCAGTAGCAAAATTACCAGCATAGTTACTAGTACATAAAAAGCGAATGGTGACAGTATGTTAACATGCTGTAAATGAATAAGAGTTAGCAACACTTATAAGCAGCCGCGGGCCGTGGAGGGAGTTACGGTGGGGCAGGGAGGCGGGGAGGGGGAGGGGCAAGGTAGAGAGGGCTCCACCCTGCTTCTCCCCCTCCCCGCCTCCCTGCCCCATTGTAACTCCCTCCACGGCCCGCGGCTGCTTATATCTCACCCTCCCTAATACACATATTATATTATTTGCTAAGAAGGTCTCTTTGTGTTGGTTTAGGGCGTGCCCATACTTTAGTGTCTTAGATTTGAAGGAATCACATCAGCATACACCAGCTCTCTCTTCATGTGAACCGCATCAACTGTTGTGTATGTGTGTTCGGCAAAGCAATATAAAACCCGCCTCATGCCCAGAATTGGCAGAAGTTGCACTTATGTTATGAGTATGAAGTCGTGGAGATCAGACCTCATAACAATTCTGTATCGTGTTGTTCTTGAAACTTTAGCACTCGCTGTACAGATATAGTTTAACAAGTAAAGCAGATAGTAGACCAATAACATATTATTCTCATGTAAACCACGATGAACTACTAGGTGGAAAGCTAAAGCAACAACTAAGTGTCGTGTGCAGAAGTTGCAAAAAAGGAAAAATGGCGTTTAAACCGGTAATGAGCCCATGCTAACTTAACACGGTGTAAAGATATCCAGGACCTAGATGACACCTCCTCATGATCCGGAAACGAACTGAATAAGATAATAGAAGTGCCATCTCATGAGAGCAGATTGCAAGTTTATATGTGGACGGTCCGCAAGGTAAAGCATTAAAAACTAGGAAAATTTAATGCTAAAGAAAAATAAAACAGCCAAGTACTTTATCGAGTCTTAAGCCAATAGGCAAGGTAAATAATAAAAACTTGACAAATAAGTCAATGAATTGTCAATGAAATGCTAGTACTCAGCATATCAAACATGAAAAAGGTCTATGACATAACTGTGTATGCAAAATAAGCTGCAACAGCCTCCAATAGGAAGTCACCGTCTTCATCCGAAAACAGTTCAGCCATCCAATTTAAAAGCGGAAAAGAACATACGTGCTCTCCCAGCACCGGATCCTCTATCACCATCAGAGGACAGCTCGGTGGGTTTTCAAGAAAGCTCTGTTCCAAGAAAGACTGTGCTGCCGCCAGTAAATTCCAGGGACCAAGTAGTCCATGCATCAATGCCACAGCCATAATCCTTTCGCCAGGACAAACCAACTCGTGAGTAATGATAGGAGTCATCAGCTGATTAAAGTCGACGTCAGGAGAAACCGGTCCGCAGAGACACAAATCAATGGCCCAATCGAAATCACAGGTCAGGCAGTGAAATACAGGCTGGACACAGGTGAAGTAGGAGAATCGAAAAGATAATCCATATGCCGTGCTTAATATCGCCAACGGCATTGTGCCATAATATTCTAGCATGCGATTGCGGAACAGTGTCAGCAGCTGCAGGGTGGGAGGTTGCATAGGAGGGACATCCATATTTAAAAATGTAAAAAAGCACAAGAGCGTCCGCTGGTAATGCAAGTAAAAATGCCAATCCACGAACCAGAGTGCAGAAAATAGAATGAAAGGAAGCAGGGATGACTCCAAAGATTTTCTCAAATGAAGTCACGAGACCACTGGTAACAACTTTAAAAAAGTGCGCCAGGGACTTTGTGGAGGATGCGTTAAAGATAGTCGGAAACATGTTGCTGAAATTGAAAGGCAAATCTTAATTGAAAAGGGTGTGCACCTCTGTACGGGTGTTCGCTATGTGAATTTCGAAAGTTTCACGGGCCGAACTCAAGGCCACCTCTCTCTGAGACAAAAGAGCTCTTATTCTTGCCATGCCGTTGAAACGTGTCCCAAGGTTGGTATTTGTGGCCAGATTGAAAACTCCTTATGTTCATGTGTGGGAGGAAATAGAACATTTCTGCAGCAAATAACCCGTTCACTTACTGTTACGATAAAAGGAATACTTTTAATTAACTCAGAACAATCTTCATTATTGAGCATCAAATAACTACCATTTTCCAACAACTTGAACGTGGGGATGATAGCAGGAACTGGCGTGCCTTGCAACACGCAAGCCATATTTGGTCGGTGTTTGTTGCATGAACCGTGTAACTGCATGTGCCTACACATTAGTGAATGATCTGGCGTCTCAGTGCATTCCTCTCCATTCAGATAAACTTCTTGATCATCTTTGAAACATCTGTATGTGTATGGAAGCGACCAGACCTCATGAAGAAAAGCACTACCTAAAGGTTCATAACGACCTATTGGTATATATTTCATACAATTTGAAAACTTATATAAAGCAAAAGGCAGCGTTATTAAACCGTGGATAAGGCATGTTGCCAAAAAACCCGCAATCCTCTGCTGATGATGTCACTGAGCATGTCATGAATGATGTAATATGTGACATCATCAGCAGTGGATTACGGGTAATAGTATCTCTAGTTTACTCCCCTATAGCTGTCTTTCTTTTAACATAAGTGTCTGTTTCCTTCCCTTATACTTACTGTTTTTGGTTCGCTTCCGGTTCGCGTACCGGCGAGCGAACTGGGAAGCGAACTAAGAGAAATAGAGGTTGGCACAGTTCCAAATATTGTACCAATTTTTTAATAACGGGGAGGTAGTTCTGAAAAGAACTTTTTTTTTTATTTTTCTGAACATTTTTTTACTGTTTTTGAATTTTTCGGAACAGTTTTATATTTTTTTGGGTTTTTCTTGGAGGGGGCAATGAAAACGATTCATTGTAAAGGGCTCAACAGGAGCAACAAAACAAAAAAAAGAAGTATTTATTATTTTGGGCGTTTCGGACAAACTTGCATATGATAGTCAATAGCTCTGTTGATCAGAGTGATGCTTTTTTCTCCGTAGGAAATGAATCCATCGCAAAATGCGCAGATGTGTTTTACATCACCAAATCTCATTTGTATATTTGGCACCATCTCCCTGCCCTCTGGTCCCGTTACTTCCGGTACAACAGATCTTCTGGCCATAATAGGGAGATTATCTAGGTCGTTCCGAAACTGTGCAGCACTGTAGTTGTTAGGATGCCACCTAGTCATATGGCGATGCATTGTGTAGTTTCCGAAACTGTATTTTTTGTCGGTCCCTCTGGACAGTCTATCTTGACATATAAGGCAAGTTACGTATCTTGCATTTACTTTTTTCTGACCTTTGGGAATTTTAAAAAATTGCCAAATGAAGTTTTCTTTCCGGTGAGACGTCCTGGGCTGCTCAGGCAAAAACTGCCTCTCTTCGTGCTCGTCCTCCTGTTCCTCTTCTTCTTCTTCTTGTTGAATTATAACTTGAGCAGGTGGTCCACTCTTCCTTGGATGTGGTGGAGGTGGTGGGGAAGCACCAGCTGAAGCTACTAAAGAAGCCATTGCTCAGTGATCACAAAGGGTCTTTCTCTCACAATGATGAAAGTCAGAGTGAGGAAAGAAGGAGGGATTTTCATCATTTGGGAAAAACAAGAGTTCTCAACCAATCAAAAGTGTTCATTTTAGATTATATGACCTAGTCTTACATCATTAGGAAACCAAAAGTGAAATGAACCAATGAAAAGTGTTATTACCAAGTCACATGACTTGCTGTGTTTACGTTAAGCGCTTTGCAGGGCCTCCCGGTTTGCTTCCAGAAACCTGCGCTTTGTGACTCGCTTCGCGTACCAGTTCGCTAACGTAGTACGTCATATGACGTATCACGCGACAACGTGAAACGTCATGCGGACGGGAGGCGTCACGATGTTGTTTTGTAACGCGGCACTTGCGGTAAAGAAACGTTTACCGGCTCGCGGTCTATTTCGCGGCATCAAGGTCAGCTAACGGGAAGCTTCCCGATTTGCGAAGCGGGAACGAAGAAAAAAAAATATTAAAAAAAAAAATTATTCATAAACATATAAAATATATTTTTGGATTTAAAGAAGAATACATTTTACAGCTACAGATATTAGCTGTTAAAAAACCAATGAAATTCACAGAAAAAACCATAGGTTATGGACCATATATAGTTAGGAATTAGCATTTACAAAACCTTGAAAATTCACTGAAAAAACCATAGGTTATAGACCATATATAGTTAGGAATTAGCATTTACAAAACCTTGAAAATTCACTGAAAAAACCATAGGTTATAGACCATATATAGTTAGGAATTAGCATTTAAAAAACCTTATTTTACTCACACAAAACCATTGAAATTCCATATATAGTTAGTTGCACTAACTATATATCGCGCACCCGCAATCCACTGCTGATCATGTCACATATTACATCATTCATGACATGGTCAGTGACATCACTGATGACATCACTGATGACATCTCAAATGACATCACTGATGACATCACTGATGACATCTCATTTGACATCATTCTTGTGCTAATACGATAAACCTCTTCAGACTCTAATATAACCTTAGATACACTCAGTGTATACAGACACTCACACACTGCCACTCATCCATGGAGTTACTCACACACCCAGTCAGTCATGCAAAGAAACAATCTCACCTCCATTTCTTCAACTATACAGTTAAACACACCTTACTTATTGAAACATATACTAACACATATTTACTCTCTTATACAATCCCTGATACAAGTTCACAATGATCGATACAACCACTCACTCATTCAGTGGCTCTCATGCACAGTTATTTATATATGCCAACTCTCACATGTACTGTGTTTTACATATGTACTTACTATGACATGTAGCATTGAGATATCCATTCACTCATCAATACACTCATGCACACAGTCAACTGCCCATGTAGCTGTTTCCACATGCACTCTTGAACTCATACACCTAGTGAATAAACTGCTCACACATCTATGCATAGAGTCACACACCTTCCAGCCACCCCCACACAAACTCAATCTCCCATAGAAATACTTGGGCAACCAATTAATAACACATATAGCCTCTCGTATAGCTAATGATCAACACATGCAGCAGTTTACAGAACAACAGACATAATGATGCACAAATTAAGACAGTTTAGTCACTAACCCATGCATTCAGTGAGACACATTTAATCACTCACTCATACAGTCAGTCATGCACCTACTAAATCCTTCATCCAGACACTTATACATCCACTCAAGACATATTTTAACTTTACAGAAAAATACAGTCACTGGATGTTGTCATCAGTGATGTCATCAGTGATGTCATTTGAGATGTCATCAGTGATGTCATCAGTGATGTCACTGACCATGTCATGAATGATGTAATATGTGACATGATCAGCAGTGGATTGCGGGTGCGCGATATATAGTTAGTGCAACTAACTATATATGGAATTTCAATGGTTTTGTGTGAGTAAAATAAGGTTTTTTAAATGCTAATTCCTAACTATATATGGTCTATAACCTATGGTTTTTTCAGTGAATTTTCAAGGTTTTGTAACTGCTAATTCCTAACTATATATGGTCTATAACCTATGGTTTTTTCAGTGAATATATATATATATATATATATATATATATATATATATATATATATATTCACTGAAAAAACCATAGGTTTCACACCAGTTGTAGTTAGCTGAACATTTTACTCATACAAAACCATTGAAATTCCCACGTTATAGTTAGTTGTTCTTACTATAACTCGCGCGCCCGCAATCCACTGCTGATGATGTCACATATTACATCATTCATGACATGGTCAGTGACATCACTGATGACATCACTGATGACATCTCAAATGACATCACTGATGACATCACTGATGACATCTCAAATGACATCACTGATGACGGTGTGTTTCTGTAAAGTTTAAATATGTTTTACATATTGAAGAATGAGTGGGGGTGTATAAGTGTCTGGATGAAGGATTTAGTAGGTGCGTGACTGACTGTATGATTGAGTGACTAAATGTGTCTTAGTGAATGCATGGGTTAGTGACTAAACAGTCTGAATGTGTGCATCATTATGTCTGTTGTGTAAGCTGCTGCATGTGTTGATCAGTAGCTATATGAGTGGCTATATAGGTTATTGATTGGTTGCCCAAGTATTTGTATGTGAGGCTGCGTGTGTGTGTGGGTGGCTAGGAGGTGTGTAACTCTGTGCATACATGTGTGAGTAGTTGATTCACTTGGTGTATGGGTTCAAGAGTGCATGTGAAAAGGAGGAACATGGCGGCAGGCTGACGTCTGCTGTGAGAGCTCCGGACTGGGAGGTGGTTTCCCTGCTTTGAGGCAGAATCACAGGCACTGAACATTTTTTACGGCGAGAATCAACTGCACCTCAGCCGCGTCCTGGCTGTCCCCGCACTCAACGAGCACTAGGACCCAGCAGACGAGGCAAGTGGGGCGAGGCAAGCGCCCGGGCTATGGGCTGGTGTGGACGTTTTTCCTGGTGTGCGGCGGACCGGGACCAGGCGGCTGGAGAGGCAGCAGATGTTTGCTTCATCGGATTAAGGAGGAGGCATACCGGTGAACTAGCGAGGCACATAGGGGACCGGGCGAGTATCTGGCGGTGCTCGAGGCAGCTGTTGGCAAGAGTCAGCCTCAGCTCACCTTTAAACTGCAACCACTCATTTTCATATTCAGCACGGTCAGTCAAGGGGCCACGGGGGAATATTCGGGGGTCGAATTGCCAAACTGCAGGGGCAGAAGGTTTGGAGTTCTTTGGAAGGGGGTCACCAAGGGCCGATATAGCAGGTTGTGTGGAATCTGTGAAGTGTGCCCCTGCTATTTCAAACCTGACGCAGCGTAAGGGCATGGACCCAGGTACAACCCCTGACACAGTGCATTTGTACCCCCCTCATATAACAGAAACCGACACAGCCTCCTTGACTGGCCCCTCTAAGTGTAGCCTGGTAGGGGAGGAGAGCAATTTCAAGAGTAAGGACAAGGAGCTTCCACACGTACCCCCTGCTCCCCAGGCCAGGAATAGATATCAGCTAAGGTCTAGATTAGAACTCCAGAAGATTGGGACCGGGTGTCTGAGTACCTCGAGGGTAGAAGCTACACCGTTAACCCCCAAAGAAAAGAGGAGAGAAAGGAGGGGGAATATCACAAGATCTGGTGAGGTTAAGAAGCAAAAGCTCCCGAAAGTGTGCTCATCTCTGCCGAAGCCTACACCCTCCCTAAAATCCTATTTTAGAATTATGGAGAAGGTGGTTGACCCCAAGGTGGGGGGGTCTACTACCCTGACCCCTATACAAACATCTAGTATAGGTAAAGGAATTGTGGCTACTATCCTGAGTACTCTTAGCATCAGTACTCCTAGCCCCCAGTCAGCTGATGGTCCGAATGCCATAGATTCGCTTAGCGCTCAAATTTCACTTATCCACAGCTCACCCAGTGTGCCCAGTATGTCCCCCCCCAGTGCCTCTTAAAAATAGATACACCGTTCTGGCAGAAATAAAGGACGTAGAGGGGTTGGAGGAACAGGCAGAACAAACAGAAATGGAAGGAACAGAAGGAGCGCTTCAAAGTCAGAACTCCTCACAGGCAGATCAAGTCGATCCTTTAATTCCTGCAATTAAACCAGCAGTCGAAATCGGGAGCGATAAAGCCACAACAACTCCACCAGTAACTGCAGAAGGGGGCATATCACAGGTAGAGACTCTTCTTCTTAGCCTTAGGGAAGACCTTTTGTCAAAACTAGATAAAAAATTTGATACATCCGAAGCTAATCAAAGAAGCATTCATGAGCAGTGTGCCAATTTGGAAACGAAGTTAGACGATGTCTGTAAATGCACGGATGTTTTGGAGGATGAAGTTAGCCTGCTTACTAGGGCCTCAAAAAGGCATGACAGAGACATTGAAACCCTTAGAGTGCATAACAGAGCCCTGCAGATGGACGTCGAAAGACTAGAAATCCATTCAAGGAGAAACAATTTAAAATTCTTAAAGATTCCTGAGGGAGCAGAAAATGGTGACGTCAAGGGCCTTATTTGTAAACTCCTAAGAGAGGGAGTCCTTAAAGACAGCCCAGATATTAATCTAGAGGTCGAGATTCAAAGAGCGCACAGAGACCCCTTCAGGCAGCGCACGGGGAGGTCAGGCCCAAGAAAGATTTTGGTAAACTTTCTCACTTTCACCGTGAAAGAATTGATTTTAAGCAGGGCACTGCAAAATAAAACTCTACAAATCGGCTCTGCTCATTATCTTATACGCTCGGATGTGGGGAAAGTAACAGCGCAGAGGCAGTGGGAGCTGGGGAACCGGATGCCAGACTTAAAGAGCATGGGCGCACAGGTGCAAATGAAGTTCCCAGCCTTTTTGAGAGTGCTGTGGAGAAATTAAACATATAATTTCACTTCACCTCACCTCCACCCTAATGCGCGATAGTGCACTTTAATAAAATATAAATATATCTGAATTTAAATCATCAGGAAGTCGGTTAACCATCAATATAGCGTAAAACCATTAAGATATATATTTCAAGACTGTATAGGATTTTTGAGAAAATTCACAACAGAATGTTGGGTAGAAAAAAAAAGAGAGCAAAAAAAAAAATATATATATATATCTTTTGGGTAATAACGGAATAATCTGAAATTAAATTACACGCTGTCGGATGCTATGAGAGGGGGAAAGAGTGACACAAGTAGGCAAAAAAAAGCTCACTTAGGTATACCCGAACACATGAACATACACACATAGAAGAATTAGGATTATTTAATGGTTTTAGGGTTCATAGGTAGGATTTAAAGATAGCGTTTAGGCGCCTGTATTTAGTTTAGTACACAATAGAGGGATCACCGTCCAGGGTTCCGGCGAGCTCTCAATTGGCGACAAGATCGCCAGAAGGAAAAAGGGGGGGTTCCTTATGGGAGGTGGGTAGGTGGGCGGGGGCAGGGGAAAAAGCTGGAAAAAACAATCCTCATATACATAAAAAAATTACACTGTATCCTAATTGGGAGCTGGTTAATGAATCATTCTGTGGATATATCATAATTCGGCCAATATGACATGTAAAATAAAACTCATCAGTTGGAACGTCAATGGGCTGAGGGACAGTAAGAAAGCTCGCAGGATAATTGATTTCTGTATAACTCGGGAGCACATATCTGTCTACTCGAGGAGACTCATTTAGAGAAGGAGGAACGTAAGCAAGTTTTTAAAAAATACAGGTGGTTCCAGGATGTTGTTGGCTCAGAGCAAAGTGGCAGTACGAGAGGGGTGGCTATAATAATTAGAGCGAACACAGGGATTAGGCTTACGAAACATGAGACAGATTACTCTGGGAGATGGTTGGTGACATCTCTAACATTTGGGCGTACTCCTCTCACCTGTGAAGTTTACTATGGTCCCAATCAGGATGCTCGGATGCTCCAGGGGCATTGTTGAAACTTAAAAGCAGCTTAATAGAGACAGATGGTCCTATAATTCTAGGGGGCGATTTTAACCTAATTTTTGATAGAGATCTGGATCGTACCTCTAGAGTGAGATTCACTCCCCCCAAAAAACTAGATTGGAGCTGAAGAACATCATGCAGGATTTTAACTTAATAGATATCTGGAGACTTAAAAACGCAGGGAAAAGGGACTACTCTTTTTATAGCAGAAGGTACGGCCATCATTCCAAAATAGATTTTTTTCTACTGGACAAAACTCTTTCCTCGGCAGTGGACTCCATAACTTATATCCCGGCCATCTTGTCTGATCATTCAGTTGTGGAAATGGTGATTCATCTGAGGCAAAAAGTACAGCAAAGGAGGTGGACCTTAGACCGGACATTATTACTTGATGAGGAGGTCAGACAGGACCTTGTGACTGAGTCTGAGGAGTTTTTTAGGGTCAACAACGGGTCAGAAAGCAAACAAACTGTTTGGGAAACATACAAAGCTTTCACCCGAGGTCTTCTGACCACCCTGATGATAAGGAAGAACAGACTGGGGAGGAAGAAAAGGGAAGCACGTCTATTGAAAATTAAAGCAAAAGAACTTGAACTGCAGAGAGCATCAGCAGAGCAGTCTCATAGTAGGCTTCCCCTTCAAAGGGAACTGGATATCCTGCGAGCAGAATATCAAGCAGAGCAAGATAAAGACTTAAAGGACAAATGGTACGTGAGCAAATTACAACAGTTTGCTTATGGGGAGAAATGTGGGCGCCTTCTCGCGTGGAAAGTCCGAGCTGACAGGACGAGGAATCAGATCGATAACCTATTATTGTCAAGCACGGGGGAAACCACAAATGACGATGATTTTATCAGAAAGGAGGCCAAGAGGTACATGCAGTCCCTATACGGTTCCAATACTTCTCTGAGCAGGGAGCAGGCAGAAATCTGGTTGCATAACATACAGCTCCCCAAGTTATCAGACACAGAAAGGTCTTTCCTCAGCTCCGAGATAAGGGAAGGAGAGGTGAGGACTCAATTGTCGAAAATGGTTAAAGGCAAGGCCGCAGGCCTGGATTGGCTTCCCGTGGAACTTTATAAGATTGTATTGAAACAAATAGCTATAGTCTTGACATTATTATTTAATGAAATCTTACTTCAAGGGGGGCAGGCTCCAAGGTCATGGGCTGAGGCCATAGTCACACTACTACTGAAGCCGAATAAAGATCCAAGCAAGATAGAGTCATATAGATCCATCTCTCTATGAAATGTCGATTATAAGGTATTTGCATGGGTATTAGCGACTAGACTGGCCAAGGTAGTAAAATCTGTCGTACACTGTGACCAAAGGGGTTTTATTCCAGATAGGCAACTCAATGAACTGACTTTTCAAGTGGTTGCGGCAATAGATGTTGCTCAAGAGAAAAAGCTGCCCCTGACCATCGTGGCAGTCGACGCCGCTAAGGCTTTCGACCAGGTAGATTGGGAATACCTCTGGATGGCTATGGCCAAATTCGGCCTCCCAAATAACTTTATTACAGCTATCAAGTCATTCTACTCTGTTCCAACAGCAAAAATCTTAGTAAACGGCTCCCTCACGGATCAGATCTTTATTGCACGAGGTACTCGACAGGGCTGCCCTCTGTCGCCCCTTATGTTTGATTTATATATTGAGCCTTTTGTTTGCCTGTTAAGATCAGGATCAGATCCCCTGATTAAACCTTTGAAGATTGCGGACTTAGAGCTGAAATTTGCATTATATGCAGATGATCTGTTGATGTATACCTCAAACCCGGAAGAAGCCATACCTAGACTTATACATCTTGCAGAAGGCTTTGGTGAGATCTCCAGGTATACAATCAACAAAGAGAAAACGGAAATTTTGGAATGGAATCAGCAGGTAGACACGGTAGGGAGTAAAAATAAAATGAGGTACTTAGGAGTCCATCTAGTTAAAAAAATTGAAGAAATCCCAAAAATTAATCTAGACAGAGTTATTAAGGACACAAATGCCCTACTACAACGATGGTCCTCTCTCCCCTTAAATATCTATGGGAGGGTGAATCTTCTGAAGATGATTATCCTCCCCAAAATCACATTCTTATTTAATTCTATTCCTTTATCTTTTCCATTATCTTTAATTAGAAAGCTGCAAGGGAAATTGGGATCATTTATTTGGAATTCTAAAGCCCCGCGAATCGCCTGGAAAAAACTAAGAAGAAGCCTAAAAACAGGAGGGCTGGCTTTTCCAGACTTACTTCATTACTGCCAGGCGTTTCATTTCAAACATTTTAGACTAATGGCTGGCCAAATAGATCAATCATCTATGGGTCTGCTATTTTCAGCCTTACTACAGGATGTCCCACAGGGATTAGACTATTTTCTCTTCAAGTTTGGGGACCCGAAATTAAAAAAAAAAAGTAAGGCTGAAGATTCTGGGGACAGCCCTGAAAAACTGGGTATTTGTGAGGAATAAGCTGAATATCCGTTACTACGCATCACAGGCCCCTATATGGGATTCACCAGGCCTTCCAGCATGCCTAAATGACCACCTGTCACTGCCATTAAAACAGGCGGGCTGAATTGTTGGGGGGATTTGAAGGAGGAAGGACGGCTTTTGAGTTGGGATATGTTTTCCAATCTGACAAGGTGAACACTCACCAGATTTCAATACTATCAATTATCTGGGTGGTGGGCAACAAGGCCAACAAGACCCTCAGATAGTAAAATCCCAAATCCTAAATTCGATGCGGTGATGAGAGGTGGCAGGTGGAAGAGCCAAATATCTTTTTGGTACTCAGCGCTGCTAGAGGGCGAGGAAGTGACAGAAGCGGAGGTAAACAAACTGTGGTGCAACGCTTTAACATTGGGCAGTAGGACCTTTATGGGTTTTTGGTACGACTCTTTCAGCATTTTAAACGCAATAATAAAGCCAGCAGCACTAAAAAGAAATCATTTGTACACAATGTACAGGGTCAATATAACTCCAAAGAAACTGGCTAAATATTCCAACATAGCTTACCACTGCCCGAGATGTGGTCATCTGAAAGCGGATGATGTCCTCATGTTTGCTGATTGTCCCGAACTAAAAGAATATTGGGGCAAGATTAGTGAATTTCTGGAAAATGTTCTTTCTATGCCCATCACGATCTTTACCCGCACTATACTATGAGGGCTTATTTCGGGTTATAAGGTAAACGATCTCCCCACTAAATTCGTTTTTTATGTTATTTTACTCGCAAGGCGTGAGATCTGTAGAGCCTGGAAGGACCCAATTCCCCCCACTTTCCCAAGCTGCTTACTTCAAATTATGATAACTAGTAAGTCAGACATGGCTTGTGATCCCGCGAGTCAGGTTAATGTTTGGACGGCCCTGGAGGCATGGCAACTTCTATGATTGGTTTTCCAATGATTTATCTGGAGCCCTGCTGGTTCCCTGGACTCCTAAGTAGCATGGGTGCCCACAGGTTGGTGAAAAGGAGTATGGATGGGAAGGTAGTGGCTACTTGAGGGTGCAGGCTTACCACCTTGCTTTTGGTCGATTACAACAAGGGCCGGATCAGTACGGCCAAAGTGCATTGAGGTGCCAGTTTCCCATCAAGAGTTCCAATCATGGTATATGAGGATTACCAAAAAAGAAAAAAAAAAAGAGTGCATGTGAAAACAACTGTATGGGCGGTTGACTGTGTGCATGGGTGTGTTGGTGAGGGAATGTATATCTCAGTGCTACATGTCCAAGTAAGTACATATGTGAAATACAGTGCATGTGAGAGTTGGCATATATAAATGACTATACATGAGAGCCTGTGATTGCATAAGTGACTGTATCTATCAATGTGTACTTGTATCAGTGATTGTAAAAGAGAGTAAGTATGTGTTAGTCTATGTTTGAATAAGTAAGGTTTTGTGTGTATAACTGTATAGATGAGGAAATGGGAGTGTGATTGATTCTTTGCATGACTGGCTAGGTGTGTGAGTAACTCCGTGGATGAGTGGCAGTGTGTGAGTGTCTGTATAGGTGTATGAGTGCATATGATAGTGTTGTATTGATGAGTGTCTGTATATATTATGGATTGTATGTGTGAATGAGTGGATATGTGTGTAGACCTAGGAATCAGTGAGTGCGTATGTAGTTACTGTTATTGGTATGTCAATAATTTCAGGAATGGTAGTTTGCATTTATCACTTGGTGTATCAAAGGTTAGATTAGAGTGTGAGCAGGTGCATCGTATTATCACATGGATGATGTCATCAGTGATGTCATTTGAGATGTCATCAGTGATGTCATCAGTGATGTCATTTGAGATGTCATCCGTGATGTCATCAGTGATGTCATTTGAGATGTCATCAGTGATGAAATCAGTGATGTCACTGACCATGTCATGAATGATGTAATATGTGACATCATGAGCAGTGGATTGCAGGCGCACGAGTTATAGTGAGTCCAACTAACTATAAAGTGGGAATTTCAATGGTCTTGTATGAGTAAAATTCTCAGCTAACTATAACTGGTGTGAAACCTATGGTTTTTTCAGTGAATTTCAAAGGTTTTTTAAATGCTAATTCCTAACTATAACGATTGCGAAACCTATGGTTTTTTCAGTGAATTTCAAAGGTTTTTTAACCCCTTCTGCGCCGATGACGAGCTCAGCTCGTCATGAGGTTTACCTGCCGTGCGCTCACCGCGGGGTTTTAAAAACTTCAGCGCGCAGCGGGAAAACCCGCCGCGTGCATGTGGTTAAATGCTAATTCCTAACTATAACGATTGTGAAACCTATGTTTTTTTCAGTGATTTTCAAAGGTTTTTTAAAAGCTAATTCCTTGCTATATCGTGTTTGTATCCTACGATTTATAAAGTGAATTATTACGTTTTTTTAGTAGCTGTTTTTTATAACTATTAAGTATTATATATATATATATATATATATTTTTCATGTGTTTTTTTTTGTTAATCATTTTACCTTGTAGCGCTCAGGGTGCGCGCACCCGTAAGCGCTCCCTTAAATGTAGTGAGAGCGCTATTCCCGCGTGCGGAAAAAAAGTATGTATTTAAAGTAAATAATAATGCAAGAGATTCAGTGGCATACTTATAAAAGTAGTATTTTTGATTTTAAATAACTGTATTTTAACTGTAAACGCATTTAATAAAATCTAACAAAACATCATTCAGGCGCACCGGTAAAGCGCCCCCGGAAGCACCTACGTACGTGCCGCGTAAGCGCTCTCGGAAGCGATCCGGTGCGCGTAGCATAAGCGCGTCAAGTCATGTGACTTTAAAATAACACTTTTCATTGGTTCTTAACAGGTTTTTTTACAAGTAATGAAAACCCCACCCATTTCCTTCACTACCTCTTTCACTTTGGAGAGAGCAAGACCTGTTCCTTTCTTCTTCTCTTCAGTCCTTTGAAAAGAATGGCTGCAAGACCACCAAGCAGCAGTGATGACTCTGATGAGTTTCTCCAAGAGGACCCTCCTCAGCCAAAAGTGAAGGAGCACTTCATTTGGAAGTTTTTTTAGCATTCCACAAGGAGAGAAGAAGGTAAATGCTCCTAAGGTGGAATGCAAGATATGCCATACTGTTCTTTCACGGGGTGACCCCAGAAGAAAATATAGTTTTGGGAACTCCACCATGATAAGGCATGTGCAAAGAAGGCACCCCCAGAACTATGCCTGGGAGAGTGTCAGGGACCTGGCACGCAATCCAACGAGAGATGGCCCCTCGACTTCCACCGGAGGAGCAACATCATCCGTGAGAGGAAGAACAGTGGAGATGATACCTAATATTCAGCCAGTTTTTACTGACATTACAATTAGGTGTAAGCAGTGTGACAAACTGCTTTGTTATGGAGAGCAGAGTATCCTACTAATTGTTCGAAAAAGGGAAGAACACCGCTGCCCTCCCCAGCCCTAATTTTCCCCTTTTTTTTGCTCCTGTTGAGCAGTTTGGCATTCCCTATTGTTGTTTTTGTTCTGACAATAATACCCCAAAAATTTAAAAACGTTTGGAAAAAGTAAAAAAAAAAAAAAAAAAGAAGAAAAAACCCAGTACTTATTAGAAATACCTCCAATTCTCCAAAAAGAGCTGTATTCTTTACATAATTTAAAGGAGTGAGTGACGTGGAGTACAGTGAGAGAGTAAAGGAAAATTAGTGAGGGAGCAAAGGAAGGGACGAGAGGGGAAGGGAAGTGTAGCAGGGGGACTGAAAGAAGGTCAGTGTGGGAGGTGAGTGAGGGAAGGGGAGTGAACATGGGGAATGAGGATAAGTGAGGAAAGCGGAGTAAGGGAACGGGGATCAGAAAGGCTAAGAGAAGAGAAGTGAGGTTGAGGAAAGAGTGGTGATAGAGGGTGGATAAAGGCAAGTGAGGGTGAGACAAGGGGAGTGAGGGAGTGAGGAGACAGAGGGAGTGAAAGAAAGAGAGAAGAGGACTGAGTGAGGGAGCATAGAAAGATAAGTGAGGGAGAGGTGCGCTCAGGGTGCGCGTACCGGTGAGCGTCATCATTTTAAATAAGGCTGCTCGGCCCAATAGTGACAGTGGAAGGTGCTGCCAGGATTTGGCCTCTCTTTGCAGCTGGCTTAGTGGTGGTTTAAGGTTTCGCTCATACCTCAGTTCCTTATTCGTGGTAATGAACACTCCCAGGTACTTAAACCCGTCCCCTGCCACTGTTATAGGGCATGTGTCAGGGAGCCTAGGGGGGTCGCCATGTAGGACGTAGAGAAATGATTTGCTCCAGTTGACACAAAAACCCGAGTTACGACCGAAGCTTGCAAATATGTCAAGTGCCGCCAGTATCGACCTTCGCGGCTTGCAGAGGTACAGAAGGATGTCGTCGGCGTAAAGGGATATTTTGTCTTCCCACCCTTCCGCCCAAACTATACCTTTCAAGTAAACATCCTGTCTTATCCAGGCGGCGAGCGGCTCGAGGGAAAGGGCGAATAGAAGGGGAGAGAGGGGGCAACCCTGTCTTGTCCCTCTCTCCAAGGTGAAGACCTCAGATACCTTGTTGTTCACCAGTGCCTGTGCCAGGGGTTCCGTATAGAGAAGACGAACCCAAGTTATAAAATGAGGTCCAAAGCCCAATTTACGTAGGACTGCGAACATATATGGCCACTTTAAGGTGTCCAATGCCATGGTGGCGTCTAGGGAGACCACCACCGCGTCCTCCTGTAGCCTATGACGTTGCCCCAGCACCCCATTGAGATGCTGAATGTTAAGTGCCGTGTTGCGGTGGGGTATGAACCCTGATTGGTCAGGGTGGATCAGTGTAGTCAGTACCGATTGGAGCCTATTGGCAAGTGTTTTTGCCAATATTTTGGGCTCCGCATTGAGTAGCGAAATTGGTCTATACGACGCGCATGATTCTTTGGGCTTCCCTTCTTTAGGTATCGCCACTATTGTCGCTATGCGCTGGTCCCTTGGCAGCACCCCCGTCTCCCTGCTCCTGTCGAACATGAGTTTAAGATGTTTACTGACGACGTCCGGTTTTAGCTTGTAGAGCTCTATTGGGAGGCCATTGGGTCCCAGGGCTTTACCCGGGCGAAGTTCTACAATAGTACGTTGAATTTCGGCATCAGTAAGCGGGCTGTCAATGGCCTCACGATCGGCATCCGATAGGGAAGGCATTCGGATATCCTTAAGGAGGTCCATGGAGTCCTGCTCCAGACGGTCTGACTCTCGCCTGTATATCTGTTGGTAGTGTCTCGCAAATACCTCAACTATCTCCCGGGGCTCAGTAACTACGAGCCCAGATGCCGTACGTATTTCCGGCACCACCTTCCTGGCCTGCTGTTTTTTATCTAGCCAGGCTATGAGTTTTCCCGCTTTGTTGCCCTGATCATATAGCCTCCCCATCTTGTGCCTGGCCACAGTCTGGGCCTCCTGAGTAACCAGTGCTTTGTACTCTGCTACCTTAATCTGCAATTTGTGTCGAACTGCCGTGGCCCCTCTGTCTAGCGCTTCCCTCTCCAGTTCATCCAGGTCCGCCTCAATTGATGTGACCTGGCTCTGTTTTTCTTTCCGCCTGGCCGAGATGGCTGAAAGCGCTTCCCCCCTAACTACGGTTTTAAAGGCCTCCCACAAGGTGACAGGGGAGTCCACTGAGCCGACATTATTGTTGAAGTACTGGGGGATTGATTTGGAAAGTGTCCTTCTAGTGTCTTCGTTTTTAAAATGCCAGGCGTTTATTGGCGCTACGCAGCCCTCATGCCTGGTCCCAAACGTTATGTGTGTGAAGACCGGCGAGTGGTCTGAAATGCCACGAGTTAGGAGTGATGCTTCCTGAACTGTTAATTCGTGTTGTAGCAAAGTAAGGATGTAATCTAGGCGTGAAAATGAATGATGTGGCACAGAGAAGAAGGTGAAGTGGCTATCCATGGCGTGGAGCAGGCGCCAGACGTCTGTGAGCCCGAAGGCCTCAAGAAAATCCGCCAGCCATCTCCGCCCCTGGGGCAGGTCTCTGGGGGGTCGTCTGTCCAGGGTCCCTGACACTACTGCGTTAAAGTCCCCTCCCAAAACCAACTGACCGTCGGGGAGGGAGAGCAATAATTTGCCCATGTCAGCGTAGGCAGGAGTTTGGAGACCAGGCGGAACGTAGACAGAGAGTAGGTTCAGTGTGCGACCCTCCCACCGCCCAGATATCGCCGCGAGGCAGATTCAGTCCGATCTATGTGGAGGGGCAGTGAGCGATGCAACAGGATCCCCACCCCCTAGAGCCAGAGGTGAAGCCGGAGTGGGCTGCAAGAGTGTAGCCCCACCTATTGAGGGCCTGACATGCATTCCCCATCGAATGTGTTTCTTGCAGCAGTACTGCGTCCGGCTGGTGCCGCTTAATGAACTGTAGGACTATAGTGCGTTTAAGTCTGTCCCCCAACCCGTTAACATTCCAGCTCAGAATTTTCAGACTCTTCTCCCATCTTCTAGCCATATCCGTTGCTTTGCAAGGTGGCCCGCCTCAGCACCCCGGCATCATCATAGACTCCATAAAAACATTTTCTGTGTGACCGTAAAGAACCCCCAACTCCCCGTCCCTCCCTGGATCCCTCCCAGCCGATGTATTCAATGCAAGCATTCCAGGTTGTCTCTAACAATTGGCTCCTCCCCCTCCCCCCCTCAACTGTTCGCCACATCCCTTCCCACCTCTGCAAAAACAAACCCCCCCTCCCTGCTCCCTGCAGTAAGCGGGCTGTCAATGGCCTCACGATCGGCATCCGATAGGGAAGGCATTCGGATATCCTTAAGGAGGTCCATGGAGTCCTGCTCCAGACGGTCCGACTCTCGCCTGTATATCTGTTGGTAGTGTCTCGCAAATACCTCAACTATCTCCCGGGGCTCAGTAACTACGAGCCCAGATGCCGTACGTATTTCCGGCACCACCTTCCTGGCCTGCTGTTTTTTATCTAGCCAGGCTATGAGTTTTCCCGCTTTGTTGCCCTGATCATATAGCCTCCCCATCTTGTGCCTGGCCACAGTCTGGGCCTCCTGAGTAACCAGTGCTTTGTACTCTGCTACCTTAATCTGCAATTTGTGTTGAACTGCCGTGGCCCCTCTGTCTAGCGCTTCCCTCTCCAGTTCATCCAGGTCCGCCTCAATTGATGTGACCTGGCTCTGTTTTTCTTTCCGCCTGGCCGAGATGGCTGAAAGCGCTTCCCCCCTAACTACGGTTTTAAAGGCCTCCCACAAGGTGACAGGGGAGTCCACTGAGCCGACATTATTGTTGAAGTACTGGGGGATTGATTTGGAAAGTGTCCTTCTAGTGTCTTCATTTTTAAAATGCCAGGCGTTTATTGGCGCTACGCAGCCCTCATGCCTGGTCCCAAACGTTATGTGTGTGAAGACCGGCGAGTGGTCTGAAATGCCACGAGTTAGGAGTGATGCTTCCTGAACTGTTAATTCGTGTTGTAGCAAAGTAAGGATGTAATCTAGGCGTGAAAATGAATGATGTGGCCCAGAGAAGAAGGTGAAGTGGCTATCCATGGCGTGGAGCAGGCGCCAGACGTCTGTGAGCCCGAAGGCCTCAAGAAAATCCGCCAGCCATCTCCGCCCCTGGGGCAGGTCTCTGGGGGGTCGTCTGTCCAGGGTCCCTGACACTACTGCGTTAAAGTCCCCTCCCAAAACCAACTGACCGTCGGGGAGGGAGAGCAATAATTTGCCCATGTCAGCGTAGGCAGGAGTTTGGAGACCAGGCGGAACGTAGACAGAGAGTAGGTTCAGTGTGCGACCCTCCCACCGCCCAGATATCGCCGCGAGGCAGATTCAGTCCGATCTATGTGGAGGGGCAGTGAGCGATGTAACAGGATCCCCACCCCCTAGAGCCAGAGGTGAAGCCGGAGTGGGCTGCAAGAGTGTAGCCCCACCTATTGAGGGCCTGACATGCATTCCCCATCAAATGTGTTTCTTGCAGCAGTACTGCGTCCAGCTGGTGCCGCTTAATGAACTGTAGGACTATAGTGCGTTTAAGTCTGTCCCCCAACCCGTTAACATTCCAGCTCAGAATTTTCAGACTCTTCTCCCATCTTCTAGCCATATCCGTTGCTTTGCAAGGTGGCCCGCCTCAGCACCCCGGCATCATCATAGACTCCATAAAAACATTTTCTGTGTGACCGTAAAGAACCCCCAACTCCCCGTCCCTCCCTGGATCCCTCCCAGCCGATGTATTCAATGCAAGCATTCCAGGTTGTCTCTAACAATTGGCTCCTCCCCCTCCCCCCCTCAACTGTTCGCCACATCCCTTCCCACCTCTGCAAAAACAAACCCCCCCTCCCTGCTCCCTGCACCGTGGGTTCCAAACTACCCACCACCCCAATTAGCAGAGCGCCTGTCGCCCAACCCTACCCCGGGGAGAAGATCCCCACCGAGGAAACTCTACTTGGGAACAACGTGGGCCAGCCCTGTCCCTGGCCGCCCGGCCCGTAGTGTCCCGATAAGTTAGACCCCCTCAGGTTAACAGTGCATTAGATAAACAGTTAGCCTGGTCTTGGTGACCCTGAGCTGGCATGTGCGCTGCCCCCTCGGAGCAGCTAAGTCTTACATTAGGCGCATTGTATACATTACTGTTCGATGGCTTCTAGTTCGAATGTTCGTGTCTTTAACTCGCTGTGGTGTTTCTGGCTGAATCCCAACGGGAACTATTCGACCTCGCTCGCCAGGAACGTTGGCTCTGCTCATCACCTTCCGCTCTTCCCATTGCAGACCCTGGAGATGGATTCTCGGTTTCCCGCCAATGTCCGCCATTCTGCATCGGTTGGGCCTCAATCTCCGTTGTGTCCAGACATTCCTGTACTGCTGCTGGCGAAGTGAAGAAGTGGGATTTACCTCCAGAGATGATTTTTAGTTTCGCAGGGAAAAACATCATGTATCGAATTCCGTGTTCTCGGAGCACCGCCTTGACCCCTTGAAATGAGCACCTTTCCTGTTGAACTTGAAGCGTGAAGTCCGGGAAGAAGCGAACTGTGGCCCCCTCGTACAGTAGATCACCTTGTTGTCTAGCAGCCTGGAGGATAGCATCTCGATCTCGATAATTAAGTATTTTTGCAATAATTGTTCGCGGTGGGGCCCCCGGTTTGGGTTTTGGGATCTGAGCCCTGTGAGCCCGTTCGATGGTGAAGATCTTTGATAGTCTCTTGGGCTTCAGGTGGCGGAGGATCAAATCCTCGAGGAAGAGCTCCATACTGTCCCCCGCAAGTCCTTCCGAACACCTACCACACGTATGTTGCTCCTGCAGGGCCTTAATGTCCACTTCGTTGGTTTTGGACCTGTCCGTGGTTTTCCCCAGGTCCGCCCGGAGCAGATTCACCTCGATCGTGATCTTGTCCATTTTAGTCTCAAGGCTGGTGCCAAGGGTCTGGATTGCAGCCATTATGGAGGTCAGGGAGGGTTCCGTCTGTTCTTTGCCGTCCTTCGCCGCTCCACCGGGCTGCGTCGGCGTTCTGGCCACTGCGTAGTTGTCCAGCTTGTTGGTTTGGGTCACAAGACCCCCTTTGGGCCGCATGGTGGATCTGGTGCTTCTGGGTCCGGATATTTCAACGCTCCGAGTGAGCACATTGCCTGAGGGAGCTGGGGGCCTCTATGGCAAAGCCCCTCAGCCAGGATAGTGTACTGATTTGTAGGGGACAGCAGCAGTCCCGGCGGAGCTCGGGATCTAGGCGGCCATTTCTGACGGCGCCTGGCCACGCCCCTCTCACTTAGAAACTTTTCTGGTGAAAACCACACAATAGATTCCTATGGAAGGAAATACAAGTTACTGGTAAGTATGCTTAGATTTACTTTTCAGGGTCCGTACTGGGCTCAAAGATGCAGCACTGAGGTCTCTCGTGATAACAGTTGAGTAAATCAGAATTCGTAGTTCGACTGATTTTAGAGGAATATTTTGCTCAATAGTGAAAGAAGGGGGCGGGGCCTGAGATGTGAGGTGCCAAGGGTGCAAACACGCCCAGTGGCACGTTTTAGGCTGGGGAATTAATTCCTCTTCAATCCTGAGGTCCCCTGTGGGCCAACTAGCCCACCATGTACCTCCAGTATGGGCCAGGGAGCTGCGTTGCAGAGAGGTGTTCAGAGGCCACGCCCCTTTTTACAACATTCCTTCAGCGCAGCTCGGTGGCGCTTACTGGAGATACCTGGTGGGTTAGTTGGCCCCTAGGGGACCTCTGTGTTGAAGAGGAATAATTCCCCAACTTAAAACGCACCACACGACACACACATCACCGCAAGTCCCGCCCCCTACCTTCAACACTGTACAAACGCGCCCCGTACCGCGTTCTAAGTTGGGGGATTAAGTCTCCTTGCATACTGGGTGTCCCGGGGGGCCAACTAGCCCACCAGGAACCTCCAGTATGCGCCAGAGTGCTGCGATGCAGCGAGGTGTAAAAAGGGGCATGGCCTCATTACACCTCTCTGCAACGCAGCCCCTTGCGCGTTTCTAGAGTACCAATTTCGATAAACAAGAGAGAAGAAGAAGACAGCTGCATCCTCCTCCGCTCCCCCTGGGTCAGCGCAATCCTCCAGCTGTATGGCGCCGTGGTCTGGCAGCCACCCGCCGCCGCAGAGCAGCTACAACAGCTGCCCCCCACAGTGCCTGCAAGGCAAGGATGCACCGTTTGTCCCTAAGAGTGGCCTACCTTGAGCAGCAGGTGGCCCAACTGTCGAGGCAGAAAGCCCAGCTCAAGGCCTTCCGTCAAGAGCTCCACGACCACCTGGCCACAGGACACTGCCAGCGGGGGTAGATGGAGAGAGACTATCACTTGCCCCTTTTTAAAAGACTTTTGGGGGGGGTTGGAATTGGGCATTGGGGTATTTGAACTTTTGGGACATTTGATTTCAAAGAAATTGGTTGGGGTTAGGGAAGGGGTGGGTTGGGTCTTGCGGGATAGTTTATTTTTGTTAGGGACAAAATAATTATTTATTTTCTACTGAAACATAGCATACGCGTTTTATGTTTTGTGGGGGAGGCAGGGTGGGGTCAACTCAACTGTACGTTTATTTTCCTGAAATTTAATTGGCTGCTTGATTCTAATTGTCTAAGTAATCGCCAAAATTTCTACAAAAGTGCCACTGACAGAGTTAGTGAATTCAATTGTCCTACTACTTTACTAGTACTACCGTCAGTGTCTCCTCTCCTCCTACTCATTATTCTTCCTCCCACAAAATGCTTATCTTACCTGTCATTAGTGTTTGAGAATAAGGCTAGGCACAGGGCTGGCTGCATGGAAAATGGCGATTAAGGTTGGCAATGGAATCCTGGACGGATGAAATGTCTTCGTTGTGGTGGTAGTAGTAGTGGTATACACTTGCAGTAGCAGCATATGAAAAAAAAGGAAATGAGGCATTGAGTGGCCTGAGAGGAGCGTTAGAACAGTACGATAGTACAGTACACAAGAACAGTGCCATAAATTAAATTGTAGCCTAAGCAATGCTAAAGTATTCATTCAAAAGTTTAATTAACTAGTAGTTGCATGGATTATGGCTACTACAAGAACTAGTACTGAAGGACTCAGCAGTGTAAACTTTCGTCACATGTAGGAGGAGGTTGTTGTTGAATCCACTCGATGACGGACATGAAATTCTGAAATGATTTGCAAAATGCAAATACTCATGGGTGTGTGTCAAGCAGAATCGGAATATATTCTCGGATTCTTTCACTGACCTGCCTTTAATTTGATTTTCGGTTGCTTTGACCTTATCCTCCCCAGCAAGCGTGTGGAATTGTTGCTGTCATTTACTCACACACCTCAATGAAAACCACACAGCCTGGGGGAAGAGGGTTAGGGTTTGAAAAATGGATGGGAATGGGGGTTTTTGGGAAAGTTTTGTGGAGAGAGGAAAAAAACACAGCATGGACAAGCAAAAAACTGAAGATAAACAAATCTTTGGATACGAAGATATCCATAAATCTTTTAAGGGACATAAAGGAAGTGCACTACTGCATGCATGAAGTTGCTAAATGGATGGTTAGGTTACTGAAAAGTAGTACTTACTACAACTTACTAACTATGAAGAAACAATTTGACAGTACAGGGCTGCAGTAATTACGCAATTTCACTTGCATATCTGCCCTCAGAGAGAATAAAAACTTATTAGTACATTAAATGAGTTAGAAAAATATCAAAGAAACTTATCAAATAGCTGGAGGGATGAATGTGAAGCAGAGAGCAAACAAACGCACAGAGTCACACTCAGAAGTTCACAACAATAACATTATTTAAAAGATAAGGAGAAGTGAAGAGGATACTGTAACTGTATGTTGTAGTTGTCCTGTTCAATTTGGGAAGTTGCATGCATCCAGCCATTCCTCTTACTCGCGGTACTCCTCCATTCCATCTGATGCTCCGTCGATCAATCTTGGTGATGACAAGACACACTGTCCACTGCCTGCCTGATGGATGCGGAATTGCGGATCGCTAATGGTAAGCCCGAGTTAATCATTTTTCCCATTGCACAGGGTAAAAGCCGGCCTGTAATTGTTGATGGAAAAACAGGAAGTGATATTAAAAAACACCATGGAAAAAAAATATAAGGTACGGTGTGTAGTGCAAAAATAACACTTTCAGTTTCAGAAGCGACAGTATTACATACAAGCATCATTTCTAAAGTGCGTACTCTGAGTCTCCTTTTCAAGGATAGTAATTAGCACACAGTAGGCCAGGGCCATGCAGACGGTCAAGGCAGTCACCACTGAGTGAAGCAACCTGATGTAGCATACCTCTTTGACACAGACAGACAAAGCATATCTAATTGTATGCAGCAAGCCACATAGCCGCAATTGTACATGAACTGCTGTCTGGACTCTGGCATAACAACACTACACTGGCTCGACCACTCCATACCACGACTAGACACTCAGACATGTAGTTCTGCTGTAGTTGTTGTTGACTGGCTTACCTGTTTGCCACTCACGAAATGGCCATAGTTCTTCCGTAAAGCGACGATGATGATCCATCCATCCCAGTGAGTGACTGTAAAGAAAAAAGATATTATGTAACTTTGATCATCAAGACTCATCATCAACATGGTATATTGGCAAACTCAATGTTGTTCATGCAGTCGCAGTCTACACACACAGTGATTCCAAGGACATTTTGCATATTAAAAAATGCAACGTAGTGGCCCCTGCAGTAGAAGTACAAAAACAGAGTAGACTTGAATTACATTTAGTGTGTAAAGGATTAAATAATAACAGAAGACATATGATTCATTTCATACACAACAAACAAACAGCAATTGCTTTCATCAGAGCTAGACAGCCAGTGCTGCCCACTGCATGCCATCTCATTATTCATTACCTGTTCCACTTTTTGTCCGCATCTTGTTCTTAAAGTGAATGCCCACAGGGCAGCCTCTCGTGTCAATTTCAAAAGTAACTGTCAGCAATCAGCATATAGTCAGTAATTCCAGTTCCACTTCTTTTGAGGGGACTCATCTACGAAGCGACAGTTTCTTCATTCTGCGTAATCCAGCCATCTGCCTTGAGGGAAATGGATAGGGGGAGTCTGGAGGAGGAGGATAGAGGAGCCTGACTGAGTTGTGAACTTGTGAACTTCAGGATTGCAGACAGCGGCACCTTCAATAAGGAAATAAGACGAAGACAGTCCTGCTGATGGATTTGTTGTGATTAGAGTTTTGTTGTGGTAAAAGTTGCAAGACAAAGAAAGACACACAGGAGTAAAAGTAAATAAGGAGTCAGGACGAGAAAAAAAAGGTAGTCCGTTTCAGGCCTAGGTGTCAGGGAAGTAGAGCTTGTCCTCAAACTCTGTGAATTGAGATGGGAGTAGGTCAGCTAACAGAGAAGAACTTCCGTCACCTAAGTCGGTGTCCTCTTCTTCCTGCGTGGGTTCACGTATTTTTTAATCTGGTGGTATGAAGTAATGATTCATCTTGATCATTTTTACCCTCTCCACATTTTTGGGCTAGAGGCAGGTCGTTTTTGAAGTTACAATGGCACCAGCAGCACTGAAAACACGTTCAGAAGATACACTTGCGAGTGGGCAAGACAAATAATTTAGAGCCAGCTTGGTGATCAGTGGCCATTGACCCCTTTTCCCATACCAATACAGCAATGGGTTGTGATCAATCTAGACCTCTGTTGGGTCATCCAGATAGACCTGCACCATCCACTCAAGGTCATCCAGGGGTGCTGAATTTTGCGTACCATCTGAGGCCTTTGCATCAACACTGGAACAAGCAAACCCTTGATGAGTTATCCAATCCGCTTCCGACAATATTATGGCTGGGCCTGGTGCAGGTGAGGATGATGATACGGTTGCTGGTGTCGGTAACGGCTGTGAGGGAAAGGCACTGCCTTCGGCCACAGAAGTGGACCTTGATGCCGGATGGCCTGCTGTTTCAGTAGTACTTCTGCTGGTTCATTCAATTTCCTGCCGCTCTTTTTCGAACCGAGTGGCTGACAGAGCTAGCCAATGTTTGTACTTTGAAACATCTGCTTCATTAAAATGAATCAATGCTTTGCTAGCCAGTGCCTTTTTGTACCGTGGATCCAGAATAGTGGCACGAATGTAATGTTGTTCTGTATGTATTTTATTAATCCTTTAATTGTCAACTAGGTGGGTTAATAAGCTCTCCGCCAACTGATATGTGTCTTGCTTGTCAGTATCATCTTTGAACGTTGAACAGTTTGTGCTCTAGCATGCGCAATAATGGGATAGCTTTGGCCAAAGTACAGTCCTCCCTGCTGACTTCACGTGTGAAGACCTCAAAAGGACGAAGCATGTCTGTCAGGTTTTAACTAGGTCCCATTCCTCCAACTCTAGCCTCATGTCTTTCATAGAAGAACCCAGTGCAAAGACATACTCATTGATTACCAAGCACTGCTCAGACAGACGCTCAAGCATGTAGAAGTTTGAGTTCCAACGTGTTACCACCTCCTGGATGAGTCCTCTGACTGTCACTCTACGGCCACGTTGAATGATCCTCAGCTGTTTCCGGGCCTTAAAAGAATGGCTGAAATGTGTGCAGATTCTTCAGCAGGTGGTCAGTAACTTGCTGACTGTGCTTTCTTTTTTTAAGAAATCTTGAACAACAATGTTAATACAGTGCGCCAAACACGGCACTCTGAAATAGCCTCCATCATTCATGGCCCAAACTATATTGCTGCCATTATCCGTGGAAACATAATCAATCATACGCTTTCTTGGATGCAGCCATTCAAAGACCTTACTGGTAAACTCCTCCAAAATGTTTACTGCACTATGAGATTTCTCAATGGCAAACATGGCTACTGTTGCATGTTTCCGACTATCCTGAAAAATTGTGGCAGTGTCAACACCTGTAGTCAGCTTGTCTCTAACCCCTGCAAAAGAGACCCAGTGTGCAGTGATGCACATGCAATCAAGGGCTTGGCAACTGATCCACATGTCTGTTGTCAGGTGGATAGTGTGAACAGCACTCTTCTGCAAAGCTGCCCCAATTTCCTCCAGCACATCTTGATGTAGTGCTGGAACCGCGACTCTGGCAAAATAGGACCGGCTAGGAACCTTCAATTTAGGGCAGACTCTTGCCACAAATTCTCAAAAACTCACCCCTTCCATGAAAGAAAAAGGGAGAAGGTCCAGTGCTAACATTTTAGCCAGCATTGCATTATAAAGACGTGCCGTTGGGTGGTGGCGTTCTAATGGCGCCTCCGACCAAAACATGCTTTTAATGGTGGTCTGGACCATTTTCATACGTGATGAGGATGATCCAGACTTCTTCAACCCAGTTAGGCTCATTGATGTACTTTTTCACATTGGTGTCTCTCCCAGACTCTTAGTTTGCCTCATAGATGTTGTTGGGGTAGAGGTTGT
Source organism: Lissotriton helveticus (assembly GCF_964261635.1). Taxonomy (NCBI): domain Eukaryota; kingdom Metazoa; phylum Chordata; class Amphibia; order Caudata; family Salamandridae; genus Lissotriton; species Lissotriton helveticus. The sequence goes on along the minus strand of NC_136059.1, from coordinate 1,502,103,205 downwards.
GGGCACTACCACTGCAGTGCTCCTGCCAGGGGTACTGTGTGTACCAGAAAAATGTCTGTCGATTCTTCACCTCCCCCCTGCATGATCATCAGCCCCTCGTCATCATCAGATGCAATATCAATGGATACATTTGGATTTGTTGTACTTTTGGCTTCCCAGATCTTACTTAGGTGTGCCTCCCACTGGATAGTGTGGTGTTTTTGGAGATGACCTCTCTGGCCTCCGGTACCATAGTTGGTACCAAGCTTACCCCAACTAACTACAGTTTTACAAATTGAACAAACAACTAGGTTTTCTGCCATTTTGCTAATACTAAAGAAGTCCCAAACTGCGGAGTTGAGATTTCTGGTGGTGGTGGTGGAGGTGCTACTTTCAATGCCAGATGAAGTGGAGGATGGGCGTGGCCGAATTTGACTCTGTTGTGCACTTACATTTACAGCACCACTACTTGAGGTAACCGAGGTCGAGCTGGATGGAGGTCCGTGCAGGCCCTTCTAAAGAGAAAATATGGCAGCTGTAGGTCGTGTTGGTGTAGTAGTTACCTGTGTTGGTGGTGGTACCAGTGCCACGCCACCCACATCCCACTCAGCAGCAATTCGGGATAGGGTAAAAATGTGTGCCTGCTGCATGCCCGCTGGGGCTGGAGTGACGACTGTGATGACTGGGTCGCCATCGTCAGACTGTTCATCAGCAATAGAATACACCACTTCTTCCACTTCTTGTTCGTCGTCATCACCATAAGTGAAAGCCTTGCGGGAACCTTCCTTTTAGGCTTAGCTACCTTTGTCGGCTCATGGCGTGCCTCCCTCTCAGACTGCATTGGTGGGTTCCAATCAAGATCTAGATCAGACTCCACTTGACGGTCATCGGTTGGGTTAATGAGATGTTTCCCCACACGGTGTGTGCAAGTAATATTTAGCTTTGATAGATCCGTACATGAGGTATTCACCAATGAATCTGCAGCAGACCACTGATGCGTGTTTGGCAGCTTTACCTGCCTGAAACATGTGTATGTCGTGTGTTGTTTCATGTACAGTCGCTAATTCCCCAGGGTTGTGTGCGCCATAGCAGAATGAATGAATGAATACATATGATATACGCATGCTGCATGCCATTCTGCGCAGATACACGTATACTCGTGTGTCCACTGGATACATAAAAAGCCATCTATACGGTAAGGTTGATGCGTGGAATTAAACACAGCATGACAAGTGCAAAGTGACTTAAAACAAACACGGTGCTAAGTGTGCAGCACTCTGGTGCAGGCTGGCGCTTCCCTAGGGTCTGAGGCAAGGAAACGTGTGTCCCACAGGGGTGAAGGGTTGAGTTACTCTCAAATAGCTCGCCCACCCTGGGGCTTCACCAGATGGAGCCGGCAATGCCAACTCGTGCATGGGATGTTTATACTTTCTTTCTTTCTTTATTTCGGTTAAAATAACCATAAAAGATTACATAAAATAAAGTTATTCCATGATACATCCAGAAAAGAAATAAAACACTACAATATTCATTTTGAAGCAAAGCTAAGTCAAAAACCAGACCAATGTGATGTTGTTCTTGCGGTATTACAGATTATATAAATATTAAATAATTAAAAATGTTAATAAAAACAGATTTGAGGAACAGCAGTTACAGGCCTTTCTAAAAAGATAAAAAAGTATCTATACAAAAATTTGTACTAATAAAACACATTTTTAAAAGAGCCTTCTCGTAACCAGATTTTTTGCAAAATATACAAATAGATAAATATATAATTTTTCAAGACCAAAGATGGTGGGGGTTTAAGACCAGTACACACAAGGGTATATTTATACACAATATTCAAAACAATTGCTGTCTCATTTACTGCACTCTACTCCTATAGTGGTTCACCGTCCAAGTCACTCCAGAAAATCCAAATATACAATAAACAAAGAAGGAGTGCTCCAAATTAAAAAAAAAGATTTTTCAGTCCAAATGCTGTAGTTCCAAACTTCTTTATTTTCTGATTAATCCAATTTTTTCTCTCAGTTTTTTTCTTTCATCAACAGAACAAAGTTATCCAATTCATGAGATGAAATTCACATACGATAACAGCCTACGCGTTTCGTCCTAAACGGACATAATCATCAGGGCTTCAATTTCATCAAGATCCTGTTCAGTTCTCTATCACTTGTATTGTACTCTTTTTTATAGTTTCATCACTTTGACCGCAATCCTTTCTTTACAGTCTTGTTTTCAAATTCTCAGTTATATATATCCATTCCTGACCGCAACAGTAATCTTCAAAAATATTCAGGAGAACCTGAATTCATCATCACTCCAGAGAGACACGCCTGATCGTAATACATCGGCCGTGTAAATATATAGTTCATATCATTCAGATAAAGTGCACGTGCAAGATTTAAATGTCTCCCCATTCATTTTCTTAACCTAAAGTTTCAGACCTGCCTTTTTTCTTATCAGGCTCACGCCGACCAAATATCGACTAACACTAAAAACCACAGTCTGTCTGGTATCAGAACGTAATAATCTCTCTACTTCTAAGCAGGATCTAATGCCAAGCAGACGGCAAATGGGTTTTATCCATTTTTTCCTACAATGCGCGTAGGCTGGACAAAAAACATCAAATGTTGCTCACTCTTCATAACATCATGATCACAGGAAACTCATGTATCCTCCTTATCATTGTCCAATGCCCATCTCACAGTATTTGACTTTATTTGTAGGATACCATAACGATAGTTGAGATATAAAGACTTAGCCAATTGTGGCTGTACTTCATCTAATAAAGGTTCAAAATTCCAATCTATTTTCATCTGAAGGAATCGTGTGGTCAAAGACCCAACCCTAGAAGAATGGGACATTGAATCTTGTATAAATGACCAATAATTTTCCTTTAAAAGTTTTTTGGAGGCCAGTGTCAGATCGGATGGCACATCCCAATAATGCCTTAATCCCAATTTTAGAAACCAATCATGAATATGTTTTAGCCAATGCAACCCCACTCCTTTACTTAACTCCAGAATTTCTTTTAAACCTTCCCCATAGTGGATAATCTCATCTGTGCACCATAGGCGGACCCAAAATAACAACGGTCTAAGATTTGCCTGGTCGTCCACCCGTTTAAAATTTAAGTCCATTAATACAGGAATCAACGGTGTCCGTATGGGCAACAATGTTTATACACGATGTCATGTGTCGTATCCATCAAATATACGTGATGCAATTATGCCTACATGCACATACAAACAAATTTATCTCACATTTACAGATATACATACCCATACAAACCTGCGCATATATATATATATATATGTATATATATATATATATATATATATATAGTAGGTAGTTATAGTTAGGACCTAGTTTTCATAGGAAATCCACAACATTCTATTTGGAATAACTTTTGGCACTGGTGGACGAATCTTCGCGAAATTCTCCAAGAAAGTAGCCTGCTCTGCTCCGCTCCTTCCCTGAAAGTTTGGGGGTGATTCGTCAAGTGGGGGCCGAGAAAAAAGGTGGTCCCATAAACGTGTTTTCCCCATGCAATTTTCCATAGGACCTTTAGCCAGGGCTACAGCCCGAACGGCTGAACGGAATTACGCTAAAATTGGCAAAAAGGTAGAGTTCGGTTTGCAGATTTTGCTTTTTGTTATAATGGTGTAAATCCGTTCAGTAGTTCCTGAGAAAATCAAAAGTAAAATCATAGTGATATCTTTAGACGAAGTACAGTACTCTGTACTGTACTCTGTACTGTACTCTCTACCTTCCCGAGCACGAGCTGCATGGTCATTGGCTGTCAACTGTCTGTCAACACTCCAAACCAGGAAGTGTTGGCAGCCATGTTGTGCCTCGGTAGAACCGAGTCACAAGAAAGCAGTGTAAGAATTTTAAAAAACACGCGAAGGGGGCAGGGTAGAAACATCCTGACCCCCTAGGCCTGCTCAGGGGATCCCACATGGATCGTAAGGCCCCCAATTTGTTTTTTAAAACGCAGGGTACGCGTATGGTACACATTTTTTGGGGGAAAAAAAAGAAGCCCACTTTATTGTTAATTAGCCCCCGATGCGCCAAATATCGTGGGTAATTTTTTGTACATAATGGAGGGCCCAGAGGGGTCCCCCTCCTCCGGGTATCACCATCCCCCGGGGCTTTAACTATATGTATGCGGGGGGGCTCGTGGGCCCCCGGAGCCCCGGGGCCCTGCACTCCCTGGGGCCTCTTTTTATTTGAAAAACCTGTGTGGGGGCGTTTCAAGCCCCCCCACACTCCGCGGGGACTGCCACCTCTCCGGGGCTCTAATATAGAAAATAGGGGGAGCAGACCACCCAGCCCTGGGGTCTACCACCCCACGGGGCTTTTGAATGTTGGGATAGAGGCCGCACGGCCCCCTTCCTGGAGCCTTTGATTGCCCTGGGGACCACCACCTTTCAGGGCCGGCTTCTGCAGTGTCCCGAGATGCCTACAGTCCCGCCTTCTGCAGTGCCCGGGGTGACGAAAAGCAAAGCCGGCTCCCGAAGGGCGCGGGGAGCCGGATGGGACCGTGGGGGCTTTAGGCCTCATAAAAAACAGTTCTTTTCAGAACTAACTTTACTGGTGAAAAAAGAGCTATAGTTCTAATATAGTATGTAAAACTTTCCATTTTTTTTCTTCACCAGTTGTACTTACTACGCATGCGCAGCCTCGTTTCCAAGCCCAAGCTTCTTTGTTTTTCTTCAAGTTCGCCAGGCAAACCTCTCCTCATTTCAGGTATTACGTTTGCCACTTTCTTCTGCCGGGTCGTGTGCCTCATCCGCTGCTATACTTTTGTAATATATTAATAATCATATTCTATCTATATTTATTTGAAACGTATTGCCGAGGCGACAAGCGTTAATTACATACTCCGTCCTCCGCCATTTTTGTAGTTTTTCTCCGTTATTTTTATTATACCTGTTACTTTTATTTTACCCCCCGCCTATCTTCTCTGTGATCCATGAGATTTCCTGCCACAGACACCACAGTGTTTGTCCTTGGCCTCCGATCCTATCAGACTTGGTCACACGCATACCTAAAAACTAATTTGAAGCACGTAAGGCACAGCCATTACAACGCGTGACCGTCACCACAAAGCCATTATCATGCTTATGCCTTTATCATGCGTGGTAAATGTATAGTAGTTGTAAAAGAAGGCGTGGTAAAGGCATGCGTGGTAAAGCCATATGCATGTTAATGGCTTCGTGGTGACGATCACACATGGTTATGACCGCGTTGTAATGACTGTTTCCCCCCAGGACACTGCAGGAACCCGGTCCGAGCGTGGCGGACTCCAGGGCATCAGGCGGTGGGCCACGCAGCCTCCCTCACACAATATAGAAATATCCGGGAGGTGGTCGTTTTCGTGGTTTGAGGGGCGTCATTGAGGCCCACTCACTTAATTTTGTAGGGGGTAGGTTTGCACGCGAAAATGGCGCAAGAGGTTTGTAAATGTGGTACACATTGTTTTGTTTTACTTTGATTTCCTTTCTATGTTGTAGTCCATCCAGTGAAAATAAAACTTATTGTACAGCCAGCACTTTTCAACCCTACTGTCAAAAATCTTACTATAGTACTTCAAATTATAAATATTATTTTTGTTGTGGACCGTCACCCCCCCAAAAAAAAACCAAGTATATAGTTTTTTTTATTAACTTTTATTAAAACAACAATAACTGTAAACGTAACTTAAAGATAATATAATAAACAACTAGAAAAATAACTTTAATAAAACAGTATTATAAACAAATTGTGATGTGGACTCCAAAAGACGTAGGATAGGTAATCTGCAAAACAAAAAAGAAAATTAGAGTTTAAAGTTATGTAGATGTGACTAAATAAGGTGAAGCATTACAAGTGAAGGTAACACTACGATTTTACGTGTGCAGTGTGCCTAGTACATTTCACTTCTGTCATAGTCCCGCGTTCAAGTGGTTTCTATGTGGAAGTGCGTACTGCGTTACTGACACACAAGTGGCACAAAGGGATTGTAAATACGCCGATTTATTTCTAATGCATTGCAATGGAGGCATTGTATATCTAGGCCGCTGTGCTTACCTTGTATAAACACTGCGGCCACCAGAATTCACAACTTGAATTCAACTCTACTTCTACACGTCAAAGTATATTCAATACGTTGCAGACAATTTCATTGCTGTTGCTTGATGTGTCGTGATTGCTTCTAAAGAATGTTTGGAGAAGGCAAAGAAAAGAACATTTGATTAATCACCGTAAACTGAGTTGTGAAACTTCTGACAAAAGTGGATTTTAATGTGAGTTCTTAAAATTGCGGACCTAGACTATTGCACCCCATTAACTCGCAGAGTCTGAAGTTGAGAGTTTTTCTTGAAAAGTCAGACACAGATTTACAAGCTCCTTGCGCCACTTTTCCCATGTTAAAAGTAACATAAAAGGGCGCAATAAGCTTGTAGATCTATTTCTCACACTGTTGTAACCTATCTATTGTCACTGCTCGGAGGTAATTATACATTACTACACAGTCAAGCTGCTGCACACTACCCACTCTCTCCTTTCACAAATAATTTGTTGTTGTTTCGGAAACAAAACTCTTTGCTCACCTAGTGCCATTGGCGTGATTCAAAGAGGGTGCTCTACGTGTCGAAGCAGCCTTCACTGTAACCAAGAGAGTTCACCACTTCAACTCAGATAAGGTTCTATTCAGCAGACTGGAGACAGCAGCGTCCAAAACTTTAAAAAAGAAAGAGAAACGATGTGAGAGAGTAAGAAAGAGAAAGAGAGAAAAAAGGACATTAAAATGTGGGAGAGACACACACGACGGGGGGTGGTGCCTGAAGCCAGAGGCGCAACCACAGTCAAAAATATTGGGGGGGAGCTTAACTTCAAGCAAAAAGCAGAGTGGAGGTGCAGGGGCTGTAAGCGGGGGGGACACCAAAGCCTCATTAACAAGCAAAAGGTCTTTAAAAGACCTGTGAAGTACTCAGGTGCGACTGTGTGTTGGCCCAGGAAGCTATCTCATCCTAGCTGAAGCCCCGTTAGCCCAATGGGTGTTGCGCTGGCAGCATACTACACATTCTCTCCTTTCACAGATAAATTGTCGTTCTTTCGAAAAAAGCTTCTTTGCTCACCTTGTGCCATTGTCGTCATTCAAACAGGGAGCACTACGTGTCGAAGCAGGCTTCGCAGTCTTTGTTACAATGGCCATGCATCATCGCAGAATACACAAATGTAGAGCTTTGTAAGTTTCTTTTGGGGGTGTCGTCAATTTGTTAAACACAACCTGTAAGATAAAAAGGAAGTTAACATTCTGTGTAATTTTTTTATGAAACGAGAGAAGTAATAAGAGAGTGATTGAAAACAATACTCGCAGCTCACCTTTTTGTCACCGGTGTTTTTCACTACGTGCTGGACATAATCCATCCTGAAGCTCTAAATCTAAAAGATAATAAAAGAAAGATATTATGATTGGTAATTGTTACAATATTAATTTGGAGTTAGATAACATCGCACTTTTATACACGTTCCTTCCCACATTTCTACGAACTGTTTGTATTGGTAATATTCCGGACATTTAAGCGATTATAAAAACGTCCCTGCTATTGTGAAAATAATTTATACATGTAAATAATACACTATATACGAGTGCGTTCGTCTAAAATGCGAAGTCGCTTTTTTGTATCTAGTCTGTTACAACCCTGACTCCCTCCGATGCGTACTCAAGCCTCACTGCTCACCTTTTCGTGGAAAAGACACCTTCTGCATGATGTAGTACCAATCTCCAACAAAGAAGTCTCATATATGGTGCCGAGTCTTGATATCTCTATGGCTAACGACATACTCGTGTTCCCATCATCATCATCGCAGGTTCTTGACCCGCTCAGTGCTTCGGGCACCACTAACTCAGTGACCAAAGAGGCCACGCATGTAGTAGTGGGCCCCTTGTTCGGTACTTTGGGAACAGCTCTAAAATAATGTACAACACGTGCTTTTCGTCTTTTTTATACATAGTATCATGTGTGTAGTGACGAATGCGCTGGATGGGTGTGTTGTGGGTGTATACGAGCCATGAGGGAGTGTGTGTGCCGATCTGACAACTAGACCTGGAACTAAGAAATCACTACAATGGAAATCTGGGCCTTTTACCTTTGTTGTGTTTTACTGGTACAGGAAGAGTGGCCTGTACTAACGTATTCAGTCTCGATTAATTTACCACCTCCCCCGGGGGCTTTTAAATGTTGAGAGAGGGGATAATAATTGTGCTGACTTTTCTCCTTTGATTCAGGAAAGGGGGTGGTGATGAACAGAGTGCCTGAATTAAGCAGACCACTCTTACCCAGTCCAAAGATCAGGGCTTGATCCATCACCGTTTTTTAGCTCACTGCACCATCCCAGCTCAGAACTTGGCTATATGCAAATTAGTCTGTTCCTGTCCCAGTGCATGATGGGAACAGGGCAAACCAAACTACCAAGCCAATTCTTGTACTGGGAAGGAAACAAGCTTCCGGGGACCGGTTTCTGCCATTTCAGGCGTCGTCGGCCCGGCTTGCTTGAATCCTGATGGTGCAATGAGCAAGGGACTCACATCTGAGTATACCTTTCCACGCTTATGGTGGACAAAATGATTCAGAAAAGGGGGTCGTGATGAACAGAGTGCCTGAATTAAGCAGACCACTCTTACCCAGTCCAAAGATCAGGGCTTGATCCATCACCGTTTTTTAGCTCACTGCACCATCCCAGCTCAGAACTTGGCAATATGCAAATTAGTCTGTTCCTGTCCCAGTGCATGATGGGAACAGGGCAAACCAAACTACCAAGCCAATTCTTGTACTGGGAAGGAAACAAGCTTCCGGGGACCGGTTTCTGCCATTTCAGGCGTCGTCGGCCCGGCTTGCTTGAATCCTGATGGTGCAATGAGCAAGGGACTCACATCTGAGTATACCCTTCCACGCTTTCTGAATCATTTTGTCCACCATAACCGTGGAAGGGTATACTCAGACATGAGTCCCTTGCTCACTGCTCCATCAGGATTCAAGCAAGCCGGGCCGACGACGCCTGAAATGGCAGAAACCGGTCCCCGGAAGCTTGTCTCCTTTCTGGTGAAGAATTGGCTTGGTAGTTTGGTCTGCCCTGTTCCCATGATGCACTGGGCCAGGGGCAGACTAATTTGCATATAGCCAGGTTCTGAGCTGGGATGGGGCAGTGAGCTAAATAACGGTGATGGATCAAGCCCTGATCTTTGGACTGGGTAAGAGTGGTCTGCTTAATTCAGACACTCTGTTCATCACCACCCCCTTTTCTGAATCATTTTGTCCACCATAAGCGTGGAAGGGTATACTCAGACATGAGTCCCTTGCTCACTGCTCCATCAGGATTCAAGCAAGCCGGGCCGACGACGCCTGAAATGGCAGAAACCGGTCCCCGGAAGCTTGTCTCCTTTCTGGTGAAGAATTGGCTTGATAGTTTGGTCTGCCCTGTTCCCATGATGCACTGGGCCAGGGACAGACTAATTTGCATATAGCCAGGTTCTGAGCTGGGATGGGGCAGTGAGCTAAATAACGGTGATGGATCAAGCCCTGATCTTTGGACTGGGTAAGAGTGGTCTGCTTAATTCAGACACTCTGTTCATCACCACCCCCTTTTCTGAATCATTTTGTCCACCATAAGCGTGGAAGGGTATACTCAGACATGAGTCCCTTGCTCACTGCTCCATCAGGATTCAAGCAAGCCGGGCCGACGACGCCTGAAATGGCAGAAACCGGTCCCCGGAAGCTTGTCTCCTTTCTGGTGAAGAATTGGCTTGGTAGTTTGGTCTGCCCTGTTCCCATGATGCACTGGGCCAGGGACAGACTAATTTGCATATAGCCAGGTTCTGAGTTGGGATGGGGCAGTGAGCTAAATAACGGTGATGGATCAAGCCCTGATCTTTGGACTGGGTAAGAGCGGTCTGCTTAATTCAGACACTCTGTTCATCACCACCCCCTTTTCTGAATCATTTTGTCCACCATAAGCGTGGAAGGGTATACTCAGACATGAGTCCCTTGCTCACTGCTCCATCAGGATTCAAGCAAGCCGGGCCGACGACGCCTGAAATGGCAGAAACCGGTCCCCGGAAGCTTGTCTCCTTTCTGGTGAAGAATTGGCTTGGTAGTTTGGTCTGTCCTGTTCCCATGATGCACTGGGCCAGGGACAGACTAATTTGCATATAGCCAGGTTCTGAGCTGGGATGGGGCAGTGAGCTAAATAACGGTGATGGATCAAGCCCTGATCTTTGGACTGGGTAAGAGTGGTCTGCTTAATTCAGACACTCTGTTCATCACCACCCCCTTTTCTGAATCATTTTGTCCACCATAAGCGTGGAAGGGTATACTCAGACATGAGTCCCTTGCTCACTGCTCCATCAGGATTCAAGCAAGCCGGGCCGACGACGCCTGAAATGGCAGAAACCGGTCCCCGGAAGCTTGTCTCCTTTCTGGTGAAGAATTGGCTTGGTAGTTTGGTCTGCCCTGTTCCCATGATGCACTGGGCCAGGGACAGACTAATTTGCATATAGACAGGTTCTGAGCTGGGATGGGGCAGTGAGCTAAATAACGGTGATGGATCAAGCCCTGATCTTTAGACTGGGTAAGAGTGGTCTGCTTATTTCAGACACTCTGTTCATCACCACCCCCTTTTCTGAACGACTTTTCTCCTTTAGCATGCAGTACTGTATTGTTTTATAAAATGTATAACTCTTCAAGCCATCTTTGAAAGAAAAATACTCTTTTATATTGATCATATGGGTGAAGTGCAGAAATGGTTTTACATTCATTGGTATCACGCGTTCCACCACATTTATTTTATTTTATCATAAGCACTCACTCCTTACATTTACATTATATAAGTGTTGGCAGCCATCTTGTGCCTCGGTAAAACCAAGTCACAAGAAAGTAGTGAAAGAACCGCAAAAAACACACGAAGGGGCAGGGTAGAAACATTCTGATCCCCTAGGCATGCTCAGGGGGTCCCACATGGATCGTTTGTCCCTAATTTTTTAATTTTTTTTTTTAAATCGCTTGGTACGCGTTTTGGGCGAAAAAGAAAAAAAAACGCAAAACCCGCTTTATTGTTAATTAGCCCCCGGGGGCAATTTATTTTTCATAATGGGGGCCCGGAGGGTCCCCCCTGCATGGGGATCGCTACCCCCCGGGGCTTTAACTATATGTATGAGTTCCGGGGCCAGCCATCTCCTTGGGGCTCTAATATAGAAAATAGGTGGTTTCTAATGGACACCCAAGCGCTGGAGACCACCAACTCTTGGGATTTTTGAATGTTGGGAGGGGGCCGCGCGAGCAAATTAGATATCTTTGCATGTACATGCAGCAAGAGGCAACTATTAAAGATGACTTGCTTTCACAAGACCCCGAAAGGCTTCTTGCAGAATAAGTACGCACTTCACTGCCAGATCCCATTTAATGATTATCCAGGCTCTCAAGCCTAAACAGTCAGAAATGATCTCTCATCACTTTCTCTTCTTTTTAGTGTATTGTGTGTGGCAGACTGTGTGACCCTATGCCCAGAGCCCTCGAAGGCCCTGGAGACTGCCACGCCCCAAGACCAGCTCCTGCGTACAATGCCCACACGGTCCTGCTGACTCCTCGTGACCGTCATGTTCGAATAGAGCATGCGCAAATGAAATGAGAAACATTAGGGGTACACGGACCGATGGTGGGCGTGGTGGGGCGTATTGTGCGCATGCGCACCAATAATACACATGCGCTGAGTGAAAGGGGTACACAGCTCGATGGGGTCAACTCCTCTATAGAACACCGGCATTGCTTTTACACATGGGGAGATGGTAAGTTGCATGTGGAAATGCAATCTTGTTTGGATTTTGAAAGTGAGAACAGATTTTACTGTTTTGTCTTTCAAAGTTCAAACTAAGGGGCAGATTAGGATGGCGTCCATCCGCCACCCCAGAGTAGGAGGGACCGTCGCAGGGGCAGCGGCGGTCCCTCCGTGCAAATTAGGATGTGACCGCCACCCTGGCGGTCACATCCTGTATTTTTTACATTGCAGCGGGTGCTGCTTCAAGCAGCACCCGCCGCAATGTAAAAAATTAAGGCAGTGCATTTGCATGCACAAAGCGGCAGGCACCGCGCGGTGCCTGCTGCTTCGTACACGCAAAGGCAGGTGCAACCACCACCCCCCTTCACCCCTGGGGGCCCGCATTGGGCCCCCAAACAAAAGTCCGTATGCCTTTCCACGACGGAAATGCCGCCGTGCACTGCAGACATCCTAATATGCCTGGCGGTGTCTGATAGACACCGCCAGACATGTTAGAGCTTTTCCACCGCGGTCAGAAGGTGACCGCGGCCGAAAAGCTGCAGACGGTCTTCCTGACCCCCCAGCCATCCTAATCTGGCGGGGGGTCTTTGAAGGCTCCGCACGTTTTTTCCGCCGGCCCGGGGGATGCAGAAAAACCGCTATCATAATCGGCCCCTAAATTTCCTATGGGAGGACTCGGCCCCTAAATTTCCTATGGGAGGACGGGAGCCGCAAAACTTTCGCCTTCTCATAGCAAACAGCAGTATCCCGGGGGTAGGCACCCCCGGACACTGCAGGAACCGGTTCTGGGTGTGGCGGTCTCCAGGGCTCTCGGGGGCACCAGCCGGAGGGCCACCGAGCCCGTGTCACACAATACAGAAATCTCCGGGGAGTGGTTGTTCCCAGGTTTTGAGGTCCACACACTTTTAATTTTTTAGGGGGGAGCCGTGGTCGCGAAAGTGGCACAAGGGGGTTGTAAATGTGGTACAGTGTTTTGTTTTACTTTGCTTTCCTTTCTGTCTTGTAGAGGATCCAGGGTAAATATAATAGTTTTTGTACAGCCAGTACCTTTCTGCCTGTTACCATAGTAACAGTTCATGGAACACTTGCGTGAGCACAGAGGTTAGAAGTTCACCACAGTAGGTTGCTAACTGAAATAGTTACTGTGCTGGAGATTTATATATTTTTCATAGGAACCGTTAGTCGTAAAAGAAGTCAGTGGAAAAGTTTTCTAAGGGGTTCCTTCCTGTTCGGGGAGTATTAGGGTAACATGCTCCAAGCGGGACTTTACGAAGCTTAATTTTCATTGGCTGTGAAGTATTAAAAGTAGAAGGTTTGGCAGTCACTCCTTGCTCGTCTGTGGAACAACATGGACATTTTATTGGCTAAAGTGTTCCGAGCACAAGCTTGCTCCTTATTGGGTGGGAACGGTTCACTGTTGTCAGTGATATTGTGATGCATTTTCCAAAGGAGTATGGGAAAAAAAGTAGTAGAGGGCAGGTTTGGAACACTATTAACTCTGTACAGTGCCCATAAGGTGGTGGAGAGGGATTATGAGGGAAACAATTGCTTTTATATGCTTCAAGGGCCATTTATATAATTGCTGTGTGGTGTATAAATCACGGCGGAAAACTGACAGTGTCTTGCGCTGTTTTTTTTTTAATCAAGTTTGTGGGTGACATACTTCCTAGGAGTACTATTTACTTTTAATGTGGTGTTACTTTCCTGATGGGGAGGTGTGGTCGCGCAGCAAAAAATTCAGTCTAGGTATGAAACAGTTTTTTTTAAGCAAATACAAATAAACTTTCTTCAGAAACTGTTGCTGTATATATGAAAGGGTGACAATAAAAAATGGAATTCCATAAAATATCAGTTAAGCGTGGCTATATCCTTCTTTTTGTGCTACAGTTTGTAAAAGTGTTGCCCCACATTCTTGATGATGTAAGAGGGCATCAGTTACTTTTATATAAAGTAGAATAGAAGTGCTACAACAAACACTCCCGCACTACATTATCTCAGATCAAGAGAACAAGTAAAAAACTGTTAAATACGAGTGATTTCATATTACATAGGCATGAATGCATTATTATATTTTTCAAATTTGTATTCTGTACTATTCAGGAACGTGCTGTCGTAGTGCTTAGAGGTTGCAGACTGTTCCGCTAATAAATCACATACTCACTAAAGAATATATAGGATGGTACTCTTATAATATAAAGTACAGGTACTAAATATTTTTTAGGGAGAAGGTGAATAGGAACTGCAAATAAGAATAGAAATTAGAAAATAACATTCAGAAATGTAGGGTTTATTAAATAATTAAAGTAACAAAGTATGCATGATAGCTATATTTTTTGTTCTGCTGTTTCGTAAAATTTTTCTTGAAAAAAATATCTGATCAAGTACTTTTTAATATTTGAAAGTTATATTATAGATGGCGCGAGTGCCTCAATACTGTTGGACCACCCCCTCAGCATGATATATATATATATGTATATAAATATATTCCCTGAAAAAAACATAGGTTTCAGGCACGTTATAGTTAAAAATTAGCATTTAAAAAAACTTTTGAAATTCATTGAAAAAAACATAGGTTTCAGGCACGTTATAGTTAGAAAATAGCATTTAAAAAAACCTTAGAAATTTACTGAAAAAACCATAGGATTGAGGGAAAGGTATAGTCGGTTGGACATTTCACTCGTACAAAACCATAGAAATTCCACCGTTATAGTTAGTTCAGCTAAAGATAACTCGCGCCCCCTCGATGCACTGCTGATGATGTCACATATTACATCACTCCTGACATAATCAGTGACATCACTGATGACACCACTGATGATATCTCAAATGACATCACTGATGACATCACTGATGATATCATCCACGTGATAATTTGATGCATCTTCTCACATCCTGCCATTCTCAAAACCATAGACATTCCAACACTAATAACTACATACCCACTACATACCCACTCAATGATTCCTAGGTTTACACACACATCCACTCACTCACCCGTACAGTCACTCATACTTATGGTCACTCAGTACAGGACTATCATATGTACTCATACACCTATACAGACACTCACTCATCGTGATTCATCCATAGAGGTACTCACACACCTAGTCAGTCTTGCAAATAATTATTCACATTGCAATTTACTCACCTATACAGTAATAGACACACCAACTCACTTAATCATACAAATACTAGCACATTCTTACACTCTTATACAGTCACTGATACAAGCACACTCTTATCCATACAGCCACTCTCAATCACACACTCACTTATAGTCATTTATACTGCAACACACATATATACTCACATGTACCACTGAGATATACATTCACTCACTAACACACCCATACACACACTCACCCACCCATATAGTCCATCACAGGTGCACTCTTGAAAACATGCACCCAGTGAATCACCTACTCACACATCTATGCACAGAGTCACACACACCCCACCCACACAAACACTCTGGTTTTCCAATCAATAACCCGTATAGACACTCTTGTAGCTAGTCACAAACCCATGGAGCCGCTTACACACCAACAGACAGATGGATACAGACATTCACACACTTTAGTCACTAACCCATGCATTCTGTAAGATACTTATAATCACTCACTTATAGAGTCAGTCACGCACCTACTAAATCATCCATTCAGACACTTATACACCCACTCATTCTTCAATACGCCTTTCCCTATATATATTAAACTTTACAGAAACACAGTCACTGGATGATGTCATCAGTGATGTCATCAGTGATGTCACTGACCATGTCATGAGTGATGTAATATGTGATGTCATCATCAGTGCATTGTAGGGGCGCAAGTTATGGTTAGCTGAACTAACTATAACGGGAGAATTTCTATGGTTTTGTACAAGTGAAATGTCCAACTAACTATACCTTTCCCTAAAACCTATGGTTTTTTCAGTGAATTTCCAAGGTTTTTTAAATCCTAATTTCTAACTATAACGTGCCTGAAACCCAAGGTATTTTTCAGTGAATATATATATATATATATATATATATACGCCTCTGAAACAACTTCGCTCAAAGCATATATTGGCGATTTGCAAGCAGGCAGCTAGGACAGAACAGGCGTCTGTGAATAAATCACCAAACTCATTTCAAGAGTCTTGATCTCTTCGTCAGTGGCACGTCTTCATGAAATGAAAGCAAAGTTTCACTGCACACATTTTAATTGAAAATTCCCAATCAGATGGGCGTGACCCTCCCACGGCCTTTTGGTCATTGTAGTATGCAGTACTGAAATCCACAGTGGGCATGCTTTTTTGACGAACTGTAATGATAATTTCAATTCCCCTGTGGGTTGATGACCCTCCTGCCAGCAGCCTGCCCCGCTTTCCAAATGCCAAAATGAGCATCCAAGGCGGCTCTATCCTACATATGGAGCTGCAACTTGCGTGTCTTCCGTAATCGCCAGTACTTGTGAAAACCGCCAAGGACCTGCGGGGCGCAGTGAGCCTCACTCCACGGCTGGGCAACAGCAGTATTACATCCAACAAGCGGGTAGCCCAAAGGAAGTTAAGCCTCGCACACAACTTCGCTTAAAGCATTTATTGGCGATTTGCAAGCAGGCGGCTAGGACAGAACAGGCATCTGTGTATAAATCGCCAAACGCGTTTCAGGAGTCTTTTCATCCCTTCATCAGTGGCACGTCTTTCTGAAATGAAAGCAAAGTTATATATATAGCTTTTAACTAAAAACATACATTTTGGGTGTTTAGTGCATGTGTGGTAAGGATTTGTGTGATACAGTCATTGCGTGTTAATGGATGCGCTGTAAAGGCATGCATCGTAATTGAATACATGGTTCCATCATAGAACCACCCGAAAAACAGCTACTCTTCTAGGGGCTCATTACCACTGTAGTAAAGCATGAAACCTGCTTTTTTTTATCATAACTTACAAGTTTCTGTTTTTTTACAGACAAACACTAAAGCCAGATCACGGAGGTTCAATTCATTTCTGTAGCTGGAAAATCATCTTAGGAGATACAATGGCTTCTTGTAATCCTAGACCTTGTTTCACAGCTTGCCAAGTAAAGGGTAAGTCACCACCATTATTTAGCTGTTAGAATTCATGGTGTACAAATGTGACTTTTTTGTTTTTGTCACGGTATTGTAAATGTTTTTGTCATTATATTGTAAATGTTATTTGCACACTTAATGCACATACCGAAGTTTAATCAGCCTTTCATAAAATTAAAAATAAAAGGTCACGATGAGACAGAGTGTTCAGTGATATAAACATATACTGAAAGCCACTGTATAGTCATAGTTTGGTCCGAATTTCCCACGAAAAGCCTTTTTTTCTTTTCGTAATAACCTTGGCACTTAATAAAAACTTCACATACCATTCTGAAAAAAACTGTAAAAGTTGACTTGGGTGCAACATGTCAAGTTGTGAGCACATTGTTAATGGGTGACAGGAGAAAGGACATTACTGAAGTGGGGTTTGGTGGCCTGTGGCGAATAGGGCACTAATGCCAACACACGATGTGCATGGCTGAAGGACTTCATGCACAGGGATTGGCATCCCTGAGTGCTCATGGCTGCACCCTTGATGTGAGAGATATTCTTACATGATATTCCTTATCTTACTACCCATTGGACTATAAAAGTGGTAACTGTGGTATGATTTTACTTGCTTGTACTTGTATTGTTATTTGAAAACATTGCGCTTTAGCATGTCGTATTGGTATTAATATTGTTAGGTCATAAGCATTGTATTTGGTCTGAGACTTATGTTTTTAAATGGCTGTTGTGCAGGTTATGGAGTGAAATCATAACTTATTTTGCTGTAACTTTTATTCTTTTTTTGGATTCAATGGATAACCTAATTTTACGGTGGATCATCAAGTCTATTTCTGAGTTATTTTAAACCTATCCTCAAGGATAACAATTCTTTCACTTTAATGTGCAAAGAGGAGTGGAGGGCTGACAGTACTTGCAGCATGTCATCTCTGAGTTTCTGCCTCGCAAGCTGACTACACCGTGACGCTCTCTCAGTGCACCATGATAAGTTCAGACACTCGTTGTTGTGCAAAATATTTTCATGGAACAGTCAACAAAAAAGCCGGCCTGGAGCAATTACAATGCTCAAGTTTGAATGACCTGCGAGAGACATTTTGGAAGCTTGGTGATCTCTTTGTGGAAAACGCCTGGAGAGATTGTTTGGAATCACCCCTAGCCAGCAGGGATGGCCATGGAAGCACTCACCCTGGAAAGAAATGTGACACAGCTTTTGGGGTGAGTGTGGTATCACTCTCATGGAAGTGAGGTGATCCTAAAGGTCCAAGGGGCTTCTACCCCTTAGCTAATGTCTGGTGACTCCTGGGTGCAATTTGCTGACAACATTTTTTTTTTTTTCTTTTATAAGCGCACCAGAAATCACTCAAACATCTGCCAACTCAGTGCCTATGTATCCTGGGAGCTTTATCCTTTTGAGATACAAAGGCTTACAGGCAGAGAGGTACACCTTGAGTGGCCCCGACAGGCAGGGAACCGGGATTTCTAATACACCTCAAAAGGAAGTTGCTGAAATACCATGGAACATAAATTGGTAAAATCAACTGCCTAAAACTAATAAAAAATCAATGCAGGAGCTGTGGTCAGGCCAAGGATTGCCGCCTGAACAGAGAGCTCTGCCCGAGAGCGGCCTTTTCAGAGGCTGCTGGGGGGCAAATTCATCACTGCCCTCATGCTGGCTGGATCCCCGAGTGATCTCGGCTTGGGATCCGAGGATGGAGGAGTGGTGTAACGAAACTTGAGGGGACCCTCCTGTACAGTGCATTGAGAGGGCCCCCCATGCTTCTGACCCATTCAGTAGTTCTCAGGCCTGATTGTGCACAGTACCGAAGGGGGGTCCTGGAGCTCAGGGCACAATGCACCACAGTTGTTGTTGCTATTGTTACACCGCTGGAGTGCAAAAAAAAGGCGGGATAAAAAATGCGTTTTAAAGCCATTCAATGTCTTTATCTAGTTGTTCTGTCATACAACCACTTAGGTTTTGCTATTTGCAAAGAGGAAAGTAGCGGGCAATTGATAGTCTGATGTGTTAGTGGAATACAAATACATGATTGAATCCTCATGCAAGTAGGCATTATTCTAATCAAAGAGGACATAGTAGAAATGTAAAAATCTGACATGTTTACATGATCAGTTCTCCATGCATGTATGTAGGCATTGTTCTCTGCAAAGAGGTGATGGGTAATGAGAAAATCTGACGTTTACGTGTTCCATTGCCCATGCGTGTAGGCATTGTTCTCTGCAAAGAGGAAATAGTGGGCAATGTGACAATCTGACATGTTTATAAAATACCCATACATGATTATTTTTCAATAAAAATGGCCACTGTTCTTTGCACAGTGGAAGCTCGAGGATCATTCGATTAAGTAAGCACACTCTTAATACTTCGAAGACATTTTCGGCACATTTATTCCTTTTTGTTAAAAAAAATCTAAATGAATAATATGCAGTTTCTAATGCAGTTAACAGAAAGGGCCATATGGAACCGGGGACCAACTAAGTACAAAAAACATTGTTCAAAGAGCATAGACTAGCAGAGGAACATTGACCTTTAAAGAAGCCATACCATAATAAATAATTTCCTACATGCACAATAGAAACAGCAATTCTTATAACATCAAGGGTATCCTTTTGGGGCCCCTCAGCATAGCCAAAGGATCAGTTGACACTCCTCTGACCCCTTATGGCAGCTGCAATCAGTGAACTATGGGCCCAAAGATCTGACTTTGGATACATACTCACAAAGTGTACCACAGTAGTAAATCCTCCAACCAGATGTCTTTATACTTAGGTTATGTTCATGGACAATCTGCAGACTGAAGATCCACATGTCTATCTACTAAAGTTTGATTAATAGTCTGCCCTAATTTGAGGCAGAAAATATGTTTCTAGGCTAATTTCTTGAAAACGTCTTAACAGGCATACACTGAATCAAGCAAAGGAGGCGCTTTCATGAGGAATATTCTACATGTATGACAAATTCAGGGTAAAATACTGTTGTTTTTTGTAGTTTCGGCCATTCACGGCATGGGGTTGGGCACCCAAACTTCTTTATGGGTCGAGCCTAGGTAGCGTGCATGCGCTGACTACAAGACCTGATGTAATATGTATACTGAGTGTAATCCCGCCTCCTACTTGTCATTGGTTCACTTCTATGTTGCTCTTCTTTCCTGCCTCCTTAATGGCTGGTGCTCCTAAAACATCACTTCCATTTTATGTGAAGTAGCACCGGCCAACTACAGTTTACTTATGCCACTATGTGTTTAGGGGTTTCATTTAGGGACTTCTTTTTATTTTGTGCTAGTGATATGATACAATCATGGCACCTAGTACAATGCTGCTTTCATGTTTTTATTTATATCACAATGGAGCCAGTTTCACAGGCCGCCATGAGCATAAATGTAGTGTGGACCGGTGCGGCGCTTCATGTTATAGCGCTTTCATGTTTTTCTTATTTGTATCACCATGGCCCCTGCTTCATGGGCCGCCATGAGCATAAATGTAATGTGCATGGGCACCTCACTTCATGTTGTAGCATAGAGCCTGCTTCCATGTTTTTAATATTTGTATCACCATGGAGCCCGCTTCACAGGCCGCCATGAGCATACATTTATTGTGCATGGGTGCCATGCTTCATGTTGTAGCACAGCACCTACTTTCATTATTATTTTGATAAAATCATGAAGGTCAGACCCACACCTATCCTTTATCACCGATAACTGCAGTCCCCTGAATGCAGTAGCATGCTGCCAGCTGAGGAGCCACAGCCAGCTGCCCAGGGAGCAGGGAGAAAGTGGACGGCTCACCTCCCAAGGCCCTGGATAACCACAATCCAAGACCATTAGCAGAGGTAAGTGTGCAGCTCTGGGCATAGGGGCAGCACAGACATAGGAACTGCAGAAAGGGGTGCAGGCATCAGCTAATTATTGAGGCATACACTATGGCCTCCACTATTACTAGAGCCTGTTACCGTTCCCTCTCACTCTCTTTACTCTGTCAGGCTTGCTGCCTACTGGTTCATGAAGGCAGAATGTAAGGTTGTGTGCACCTCCCCTCCCCAGTCTCCCCACCAGATGCCATGGAGAGGGAGAGGCAGTCAATTTCTATGATTATTAGCTAAAGTAAATAATCCTCCTCCAATCCTGGAGTCTTGTGTGCATGTGTATTTATCCATTACCATGCGCATAAATTTAATATGCAGAGGCGCCATGCTTCATGTTGTAGCGCGGTGCTGCTTTTTTTTTAGTCCTCATATCACTTTATCTGCAAGATCAGGCCACTTCTATAAATGCTTTCCAGCTCTCGGCCTGCTGCATACTTTCGCCTGGCCTTGCCACACCTGTCAAGACCAAATACCTAGTTTCCGGCTGCTCCAAGGTGTAATCATAGGACCAATTATGAGATTGTTGTTGTAGCCCTCATACTACTCCATCTTTGAAAATCAACCCGGATTTTACTTCGATTGGCCCTACTGGGTCTACAGTCAGTATCCATTCAGCAGTTAAATCTTAAAATTTGGAGCCAATTCACCGCCTCTGAGTTATTGGGTCTTTCCAATGCTTATAGCTCTCCCTCCCAACTAAAAGCATCAGGTAAAACAACAGAACCTGCTGTAATTTAGTCGGAGGTTGGCTGGGAGAGGTTTCCACTCCCATTAAAACCAGGGTTAGGCTTCACATTATAGACATCTCAAAAATATAATTGACCACATCCTCGACATCCTGTCAATAAGCCTTTATCTCTGGGCACGTAAAAATGGCGAGTTGGTCATCAGCTCTTAGGAGGCCACACCCTCAATATCTGGGGTAGGCTTTTGTGCAAACTTCACAATCTTTTGAGGGGTACAATATAATCTATTGATAGTGAAGATTTATTTATTATAAACTTTATTTTGTTCACTTTTGTTAACTTAAACAACAGCAAGTTGTGGTTGTACACAGGTGTTTACAAATCTCCATACGGGCACGATACAAACATTGGCAGTTTCAGTGACACATCCGTCCTGTATTTCCAATTATAACAATATATACACATAAGCACTTGTATAGCAAAGAAATGGTTACGCTTAAGATGGTTGCTTTTACCACTGATTAACATAATTTTGTTGTGCTGCTTGAAGCTCAGTCCCGTTAATGACCCCAGACAGAGTATAGCACATTTAATTTCCTATTCTTTGCATCATGCACCTTCTAATACCACAGAGCGACCTCTTTCTCCGTTGGAGATCCTTCCTGCAATTCTGACTAAAATTCCTACACATCCCCTATCTCCTGTGAGTTGGCCTCAAACCAAGAAGACAACTGAAGATATTTGAATCTGGAAAAGGAGCTATGAGTCTTGGCCGCTAAAACTTCCCAGAGTAATATACAATGCACTGTTAACAATTACCCACAAACTTTTGTCCTTGCTCTCCATAGGGGAACGCTCAACCCATCTGTAAGACACTCAGGGGTACCCTGAGAATCTTAAATCAGTGAGAAATCTAAAAAACAAACCATGCCCAATATCCTCCTGACTCCAATCCAGAGGGACAATGCTGCCTTTAAAACCTTCTGCCGGGCCTTTTTGAAGAATTACTTTGCCCCAAACTTGTACAAAGATCATTCACCATCTCTCAAAGGACAGCTCCTCAGGTTGAGGCCTCTGGTTTACCCAGAAGCATCCTACAATTTTCTTTAACTGGAAAGCTATCCAATACAGCTATAAATCTGGGAGAACTAAACTACCATCAGCTTTTTCCATGCTAGCCTAGCCTTTCTAGATGCCCATGTAAAATATACTATTTTACCCTGAATTTTGTCTATCACAGATCTTGGGAATGTCAGAGGTATGGAATAGAGAGGAATGTCAATGTTGGTAATATCACCATCTTAATCAAATTAACTCGCCAATATGTTGTCAGGGGAATCTTCTTCCAACTAATGAGCAAAGTGCCTACCTCCTTTGCCACTCTCGCCAAGTTATACTGTGATATTGCCTCCAGTGGATTTAAAATTGTAATGCTGAGATATCTGATCACTTCTTGCATTTGCTCCTTCCAACCTGTTACATTCCAGCACATCACCTCCAACTTAACATTATTTACTAAGTATTCTGAAAGAGCCCCAACTTCCTTCACCAGGACTTCCCCCAGGAGTACATGCAGGATCCAAGGTATAAATTATTAAATCATCTTTGTACACTGTAATATTTTTATCAAAATGGAACAAGCTGAATGGTATAACCTGGCAAGCTCTCTGTAAGAGCTGGGTAAGTGGCTTGATCTATATATCAAAAAATAATGAGGAGAGGGGGCAACTCTGCCAAGTTCCCCTTGACACAGGAAAGCTCCTGGTTAGTGATTCATTGAGGAGAATCCTAGCTGTTGTCTGATGATATTGCCCCTGTAGCTTTGCAATTAAACAGGGGCTAAAGCCCAATACCGCCAACACCTCCCACAAATAGGCTAACAGACACGGTCAAATGCCTTGGCTATATCTAACGTGACTATAGCCAAGGGCATTGACCGAGCCATGGCAAGATCAAAACAGCCAATAAGCTGTTGAGTGAGTTTGTGAATATGCCTCCCTGGGACAAAAACCCTTCTGATCTGGATGTATGAGCTGATCAGCAGGTTTGGCCAGTCTCCCTGCCAAAATACTTGTGAATACCTTATAGCCCACATTTAGCTTAGATATTGGTCAATATGAATCATCCTTCCTAATGTTCTTTGCTGGTATTAAAATCAGGAATATTATGGCTTCCTTCCATGAATCAGGACTCTGTGCCTTCACCTTATAGACCAAATTAAACAAGGTCTCCTAGACAGATACAAATTCATACCTTAAAAGCTTATAAAGTTCCGAAGGGATGGCGTCTGGGTCAGCTGCCTTTCCATTCTTACTATGTGAAAAAAATCCTATGATCTCCCTCTGAGTGATCAGTGCTTCCATACACCCTTTCCTTCCTCTGAAAGCTCAGGAAGGCCTACATCTCTCAGACACTCTCTAAGGTTATGAGGCTCCTGGAAAATCTCTTCCATATTCAGTATAGAAAAGAGGGAGGCCAGATGACTCTGCATATCCTCTAGACTATTTGTAACATCCCCTTGGGGATTTACAACCAGCTCCTATATCATATTCCTCGTTCTTTCCACTCTTGCCTTCCATGCCAATAAAGCCCAGCTCACTCCCCACACTCAAACTGCCTCATGCATCCAGCCTGGCACCTCTCCCTACACTTGAAATCCAACTTGATTTTATAATTTAGCTGTGCCTCTTCTATCTGTTGTAATACTGCTTCCTTATCCACTAATTCAACCAGCAAGGGTAAAGGCCTCTAGAGCATAAACTACTTACTTAGTTTGGTCAGTTCTGCCCTTTCCTCCCTATTCTTTGAATACATCTGACTTTTCAATACCCCCTGAATAAATGCTTTAAATGCATCCCACACAACCTCAGTGGGGCTGTGCCAATAATATCCGAAAAGAACTCAGCGGTGGCCCTTTTTAATATAAGCGTTACATCATTATCCAAAATAATATTATTCCTCAAAGTTCACCTTAAATTGGGCCTACTTCCAGGAGATTATAATAACATACTGACTGAGTGGTCTGAAATGTGCCCCAGAAGGTGATTGACCTCTTGTATGTGTGTCGCTAACTCCCTATCTAAGTTCAAGTTCAAGTTCAGTTCAATAAGTCTTTATTTCGAAATAAAATTAATAAAAGACAAATATACAATACATGGAATATTAATAAAACCATCATATCAGAAGAACATTTAAAAAGTTATTAAACAATTGATAAAGACATTACAATAAAAAATGCCTACAGACATTATCAATTATAAAACATTATCAATATTTAAAACCATTATAAAACGTTGGGATTCCTAGTACGGATAATCCATGCCCAACCTAAAAACTTGGCCACACCAACCACAACAAACTCAGACTGGTTAGTACGAAATGTCATCAGGGCTTCAAGATACCCCTTACTATCCAGTCTACAACATAAGGGTTTGAGCCATTTAAGGCGTGGGGCTCGATAGGCTGGGCAGGCAAAGAAAAAGTGACCAATGCTCTCTAGATGATCCGGACACCAAGGACAACTATTAGTTGAATTTGCAGCCCACTTGACAGTAAAGGAATTGATCGGGAGCGTCCCGACACGGAATTGATGATATAATTTCCGGTCAAGGGTTTTACAAATCACATCCCAGTATGGCTCAAGGTAAGGTCAATTTGTGGGTTAAAAAAAGACCTGTTAAATTAGTATCTTCCGATTGGGTAACTGCAGTTAGCTTAACAGAAGCCCAGAACAGGTCTTTAAACTCTTGTTTGGAGGGAAAAATGGCCCCCCCCGGATTGGTCCAGAGCTGATGTAGGCCCATCTCTAACAATACCTGTTTCACTTCCCTAAGCCATGGGATTCTGGAAGCTCCCCACAATGATTTGACCTCATCTAATTCTTTGGCAAAAAGGTTAAGCTCCGGAGTCGTCCAGATCCGTCGCCATAATGCCACCAGACGAAACCGGGCCATCTCATTTAGGGGTTTACAACCCAGGTCAAGCAACAATGGTTTAGTAGGCATGGACTGGGGAAGGCCTACCAAATTACGCAGAAACTTATTCTGTGCTTTGACCAGGAGAGACAGGTCCTTAAAACCCCAAATATCCGCACCGTACAAAGTGGCTGCATTTATCTTAGCTTCATAGATTTTTAGTACGGGTGCAATTCGTTTAGTCAGGGATTTCTTTTGTTCCACAAGCAAACAACCCGTGAGATGTACAAATTTGAGGTATAATGCCTCAATCTGGGGTTTCCAACTTAGTTGGTAATCCAGAGTCACACCCAGATAAGTCATTACCTTCACCTGTTCAATCAAAACACCATTCAAGCTGACAGAACTTATGATTGGATTTTTATTACTGAAAACCATAAATTTGGTTTTATCTACATTAATCTGTAGGTCATTTATCCTGCAAAACTCTGCAAACCTATTCAGGGCTGTTTGCAACCCACTACGAGTTTTAGAAAGAAGCAGGGTATCGTCAGCAAAAATTAGCATCGGGTACTTAGACCCGCCCAAGGATGGTGCATCTGTCTGTGATTTGGAAAAAATTTGACTACCTGGTTGATGAACAGGAGGAAAAGGGTGGGGGCCAACACACATCCCTGGCACACTCCACGTGTAACCGGGAAACTGTCAGTCGCCTGACCTTGTTTGCCCCACCTCACTCTGGCAAAGTTATCCTCGTGCAATCTCATAACTATGTCCTGAAGTTCTACGGGTAAACCCATAAGTCTCAAAGAGTCCCACAGTTTTGCTCTTGGGACCAAGTCGAAAGCCGACTTAAGGTCCACAAAGGCGGCATAGATAACACCTCCACCCAGTAGTACCACCTTCCAATACAACATAGTAAGTCTGAAGACCTGATCTAAAGTGCTAGTGCCCAGTCTAAACCCAGCTTGCATGGGGGACAGTATGTTTTCCTGCTCCATCCACCCCTGTATTCTTGCTAGTACCATCCTAGCAACTATTTTTTGAAGTGAATCTATCAGACTTATAGGGCGGTAATTTCCTGGAAGTGAGCGATCCCCTTTTTTGAAAAGGGGTAAAATCTCTGCCCCTTTCCAGGAGTCAGGAATCCTGGCCCCTGCCGCAATGGCATTGGCCAGCATAGTTATGTACGGAACCCAAACATCAAGATTTGATTTAAAAAGATCTGCAGGGATTGCATCCAATCCAGGTGCTTTCCCTAACTGTACAGCACCAAGGGCGTGCTCTGTATCAGTAGATGAGAATGTAAGCTCGGCCCCATCAATAAAAGGCAAAACCACTGCTGGCTCCTGCTGGATAACATGTGCTGCACTCATATCTTTGAATTGGGCGGAGTAAAAGACCACCCAATCCACTGCGGAAACATGGTTCACAGGCGTTTGGGAATCAGAATTCCTGCCCCACTCGACGGTCTCCCAAAACTTCGTTGGGTTTGATGACTGACCCGCCAAGAGAAGTTCTGACCAATATTGGTCATCCCACTCCCTCTTTGCTGCCTACAATACTTGTTTGTATGGTATCTGGGCAGTTTTAATGTCATTAATATCCCTAGATTTAACTGCTGAGATTAATTTGCTGTGTGCTGCCCTACAACTCTTATTATACCACCTTTTGTGAGCATTATCATTCTTAGACCTCAGTGGCTTTGTAAGCAAAGTTTTTAATTCCATAAAGCATTGCTCGTGTAAATCAATTATTTGAAAATTAACCCCAGGGGAAGATGGAAAATCGGCCATGACACCCATTGTTTTCATTACTACCTCCTCTATATCTTTGATAAGCGAGGGGTCTGCAATGACCCTAGGCCATTTTACCCGTCGGACGTTGGGCATGCTGTTACAGAAGATCCATCCCCCACACCGGGTACCCTGAGGCTTAAAGAGAGGGGATTATGGTCACTCTCTGGCCGTACCACAACCTCCATGTCAACCACAAAAGACCAGAAATCAACTTTAACCAAAACATAGTCAATCCGACTCATGCTGATCCCATTATTAAAGGTCGGATGGCCAGACTTGTCAGAAAGTGTACGCCCATTCGCTGCCCGCAACCCCCACTCCAAACAAAATCCCAACCAAAGCAGTGCCGCCTCAGTTCCCCTAACTCCCTTGTTTATAGACAATGGCGGGATGTTCCAAACAGTATCCTCATCAGCTCCCAAATCCTCGACTAAACTAAGAATAGGTTCAAATGAACAATTTAAATCCCCTGCCACTAGGATGAAATTGTCACTGCCCAATTCCCTCAGAAGCAGATCAAGGTCATTCAAGACTGGTTGCTTACGACCTCCTTGGCAGCCCCGGGCATAAATATTTATTAACACAATGCTCTGATCATTACCTCTACTAAGTTTAATACCTAAGAGGTCTGGGCTGCCTACCAAAATTTCAGAGAGACGGTACCCCAAAGAGTGTTTAATCCACACCACCAGCCCTCCAGAGGCTCTTCCCTTTGGGCCCTGAATAGCAGGTTTGTAGTAGTTTAGGTACCCTGCTCTAAATAACGGGGCTGTTGCCCAGCTCTCCTGAAACATAACAATGTCAAAGGTGTCGATGAATTCTGCCCAATCTTCATTGTCCAAGCGACCCCTTAACCCAGCTATGTTCCAGGAGACTACTTTGAGCAACCCCACTTGGCTGCAGGTTGGATTAGACTCTGGTGAGCTAACATCCACCACCCTGGTCTCAATAACCCTATGTACAGGACTCAAACTCAGACTGGGGCCTTCAGGCATAAGAACACTGTCTTTGTTACATAAATCCTCCTCCACAGTGTTCAATTCTGAGAAAGATGACAACTTGCTAATGCCTGTATGATCCCTTCTAATACCATTAGGCCTGTTTTCCTGTTCAAGTCAATCAATAGATTCTAGCCCAGACAAGGGATCAAACCTATTCGATAGAGAGGGATAATAGGGGAGGTTGGAAAAACACGCTACCTGATTCCTCCCCACTGGTCTAAATAATGGTAGGGTGTTGGGGGGGGATGCCATTCCTTTTGGGGTAGAAGTAGTTCAAGCTTAAAGATTCAATGTCCCCCAGCCTTCCAAACCTAGCCTCCCTACATATATACTCAACCACCCAAGGATCACGAAGGTTAATTAAAATGCAATCACCATCCAGGTCCTTGGTGCAGTAACCCACCCAGTTAACTCTCCGAACAGTCAAAATCTTAGTGGAGGAGTTGGGTGGGAGGGGACGATTTTTATCTAGCCAAAAAACTACCTTGTTCAGTAGGTCGCCATGTGACTCAGATTGGCCATCCCTGAGAGGTGCAACGCCTGTCAAAACTATGGTATATGGCGTAGCTTCCATTGGCAAGTCCGCTGGAGGGGATATCCTTCTAGAACCATTCCCAAGGGGGTGAATCCGACCAGCAATAGAGGTGGAGCTAGAGCTAGTACCAGCTACATAGAGACTGGGAGCATTAGGTTTGGCTACCACCACAGTCTGGGCCTGAGCATGAAACATAGGCTTGGAGGTGCCAGGCTGTGGCACGCCATTAGATTTGCTGCCAGCCTTTTTGGGAATGGGAGGGTGGACAGCCGGGGTCGGAGGTTGGTTGGAAGCACCAGACGATTTAGGATTCCTATCCTTTGGAACCGGTTGTTTGGAGCTAATATTAGATGGTCCACCAGCTGCTGAGAACCTTGGATGCTGGGAAATCATTCCCCTTGGGCTTTGGGTTACTTTGAGAGGACGTAGAGGCCAATTCAACAGCCTGTTCCTGTACCAGTTTTTTAAGAAAGATTGAATTAGCTGTTAAAAGGGACTCTAAACTGTCAATTTTGAGGCTCATGAGTCTTGTTCTCTCGAGTACTGGCAACAGGAGTGTCTTAAATAGAACCTCCATACGTGTCAGTAGGTCGATGTCGCAATTACTCATATTAGCTATGCCCGTACTTGGAACCCCAAAAGGGGTGGTTTCTAGACTATTAAGTGATTGGGGTAGTAACAGGTCTCCAGTTAGTAAACAAGTATTACTTACAGGTAGTGATGGGCAAGAAGTTTTTAGAACCTTAGACGGTCCCCCTTTCTGGCGTCCCTTGTTGCGCTTCCTTTTGCCAGTAAGACTTGACTCTGTAGCCTCTTCTTCAGATGAGGAAATTACTAGGGACGGGCTAGCCGATAGCGCACTATTTCCCCCCTCACCTTCTGATATATCAGCATCATTAGAATCAGTAGTTGCATTTGGAAGGTTGGAAGGACGAGCTAAGTCACTGTGTATATCCGCTGAAACAAGGACTACACTTGTATTATTGGTTGGGGGGGTAAAGTGGGTAAGGGGCTTGTTACAGAAGCTATATGCCCTAAAGAGGATCGTTTCCCGCTAATTAAATCTAAGGATAGCCTTTTCTCAACAAAGGATATCTCCTTCTCCAGTATTCCCGTTGCTCTAGTTATGAAAGCGTCCAGAGGGCCCGAGACCACCCCCTTAGCGGTCTGTATGGCCACTGAGCGATCCCTACCAGAGCGTAGCGGCATACTGGAAAAATGCTTGGAAAATACTAACAAGGTACAATCAAAGATAAAAGGGGAAAAGCCCCACAACAACAATCAGTGGGTTAAGACAGCGGGCTTAACAGTAACCCCAGGGATGATACAATATCAATAACAAGATGTAGGGCAGTAAGAAAGAAAAAGCCAAAGGGGTATGGCCCAACCCAACCTAGCCCGACCACGGACGGCCACAGACGGTCCCGCCCTTGTCCCGGGCTTCTCCCGGTCGCTCCCGCGCACTCCGTACAGTGGGACAAGTCCATAGGCTAAGTAGAGTCAGTATGAGAGGGGCGGAGCCTGCAGGGAGAGCGTCCCAGGTGTCAGCAGTAGGGGCTGGCAGGCGCTCCTGGGACTTGTAGTCCTGCGCCCGCCCTCGCTCGCAGCCCTGCACGAACAGTTGTCCACAAACCCTGCCACAGACGTAGGGTGCTTGCCTCCTAGCACAAGCGTCACGGAAATAGCAGCTGGCACTGAAATCCCCACACGAAGCGGGACCCGCGAAGTGGGTTCCGCGAGCAGCAGCGGGAAGAGCACTGAGAGCCTCAGCAGCTCGCAGTCCCACACAATCACCAACAGGAGCACATAAAAAAGGAAAGTAATCCCTATCTACCAAAAAGTAATCTAACCTAGAAAAGTGCCCATGTTTTTTGCTATGAAAGGTTTACCCTCTCACCTGACCTGATGACGCCATACATCCACCAACCCTAAATTTTGAAGCATGTTTTTGAGGCCCTGTCTCATCCTACTTGCCTGAACATAGGCCGTCCGGGTTGATCGGCCTAAAATAGGGTCCAATAAAGTATTGAAGTCTCACACTAGAACCAAAGGGACCGAAGCCTCAACTACATTTTGCTCCAGATCCGCAATATGCTAGGGAGCATAAACATTTGGCCAATAGAATCCTGCACATATAAACTCGAAACTAGCACATCTCTTTCTGGCTAAAAACCACCTTCCAGTACTATCTGTTTTACAATGTATAATCTCCATCCCGGTGCTCTACCTGGTCAGAATTGCAACCCCTTTGCAAATCTGACCATGATCTGTTACAACAAAACTCTCAATCCATTTATAACTAATGAAAAGCTCTCTAATCTCACTTGCAACTGGGTATGTCTCTTGTAGAGCAATAATATGGGGCTGACTTTCTTCCAAATACCTTAGGACCACCCTCTGCCTAGCTTGAGACTGAAGACACTTCACATTTCATGTTAACAAACCTATATTTGTACCTACCTCAGCCATCATTTTCCTAGATTGAGTCCCTTCTCATATACTCGATCTCCAAAGAAGAAAAAAACCTCATTGGTGATATTAAGGAAATCTTTTCTTTTTTTCTCACTGATCCCCACCCTGTGCACCTTTACCAAACTACCCACCACTGACCCCTCATCCCATCGTGGGGAACCCGTCCAATTCTTGCAGGCATATAAATGCCTTATGAGCTACACCATCATGATAGTTTCTAACACTGTAGGAGAGTAGGATCTGCTTCCTATGGGTACCCCCACTTTTTGCTGTGCTTCACTGGTTTTCAACTGTAGTCTGGCTAAGGCCCTGCTAATCAGGCCCACAGCCTAGCTGTTCTCTCTCTAAATTGATTCCATGTACTTTAGGTACATACCAGATTGGTTACTGGGTTACCCTTGTGTATCCCTGTATATGGTACCTTAGGTACCCAGGGCATAGGTACCATAGAGGCCTACCAGGGACTGAAGCATGTAGTATGCTAAACCTGGACAGCCTTCCAAAATGGCAGCACAGGTCTGCACTGGCAGCCTGGGGAAGGTGGTGTAAGCACCCGTTACTGGGATATAGTATACCAATATCCATATATATATTACCTACTGGCGTTCGCCAGTAGGCTGTTATAGTTAGGACCTAGTTTCCATAGGAAATCCACAACATTCTATTTGGAACAAGTCTGGCTCTGGTGGACGAATCTTTGCGAAATTCTCCAAGAAAATGGCCTGCTCCGCTCCGCTCCTTCCCTGAAAGTTTGGGGGTGATTTGTCAAGTGGGGGCTGAGAAAAAAGGGGGTCCCAAAACAAGTTTACCCCATGCAATTTTCCATAGGACCTTTAGCCAGGGCTACAGCCTGAACGGCTGAACGGAATTACACCAAATTTGGCAAAAAGGTAGAGTTCAGTTAGCAGATTGTGCTTTTAGTTGAATGGTGTAAATCCGTTCAGTAGTTCCTGAGAAAATCTAAAGTAAAATCATAGTGATATCTAGAGATGAAGTACCGTACTCTGTACTCTACTCTGTACCTTCCCGAGCACGAGCTGCATGGTCGTTGGCTGTCAACTGTCTGTCAGCACTCCAAACCAGGAAGTGTTTGCAGCCATCTTGTGCCTCGGTAGAACCGAGCCACAAGAAAGCAAACGTGCAAAACATGCAAAGGGGGCAGGGTAGAAATACCCTGAACCCCCTAGGCCTGCTCAGGGGTCCCACAAGGACCCCCAAGGCCCAACATTTATTTTTTTGAATCACGGGGTACGAAGTACCGTACTCTGTACTGTACTCTTTACTGTACTCTGTACCTTCCCGAGCACGAGCTGCATGATCATTGGCTGTCAATTGTCTGTCAACACTCCAAACCAGGAAGTGTTGCCATCTAGAAAGCAGTGAAACAAACGAGCAAAACATGCAAAGAGGACTGGGTAGAAACACCCTGATCCCCTATGCCTGCTCAGGGGGTCCCACAAGGACCCCCTAGGCCCCCAAAAATGATTATTTAAAAACAAATCGCGGGGTACAAAGTACCGTACTCTGTACTGTAGTCTGTTCTGTACTCTGTGCTTTCCAGAGCGCATACTGGAGGTTCCTGGTGGGCTAGTTGGCCTCCAGGGACCTATTTAACACAACTATGGAGAGGCAAAGCGTGTCAGTACATATTTGTAGCTTTAAATGCCATACATATAAACAAACATAAATGACAGGAGTAATAGTTTTCCAAACGGTGACGTGATTTTCAAGTGCTTTTATTGTGTTTCACAAAATCCACAGCCTACGCGTTTCGCCCAACACGGGCATCTTCAGGGCTTATTTTCTAATCTTGGAACTACAATGGCTCCAAATCTGGGTGTCTCCGTTAATGTAGTTCCAAACAACAGCGAATATGTCCCACTTCCTGGGATCACGCTTTCATTAAGGGTTTGGGTATTGTCCCGTGATCCTTTCTATGTTGTCAAATTTCTTGTATTCTGAGGATGAGGGAAAAACTTCAAGAATAGCCGTGTCGCTATACCACACCGATTAAGGCACAGTGTACTGTCTCCTATGTCGGAGCCCTTATTCTTCGATTTTCTTCCGGAAGTTGTATGTGGAGGCCAGGGACCTCCAGTATGCAATGGGAATTAGTTCGCCCTCTGCAAACATGCCAGGGGGCTGCGTTGCAGAGAGGTGTAAAAATGGGTGTGGCCTCATTACACCTCTCTGTAATGCAGCTCCCTGGCGCATACTGGAGGTTCCTGGTGGGCTAGTTGGCCCCCAGGGACCCCCAGTATGCAAGGGGAATTAGATCCTCCTCTGCAAACGTGCCAGGGGGCTGCGTTGCAGAGAGGTGTAAAAAGGGGCATGACCTCATTACACCTCTCTGCAAGGCAGCCCCCTGGCGCATACTGGAGGTTCCTGGTGGGCCACTAGGGTTTAAACGGGACTTACAAGCATGGCGGAAATTATGTGGACTACGTTAACCATGATGCCACAGTGACGTCCACTGGGGCGGGGCTTATGTAATTATTAATACCATGTCCTAAAAACAGTTTTAGCTTGTCCTAGCACATTCATCAAGTATCTTGCCAGTGATCAAGGGTACAGTGAGACCCGAAACGCGTTTGGCTGCTTATTGAGGAGCGGGTGAGGAACGCTGTGCCTGCTACCACCTAAGGCATTTGTGTGAGTACCCCTTCATGAGTGATGGCTTCTTTGGGGCAACCTTGATTTCTGATGTTAAGCGGCCTGTCCAGCCTCGAAGCCGTCCCGCCGCCAGTGTGCGGATCCTGCATGTTTGCAACCGCGAGTGTGTGTTGGAATGGAGGGGGCCTGAGCCTCAGGTATATATTGGTAAGTACCACAGCGAACTTAACCAGTGCTTCACCTATTATGGATGTATTATTTTTAAGTGGATGTGCACTGAGTATTTTTATGGACTATACAAAACACCCACTTGGGTTTAAACGGGACTAACAAGCATTGCGGAAATGATGTGGACTACGTTAACCACGATGCCACAGTGACGCCACTGGGGCCGGGCTTGTTTAATTAATAATACCATGTCCTAAAAACAGTTTTGCCTTGTCCTAGCACATTCATCAAGTATCTTGCCAGTGATCAGGGGTATAGTGAGACCCGAAACGCGTTTGGCTGCTTATTGAGGAGCGGGTAAGGAACGCTGTGCCTGCTACCACCTGAGGCATTTGTGCGTGTACCCCTTCATGAGTGATGGCTTCTGTGGGGCAACCTTGATTTTTGATATATATATATATATATATATATATATATATATATATATATATATATATAAAATTCACTGAAAAAACCATAGGTTATAGACCATATATAGTTAGGAATTAGCATTTAAAAAACCTTATTTTACTCACACAAAACCATTGAAATTCCATATATAGTTAGTTGTACTAACTATATATCGCGCACCCGCAATCCACTGCTGATGATATCACATATTACATCATTCATGACATGGTCAGTGACATCACTGATGACATCACTGATGACATCTCAAATGACATCACTGATGACATCACTGATGACATCTCAAATGACATCACTGATGACATCACTGATGACTACATCCAGTGACTGTATAATTCTGTAAAGTTAAAATATGTCTTACATATTGAAGAATGAGTGGATGTATAAGTGTCTTGATGAAGGATTTAGTAGGGACATGACTGACTGTATGAGTGACTGATTAAATGTGTCTCACTGAGTGCATGGGTTAGTGACTAAACTGTCTTAATTTGTGCATCATTATGTCTGTTGTTCTGTAAACTGCTGCATGTGTTGATCAGTAGCTATATGATTAACTGTATGGGTTATTGATTGGTTGCCCAAGCATTTGTATGGGAGACTGAGTGTGTGTGTGGGTGGCTGGGAGGTGTATGACTCTCTGCATAGATGTGTGAGCAGTTGATTGACTAGATGTATGGGTTCAAAAGTGCATGTGGAAACAGCTGTATGGGCAGTTGACTGTGTGCATGAGTGTATTGGTGAGTGAATGGATATCTCAGTGCTACATGTTAAAGTAAGTACATATGTAAAATACAGTACATGTGAGAGTTGACATATATAAATAACTGGGCATAAGAGGCAGTGAATGTGTGAGTGGCTGTATGGATCATTGTGAACTTGTATCCAGGATTGTATAAGTGAGTAAATATGTTTTAGTATATGTTTGAATAAGTAAGGTGTGTATAACTGTATAGTTGAGGAAATGGAGGTGTGATTGATTCTTTGCAGAACTGACTAAGTGTCTGAGTAACTCCATGGATGAGTGACAGTCTATGAGTGTCTGTTTACACTGAGTGTATCTAAGGTTATATTAGAGTCTGAAGAGGTTCATCGTATTATCACATGAATGATGTCATCAGTGATGTGATCAGTAATGTCAAATGAGATGTCATCAGTGATGTCATCAGTGATGTCATTTGAGATGTCATCAGTGATGTCATTTGAGATGTCATCAGTGATGTCATCAGTGATGTCATTTGAGATGTCATCAGTGATGTCATCAGTGATGTCACTGACCATGTCATGAATGTTGTAATATGTGACATCATCAGCAGTGGATTGCGGGTGCGCGATATATAGTTAGTACAACTAACTATATATGGAATTTCAATGGTTTTGTGTGAGTAAAATAAGGTTTTTTAAATGCTAATTCCTAACTATATATGGTCTATAACCTATGGTTTTTTCAGTGAATTTTCAAGGTTTTGTAAA
This sequence comes from Lissotriton helveticus, assembly GCF_964261635.1. Taxonomy (NCBI): domain Eukaryota; kingdom Metazoa; phylum Chordata; class Amphibia; order Caudata; family Salamandridae; genus Lissotriton; species Lissotriton helveticus. Next base: position 1,502,067,340 of record NC_136059.1, on the reverse strand, counting down.
TGCTAATTCCTAACTATATATGGTCTATAACCTATGGTTTTTTCAGTGAATTTCATTGGTTTTTTAAAAGCTAATATCTGTAGCTGTAAAATGTATTCTTCTTTAAATCCAAAAATATATTTTATATGTTTTTTAATAATTTTTTTTTTAATACTTTTTTTTTGTTCGCTCCCGGTTAGCGAACCGGGAAGCTTCCCGTTAGCTCATCTTGATGCCGCGACCCAGTCGGCGAACCGGTAAACGTTCCGTTAGCGCAACTGCCGCGTTAGAAATCAACATCGTGACGCGTCGCGGAAGCGCGACGTATCACGTTGTTGCGTAATGCGTCTTATGACGCGCCGTGTTAGCGCACCCGGAAGTGCTCCGGTACGCGAATTGAGACGCGAAGCGCAGCTCCCCGGAAGCGATCCGTGGCACGTCGTGAAAGCGCGACGTATCGCGTTGCCGCGTAATGCGTCTTATGACGCGCCGCCTTAGCGCACCCGGAAGCGCGAACCGAGGCGCGAAGCGCAGCGACCCGGAAGCGATCCGGGGCGCGTTCCGCAGCGCGTAACTTAAGCGTAAGAGGTCATGTGACTTGTTAATAAAACTTTTCATTGGTTCATTTCACTTTTGGTTTCATAATGATGTAAGGCTAGGTCAGGTGACCTAAAAATAACACTTTTCATTGGTTTAGAACTATTGTTTTTCCCAAATGATGAAAACCCCTCCTTCTTTCCTCACTCTGACTTTCATCTTTGTGAGAGGAAGACCATTTTTGATAGTTGAGCAATGGCTTCAGTAGTTGCTTCAGCTGGTGCACCCCCACCACCACCTCCACCTCCTCATGGGAAGAGAGGACCACCTCCCCAGTTCATCAGCAACACAGAGGAGGAAGAGGATGAACTAGAGGAAGAGGAGACAGAAGGACCACAGTTCTTACAAGAGGTGCCCCGGGTTTCCCGTCGGAAAGCCAGCTTTATTTGGCAGTTTTTTTCACTCCCTCGAGGGCAAAAGAAAGTAAATGCTAGGTATGTCACCTGCCTCATTTGTAAAGACCGGTTATCTAGAGGCACTGATGAAAAGTATAGCTACGGTAACTATACAATGCATCGTCACATGAACAGGTGGCATCCATTGAACTACAGCCAGGCGGAGATACGTGACATGCAAGATAACCCAACAACAACTCCTGTGGCCAGGTCAACATCACTGATATCGTTGACAGGAGCAGAGGCACGGGAAACCGTGCCAAACATTCAGGAGAACTTTGCTCATATCAAATTTACCTGTATGTATTGCGGTGCATTGCTGTCATGTGGTAACATGAGCATTAATTTAATCAACCTAGCTTATAACAATCACAATTGCCCTAACCGCCCCAGACAGTAAATTTTTTTTTTGCTCCTGTTGAACCCTTTTCAATGCCTGTTTTTTGTTGTTTCCCCTCCATCAAAAACAAAAAAAAAACATAAAAATGTTCAAAAAATACAAAAAAAAGAAAAAATGTTCAGAAAAATAAAATAAAATATAAAACAACAAAAACATTAAAAAAAAGTTCTTTTTAGAACTACCTCCCCTTTCAAAAAAAAATTGCTAGAATGTTTAGCACTCTGGCAAGCTCTATTTCTTTTAGTTCGCTTCCCCGTTCGCTTCCCGGTTCGCGAACCGGGAGCGAACCAAAAAAATTCTAAAAAAAAAAAAAGAAGAGTAAGTATAAGGGAAGTAAACAGAGAGTAATGTTAAAAGAAAGACAGCTATAGGGAGTAAACCAGAGATACTGTTTAATAGATCTATTTACCGAAGAAAAGATGGAAGAGGGTATAATTGTGAAAAACAAAATAGATAAGGAAGTGAAAGAAAAAAAAGAGAGTAGAACAATAACAAAGAAGAGTTTCTTGGAGAATGTGAGTGAATGTTCAAAATAAGATTAAAACATGTGGAATAACAGAGAGAAAAAACAGAAAACAGAAAAGAAAAAATAACAGAAAAGATTAATTGAAACAGCAAAGAAATGTAAATAACATAGAGCCATATCATCAACATAGGCAATAAAAGTTTTGCAGCTTTTATCGGCAGAAATGTGTCCCTAAAGCCGCTTTTGCGGCGGAAAACTGCCGCTAAAACCACTTTTGCAACAGTTTTCTTCCAATAAAAACAGCAATAATTTTATTGGCTGTGTTGATAATATGCCCCTTAGTGTGCTTGAACTACAGAGAGAAAGCATAATGAACAAGTAGTGAAAGAGTGATCAGTCAAAGACACTAAGAGTAATAGAGACGGAGTGAGTGAACAAGAGTGAGGAACTATGAGAAGAGAGGGACTGAGAAAAGGAGTGGAAGGAGTAGAGTAAGTAGGTAATAGAGAAAGGAATGAGGGAAGTAGCAAAGGCAGGAAACTGAGGGTTAAAGAAATGAAGCTGTCGAACTACTAGTAGGTGAATGTGATAGAAATGTAACGAAAAGAGTACAAAACATTTACCTTATAATTGTCGTTAACTTACTCACTTTTTGTTTTTATACTTTCAATCTGTGAAAGAGAGAACAAACATTTGAAAAATATTAAAACATGTATTTAAAAATTAGAAAAGACAAGGGAAAAGATTGAAGGAGAAACAGAGTTTCTTTTCCTCATTTCACAATCACATCACCTGTGTTGCCTTTGGTTAGGTATCTCATAGTGCAGATGGAGTCTAGCATATCAAAGAGTACATAGAAGTTGAGCAAAATATACAACAATTTTGACATTTACAGAAGACTTAGCTTCTTATCTTGTTGGAGATGAAGTCAGGCCTGTCTTGCAACGTGGTGCATCTTTTGCATCACTGCTGCATCGGTTTCATGTGGCACGGGTTTTTTACAGCATGACACATCTGCCTAGATGCATCAATTTGTAATTTTTGTCGCCTCATAGCAAATCTTTTGCACCGCCGCTGCATCACAAAAGTGACGCACAGTGGCGCAAAAGAGGCATACACCTATCATAAATCTGTCCCTAACATTTGAAATGATTGATTCAGGATGACGATAAGGTGTGGCCTATCCAGAGGTTTGTTTAAGGTGAGGCCTACTCAGGGTTTTAGATGAAATTTACGCTTGTTGAAGAGTACAGAGGAGATAATACATGTGAAGGCCTACCAATGAAGTAAGTCATGTCCACTTCACTCTTGAACAAAGGCCAGACCTCTTCTGTGTCCATGGACAGACCTAAACTTCATCTGCACAATGTCATTCGTAAACTTAGGAAACACAGGTGATGTAATTGAAAAATGTGGATTTTTTTTTCCTCATTTCACAATCACATCACCTGTGTTGCCTTTGCTTAGGTATCTCATAGTGCACATGTAGTGCAGCATATTAAACAGTACCCAGAAGTGCAGCACTGCATGGAACAACTTTGACACTTACAAAAGCTTCAGCTTCTGCATGCCCCCTACACAGTGCTAATTATATACATTTTAAACTGATGGTATCTTGCTGGAGATGAACTGAAACCTATCTTGCAACATGGTGCATCTTTTACACAAAAGTGACCCACAATGGAGCAAAAGAGGCGCACGGCCACCATAAATCTGACCCTAACATTTTAAATGATTGTTTTAAGATGCCAATAAGGTGTAACCTATCCACAGATTTGTTTCAGGTAAGTCCTACTCAGGGTTGCAGATGGAATTTAGGTTTGTTGAAGAATACAGAGGAGATAATACATGTGGAGGCCTACCAACGAAGTGAGTCATGTCCACTGCACTGTTGAACAAATGTCAGACCTCCTCTGTCTCCAGGAACAGGCCTAAACCTCATCTACACAATGTGATGTGTAATGTTAGGAAACACAGGTAATATAATTGAAAAACGTGCAATTTTTTTTGCTCATTCCACAATCATATCACCTGTGTTTCCTTTGCTTAGGTATCTCATTGTGGAAATGTAGTCTATCATATGAAAGACTACGTAGAATATGAGCACTGTATGCAACAACTTTGACACTTACAGAAGCCTCTCCTTCTCCATGCCTCCTACACAGTTCTAAATGTACATCATAAATGCAAACAGTACAGAATTAATTATACATGTTAAATGGTTTATTTTTGCTGTTCTCAGAATGTATCAAATTTCACTAAAAACAGTGACTTGAAGGTATTCATCATATAACAGCGGGGAAAAAAAACACAATCAAAATGATTGTGTTTAAAAAACCCATACAACATAACAAATCAGAATTCAGAACTCCTTAAAGTTAACTTACTTTCCATGACGTCGAAGGATGTCCTATGAACAGCTTACACTCTGTTGTGCTGTTATTACTTTCAGACCGCCACTTTCTGAAAGAAAACCTCCATCGTTTTGAAAAACATGTTACATACAATAAATGACTTCTTGCTCTCTACCACACGTTTCCACAAGGCCAAATCATGTCAGAGCCATTTATAACTCTTAGAATTCTTGTAAGCCAATCCCGTCATGTTGTATTTCCGCAACTTTCACAATTAAAATGTTGAAGATCATTTTCACAATCCTGGACTAGTAATATCTTCCCCTTCTTGCTCAGTCATGTTCTACATTTCCTATGACACTGATACTGCTTACTATGAAGCAGACTTACACTATCTCTATGACTACTACAATTATTTAATTCTCTACATCACTTTTAATCACAAAGCAATATAAAACAGTAGACAGCATTGCAGACTTACATTCCCTCTACTCCATGTTTTGATTGGCTGCTTCAATTTGCTTATAAAATGAAACAGTTTTTCTGAATTCATTCAAAGTGCAGTTATTTCTCCATGACGTCCAGTGTTATGGTAAGAAGTTATGTCTCTGTACTACACTTATCCTCAAGGCCAAATCATGTAGGAGCCATTAGAACTTCTTGAAATTCCTCAGAGCACATCCCGAGATTCTTTCCCTAAAATTTTGGTTTTAAAAACACCAGGTAAGAGTTTTTAAGGTCATACGGCAATTTTTTTTTGAAAATTAAAACAGAATCATTGCAGAATGACCAGCCATTTCTAGACTTTAAATAAGCTGTGTAATGTCCTGATGTTATTGAAGGACCATCATGATATATAATTGCTGCAGTTACAAAAGTCCTTCCTGATATTGACAACTGCGAAGCCACAAAATTTTTAATTAAAGTTGTCACTTTTGTTCCATCAGGCCTACATCGTTGGAACATTAAAATAACATACTGGCCATATGTTCGTATAAATAATGTGGACATCATTTCAGATTTACATTGGCTACACTCCATGTTGTGATCAGCTGCTTTTACTAGTTTATTAAAAGAGACTGATTTACTGTCTGGCAAAGTTAAATATATAAATCTTTCTGAGTCTACACTAGTAGTACTTGATACCCTACAGTTCTCGCAGTCATGCTGCCATTGATAAGAAAGCCCAAACAGGTGATCTACATCTACACCTTCAGCATGCAATACATCAAGCATATACATTAAAAACTCCTGACAATCTTGCTGAATATTTTGAGAGAATTGTGTTTGGCCTGAACATCTGTCTAACAGATTTCGAATTTCAGACACACTTTCTATTTTTGTTCTATCAGTGCTACATTTCTCTAACACAGAATTTAACAAACTGCAAAATCTTTGATCAGAATTGACCACAATCTCTTCTTTTACATTTTCTAGAGAAAACAAAACATTAACCACTACATTAGCATAGCAGTTGACACCAGAACTGTTTTCAAATTGAAAACCAACAACATCTTCAACAGAATCCTTTTTGTTTCTGCTTATAATTTCAGGTTCATCGACTTTTCGTCTTTTTGCTACAACCTCCCCAGTATTGATCACATTTCTTCGTTTCCGGCCTACCACACGTTTCTCAAACAAAGGATATTGAGGCAAATGTGGCGCATACTCTCTTCTTAACCTATTGTATTCCTTAACACAATCTAGATCCGCACAAATGTTTGTGACATCACACTCAATCAAGTACAATCCCGATAAAGTTCTAACTCGTGACAATGCCACATATGCCATACCCTCCTTGAACACAGAACTGCCAATATTCACCAATGCACTGTCTACACTTAAACCTTGCGATTTATGGATTGTCACCGCATATGCCAAGCAAACAGGAAACTGCTTACGGCGAACATATAAGTCTTTTACAAGCAAAAATCTAGCAGAACAACGACCAATTAGCTGTACTTCCTCAATGCCATCAAATTTAATTTTTAAAAAGTCAATTCCATCTCTATTTCTGTATTTTACAAAATCAACAACATTACCCATTGATCCATTTACCAGACCTCTTTCAACATGTAAATTCCTTCTTAAAATTATACGGCAGTTCAAGCACACATTCAGAGTCTTTTCAAAACCTGCAGTTTTAGATATAGTCTTCTCTAATGAATCCAATTTTGTTTTCAAATTCTCAGACAAAATAATTGTTGATCCCATATGCTCTACTCTGTCAATAGCTTCCAGTTTCACAATCTGTTGCTTTTCTAAATGCAACATTTTGTTGAATTTGGCACATTCTGCAAGAGTTGGCATCAAACATATTCCAGATTTCTTCTCAGTAATTTTCTGAAAAATATTCTCAGGCACAACATCTTGTTCTGGATATAAATTTGACAGTAATCGTGCATGTAAAGCTTCTTTCCCATGCTCGGTCACTTTTCCAATTCTAACATCTTGTAGAATAGTCTTGTAAACTTCATCCTTCGCCTGACGCATATTTTTATGCAGTTCAGCATAATTGAAGTTTAACCATATATTGACGTTGCCAATGCTCCCTAGGCACTTCCTGGTATCTTCATGCGTGAGCATTTTGAACACAGGTTGCCCTTTCACTGGTGTCAGCTGCAGAAGATCTCCGAAAACAATGATGTGTTTGCCACCAAATAACACATCATACTCTGTTTTGAGAACTTCTTGCATTCTCAAATGCACAAAGGCAAGCATCACATTGGAAACCATGCTTACTTCGTCAATGATAAGAAGTTTCATTTTCCTCAAGATTCTTGAAACTTCACAACAAGCATCTTCAGATAGCTTGTGATATTGTAATTTGTTGTCATGCTCCACTGGCAGCATCAGTAAACGATGTAAAGTAATCCCTTTAATGTTATGTGCTGCCAGTCCAGTTGGAGCAGTGACAACACAAGACAGCGATGACTCTGTCCTTTCCTGCAAATAACATGAAATTGCTTTAATAAGGAAACTTTTTCCAGTTCCTGCTTCTCCACTCACGTACAGTCGGACAGGCTTCAACGACTTACATGAGCAGTCTTTCTTGTCATGACTTAATCCATGATCAATTTGCATGGTAACTTCGTCATATATTTTCCTCTGCTCAACGTTGAGTTGTCTTTCCAACTCTTCTAAGTTAACCGCATCCTCCTGAGCATGTGCCATGGCTCTTTCCACTTCATTCATAGCAGTGGCAGCTTCATTTTCGATAACAGGTCCTCCTAGTGGATCCTGACTCAATGAAGCAGAACTCTGACTGTCCTGAGAACTGTCTCTGGCAATCTCGGCTGCAATCGTTGCTTCCTGCTCAATTTCCGCATTCAACATTTCTACATATTTGGGAAAAGCAGGACATTCTATGGTCTCCTTGGCAGCATTGAAAGAGTCTTCGTAACAGAGGAAATCTCCAAGCAGTTCCTCTTCTGCACGCCAAGGCTTGAAAAGTTGCAAAAGTGCTAAATAGAAAAACTCCTTTTTTTCAGGAGATTCGCCACTCAATTTTCGATGGTTTACCAAGTGGCATTTTCTTTGCTTGACCAGACATCCCTCACTTCCTATTACAGCATACACTCCTTTCTCAGTATCTTCTTTGATGTTCCTCTTGAATATGTAATTTTGAAGAACCTCATACAGACAAACATTCTCGAGGTGACTGCTTCGATTTGGATAATATGTATCCAACATGTTGGTCTTCAAAATGTCGGTACTGTTTGGCTCCTTTTCCGCCAAATACTCAATTTCCCGCACAGGTTTCAGAACTCGATTACGCGTTGCAGCAAGACCAAGACTCGCCCAAACGATACTCCTGGACTTGGCATAGAAACTTGCTGAAGACAACCGGTCAGAACATTCGTAAGCTCCGATTTCTCGATGCGACAACATCTTCAGACTGAAACTGTACAACTTCTTGCTGAGGCTCTTTTCATGGGAAATGTCCTCCCACATATCCTTCAATTCTGTCTTCTCTTTTTTGGTGATGTAAGATGTCACATACCGAGCCACAGCCATACAGTTATCAGCCACAAACTGTATATCCATTTTAGCATTCCACATGGACAAAATCACCGGGTTGTAGTCGTTGATGTACTTAGACTCTTCGTTCCTCTTCAAATTGTATGTGTTTTTAGGTGATTTCTTCATCACATTATGTCGCAGCGAAGACCTCAAACTGTTTACTCTTCCTTTAGAAATCATCGGTCGTGGAAAGCCGAAACGACATTTGGTGTAGAACTTGTCCTTGTTTCGGAATTTACGACGACAGTACTTTCCACATCGATGGCTTTGGAAACGTAGAACTTTTTCTCTTAGGCTTTTCTTCTCCTTTGCATTTGGAACAGCACACGTAGAATACTGTTGTATGAAACTCATCACTGAGTCTTCTGGATCCGTTCCAAATTTAGGTGCATCCTTGATCCACAGCAGCATATGTATATGAGGAGCACCTCTTGCTTGGTACTCCTTTCTCCATAAGAAATCCAACACCTCTCCAAGAGGTGGATTCTTCTTATTCATGATGAAAGACATCATAGCTTCAAATCTATGATTGAAGTACCTGCATACATTGACTGGATCCAAAGAGCACAGTTCTCCGGGTGTCTTGAATTCGATGTTTTCGATGTTTCCATTTGCCTCTCGTAGAAATTCAAGTAAGTCTTCCCAGCCATACTCGGCACAGCTCAGAGTGAGGAACCATGTGGGAGTTCCTAAGTTCCTCAGCATACATTTTAAATCACCATGACGACGGTACCAGTACTCATTAGTACCACGCTGACACGCCATGAGATTAATCAGGTGAGAATCCAAAATACTGTCCTGGACATTGACTTTATCCATAAAGTCACTTGCCGAGATGTTTTGCATGTGTATACCACTTTTCAAGATGTGGTTCACTGCATATGACAGTCCAGACAGATCGCTTTCAAACAGGAGATGAAACAAATGGGGAATGCATTGTCGAAACCTAGCATCTCCTGCATACAATCGCAAAGTCCGGTATTCAGAAGCAGGAATTTGATGAGGTCGCTCATCATATCTTCCTCCCTGACCTGTTGGAAAAAGCTGTGGGAAACACCGAGCTTCCAAACTTTCCTCCCAAACACTAATGGGACTCCCTTTGGCTTGTTTCATTTGAAACAACTCAATAGCATTCCCCATGACTTCCTTGGAATGCAAAGGATGAACACTATAATGTTCATATATTTCTTCACTAGTACAGGGTTCTACTTTCTCAATTTGACCAGCACACAAATCGCTATCCTCTTCCTCACTTACTTCATCTTCTGCAACATATACATTCTTATAGTATTTATTATTTTTTTTCAAATACAATGTTGCCTTTTTAACTTTCCTAACATCCACTAAATCTTGCCATATTTTCTTATTCTTTGTCGGAACCCCATTAACTAAGATAACCAGAGGTTCCTCTTCCACTTTTTCTACTCCAATTGTGTTAATGTTTTTCTTCAAATCTAGAGGCAAATAAACAACTCTTCCCTTTAATCCTCTCTGTAAATCTGATGGAGGCAATTTCCCTGTCTTTGGCTCCATTCTTACAATAGCCTGAAAGGGATGGATACTTTGAATCAAAATAGATTCATAAGTATTTAAATCCTTCAATTCAGAAGGAATCTCAACCAATTCCAGATTATTATGATCTGCTCTAGCAGGCATCTGGTTTTGATTTAATTTGTTACAACAATAAGTACACACACGTTGATCCAATCCCAAATCAAAACAATTTTCTACCATCAAGTATGTTGTGAAATCCTTCCATTCACTATTATTTTCCCTTTCACTTTTTGCATATAAATCCACTAACTTAGTCTGATTCTTATAATAAGTGCGTCGACAACACACACAAGTGAAATTTGGCCTCTCACTTTATTTCACCTCAAACGTCGCAATTTCCCTCTGGAAATTATCTGTACTGGAAACCTGTACACTATCTTCCACATTACCCGCTTCTTCTTGGTCAATTTCAACATTCTCCTCTTTACTTCCAAAGTAACAAAACTCAATTTCTTCACATATATTCTTCACATCTATTTCAGAACCATGCAAAAGAGCAGCGCATAATTGTTTAAGCATAATTGCTGGACTCTTAGCATAATACAACATTCTAACTAATTTCCTCACTTTATTATGATGCACTGCTAGCATCCTGAAATGATGAAAAACACTCTGGCATACTCTCCTGGAAAGACAAGCCAGTGAATGACCATGCAAACCTGTCACTTCTCTCACTCTGCAAGGATCTAATTCTTGCAACAACTTCATTTTCTGCTTCAAACTGTTCTTATTAAATGACCGTACAAAATCACAAAGCAGATTGATGGAATCCTGTCGCACACTGCAAATACTACTACACTTCCAGGTGTACACAGGACCCTTAGGGCGTCTTCCTAAAACCTCATTACCTAACACCTCTTCTATCTCTGTTGTCACAAGTTTTTCTTTTTCAACTGGACAACCATCTTTCACTTCATAAGCTCGACCACTGGTGTCAACTGCATGCACCAAATCATTATCCTGGAAATAACTCTCCTCATTAAAAAATGCCTCACAGCTTGAACTATGCATCCATTCTCCAGAAAAAACTTCACAAAAATTACTACGATTAACTATTCTCTTCCATCTACTATTTCTTTTGAAATCATAAATTGCCTTGTTTAGCTTCCTAATTCTATTGATTATCAAAATAAATAACTTACGTTTAATTTCAAATGCCTGATCAATAACTTTCTCAACTATTTTTTTTCTCTTATAAAAAACCACTTTCTGTTGACCTTTCTTAATATTTTTTAACAAATTGCCAATTATCCTGTTGCGGAACATTCGTTTACGAATGTCCCTAAACTGTTGTTTCCTTCTACTATCATGCACAGAGTTATCTCTTGCTCTAGCAGTAACATTTTTCATTGGCCTTTACTTTCCGTTTGAATTGCTTCTCTTTTTCTGGACTGAAACATTTGCTGTAGTAATATTTTTTTTACTACAGATATTTCTTATGAATGTTTTTGTACTCTTACCCGGTGCTTTCTTGGTGACTTGACAAATCTTTTTGTTAGAGGACTGCTGCTTTTTTTCATTGACCTGCTGTCTTTGACGTTTTGCAGCCTTTCTCAGTCTTTCTTTGGTTGGCATGCTGAAATCTTGAAATGATCTGCAGTTGAATCTGTGGTAAAATATAATAAAAAATGTTATTAACCACTATTACCCAACAGTAAATCAATAACAGTAATCAAAAACTTAAAACACTACTTGACATTTTTACATAGAAGATTTTTTAGTGCTTGGCAAATTTAGAATACAGAAATAGCAGAAAAGAAATGGAATTTATATTCATTTTACCTGTGCTGTTTTATATGTGAATCTGATCTAATTTTATGAGCATATTTTAATATTTTATTGAAGACACTACACATAACCTGTTTTTGAAGGTGTCTTTATTTTTGAATTAAACGGTTTACATTTTTACTTTTTATTTATTATAAATTTTTAAAATAAATGTTTATAGTTCCATAGGCTCAAGCACGTCAGCTTCCCATCCTATGTCATACAATTCTGACAAATCTGCATCCTCATCACGTTCTTCTTCATCCTCAGGATTTAAATCATCCAAGGGATCAACATTCACTGATGTTTCAATTACGAGTTCAATGATGAGGTCGAAATCAACTGTTTGCTGATTGTCGCTCATGTTGATGTTGTCTTTATCTTTAAAGAAAGATAACAACAATGAGATGTTGCAGAGTAAGAGACAAATCTCAGAGATTATAATAGTAAAATTGTTTAACAAGAGTAACATTTTGCAGCTATTATTTAGCCATGTCCAGCGATGCTGAGGAGGTGAAGCCTATGTCCAATTTTTCAGTGAACAGGACTCATCTCTTCTTAACCTTGGATAAGCCTCACCGACTCTGTGTCCCCTGCACATACTTAAATGTAAAGGGGCAGATTTATGTTAACTGGCACATCCCTAGGGATGCGCCAGTTAACGTGCACCGCTGCTCTGCCACCCATGGTGTGCCGCATTTACAATCAGATAGGACAAAGCTGCGTCAAAACCCTGTGCCTGCTTGAAGCAGGCATAGGTCTTGACGCAGCATTGTGGAGATGGGGGCACCCCTGAGCCTTGCTGGAGCTGCATCGCACTTGCGATACAACTCCAGTAATGCGCCACCTTTACGGCACAGATGCGTCACGCATCTGTGCCGTTTTTGCCCCATGGTGGGCCGCATTGTAAATGCAGCACACCATGGGTGGCGGAACAGCGGCGCAGGATGACTGGCACATCCCTGGTGATGCGCCAGTCATCATAAATCTATCCCTAAGCTTCTTATCTTGTTAGAGATGAACCGTCATATGTATCATCAAACTATTTTGCATTTCCTAAATAGCGAATTTTAAGGAATAAATAGCGATTCTTTACCATTCCTAATTTGCGATGAGCAAATTGCTAATTGCAAATTACCCATTCATTTCCATGGGCCAGGAGGCCCATAGGAATGAAGGTGTAATTTGCGATTAGCAATTAGCTCATCGCAAATTAGGGATTTTTCCAAGGGTGCAGGGGTGTTTCAAGAACACCCTGCTGCACCCCTGAAAAAGAAATTTGGGGGCATATGGCGCACACACATGCCCTAAGGGCATGTATGGGCGTCATATGGCACCTTTTGTTTTTTGGAAAAAAAGCTTTTTGAAAAGAATTTGCAAATTACCACCAACTAGAAGTTGTTGGTAATTTGCAAATCCTTAATGGCATTTTTTGCATATTTTTTGTTTGATACATTGCATTTAAGGAATCGCAAAATTTGCAAATCCTTAAGTGCAATCGCAAAATAAGGAATAGCAAATTTTGCTATTCCTTATTTTGCATCAAACTTGTTTGATACATACCATTTGTCTAATTAGCATTCGCAAAGGCCGAAATTCGCAGAATTTCGGCCTTTGCGAATGCTAATTAGCTTGATACATATGGCCCCAAGTGAGGCCTGTCTTGCAACATGGTGCATCTTTTGCATCACTGCTGCATCGGTTTCATGTGGCACGTTTTTTTTACAGCATGACACATCTGCCTAAATGCATCAATTTGTAATTTTGTCGCCTCATAGCAAATCTTTTGCACCGCCGCTGCATCAGAAAAGTGACGCACAGTGGCGCAAAAGAGGCATACACCTATCATAAATCTGTCCCTAGCATTTTAAATGATTAATTCAGGATGACGATAAGGTGTGGCCTATCCAGAGGTTTGTTTAAGGTGAGGCCTACTCAGGGTTGCAGATCAAAGTTACGCTTGTTGAAGAATACAGAGGAGATAATACATGTAAAGGCCTACCAATGAAGTAAGTGATGTCCACCTCATTGCGCCAGTCATCATAAATCTATCCCTAAGCTTCTTATCTTGTTAGAGATGAACAGCCATATGTATCATCAAACTATTTTGCATTTCCTAAATAGCGAATTTTAAGGAATAAATAGCGATTCTTTACCATTCCTAATTTGCGATGAGCAAATTGCTAATTGCAAATTACCCATTCATTTCCATGGGCCAGGAGGCCCATAGCAATGAAGGTGCAATTTGCGATTAGCAATTAGCTCATCGCAAATTAGGAATTATTCCTCAAGAACACCCTGCTGCACCCCTGAAAAAGAAATTTGGGGGCATATGGCGCACATAAATTTTAAAAACATTCCTTTACCTCAAAAACGATTTTCAAGTCATAATTTGAAAACACTGCCCACGGGGAAATGACTTAAAATGTCCTTAAGACACATGAAAGTGTTTTTTTTAAGCCTTTGCAACTTTTTTGGGTCACTTTTAACATGGCTATGTAACTCAAACAGTCAAAATCTAAATTTACCATGCACAGGTGGGAGCATATTTACAAGGAATTTGCTCCACGGGGAAAGGTCTTTTAATTTAATATGGGAAAAATAACATCAGAGACACTGAAATGCCTTATAAAGAAGCATACACCATTATGTCCTTGTCATAAATTTTAAAACCATTCCTTTTCCCCAAAAACGATTTTCAAGTCATAATTTGAATACACTCCACATGGGGAAATGACTTAAAATGTCCTTAAGACACATGAAAGCATTTTTTGATTGCCTTTGCAGCATGTTTGGGTCACTTTTAACATGGCTATGTAACGCAAACATTCAAAATCTAAATTTGCCATGCACAGGTGGGAGCATATTTACAAGCAATTTGCTCCACAGGGAAAGGTCTTACATTAAAATGGGAAAAATAACATCAGAGACACTCAATTGCCTTATAAAGAAGCATACACCATTATGTCCTTGTCATAAATTTTAAAACCATTCCTTTTCCTCAAAAACGATTTTCAAGTCATAATTTGAAAACACTCCACAGCTCCTATGCACACAAAAACCCTGTCAGTACTAATACTTCACATTTTCTCCAATTACAATTTCTCAAAGAAACAAAATCTATTTGTAAAACACTTGAGACAAAGCAACATTTGAAAAACACAACTTTCTTCATAATTTTCTCCTTAAAGCACACTATTCTCTATCTAAATTAAAGAAATATTTTCTCACCTTAGCAAATACTTTATGAGTTTCAAAACAGTCTCAGAAACACACCAATTTGTCTTCAGCAGAGCAAAAGGTTTGCACTCCAGAGTCTGCAGCTATCAAAAGCACAGAAATGCTGTAATTCTTCACACATATCTCTCATGTCACCCAATCAAAACTCTTCCCTCACTTTTTTCAAATCAAAACCCTTCCCCCCTCTGCCCTCTCTGCCTTTTTTGCATAGCAACCACCTCTTGGAAGACCTCTGGTGTTTGCAAGTTCACACAACAATGTTTCAATTGAACTCTGAACTCTCAGTGCACCTGCATATCCAGTGCATTCTTTCATTTAATGATTTTTTCTTGACCACTCAAAATACATCTTTCAAAGAACTCATCCATGCACCCTAACTTTCTGTTTTCAGCAATCAAAATCCACCAATCACTGTTACTGCTTCATTAACACAGAAACTCCACAGTTTTTTTCATTTTAAACTCTTATTTTTTCAACTGCCATTTCATTGCCACACTTCATCTGACTGCAGCAGAACTTTCTCTCACCATGTTTTCTGTCTGGATTGTTGGACATAGTTACATCTATTGGGCTCAGAGGTATGCTGAGAACAGAAATTTACCTAACCTCAATTTACAAGATGTGGAAATTAAGTGGTTTGGCCACAGAGGATTAAAATGTCACCAATTGATACCATTTGTGAAAACCTTTATGCATTTGCCAAAACCTGACCTGTTAATTGTGCACTGTGGAGGTAATGATTTGGGCACTTTGACTGGGGTAGGTCTGGAAATGCTTTTAAAGGACACCTTTGAGCAATTGATGGCACTTTTTCCTCAAACTGCCTTGGTATATTCAAATATATGCCAAAGACAGAAATGGAGGTGGTCAAACCAATTATGTCCACAAATTGAGAAGTCGAGGAAGCATGTAAACAAATCTGTTTCAGCTTACATGAGAGACCATGGAATGGGCTCCATGTACAACAATAACTTGCGTTACTACATGCAAGATATCTACAGAGGAGATGGAGTTCACTTCTCAGATGAGGGCAACAGAATTTTCATTCTGAATTTAAGACTGTGCATTGGTACCTACTTATAAGTACCTAAATGTACCATAAACCCAAAAGCTCTTCTCAGAGCTACCCTACATCTGATCACTTACAATTATTATTTTTCTCTAACTTTTTTCACTAATTTTCAACAAAGTACGCTCCCCGGGGCGCTACCCGGTACGCGAACCGGAAGCTAACCTCGCGAAATTTAAAAAAAAAATGTTTTTTTCGCACATATAAGCCTCCTCAGCCACCCTCAGAAAACCTAGGGGGTCAAGATAAGTCTACCGTGCCCCCTTCTACCCATTCTGAACATTATTTGCCCTCCATCTTGTATCTTAAGTCGACCGAAACACAAAATGGTGGACTCCCGTAACGCTTCAGGTTCGCGTACCGGGGCGCTCGCCAGTTCGCGTACCGGGGCGCTGCCCGGGAAGCGCACCATCAAAAAAGGTGGGAAAGTAATTTACAGAAAAACGACTGGAGACACTCTCACCAAATATAGATTAGCTCATACTACATACCAATCCCTATCATTTTCACAAATTTGATTGAAATTCCATTTAGCCATTTAGCCTGTAGACCTCTCTAAATACCGTGAGGTAAATTACTTCTCAAAACACATCTGAAGTGTTGGAATTGACAACCAATGAAAATGTTACTTTCATTTTCTACTTTTATTACCTGACATTTGATTGGTTATATACCTGAATATATATAAAGGAAGAGAAGGAAACACAGCCATTTTGACTACTACTTCTTGTTGTACATTTCAATTGGATTTTCACTAATCACTTCAACTTCTTTGTAAAGGGTAAGTTGTTATTTTTAAAACTGAAGTATATTGTGCACCAAAAGTTATTATGGTAAACTTTTTCTGATAGTTATATACTATCCCTCTGTAGTAGTTATAGATTTAGATAGACTTCTCTGTTATAGTTATAGATGGAGTTAGGTTTCTCTTGTATAATTATGAAATTACTTACGTTAAATCACATACACTTTTTTATATTCCTACTTCCACTCTGATACTATACACTGCCCAAAGATAAATTCACTGATAAGAACTGCCTATCTAAAATTAATCCCAACAGTGCCCTATCTCTACTAATAAATAATTTTTTTATCCAAATTTCAGGCAACATGGAAGGCGAACAGAAACTTTCATTTCAAATTGTCCTGCAAGAGAGCAGCCAAGAATTAATTGATCCAAATTATATAGAATTTATGGATGAAACTTGGGACCAAGAACTACTGCAATGTGTGCAAGCAGTAGATGACCTCCTTCAAAATGAGGACATTTTACACCCTCAGAGATTACAAACTATGTTCAATGAAAATGACGACATTTCAGACAGTGAAATGTTAGAAATGTTATGAAATTTTGAAACACAATCACAATAATAAATAATTTTTTTTTTTTCAGCTCCTCTGTGAACCTTTTTTTTTTTTTTTAACTTTATTTTGGCAATTTCAGGTACATTACAGTATAAAAAGGCATTTATACGTACACAAGTACAATCCACAGAGCATGTATATATCAGTTGATCCATATCCTAGAACGTTTGGAAAGAAAAATAACCATCTGAAGAACAGCAATTAGTCCAGCAGGATATGCAACAGTCGCTCATAATATAGTCCAGATTTACATATTAAGAACTAAATGCTCCCAATGGGGACTTAACAGCAGTGAACAGATCTGATGGGTGCTGCCTGTCAGAATCCCTACCAGGTCACACACCCCAGTATAACAGTGAAAATAGCATCCTCCTCTGCGGTATGCAGTTGTATGTGCCTAGGAAAAGGGCATTGCGGGCTCAGAAGCAATCAAGAAGACTCACAAGGTCAAATCCTACCCACGCCTCAGCTCGCCGGTGTAAAGTCTCAAGGCGTTGTCGCAACCAATGCGTCATTATGCACCTGAGCTAAGTAGCACTGCAGTGGGGCCCAAATGTCCCTGGGTCGCGAGGCAGGTGGTAGCAGTTCAGAATATACATGAAGCTGTTCCTGGCAATATGTAAGATCGTGAAGCCAATTCTTGAACTTAGGTGCTCTGCCTCTACCCCATCGACACGCCACTCTGCGTTTAGCCATTAAGAGGGCCAGGGCAATGAATTTGCGGTACGCTGCTTGCAGGGGCTCCACATATCCCAACAAAGCTAAGACAGGGGAGGGGTCCAGTTTAACATGAATCATTTCAGATAAGGCTGTGAATACTTGGCCCCAGTACCGCTGCACCTCCCCACATTCCCACGCTAAATGCAGAAAATCAGCCCCTGGGGCATTGCATCTGTCACAGGTGTCAGTAGTACGAAGTTGGAATCTATGCATTCTAACCGGGGTGTAGTATAGTCGGTGAATGTATTTATAATGGAGAATCCTAAACCTGCTGCTGGCAGAAATGCGCTCCGTTTGCAGGAGACAGAATCCCCATTGTTCGTCTGTTAGCGGAGTGTCCAGTTCTTGATCCCATTTCAGCCTAGCAGCCAAAGTCGGGTAGTCCATATGTGCGCGTATTGATCTATAGAGCGTAGACACAAGTTTAGAAGGGGCGTCATTTTGTAATAAGAGTTGCAGTGGGGGAAGTGTCGGGGGCTCATTAGGGAAGTCAGGTGTGAGGGCTTTTAAACCTTGACGCAGTCTGATGTATAGGAAGACATCTAGCGGGGTCGGTTGTATGCTTTCATAGAGATGATCCATAGATCGGAATTTGCCAGTGTGATACAGGTCCCCCCATGTTGTGACGTGTATTTTAGATAGCAATTTGCGAAAACCCACTTCCTGTAGCAGGGGCAATGTTGGGTGGTAAACCAAAGGTAGCAGAGGTGCATACAGCATAACCGCCTCCATCCTAGCAGTAAGGCGAGACCACGCCGTGACTGTGCTCATTACTGTCGTAGGCGTCTTATCTCTACCTGGTACTAGGGCATAGAGTGTTCCTTCTATGGGAATAGGATGAGCCAGCCAATGTTCCACAGCCAGTTGGGGCATATAACGGGGTTGGCGGATCCAGAAATAGGCATAATGGGCTTGAGCTGCTTGGTAATACAATTCGAAATCCGGTACTCCGAACCCACCCTGCGCATAGGGCCTAATCAAGGTTTCCCACCTCAGGCGAGGCGACTTCCCACCCCACACAAGCCTAATGAGTTCCGTCCGAAGGTGCCGGAAGAAATATCTGCCAGGGTAGAATGGAATGTTCAGAAAGAGGTACAATAACTGGGGAAGAATCACCATTTTAATTAAGGACGTCCTACCGGCTAGAGAAAGGGGCAACGTGATCCATCTCGTTATGTTATCAGTGATGCGCATCATAGCTGTGCCATAGTTGGCTCTAAGTAATTCGTCCCTATTCTTCTCGATGCTGATGCCCAGATATTTAAAGTCTCCTTCGCACCAAGCTACAGGGTAGTCCAGCCCGAACCTAACCGTGGACGCCGTGAGTGGGAATATGCATGACTTACCCCAATTAATTTGAATTCCAGAGAGTCTACCGAATCGTACAAACTCTCTGAGGATAGGGTTTAAATTGTCGCACGGATTACGCACATATAGAGTGATGTCGTCCGCATACATGGATATCAGCAGCTGACGTTGAAAACAACGCAGGCCCTTGTCTTTGTGATGTTGGGCGACAGAGGGCATCCTTGTCTAGTGCCCCTGGTAACCGGGAATTCCGAGGAGAGTTTGCCATTAATAAGAACTCTAGCTAACGGTCGTTCATACAGGAGCTGAATCCAGGCGATAAATATCGCCGGAAAACCCATCCTTTCTAGTACACGGAATACATAGTCCCATTCCAGGGAATCAAAGGCCTTAGTGGCGTCAAGAAATATGGCAGCCATAGGCAGGTCTTCATGGACCGAATCAAGGACTGAAAAAAAGGTACGCAAATTATGCGAAGTGGCTTTGCCAGGGACAAAACCACATTGGTCAGGTAAGATCAGGGCTGGGAGCAAAAGGCTGATGCGTGTCGCTATTAGTTTTGCAAGAATCTTCACATCACAGTTCAGGAGGGATAGGGGTCGATAAGAGTCACATTTAGTTGCCGCCTTCCCGGGTTTGAGCAGTGAAGTGATAAGCGCCACACGCATGGAAGGCGGTAAGTGGCCGACCTCAAGAGCGTCCTCGTACACCTCCTTCAGTACAGGAGCCATAAAGTCTATGTAAGTCTTGTAAAACTCTATCGGGATTCCGTCTAGTCCCGAAGCTTTCCCGGACTGCATGCTCATGATAGCATCACGCACCTCATCCACCTCGAAAGGGGCACTTAAGAACGCTCTTTGTGCATCACTAAGCCACCCAAGTGATACATCAGCCAGATATTCTTGCAGGCACAGGCTACCAGTTCTAGTGGAGGTATATAACGAGCTATAATGCTCTACAAAAATATTGAGGATCCGAGCCGTGTCTAAATACACTTCTCCGGTAGGGTCCTCGAGTTCCAGTATGATATTAGGTGTTTTAGCTAATTTCATCGTCGCAGCCAAGGCTTTACCTGGCCTCTCGCCCTCTCCATAGCGTCTAGCAGCCCAGTACTTGCCTCTAAATTTTGCTTCTCTATCAGCCTCGTTAGTATACTCAGAGACCTTTTCACGGATAGCCAAGAGGGTAGTATTGTCAGCGCCCCTAGCCAAGGACGCCTCGAGGCGTGTAAGATCTGCCTCAAGCGACCGCAATCATGTCAAAATGCTCCGTAAAACCCCAGAGCCCTTGGCAATGCATAGCCCCCGCAGAGTCACTTTAAACGAGTCCCAAATGGTCTCAACGTCAGCGACCGAGTTTTTATTTCTCTGAAAAAATTCAAGACATTCACAGCGTAATTCTTCCTGGAACACCGCGTCAAGCAGCATCGTAGGTTGCATCCGCCATGCCGTTGTGGGGGGGCTTAGATCAGCTGAACGTAATGTGAGCTTCACAGGTGAGTGGTCAGAGTACGTCCTGGGGAGGTGTAGTGCCTTAGTAAGTGAAGTAGAGAGCTGCGGGGTCAAAAATATGTAGTCAAGTCGCGCCCAAGAGCGCGCCTGTGCTGTGAAATGTGTACCTTCTCTGGAGCCCGCATGTAAATGCCTCCAAGCGTCCACAAAATTATATTCAGTGAGCACCGATCGTAGCGTCTCCCTCGCTTTAGTGTAATGGTGCGGAGAAGGAAGAGACCTATCAACTGCAGGGTCTATAGTAGTGTTAAAGTCGCCTCCCCAAATAATGTGTTGAGGACCTGTTCCCACTACAGTTGCCCAAAGCTCTGTGAAAAAGTGTGGGTCATCAATGTTAGGGCCATAGCAGCATACCAGAGTCATAGCAATGTGTCCCAACCTGCCCCACATTATACAATATCGCCCCTGGCTATCCACCCTTACACCAGTCATGGCAAAGGGCGTACCCCTTTTCACAAGTATCGCCCGGCCCCTAGCATAGGTAGAGTAGGATGAGAACACCGTGTGTACCGCCCATCTGGAAGCAAAAGTGTGGGATGCCTGTGCCCTGAGGTGGGTTTCCTGGAGAAGGGCGATGTGCACTGAATGGCGATCTAAGTATGATAGTACATGGCGCCGCTTCCTGGGGTCTCCCAATCCCCGCACATTCCACGTTAAAACATTCAAATCAGCGTCCCCCATGGAAAGATAATGGTTCAACAGTTAGCAATCGAGGCGCTAGGAGCCAATGGATCAACAGTGCAGGTCGTGAATGAAAATGTATACCAATAGAGGCTTGTGGAATAATGCTCGTGTGTACACAATGCCCTGCGGGAGAACAGTCCCGCAGATAATCTGCATAACATCCTGTCAGTATGAAACGCAAGAACACTTTGAACTTTCGGTCAGACAACAACATACTCCAAATTGAACACCCCCCGCCCCACCCGCCCCACCCAGGGAAAACCATCAGCATGCTAAAGTCAAACATGTCAAGCTGCTGAATATAAGCAACGCGGAGGCGATAGAATTGCCCCCCATACCCATTGATCCCCACCTCCTCCACCTCCGACTGAAGCAACCCAAACTTGCCAGAAATCACATCCCCCCCACCACCCACACCAATGAGTAACCATCCCAACAGCTGCAAGGCAGCAAACACATTCCAGGGGGTACTCCCTACGGGGGTCATCAAGGGCGGCACAGAGCCACTCCCCACCACCGCGCCCTGCGTCCTGTACGGCCCGGGGCTGGCGCGGTTAAGGAGGGGGGGTGGTGCCTGAGTCACAGTACCACCAGCATACCAACGCCCACTCACTGCGTACCAGATCGATGGCAGTACATATTATAACGTGAGGCAGTTAATCAGGCAAAGGATGGAAGCGGCGGATCAGCAAGGCACCTAGGTGATCAAATCTGTCCTTTAGCCATCACCATTCAGCGATTGGGCAACCTCCTGCGGCATACTTTCAGCACCCCTGCGACTGGAGCGGGCATGGCGCAGGGTTTTCAGAAATTCGCTCACTTGTTGTGGAGTCGTAAAAAAATGTTGATTGGCCTGGTGAGTGACTCGTAGCTTGGCTGGGTACAGCAATGCATAATCAATTTGCAGGTCTCGTAGCTTCCGCTTTACATCAAGGAACTTGCGACGTTGTTCTTGCACCACAGGTGTGAAATCTGGGTAGATAGAAAAGTTGACCCCTTCATATGATAAGGTGCGGTTGGTGCGTGCCGCCTTCAGTGCTGTGTCCCGATCACGGTAGTTGAGAAGGCGCGCAATGATGGGTCGAGGAGGAGCTCCAGGTTGGGGCTGCGGGCCCAAAGAACGATGCGCTCTTTCTACAATAAATTGCTTGGAGAATGCGTCAGTTCCCACAGCCGCCAGGAGCAGCCTCTCTACGTACTCCTCCATGCGCCCTGTGTTGGTGGACTCCGGCACGCCCACCACGCGAATGTTATTGCGACGGCTTCGGGCTTCCAATTCCTCGTTCTTAGCCGCAATAACTCTAAGGACATTGTCCATCCTAGAGAGTTGCGCCGTGTGAGAGGCTGTGGTGTCATCAGTAGTGGAGATGCGCCTCTCCGCTTCCGTGATGCGCTCCTCATGAATATCTATTTTTTGCGCAATGGCATCCATCCTAGAAGAGATCCGATCAACTTTATCCACTATGGTGGCAAACCCTTGGCGCATTTCCTGCATCAATTGTTGCATATCTGCTGGCGCCGAGGCGGAACCCGCACCAGATGACATAGCGCCGTGAAGTTCTCCCGATTCCGCCGTAGTTTTCAGTCCTTTCTTGGGGGCTGTAGAGTCGAAGGATAACTTAGATTGTCTGTTATCTGGCTTTCCCATGGTTGTTGCAGCACAATCACTCCTTGTAGCGACGATAGATAAGTACATCTTAACACAGCGCCAAGCAACAGGGTCTCTGCACAAGCAATGTGAAGGGGTCGTGTAGGCTAGATATAGTCAGCACAAACGGCAGCAGAGAGAGAGGGAGCCGCATACACACTTATGGGAGGCTCAGGTAGGCACAGCTATGTGAGGTGCAAAACGATATCAGTAGTCAGAAGAAACCAGTGGAACCATATTAAAGTCGTGTTTCGGTGAAGCCGGTAGTCCTGGAGTCCCCAGTAGTGCAGCACAGGCTCCGGAGGATGGGCAGGGCAAATCCGGGGGGTACTCGCAGTAGTCGTGGATCATGCACATAAGTATGAGGGGCATGCAGAGCGTGTACCTCAGGCCATGGGGAAGAGCCTCTAGCAGTCAGCTCCACCTCCAACAATAGGGACTAGTTTCAAATCACTTTCCATATAGCAGAGGTGAGGAAGCACTCTTGAAGAGCCCCAGGCTGCAGGCGAGCTGCTCCCGCATGCCAGGCCAGGCCTGATATGCCAGTGCACCGCGCAGCTCAATGAGGATGTGGAGGGCCAAATAATGGGACCCACGTGGCCCGCAGCAAGTAGAAGCCTCAGCCCAGTCAGTCTACTCGGGCGCTGCCACAGCCATCAGAGCGCAGCGGAGGCTCAGCGTGCAAATGAGCCCTCCAGAGGGCCAGGCAAGGGGCCCCTGCAGGGACACGATGTGGCAGCGTCAACCCCCTCGCCAATAGTACGGGAGCGCACAGTCAGCCCCCGCTCCTTACCGACCAGGTGTTCAGCCGCGGTCCGTTCCCGATGCAGGTACAGCCGCCACCTCAATGAGAAGCCTCCGCCGGCAGGGTAGAGATCGCGGGCAGGCGAGACGAACCGGTCTCGAAGAATTCAGCAGATGCTGCCCAACACTACGCGAGCTCAGCAGGTGAGGGGGGGTGGGGGGCCCCGACGACAGGCAGCCGATCCACAGCCAGAGAGCAGCCCCCTATGCACCAACGGTCGGCCGCCCCTCCCCCACAGACATATGGCGCACCACTGTCCACAGAGCTCACCAGCAGGCAGAGCAGACCTCCAGTCCGACATCAATTGTGCCTGCCAAGCGCCACCAGTGATGAGAGCAGGGTACAGGGCCGGCCAGGCGTCCGATCAAGTCGCTGGGGCCAGGGGATGAAACACAGCAAGGCTCACCTCTGCACGCCGTCTGGTGTGGCCCACACGCCTCGTGGGCAGCCACGGCCTCCCGTAATTACAGAGGCCGGGCAGCACAAGCCGACACGTTCCGGACCAGCTCTCGTGCAGTCTCTCCACAGCTAGAACTTCAAGCCGGTGCCTCCGATCGCCGTCAAAGTTTCACCGAGTCTGCCCCACAGTATTTATCACAAGGCACTGGCAGTGGGAAGAGGCTTGGCGCTGGTGTAAAAAGGATCAATGCAGGATTATGTAGTCAGGCGGCAGGAGCCTCACTACAGTGCGGCCATTCTGCTCGTGCGCCCTCTAGCGCCCCCACAATAATAAATAATTGCTTAAAAAAATAAAGAAATTAAAAAATAATCAACAAAACCAACAATCAATTAACATACAGTATTTGAAAAGTCTATCATTCTTTTTTCCTTATAGTACGCTCCCCAGAACGCTTCCCGGTTCGCGAACCGGGCGCTCCCCACGCAAAAAAAAAAAAAAAAAAATTATTTTTTTTGCCCTGCGGGCCCTTTTAAAGCCTCCACATCAAACCTAGGGGGTCAGGGAGGATCTTCTATGCCCCCTTATGGTCATTTCCCCCTTTGTTTTGGCCTCCTCTTGTCTCTCGATCCTACCGAGAGACAAGATGGCGGCCGCTCCGGACTGTTTAGAATGTTGACAGACACCGGAGAGCCAATCAGCTTCGCTTCGCGAAGTTCCGTTACGCGTCAAGTACGCGAACCGGAGCGCTGCCCAGAGCGCGCTTACAGATATATATCTTTTTTTGAATGTTAATTTCTCAAAATCCACTGGAGCACATATATTGAGACCTAGCAAAGGCACATCGGGCTAACAGTCCCTACAATTTTGCCAAGTTTCGTGCAAATCCATTCAGCCGTTCGGGCTAAAAGTGAGGCCAACCGCCCTATGGAAATTAACATTGGAAAAACACGTTTTGGGACCCCCCTTTTTTCTCGGCCCCCCCTTGACGAACCCCCCCCCCCAAATTTTCAGGGGCTGCTCAGAAACAAAATGTTCCATTTTCCTGAAAAATTTCAGCCAATTCCGTCCACAAACGCCAAAGTTATTAGACATAGAATTTTCAAAAATCCCATAGGGAAAAAATCCTAACTACATATACCTACTGGCGACCGCCAGTAGGTAATATATATATATATATATAAATATATATACTTATATATAGACACTCGTATGGCGAGACTTGACAATCCTGAAGGCAGAGTGCTTGGTTTTGTGTGAGAGGGTGCCCTAGCAGGAGCTGACCCCCTCTGCAGCTTTCGGAAATATCTCCTTATAGCTCCTTATAGCTGTTCTATGATATAGCCATACCATATAGTCTTAAGTGCATTATAATCCTTGTGGTTAATGCTAACTTTGGTTTGACTTCATCAAAACATGTTGTGTAATGTGTCAAACACTTTGGAATACTACCCCCCGCCAGCTCTGGCGGCGGGGGTCGCATGCCACCCTTCTAGAGGGAGAAGACATGTACACACTGGTATACCCGGTTAAAGTTTAAAAGAGCCTCAGCATCACAAAATGGATGCTGCTGCCATAGACACTAGTCTGACCTCCTGCTGCTGGACGGAACTCCTGTGCGCCTGTGAGTGGTACTGAGACCTGTAAGAATTGTGGTAGCCTGCTCGGCCACCCCAGATGAAAATCGTTTTTTGTTTATCTCTACTTATGAATGATATATTCCAGAAACACATGTGTCTAGAGATGTACAGCACTAACCTGCATAAACAACAAAGGAGCGTCACAAGATTGACTTTTAGGACAAAACCAGGTACGTTTGTCAGCAAGTGTGCAAATATAGAAAGAACCTTGTAGGTTTCTATAGAAGGCTCTCACACACCACTAGTTGGTGACATGCTTCATCATTGGGCCCCACCGGGAGTGGTCGAATGCCACCCCAGTGCTTTTGTATCGCAACGCCAGAGTTACTGCGGAGCTGGTTCGTGAAAGTGAAGTGAGAAATTTAAAATGTCACAATTAGGTCAAAAAAAGTATTTTATTAGTTTGCCAATTGGACAGTATAAAAACAGTGGAGGGTAAAGGACCAAAATTACAAGTCCAGATTTACCCCTAAGTGTAGTGCTTTAGGTCAACATGTTTCAGCCTATGTGATGTAATTTAATCAGGCATTCGTCAGGACCAGATGTGGGGGATAAAGTTGTGTCTGAACCCTGGCGGTGTGAGCACGCTAAGGCCCACCCTGACCAAGGGTTACTAGTGTTAAAAAACCAAAATGTTGTGTGGTTGCAAAGATTCCAAAGTATTGGAGTGGAACCGACTTTATTATTGGGCGCTACAATTCTGAGCGCCATGGGTCACGGGGGGAGGGTGGATAGCGAAATGGCACACCGCCTCCTTGGCTAGGCACCCATTATTGCACCTGCATACCCCTGCGCCGGACCCCGAAAACTCCTTTGTTTATGTATTATTAAGATAGGGGTATAGGAGCGCCTTTTTTCCTTCCCTTACTCTCTTGTTGGTACAAGTGATTCAGCACTAACCTGCACCAACTTTGGTGGAACACTCCAGCAAAATACCAAGTAAGCATGCACTACAAATTGCATTTACCATAATGCTAAGGGGAGAACTGTGCTGGGAGGTTGGCAGTGTGCTTCCACCCCTTCCTGTTTGAAAAGGCTCCCTTGAGCCATTGAGCTGACGAGCTTGTGGAGATGCACCTGTGCGCCTGTGAGAGGTACTGAGACCTGTAAGAATTGTGGCAGCCTGCTCAGCCACCCCAGATGAAAATCGTTTTTTGTTCATCTCTACTGATGAATGATATAATCTGGAAACACATGGGTCTAGAGATGTATAGCACTAACCTGCACCAACTTTGGTGGAACACTCCAGCAAAATACCAAGTAAGCATGCACTACAAACTGCATTTACCATAATGCTAAGGGGAAAACTGTGCTGGGAGGTCAGCAGTGTGCTTCCACCCCTTCCTATTTGAAAAGGCTCCCTTGAGCCATTGAGCTGACGAGCTTGTAGAGATGCACCTGTGCACCTGTGAGAGGTACTGAGACCTGTAAGAATTGTGGCAGCCTGCTCAGCCACCCCAGATGAAAATCGTTTTTTGTTTATCTCTACTGATGAAGGATATAATCCAGAAACACATGTGTCTAGAGATGTACAGCACTAACCTGCACCAACTTTGGTGGAACACTCCAGCAAAATACCAAGTAAGCATGCACTACAAACTGCATTTACCATAATGCTAAGGGGCGAACTGTGCTGGAAGGCCAGCAGTGTGCTCCCACCCCATCCTGTTCCTCTCTGGCAGGGGAGGCCTGGACAATGGGTTTTCTGTCCAGGGAGGTGCCAGAACCTCCCCAGACAGGCTTTAGTGTATTGGGGCAGGGTGGGTTGCATTCAGTGAATGCTTTTCAGACACTGCCTGGGGCACACAAGGTGCTCCATGCATTTCCCAGTTCAAACCCGTTGCTGGGGCACTCAGCCCCAGCTCTGGCGTGAAACTGGACAAAGGGGAGGAGGTGTAACCACCCCCACCCCAGGTCCTCCCATAGGTGGGACCCTAGAGTTAGTCCAACCCCTAAACTTGGTATAAGTATAGGACCCCAGTCCCTTGGACTTTAGATTACCCTGGACGAAACTATGATAAATAAATCTTGGACCTTCAATATTCCATATCGACTGAAAGACGGAAGAATCTCCCTTGTGGTCAAGGAGTGACCATCCTTTTCAAACAGGCACCAAGAAGCATCTTTGTCAGTCTGCATTTTTGAGGCTCCAGCCGGATCCTGAAGCATCTGTGACACAGGACACAGACTTCCAGACATCTCTGACGCTGACCCAAGCTCCCAGCAGAGGTGAGACCCGTAGCGGACATGAGAGACGTGGGACCGGAACTCTTGGACATCCTGCATTTTTGCAACTGCACCTACTTCCCGAGGTATTCCGAAGTTCTGCATTGGCGTATTTGAACCCCTGCCCGAGCACTGTTTGCACAGAAGTACAGAGTGACCTGTGAGTCCCCTTTCTTCACCGCAGCTCAAGGCTCCTTCAGAGTTCCTAGTCTGTTGGCTAGCGGGCCCCCAAAAAGGATAATCCTTTGTTTCTTGAGCTTTCCTGGTTGCTCCAGATGTGCTCTCACTCCTCTCCAAAGGAGGAGTCCCCCAGACCTTGCTGGTTTGAACCGAAGCCAATCTTGTCATCTTGTGTGGATTGCTGTTGCCAAGGCTTGTTGGGTCCAATCCGGATTCTGACGCTGCAGCAATCGAGATCCTTTGAGGGACAGCTCGAATACAGCTCCTGGTTGTCGTCTACACCTCCTGGTCCTCATGGCTGAAGAGTCAAGCTTCACCTCTTTCACCTGAAAACTCCCAACATTGGTTGACATCTTCCCATCGCCATCCTGGTCACTGGCAAGTGACCCAGACTCTGTCCCATCTGCTTTCAGGTTCTTCAGATCTCCGATCCACCCTTGGATCCACCTGGACACTTTTCCTCGGGTCGCCTGCAGCATTTCTTCGCAGCTCTCCATTGGAATCGACTATGAAACCCAGCACCAAAAGACACCTATGCACCCGGCTTCCCTGGGTGAGGTAACACGAGTACTCCGGTGCTCCCGTGGGTCTTTACTCTTGAAGTTTCTAAGTATAAAAGGGTTCCATCGTAGTTCACCTCTAAGTGTCCTTAATCTTTAAAATTGTAACTTGTTCGTTCTCCATAGAAAGTCAATGGTGATTCGCAGCTGTGTTTAGACACTGCACGCGTCCCCCGTGGATCTCCTGTGTCCTAACCTTGGGTGCTTCCTGGTTGCCCCAGTGGTTCTACAGGCCCTAGGCCTGCTTTCTAACTCTCACATGGTTCTTATACCACTATTTTAGTATATGGTTTGTGAGGCCCCTAGGGCAAAACGTATATCGTGCAACTTAACGTATGCTAATTAAGTTCCTTGTATTGTACTTTTACCTCTGACCTCATAAAGAGACCAGATGGGCTGTGTTTAGAATAAATACATATATATTTGATATATACCTTGTGTGGTGTACTTTCATTTGGTCATTCAAGAGATTATTACTGGTAAAACAAGCTGCTTTACATTCCTTTGAAGACTTATCCTGAAGGCTGCTCTCCACAGCTACCACTAGGATTGTTTTCTATAAATTTTGACTTTAAACCTACCATCAATAAGGGTTGTTTGGACTGGTGCAAGGTGCCCACTAGAATAGTGGACATCATATACCAGGCCAACTTCTCACGAAGACCAATAGACCATGCCTGACATTCCTGATACTGTGTATCAGTCAGTAAGTCAAATTTGCTTTATTCGAGGTAAAACTCATAAAAGCATACAGCATAAAAACAGTTGTATTAGTTACTAAAATATTTACAAGTGACAAAATTAATTATATATGTTAATACAATTAAAAACCATTAAAAGAAAGCATACTGACTACAGTTTAAAAAACCCTTTAAAATAAACAATAATTATGGTTATTGCCCACGAGAACACAGTTTGAACATTTACATTTTTTCTACAGAGACACACAAATTAAGGAAGACAAATCAATCACATCAACGGGGTCAAGCCCACCACAAATTTTCTTCTAATGGCCCATGCCCACCCCTATTTTTTTTAGGCGACCGCAACTATAATAACCGACAAGGTGTTAGTGCAAATTATTCTTAAGGCCACCTTGCTGTCCCTTGTGCCTAGCAATTTACACATCACCTTTAGCCAGACACGTTTGGGGGTTAAATAGGCCCTACAAACAAAAAGAAGATGGGCGATGGTCTCACTTTCACTTTTATACGCCGGGCATATTTTAGAATTACCTTTACCCCATCTACCAGATAATGATCTTATAGGGAGTGACCCTGCTCTGAGCTGGAAGTAGAGCTTCCTATCCTCCGGCTTTGTGATATTGTCCCAATAAGGCTCTAAGCTAGGGGAAACTTTTGTTTCCATAAAGTGACCCTCTATAGTGGGGGGATCAACATCATTCCAGTCCCGGTAGGCGACCATTTCCCAGTACCTTTCTTTTAGGGCGTCTTTGGATGGGAACTGAGCTGTCTCGGGGTTCACCCACAGCCCCTGCATACCCATTATCCCCAATACTTTGTGGAGTTCTTTGAGCCAGGTTATCTTGTGGAATATGTCAGTTTTGATTACATCCAGGAATCCCTGAGCATAATGCGTAAGTTCAGGAGTGACCCAGATACGGCGCCAATATAAAATAGGTCGTAGTCTAGCCATATCTGAGAGGGCTTTCCTGCCTAGATCATAACGTAACGGTTGCATTGGGGTATTTTTAGGGAGGCCAACAATATTACGCAGGAATTTATTTTCCACAAGCGTTAGTGATGCTAACTTATCATAAGCCCATATTTCGGCACCATAAAGGGCCGAACTTAGGGCTTGCGCCTCATATACTTGCAGTGCTGGCTGTACCGGCTTGGTCAGGGACTTCCTGTGCTCCCGGCTTATAGCTCCCGCGTTTTGGTGGAGTTTTAATGCCACCATTTCTATATGTTTCCCCCACTTTACTCCTTTTGACACGTGGATACCTAGGTATACAAAGTTCAATACCATTTCCACTTTTTGTCCATCCATAAAGAAGTTCCCTCTAAAGCTATGGTGGGGATTAAATACCATGAGCTTTGTCTTCGTAACATTAACTTCCAACCCCCGGTTAACACAAAAAACACTGTATATCTGATATTCATGAACGTCCATAATTCAGAGATCCTTGCCTTCCTTTATGATGTCTATCAGTGCAACCACATCTTCTCCTGCACAACGGTTATACATTTGATTATGCCACATAATGCAGAGCGTTATGGGGAATTTTATTTGTACGTTTGCCCCCAATTTCTGAAAATCCTCCATCCTTTTGCCTAACTCCCATTGCCTTTGCTCTGTTGCCTTATATATGTCTTATCTAATTCTGAGAGAAAAACCTTTGCCAATATAGGGACCATCCCTTAAGGCTACACTTAAAATAGCCTCATTGACAGCATGTGAAAGAAAGTTAACAAGGATATTGCTTGGTTTAGTCCATTGGGGGTTCCACCTAAAAGGGTCTCTGTGTGCTTTCTGAATCTCCAGCTCTATATTGATTTCTGGCCTGCCATTTAAGACTGTATAACGCAGAAGCTTGATTATGAGAGTATTCATATCTGAATTACTCTGCCTCCGGACATTCAAAAATCTTAAGTTGTTCCTCCACAAATGATTTTTAGCCCTCTCAAAGTCCTCCCTCAACATTTTATTTTGCTTGGCCAGCACAGTAATCCCAGTGGCATATTTTGCTACCTCTTTCTTTGTTGATCCAACCTCACTTCCAATGCTTTAGTATGGGCAGCAACTTTATCGAGCTTCTGCACTAACTTCCGAGCATGATGCTTGGATGCCCTCCTGATCAGTCTCTTAGACCATAAACCAACTTAGTATTTCTTCTTTCAGACCCAGGAGGATACCCGTCAATGACTCCTCTATGTTTGCCTTCAGCGTTTCTCCACCTTTTTCATTCAATTTACACCTCAACAACAGATCCTCATATGGTTGCAGCTCTTCACTTGATGCCAGGGCTTCAAACCTTTTACTAGTGGAGACAGGAGCCACCTTTAGTGGTGCTGCACCTAAGCTCCTCTCTTTTTCAGAGGGCTCATTGAAACAAGGACTTCCGTGGTGTTAAGATCTCTAGTATTGGGAGCCACTATGGGGGTCTCCATTCCAGTACTATTACCTACAGCTCTGTCTGCTTCCGCAGCGGCTAATGCAGTTAAGAGCAGTGGGGCTGTGGGGCAGGGTTGGGGGGGGGGGAATCCGGCTGACTAAATGGATTATTTACTTCATTTTCCCTCGTGGTCATCTGTTGAAACCACCCCCCCCCCCAACCCGGCCCCACCACCCCACTGCCCTTGCCTGCATGGTCCGCGGCTGCTCTGCTTGCTGAACTTCCGGTAAAACTCTGAAGAAAGATTTAAGGGAAGGGGTTATCTTAGTCTGCTGGGCTGAGGACCTTTTACCCATACCCCCTGGGTTTTTACCAATAGACCTAGCAGGTTTCCAATATAGAGAGGAAGAAATCATACCGCCTGCACCCTACCAGGCATACATCGCTTTTCCTTTCTTCCATCCTTTATAATACGAGGGACATGCAAAGAAGGTAAGTCTGACACATAACACACCTTACACCCCACAATTTTCCTGGTACACAATGCGTACCTTGAAATCCTACCTTCAGCCTTACCAGTGGTTGGAGTGCTCTCCTCCAGATGATGAAGGCTGCTTGCCCACTGTTTTTGGGTCCCCTCCTTCCAGTATCCCTTCCTGTTGTCTCCCAATGAATCGGGATCATAGGAGCCGTCTACCCATGCTGCTGTTGGAGGCTGCGCAGGGTTCCAGCCGGCAGCCTGACTTGTGCTGCCTCTGCAAACACTCACACACTGGCCGACCTGCAGTGCTGGAACTTCCACACCACCTCCTTTCAGCGTTAAGCAGCAGCACCAGAAAAACGTCTGATGAGCCTCTTCTCCTCTGGGGGCTCATACAGGCCCCCAGGTACCCCCTTTCAAAGCTGGAAAAACCTGACCTTGACTGATCAAGCAGGTACGTTGTAGTAGGAAAGAAAAGACTGGTGGGTCCTTACGGTGGAACTACCGCTAGGGTGCCCGTGGCCACTCAACATGCAGCCGCCATGTTCCCTGCCCTTAGCACGGTGCCCGCTTGCATTATTTTTGTAATTGTTCTGGGCGGGTGACCATATAGGTCCCTAGAGTCCCTAGCGTCCAGTCAGTCAGTCATAATAGCTTTATTAGACAAATAGTCATAAAAGCTGAATACAATACAAAATATATGACCAAGATATAAAAACTTAAAAAGAACCTTCCCATAAAGTTAAAAGTCCATACATTTTTAAAAACAACAAAAAAATTCATAGACTCCTCTCAATGTTATATACATATATACAAAGAAGTCTTTTTACAAAAAAACACAGTTCTGTGAACAACTCAACTTTAGCTTTGCGCTTACTATCCTTATCGCTAAAAGGAATATGAAAGACAGACCCCAATTTCATTTAAAGAACCAAAAAAAAAAATCGCTTTTGATCTAATCACCCATGCCCATCCTAAATATTTAGCTAAAGATGTGGCAAGGGGTAACCATGTTTCAGTGTGAATTAATCAAAGAGCTTCCTAATATTTTCGTGTACCTAGAGCTCTACAAATTGGGGCCAACCAAGTACGCCTCGGAACTTGATAAGCGGGACACATGAATAAAAAGTGGGCCAAAGACTCCAAGTTTGCATGGCAAATAGGGCAGGAAGTATTACCATCAGAGTCCCAACTCGCAGTAAAGGACTTTATGGGTAATGTGCCCACTCTAAGAGGCCCATAGGAATGAATGGGAAGACATTCTCATTTTGCGAATCGCAATTAAGGAATCGCAAAATGAGAATGCAATTTCAAGGGGTGCAGGGGGGGGGTCCAAAGGACACCCTGTTGCACCCCTGAAATTTGCCATTAAGTACATTTTTCACACACACATGCCCCAAGGGCATGTGTGTGTGTAAAATGGCACTTTGAAAAATGCACTGTGTGTGTGTAAAATGGCACTTTGAAAAATTCACTTTTGTGCATTTTTCAAAGTTTTCGCAAATTACCATGAAGGTCAACTTCATGGTAATTTGCACCCCTTATTTGCGAATTCGCAAATTTTAAAAGTTTGATGCATTGCATTTAAGGAATCTAAATTTGAGATTCCTTAAATGCAATCGCAATTTAAGAAATCGCAATTTTGCGATTTCTTAAATTGCGAGAACAACAAAATGCATAATGCATCCCAAAAATGGAAATTGCATTCGCAAATGGCCAAATTTGCGAATGCAATTTCCTTTGATGCATGTGCCCGACTGTTCCTAAAGGAGTTATTGATCACCTATCCCCAATATCTTTCCTTCAACTGTGCTTTAGAGGGAGACTGAGTGTTTTCTGGATAGATCTAACTTCCTGCAGCCATTTAATTTTTTTGTAACGATCCGCTCTTATCAGATTTTTTAGGCCCTCAACATAACATGTCAATTCAGGTGTTGACCAGAATCTCCGCCAAAACAACAAAGGGCGTAGTCTGGCACTATCAGCCAAAGCATTCCTGCCTAAATCATATAGTAATGGCCGTACTGGTGTACTTTGTGGTAAATTAGAGATTTTACAAAAAAAGCTATTTTCAGCTATAGTTAGTTTTTGAGAGGTTTTTAAAACCCCAAAGCTCTGCCCCATATAATACTGCACTAACAGCTTTTGTGTTATAGATGTTCAAGACTGGGCTAATTGGTTTTGTAAACGATGCATTAAATTCAGCCAGTAAAGTACCTGCTAACTGTTGGCGTTTCAGTGTGGCCATATCCAGTTGCTTACCCCACCTCATGTCACCCTGCATAATGACCCCAAGATATGTAAAATCCTTTTACCTGCTCTAAGGGTCGATTATTCAGCACCATTTCTCCTCTATAGGATCTGTGGGGATGAAATGTCATAAACTTTGTTTTGGACACGTTTATCTCCAAACCCCGCAGAGTGATAGGGCTCGCTGTAAAATATTCGGTGTTTTAGCAATTGACAGCATATCATCTGTGAACATGAGGATGGGAATTTTTTACGCCCACCAATATAGGTGCATCAGTTGGGTTTGCTTCCAGAAATTTTACAATACCATTTATAAATAAAGAAAACAGCATTGGTGCCACCTAGTTTCGTCTGGGACACATTCAAGAGTCAATCATTAGATTCTAGGTTTGAGGAACCACCTGAGGGGGAATCACCATGACCAGGAATGCAGCCTTTACCAGTTACAATGGGGAAACGTCTAAACTGTATTAAAGAATGGTCAGGCGTAGACGTACGAAATTCCAAGGCTAAGAAATCTTCAACTAGATCTTGCCCTTGTAATGTTAACTCAATGCAGTCCAGCTGGATTGTTAGAGAAGAGAGTCTACGAGCTCTAGAAATGTCTTCTCTAATAACCGAACGGCAGCCCCTAACATGGCGGATCCAGTAGATTACTTTATTAGTAAGTGAATCTGCATTTTCTATACTGTTCCTATTTGGGTATTGGGGGACATTAACCATGTACATTTCTGGCGCCTGTGGCAGGTTTATACCTAACGGTGTAATAGTATGTTGCCTACTGTTATTTAAAATATTCCCTAAACCTGGTATAACAGGGCGCCTAATTTGCATTTGTGATAGATCTGGTGTTGGATTAGATGCTTGAGCGGGATACCCCAGTGCTACTGGCTGTATTTCAAGTCTACGTTCTTCCCCTGTGCTATGCCAGAGCGGAATGTTATCCTTACTCCGAGGGAGCTTTGTTATTGTAGCCGGATACAGTGCCTGACAATTTACTTTCTTAGGTTGTTCAGGCTGCCTTACCGTGGGGTTTGGAGTTTCAAGAAGTGCAGGAGTCCTTTGTTCTAAAAGTTCAACCATAGACGTTAATTCCATTAACTTTGTTCACATAAGAACCACCTCCGCCTCGAATTCACAGAGGAGAGAAGGCAGACCCGGGAAATCAGCGGTAGGATGTAAATCCAACCATGAGTTGGCGGTAGAGGGGGCTACAGAACAGCAACGGGTGATTGTTCAAATGAACATCCACCCTCTCTTCCTCTTACAGATCTCTGAGGGGCACAAACCTGTTAGTACAGGGAACCGCTGATTCCCCGACTTCAATGTTACCAACCTTTCCTATCACTGGAGCCATTCCTACAGCCATCTTAGCCATAAATCCCTCCATGTGGGATTTCGGAGTACCTTCTCTCATTGATTTATGGAACATTGCGGAAATTGTTACATGATATCCTGCACTAATTTTGTCCATTTGGGAGGAGGGTGCAGCCTGTTCAGTACTAATAGTTTGGGTGGGTGTGGGATTAACTAAATAATCCTCACATTCGCTGATCAACGTGTCTATTCTATCTATAGAACAATTATTACCTGGCGTCCTCTGTTTCAACGTTTTTCTCACCCTTTTCCCCCTGCGATCTCTCCAGCTATCTCCCCCTCCAGGAGCTCCACTATTCCCATCCATCGATTTCCTTTTCCCCATACTCAATCCTTAGTGGATTTGTGGCCTCTACAACACTTCACTATTGACAGTTAGAGCAATCAACTTAGGTTGTCCCCAGAACCAGCACATTTAAAGACAACAGCCTGTAATGCTATATGGTTAGATGATATTTAGCTATCAATGTAGGAACACTCTTCAGCATACCGGACGTAATTATACAGATGGAGAATTGATCTACCTGCACATGTCCAGCACAGGTAAGGGGGGGTGACCCTGCCCTGCCTCTTCCTGTCGATGACGGGGAAGGTCGGGTCCACCCGTGTGCATCCCGCGCCGCAGGTGATGTTACGTGCTTTTAAGCGCGAGGCTGGCAATTCCGCTCCTCCCCTGGGGATGATGAATTATGGGGGATGAAGACCCCAGCAGCAAACTGCAGTACTGTGTCCCGTGCTCTGGGTGACTGATGATACGCGCTTTTAAGCGCGGGGCTGGTAATTCCTCTCCTCCCCTGGTGATGATGAATTATGGGGACAGTGACGAGATCCCTTGAGAACACTGCAACAAGCAGCTTCTGGAAGCAATTCACACCAAGATCCTATATTGCCGAATAGCGCTTTCAAACATAAAACTCCTCTGCTAAAAGCCTCCGGTCCCTCTCTTCAAATGTTTTGTCAGAACTGCAGTGTTTTGTCCACTCGCCATTCCCTAATCCACATAGCGTGACGGGTCTTTATTTTTGGGAAGGCATATGTGAACATCTGTTTGAAAGCAATACAGATCCGCAGTGTTTGATGGCTTTTGGGAATACCCAAAAAGCCATTTCAATTTGCACTGTTCGCCGTTTTATATGTAGTGTCCGTGTTGGAAGGCAAGACTTTTGTTCTCTTGAAACTTTTAGCACTTGTGCTTATATTTCTTCCAATGGCAGCCTAGTGTCCTCGTCACACTGTCCGAGCCCTTCATTTAACATTATTGCCACCTGTGAAGAAAGACAAAATGTTTTAATTTCAAAACCATTATTGAAAAAGAAGTCAAGCCATGTTACAGGTTAACATTTAATTTTCATAAATCTTTATTTCGGTAATTTATCACCATAAAAGATATTGAAGAAACATTTGATAAAAAATGTTAAAACATTAAAACGTTAAAACATTCCAACATCCAGCGGAGTCCATAAAAGTATTTCATTAGTACAAGATATCACAGTTTTACTACAATAAAGTTCAAAAACCGTCCGTAAGGCACTGTCTTCTCAGAGACCACATTGAACCTAGGTATTTAGCCATGGCAAAAACAATGTGATCCGACAGGTCACTTTTAAGCACTCTGAATGCGGACAGGCACTCCGCAAACCCCAAATTCCTGCATACAGGAACAATCCATCTCTTACGGGTCGCGCTGTAGGCCGGACAAAAAAATATTATGTGCAGCTCAGATTCATTGGCCACTCTGCAAGCCGGGCATAAGCTAACGGCGGGTTCGCTCCACTTGCAGGTAAGGGCTCGAAGTGGAAGAGTCCCATGCCTCCATTGCAAGTAGAGTTTCCTGAGTAAGGCAGGGTATAATTTGTCCAAGGCTGGTTCAAAGCTGTAGATATCCTTGATACGTAAAAATGACTCCGTGAGTGTCCCAAGGTTTTGTCGACAACAGAGTGCCGCTATTTTGCTGTCGTGGTAAACCTTTGCCAGCCTCTTTTTGGAGATTAATGGGCAGGTAGATAAAGGGTCGGACGAGAGGGTCAGTAGGCCTAGACCCTCCAACTCAGTTTTGATGAATTTAAGCCATTTAATTTTCCCTGCATTAGGCATAGCAAGCACCTCCTGGAGCCCCTGCCTATAACTAATCAGTTCTGGAACCGCCCACAACCTACGCCAATAGACCAAGGGTCGCAATGCCAGAACTTCATCAAGGGGTCTCATCCCCGAATCTAACCTTAATGGGACGAGAGGCGTGCTGGGGGGGAGTGCTACCACCCGCCTGATGAACTTGTTCTCCTCTTTCACCAGGTCTGGAGAAACTGCATGGCCCCAGAGCTCACTACCGTACAGGGCAGCCCTCCTTGCCTGTGCCCTGTAGATCTGGAGAGGTGGACCAACGGTTTGGATAGATGACCTATTATTTCCCACAAGCTTCATAATCCCACCCGAGTACTGTGCCAATTTGAGTAGTGCTTTCTCTTGGTGTGGGCACCAGGTCATTTTCTTGTTTAACGTAACTCCAAGGTACTCGAAGGTTCGCACCCTTTCGAGTCTGCTTGGCCCAATGTGGGGGCTAGAATGGAATCTTGGTGGGGAATTAAAGACCATAAATTTGGTCTTTAGCGTGTTCATTTCTAAACCATGTTCCCCACAAAAATCCACAAAGCCGTTTAGGACACGCTGGATCCCCATCGGAGACTTTGAAAGCAGCAGGGTGTCGTCAGTGAACATAATCGCCGGCACCCTGCTGCCTGCCAGCTTAGGAGCGTCAGAGATATCAACCCCATTCAGATGGGAGATTACCCCGTTGACATAGAGGCAGAACAGGGTTGGTGCAAGCACACAACCCTGCCTTACCCCCCTGTCAACGGGGAACCTGTTCGATAGGGCCCCCTCCTTGCCACACCTTACCTGTGCAAAATTGGCAGTGTGGAGACGAATAATCATCTCCAACAAGCCCTTAGGGACCCCCAGTTTGGCCAACACCTCCCAGAGTTTTCTGCGGGGAACCAGGTCGAAGGCCACCCTTAGGTCCACGAATACAGTATAGAGGCTGCCACCCTCCAACTGTACCGTTTTCCAAAAAATAAGGGCCAGCCGGAAGACCTGGTCTATGGTGGAGACCTTCCTTCTGAACCCCGCTTGGTATGGGCTCAGAATGTCGTGTTCCGTCATCCAATCCGAGAGACGATCCAGAATTAGCCTAGTAACAAGCTTCTGAGAAACGTCTATCAGGCTTATTGGCCTGTAGTTGGCTGGGAGCAGAGGCGAGCCCTACTTAAATATGGGCACTATCTCTGCCCCCAGCCAAGTTGGGGGGATCGCCATGCCATTCAAGATCGCATTGAACAACACCCTAAGATACGGGGCCCAGATCTTAACTTCGTGCCTGAAGAGGTCACCAGGAAGCTTGTCTAAGCCTGGCGCCTTTTCAGCAGCAAGGCCCATAATCACCATAGTGAGCTCCTCCAGAGTAAACTCATCCATAGGGGATATACTTTCAGTGGGTTGGAGCATTGCTACTTCGGGTAGTTTCCCCAATTGGTCCAAATCGGCCACACTGTACAGGGATTTAAAGTGGTCCTCCAACACAGCAGATGCAATATTTGCATCTACATCCGCAATAGGTTCCGCAGAACCATGCTTGACGATCTGCCAGAATTTCCGGCCATCTCGAAGTGCGAGGGCAGCCATCATTTCGGACCAGTTGTCATGGTCCCATTCCATTTTGGCATTGCGAAGGAGAAGTTTATAGGCCAACCGCTTCTCCCTGATCATAGTGGGGGTTTCCCGAATTTTAAGGGACTCCAAAAGATCGGCCTTTGCTCTCCTGCAAGAAGCGTTGAACCATGAAGCTCTTTTCCCCTTGGCCTTTTTCGTCCTAGCCACAGGCTTCAGTACTTCTGCTAAGTCAGAACAGAGCTCAGAGTGAATATCCCCAAGCACAGTGAGGTCAACAGGGGTGGGTAACTGGGGGATGAGATCCCCAACTTTTTCAAGGGCAGGCACCACTATCGCATACAACCTCTGGATATCATTGGGATTCTCCAGGAATTTTGACCATCTGATTCTACGTCTGTTGCTAGTTGCGACTAACCTAGCAGGAAATGCTGGATTTTCTTCTGCGGTACCAGAGGGCATTCCCTGGACCGCGAACCTCAGTGATAATACATTGTGGTCACTGTCAGTCCTTGTGACTATCCCAAAGTCCCTCACTTTAGCCCAATCCTTCGTTGTGACCAGGATATAATCTATCCGTGATTCCTGACCTACTCTATTGAAGGTGGGCTTAGGTGGAATATCTCCCTTAAACCGCCCATTGCAGGCCCTCAGTGAGTGGGACAAGGTAAAAGATGTTATTTGGGTGACTAGAGGTGACCATGACTTTACAGCGGGGCCCGGCAGGGTAGGTATCTCCCAAAGGTCATCCTCTTCGCTAGTTACCATCTCCAGATGACCCGGGAGGGGCTCGTACTGAGTGTTAAAGTCCCCCCCAACTACGAGTGAAGGGCAGAGCATGGCAGAGTCGAGAAACAGAGCTAGTTCCTCAATTGTCCCCGAAGTACCTGTTATCCCAACCGGTCTTGAATATACGTTTATCAATGCCACACTCGCACCAGATGCCCACTCCAAAACAACGCACTGAAAGTCCGCTGTGTTGGTTTCAAGGTTTTTCGCCCTGCATCCGAGGTGGGAGCCTACCCAAATCAGCAGGCCACCAGACGGTCGTCCCTTCCCACCCCATTTGGCCGGAATGTTAAAAGAAGCGTACCCTGTGCGGCTCTGTTTTTCCCTAGCCCACGTTTTCCTGGAACAAGCATATGTCATGTTCCTCAATGAGTTCCGCCCACTCCGGGGAATCTATTTTGTTGGCCAACCCGGCAACATTCCAAGAGAGTATGGACACTGCGCCGGAAGCCCCCGCCTTATCATTGGAATCAGATACCGAAATGCACCCGCTTGCCCTGCACTGTCTGTACTTGGGGCAGGGCAGGCCCTCTGTTGG
This sequence comes from Lissotriton helveticus, assembly GCF_964261635.1. Lineage (NCBI taxonomy): Eukaryota > Metazoa > Chordata > Amphibia > Caudata > Salamandridae > Lissotriton > Lissotriton helveticus. The sequence goes on along the minus strand of NC_136059.1, from coordinate 1,502,026,275 downwards.
CCGCGAGCATATTACATGCGGCGCCTTGAGAAAGGGGTTATCCTTGGTGTTTTGACCACATGGATCTGGGTGGGTAATTTTATCATTTGTTGGCTCAGGGAACATACCACCCGCACGCTGTTCGACCACATCCCCCTCTGTGTGCCTAGTTTCACCTGTAATTGGATTGCAGTTTTCAGGGAGATATTGTAATGGTGTTGGGGCAGAGCGCGGTAAAGGGCAAGACAAAGAACAGTATGGGTCTGCTAATGACGGTGTGTCAGAAGCCCTATGGGAAAGTCAGTCCACATCCTCAAGGCACCCAAATCTATTATGAGTGGGTTCCCCAATCCACCCGCCATGTGTATCTTGCCAGTAATTGGATAACCCACCCTGTCCACAGTTTCTCGCCGGAATCCAGTTCCAGTTTCCCCCCGTATTAAGGTGTGAACGCGGGGGGTAAAAATAAGTTAGGGGTCTTGGTGTAATGGGCGAGTTTACTCCGTATTTGTTCCATGAATGAATATGATGTACAGTATTGGGGTCTTCAAAAGAAACAATAACACAATCACCCGTGATAGATTTGTGCGAGGTACCTATCCAAGGGACCCGTCGCACCATAAGAATTTTGCTTCTCAGGTGATTGGGTAGCGGCCTGTTTACATTGAACCAATGAATTACCTTGTTTTTTAATGACCCAAAGTCTTCCTGCTGTTGGTATGGGATTTCCGGCACCCCCGTTAACACAATTACATAAGGTCTTACATCTGGGGGAAGATCAACATAGCCCCTATAGTGATTTTTATTAGATTTTATTCTCTGTGGAGTGGAGTGGTAAGTACTATGATCTTTGACCCTCGGAACTGCCATGGCTTTCGGGGCTGATACAGGTTTAGCCGGCAGCTGGTTTGCACCCTCCGCTACTCTATTGTCGGAAGTGCTTGTAATGACCTTATGCCGAGGTTTCGGGATGGGTTTAATCACCGGAGCAGCTGGTGGAATGACAGCAGGTACTGGTGGAATATGAGTAGCGACTAGTGAGCTAGTTGGTTTGTTTTCGGGTATGCTCAGGGTAGCTAGAGTTAGAATGCTTTTTTCTGTCTCAAGCAGCTGATTTTCTATTAGTGAGAGTCTAACTTCCAAGGGGGTTAAGAGTTTTTTTAAAGTTTCCCAAACAATCGTTAAAAATTCCACATCCTTCCCTTCTATTGTGCAGAGTGGTACCCCACCATTCTCACTTTCTATAGCAAGATTGTCATATTCCCCCACTGATTTTGCTAAACTAGATTCTAATACAGAGGGGCAATTATTTCCCATAGGGAGGGATGCATGGGATACATGAAGTAGTGCATGGAAGGGAAACTGGAGAGGGGAGCAACCCTCCCCCTAGGCATTGAGCTTTGTCCCCGTAAGTAACTGTGCATTTGCAACCTTAGCCTTTTTCCTAGAATAGGCAGATGTATTGTTACGCTTTCGTTTGTGGATTGGGCCCTTTTGGGGGGTAAGGAAAATCCTCCCGCTCGTTAGCTTACACTTAACAATAGGTACCGTCTCCGGAGGGGCCCCCTCGACCCTAGCCATCCCCCCCAATGATGGACTAAGGATGGGGGGATGAACATGGAGACCCCACCGTCGATACTGGGGCTGGAAAGGATGCGGCAGCTGGCTGATGGATAACTGCCTGCGTCAGAATGGGAGCTGGGCCCATTGAGCGTTCAGGTGTTTTGGCAAGAGCATAATGACCTAAAGAGGATTTTTTGGCCATAGCCAACTCCTGGGATAACCTTCTAGCTGCATCAAGTTTGAGTGAGACCCTATGCTGCATTTTATTAATCTCCATTTCTATGGCGGTGTTAGTCCTGGTAATAAAATGATCAAGTGTCCCATTTTGCAACTTCCCTTTGGCTACCCTACTTCTATAATCACGCTTAGACATGACACCTTATGCTCTGCAAGCGCCTCAGACTGGTGGATTAACAATAACAAAGTAGGGGCCAGGGGGTATAGCCCAGTCCAGTCTCCACCAGCCTCAAACGGCCCGATCTTTGCCCGGTCTTCGCCCGCGCTTCTGTCCGCGCGCGTCCCGCGATCGCGTCAGGGGGCTGGGTTATGTAGGAGGAGGGGCGGGAAGAGGCACCAGGTGCGCGCGATGTCCTGGCGCAAGCACCTCTGGTCCTCGCAGTCCCGCTCCCGGTGTTCGAAGCGTAGGCTCTCCCCACAACACGACCCATCAAAGGTGGTAACCGAGCACACGGGCTCCCAGGTTACTGGACAGAGTTCCAGCGGGCAATAGCAGCTCAAGGCAGGGAAGTCTAAGAACAGCGTGTGCAGTCCACGACTACGAGTGGCCCCCGCAAAGCGGGGGCCGTGTGTCGTTATCTAGCCCACAGGGGGGAGGGGGGGAGGGGGGGAAGAGGCACCAGGTGCGCGCGATGTCCTGGCGCAAGCACCTCTGGTCCTTGCAGTCCCGCTCCCGGTGTTCGAAGCGTAGGCTCTCCCCACAACACGACCCAGCAAAGGTGGTAACCGAGCACACGGGCTCCCAGGTTACTGGACAGAGTTCCAGCGGGCAATAGCAGCTCAAGGCAGGGAAGTCTAAGAACAGCGTGTGCAGTCCACGACTACGAGCGGCACCCCACTCCGACAGTTAGTATGTTAAATATTGCCCTTACAATTATACAGCATACAAAGGAAGGTAGATTTGCTATTAATGACCTGCACATCAAATAGTGTCCCCTTAATATAACATTTTTTTTTAGTACTAAGTTCAAAGCATCAAATATTGAGTGCAACTTTGGTGTTTGACGCTCATCCACCTACGGCGTCAAAGATTCTCTGCCCACTGGAAGTGCAACAGATATCACATTAACAAAAACAAAACACCAGCGCACATCAAATATAATAACTTTTATCCTTTGTGCAATCAGCACTCTTCTTCAATCAATATTCTTGCAGGAACACTCTTTTTCAATCCAAGGAAGTCACGTTGCATAGACCATTCAAACTTTATTTCTTTTAAAATAATGTTCCACAGCCGACGCGCATTTCGCCCTATGCGGGCTTCCTCAAGGCTTGTTTACAGTGTATTGAGCACTAAAGTCATAAAAGCACAGGTTGCCAAAATGTGAATTTTTTTATATAAGATGCCCCGTAGATTTTTCGCACTCATTCAAGCATGTGATAAATATGTAATCAGGTCCTCTTATTTTGAATAGTTGTCGAGCCATGATAAGTCCCATCGCATATATCCTGAAATGTTGTTACACCTCCATATGCTATTTCGAAAAAGTTTACTTAAGTCCCCGAAGTCGCATATGGAGGTGTAACAACGTTTCGGGATATATGCGATGGATCTTATCATGGCCATCTCCAGCAGCCCCAACTTGTGTAGTGATATCAGGGGAGATAGAGTCTATGTAGATACATAAAATGGATGAGCTGAAGGCGATAGTTGGGGGAGAGACGCTTTAGCTGGTTGCAGCAGTACTGCCAGTATTCGGAGGAGAGGTAAATCTTTAAGTACGCACCCCACGCGCCGTGGACATGGTCCATGTTGGTGGGGGAAGCAGCAAGTGTGAGAGCAAAGAGTCTTGTGACCAATTTCCACAGAGAGTTTGAGGAATGAATAAGCTCAAGCGTTGTGCTAGGCCGGGGAGCGAGTGGAAAAGTGGGGTTGTCGCTTGTGCAGATTGCTCTGATCTGGTAATGGAGTAGCTTATCGAGCAGAGCAGCGCTGTCTTGTAGAGTGAAGAAGTTTTTTTCCGGGTAAATGTCATCCATAGTGTGAATGCCCAGGTCGGCAGTGCGGCGGGACATACCTGCAGTCTGCAACAGGGGAAATGATGGAATGTTTCCAAGTGGCATGAATGGTGCGTAGAGCGCCCCAGCGCCACTGTGTTTATGTAACCCATGCCAAGCCCAGCGCAAGCACTCGATTGTGTCACTCTCGCTGTGCGGTACTTTGTGTGGCAAAAATAGAATGGTCTGCAGCAGCCATGGGGAAGCTAAGTCCGCCTCGACCGCCACATGAAGCTGGAAAAGAGTTGGGTGGATCCGGAAGTGGAGAAAACTGGCCTTGGTGTACAGCGCAAAGAGCTTGAAATAGGGGGCCCCCATTTCGCCCGAGCCGGGGAGAGTGTTAGAATGTCGCAGGCAATTCTAGGTTGGCGCCCTGCCCAAAGCAGTGTGATGATGTTAGAGCACAATTTTGGGAAAAATTATGACATGAGAGGAATGGTAATATTCAAGAAGAGATAAAGGAATTTAGGGAGTACCACCATCTTAGCAATGGTGATGCGCCCAGCCAGTAATAGGGGGAGTCTTTGCCATGCACGTGATGCAGCGCTACTCCGGAAATATTTTCTAAAATCATATCACCTTTCCCTGAATCATCAAATCATACATCTACTCATCAGTGGGGCCCATAACACTGTGAGCTACTCACAAAACACTTCCTTCTTACTTCATGGATCGGTGAGATTCAAAGGAGAGCTGCTGTATCATAGCGCAGTGTCTAAATTAAAACTTAAAATTTATACTATTTACACCTGCAGTTTTAAGTAGTTTTACCATGGTTTTTATCAAAAAGACATTATTTAGACACACCACCATTATGGTCGACGAATCTGCTAGTATAAAATTACCCGTAGGAAAATACAGGACCAGCTTAACTCTCCATTTATCTAATTTTTATTAAAAGCAAAGTTTAGCATGTCTAACAGTTTATTCGCTTTATTTATTTCTTTATTCAAAAGATAACTTTAAAAGAGAAACGCCCACATGCATCAAGTGATTTTGGAGTCGCAAACGGTGCGATTCGGAAAAACCTGCCGTTTGCGAATCCAAAATCACTTTTTGGGATGCATTAAACAATTTCACAAAACTCGCAATTTTTTGCCATTCCTAAAAATGCGAGTGCATTTAAGGAATCGCATTTGTGCGATTCCTTAAATGCAATGCATTAATTTTTTTTAAATGCGAATTCGGAAATAGGAGGTTGACCCTCGTGTTAATTAGCGAAAACTTTCAAAAATGCTCAAAAAAGCATTTTTGAAAGTGTCATGTTACACACACTCATGTCCTTTGGACATGTGTGTGTGAAACTTGCACTTAAAAAACATTTCAAGGGTGCAGGGGGGGGTCCCTTGGACCCCCCCTCAGCACCCTTGAAATGCATCAACAAATTGCGATTCGCAAAATAAAAATTGCAAAAAGGCATTGATTCCTATGGGCCTCTAGGCCCATAGGAATCAATGTAATGCCATTCCTTAATTGCGATTCGCAATTAAGGAATCGCAAATACAGAAAATTAAGAAATCCTAAAAACTTCTAAGATTTCTTGATGCATAGGATTTTGATATTCCTAAATTGCGATTCCTTAATTTTCGCAATTTAGGAATCGCAAAATCCTACAATGATGCATGTGGCCGTAAGAGTTTTATCTCAAACAGTTATGTTCATTTTTATTTCAGAGATTCGGAAATAGACATTATTATTTACATTTCAGAACACAAGTATTAGCAAAAGACAGATAGTTCCCAAAATTCATTTTGTCCTAACTTCCCTAACTAATAACCTCATCTAAAGCTCATTTCTCATTCAAAGAAAATAGAAAATTATGTAAAGTCTTACATCTCAGGAAAATCAGCATACCGACAGCATCTCAGGAGGAAATCGGAAGAGAGTTTTTTCTTAAGGAAAATCAGCACTTTTTATACCTTTTTCACTAACTTTATCTATCTACAAAAGTAACTATCAGCATAAACTTGAGTTCTGATTGGACAATTTGGGGGTGGATGAGCATCACCTCATCATTCCAATATCCGGCTTGTGCAGCATCAGCAGAAATTAAAGAGTCTTTTGTCTTTATTAGTGTCCGGCACAGTCACGTCCTCAAATTGTAATATCAGACTTTATTCCCACGTTATACAATAGAGACGTCCACAATTGTTGGCAGTCTTCTGTATTCTCGGGAATGTTGTCCTTAAACCTCTCTGCTCAGGCACAGTCAGCTTGCATTCATTCTCAGCTTTAACCGCGCGTGCGCATTATCTTTCATTGTCACAGTAATCGAAAGACTCCATGTTTTGGTAGGTCTCACGAGCCAGAATGGGAACTATCATCGAAACAAACACAACTAAATGTTAATTATTGAAATATAGCCCTTCTGTTTACCTCCCCCCCATTGCTAAGGTTTCCTTATTAGTTGTTAACTAGCAAAATAAGCAACACGTATGCGTGATATACTCACTTATCTCCATGTCTTTGTCACAAAACACATGAATAGAAAGCACATTTATGCCGCTTTTGATTAATGTAAAGCTTTGCATTAATAGACAGCATGACGACATTACTAAATTAGTCAGTTATAGTTTTCCATGCAAGCAGATTAGTCTTCCCACATGTATTTGTGTGTGCATTCTATACTATGTTGCTTAATATTTTCCACACCACACAATTAATAAAGGTTTCAGTTATGAGGAATACTTCACGAGGGGTATACAAAAGTTTCTCCACGCCGCTCCATCCCACGCATCTTGGTCTCCAGCCCGTCCATTGTCTTACCAAAATCGGACCTGCACAGTTTGTCCACATCCCTACTAAGCCAGATGCCCAAGTACCTGGTAGTGCCAGCCACCCAGATAAAAGGATAATCCAGTGTAAAAGGCATGGTCACGTCCGTGAGTGGAAAAAGGACAGATTTACTCCAGGTGACCTGGACCTGGGAGAGGCTCAGGAGAGGCTGCCAAACTGGACAACCTCCCTGGTCCTGGGTGCGAGATTCTACCGAGGCTCATGGACATACATTGTTATGTCGTCCATGTACAAGGAAATGACAAGGTCTCCAGCCGGGAAACCTATACCCCGGTGTGTGTCATACTGATGCAGCCGCGCTGCCAGGGGCAACATAGCGATGGCAAAGAGCATAGGAGAGAGAGTGCAACCCTGCCTGGTGGCCACGAGATGGTGATGGGATCAATGACCTCCCCATTTACCCTGATGCGCACCGTGAGGAGGGTATACAGCAATTGAATCTTGCGCCTGGAGTCTGGACTGAATCCTAATCGAGGGAGAAAATAAAAGAGGAAGGGCCATTCTAGCGTGTCAAAGGTCTTTGTGGCATCGAATAAGGTGGTCACGGCCGAGAGAGTGGGGTTGATCTGATGGAGGACCGAGAATATAGTGCACAGATTGTGTGAGGTGACACACCCCAGGATGAAACCTGACTGGTCAGGGTGAGCGATCGGGGACAGTAGGAGATTGGTGGCAAGGAGTTTGCGCAGATTTGGTTGTCATATTTATCAGTGATAATGGATGATACAAATCACATCACTCCGGGGCCTTGTCCTGGTTCAAGAGAAAAGTAAGTAGAGCCTCGCAGAGGGGGGGTCCTACCCTGTTAAAGAGAGTCTTTATCCATTTCATCCATATGTGGGACAAGAAGGCTCATATTACTTATAAAATGCAGGGGTGAGCCCATTGGAACCCAGGGGCTTTGTCACTCGCAAGTCCTGCAATAACTTTACAATTTTCCTCCTGGGTAAATGGCTCATCCAGGTACTCCCAGTGACTGTTACCAAGATACAGCAGTTCAATGGAGTTAAAATAGTGGTCCATAGACTCACGAGAGGCAATCACGCCCGCAGTATATAGTTTGGAGTAGAAGTCGGAGATCCTAGTGAGGCTCTCTGAAGGAGAAGCGGTCCAACTCGCGGCATCATCATTCAGTCCCGTGATATAAGAAGAGGTGTGAAGTTGATGGAGATTCACAAGAGCTTTACCAGGGCAGTCGCCTTCGCCATAAAATCGAGCACAGGCCTCTTTACCGAGAAATTAGACTCTCTATCTGCCTCTTCGTTGAATTCAGTGAACATGGTCCTGATCAACGCAAGTGTGGCAGGGTTGGGTTCACGATATTGCTCAAGGTCTGAGGCTTTAATGTTGTTTTCCAGATGCTCAAGGGATCCGCCAATAGACTTCAACACCCTGGATTGCCTTGCGATGAACTCCCCCCTAATCACAACCTTAAAGGCCTCCCAAAGGGTTGAGGGCTACTCAACCGAGCCAACATCGTGTTAGAAATAGGCGATGATGGCGCCACAAATGTCCTCATGGAAGGCGGCATCATGGAGGGCGTTGGGAGGCAGGAGCCATGTGAACATATGACTCGGTGTGAGTGTGGGACTGTAACATATCGGGGGCACACCTTGAGCCTCACCTGCCGCCCTTCTTGATTGCCGCAGCTGTCCCCTGTCTCCCTTCTCGCCGCCGCAGCCTTCACTCCCACCAGCGGCCGCAGTGAGGAGGGGGCTTAGGGGCATTGGGACTACCTATCCCAGAAATCTCCATGGCGGAAGACGCCGCTACACGCATTTCCGGCGCCAGGAGGCGCACAAAAATGAACTCAGCCCCGGTGGAGCGGGGGACTGTAACATATCGGGGGCACACCTTGAGCTTCACCTGCCGCCCTTCTTGATCGCCGCAGCTGTCTCCTGTCCCCCTTCTTGCCGCCGCAGCCTTCACTCCCACCAGCGGCCGCAGTGAGGAGGGGGGCTCAGGGGCATTGGGACTACCTATCCCAAAAATCTCCGTGGTGGAAGACGCCGCTACATGCATTTCCGGCGCCAGGAGGCGCACAAAAAGGAACTCAGCCCCGGTGGAGCGGGGGACTGTAACATATCGGGGGCACACCTTGAGCCTCACCTGCCGCCCTTCTTGAATGCCGCAGCTGTCTCCTGTCCCCCTTCTCGCTGCCGCAGCCTTCACTCCCACCAGCGGCCGCATTGAGGAGGGGGGCTCAGGGGCATTGGGACTACCTATCCCAGAAATCTTCGCGGCGGAAGACGCCGCTACACGCATTTCCGGCGCCAGGAGGCGCACAAAAAGGAACTCAGCCCCGGTGGAGCGGGATCGCTCACGGGATTGGGCCGAGCTAAGCCTGGACAAAGGGCGGGCCGTCTGTGGCCGTCCGGGGACGGACGAGGCCGGGCCGGACCACCCCCCTGAAAATCTCACTATGGGTAAGAGAAAACAGTTATGCAATGGGGGACAAGGAGGCCAGAAAGCTAAAGCGCCAAGAAAAGCTGACACTATAATTTCATACCTGACATCAGCTGTGAGGGTCATAAGAAAAGAAATCGCGAATGCAGAAAAAGAGTTGGGCATCCCACCCTCGGTGGCTGAGGGGGCTGAACTGGTCTTGGAAGGAGAAAATCAAGTTACCCTGCCCTCACAATTGGCACCCCCCCTGGGTTTGAGTCCCTCCACAATGGCAGTACCTGAGCCGAATTTGGTCAGTCAGGCATTGTTGCCCCCTCATGAGGACGCACTCAGCACATCTGCGCAACAGGCAAAGAGGGGCAGACTTACAAAGAAGTGTCAGAGAAAGACTAAACATGGGAACAACCAATCGACTGATTGGGAAGATGTTATAGTAGGCAGACTCAGTGCAAAGATTGAAGGATTAATCAGCTCACATTTAGAGCCGGTCCTGACAAGCATCGGCAAGGACATTGTGGATGCATTAAATACTTGTGTTGCGGAGTTACTTAAGAGATGTGACGCTTTAGAGGCCTTTGTACAAGAGTATCGGGGGCTGTTTGGCTCGGTGACTTTTTTTTATCACCCGCCTTTGACTAAAGTAGGGCTAAACCTGTCTATGGCCAATGCTAGTCCTAGTAACACTCAAAACAGCACAAATGTACCTGACACCAGTGTAGCCCCAGATGTAACCCCGAGGGTTCCCCCTCCCTTGGGTAAGGCACGAGAAGAAGTAACTAAACAAAAACCACCTGCATTGGCTCAGATAGTAAATAGGTCAACACCCGCTCACTGTCAAACAAAGCTACACCTCCCACCTGAAGCGGTCCCCTTAGTGGCAGTACTAACAGGGGTTCCACCATTGGGGCTGAACACTGAAGAAAGCACTCAGGAACTTTTGAGGAAAACCAGAAGCTGGTGTAGTCAATACTCCACAGGTGACATAGACATAGCCGATAGTATAAGCATGGTCAGAAGAGTGGGGTGGGTTGGCCCATGTCAGAAACGTATAGATGGGGACTGTATCATCTTGAATTTTAATAAACCAAACATTGCGGATCGCCTACTTTGGGTCGGATCTGAATCATTAAAATCTGGCATCAGGCCATTCCCACTGGGTTATTTCTATCCTCCCCCACCTAAAAGGCCATGGTACGCAGATGTAGGACATAGTAAATCACCTATCTCATATCAGAAGGTGGTGTACCACCCACAGACAGCTCCAGTATGTCGGATCCCACTATGGCCCTCTGAAACTACAATGGACATGGGCTTACCATTGGCCAACCGTTGCTCCCCACTATCTGATATGGAGGAGAACGACTGACTAAATGATAAATTACAGTCACCAGGTCGTTCCCAAGTTTCTAAATGCAGCATCGCGAGTTGGAACATAGCAGGAATAAGAGCAAAAGTGGGTGATGATAACTGGGAGGGGTTCCTAAAAACGTACGATATAATAGCTCTCCAAGAGACTTAGGACCCTCAAAATAGTTTTTCTTTGGACGGATATAGCCACTTTTACATCCCGGCGAAACGCTGTAATGTGGCCAGTGCCAAGGGGGGGTTTAATTAGTTTGTTTACGTTGGATCTAAAGGGCTCACTAACACAACTTGATTCAGGCTGTCATAATTGTTTAATAGTGGAACTGACAGTATCTGATTCCCACAAAATGTTATTTATTAATTTTTATAATTCTAATGACAACCAACATAATAATCTAGCTTCATTAGAAAAGTGTTTGTCTGTATACAGTCTAAATTTAAATACTTTTGAGGTCATACTGATGGGGGATTTCAATATTCATCCCTGTAATCAATCTTGTGTAGGTACGGGTTATGCGGGTCCCTACTCATTTTGAACATTCTAAACAGGGTGAAGAATTGGAATTTGTTTTGGCCACCTGGAACCTTTATGAGTCAGGCTGCGGGGAGGGTGGCCGTACGGCCCCAACGTTTACGGGGAAAGATGCAGATACAATTATCGATTATATTTTTTTAACATCTTTTATTTTATCTGGGGTTTTAAGGTACAAGACTGTGGTCTCTGTTTTTAGTGACCACAATCCTGAGATACTTGAGATGGTGAGTGGTTGCACCGACACGTGATGTGTGGGTGTCTCCTCGGGCACAGATTTTGGTGCTGTTCTCCAACAGCCAATGTTCTTCAGTAAAGTTATTCAATACTTCTTGGTTTCTTTAAAGTATTTTATTCACACTTCTAGATCCAAAATCGCTATTACGTTGAAGCCCCGAATCCCGCTTAGACGCTTTACAACTTAATAGCGACTTCCCTGATGAAGGCTAATGCCGAAATGCATTGGAAATAGCTATTCAGGATAAATTGATGGATAAATAAGAAATGTTGATACCTATGAAAGTCAATGAAATTACAGATAATCGAAGAATTCATGATTTTGGATCTAGAAGTATGAATAAAATACTTTAAAGAAACCATGAAGTATTGAATAACTTTACTGAAGAACATTGGCTGTTGGAGAACAGCACCAAAATCTGTGCCCGAGGAGACACCCACACATCACGTGTCAGTGCAACCACTCTTCATTTGATTATTACTCCCGAGCAGGGGGTATTCCTAAGGAGCACAAACTATAGTAAATAACAGCTGAAATACACAGCAGTGCACAGTCACACCATACAATATACTTGAGATGGTGACAGGGGACCACTTGGGTTTTAAGGACGTACCTCACAAGGGAGGGAAGGACGTGACCCCGATAGACCAGGGAAGAAGATTAAAATGGGCCAAAGTAGTCCCAGAAAACTTCCTGCAGGAAGTTCTGTCCAAGTCCGAAGTGGAGGTTGATATATGCTTAAATAATAACACGCAGGGTCCTCAGATGATTGCCGCCTTTGATACCATCTGTTTTAATATAAATCAAGGTTTACAGAGAGGGAGAACTCGGAACATGAACATTGGAAAAAGGTGGTTCAATAACAGCTGTACTAAAGAACATGCCGCCCTCCCCACAGCCTTAAAGGCTACTCCTAAAGATAGGGGGCTAATAGTGAGACTCAGGACAGCTTAAAAAAAGCAATAAATACCAGAAAATTGGAACTAAAGGATGAAGCGTGGTCGCAACTTTCATCACCCGAGGTCCTGAAAGACAGTGGGAAATTTTGGGCGACAATAAACCAACCCCTGTTTGTTAGTGAAACAAACTCACCACTTGATTGTAATATACCAGATGATGACTGGATAGCCCATTTTGAGAAAATATATAGCTCGCCAAACAAGGAGAATGGCATTGATCCTATCCTTCCTGAGAGTGTAGTTCCCTCGATGGTGTTTGAGGCCGCTGAGGTTGAAAGGGCACTAGGGGAGATGACTAAGAACAAGGCCCCGGGCCCTGACGGGGTCCCCGCTAATTTATTCATGGCGGCCCCAAAACTTTGGTCAAAAATTCTGACAAACGTATTCAATGTTTTGGCTACAAATAGTTTCCCGGCCTCCTGGTTCAAATCCATAATTGTCCCGGTCTTCAAAAAGGGAGATAGGCAGGATCCCTCTAGTTATAGACCAATTTCCTTGATAGATTCCTCCGTAAAAATTCTAGGTCGTGTCATCTTACATAAATTGACGGAGTGGTTGGATGACAGAGGGGTCCTGTCTAAAGCTCAATATGGATTTAGAGCAAAAAGGGGCACACTCGACCAATGTCTCAATCTTCAGCTTTTAATTGATAAGTACACTAAAGCGAAGGAGGGATCATTGTACATGGGGTTTATGGACCTCTCCTCTGCCTTTGACCTGGTTAACAGGTCAAAGTTATGGCAGATTTTATTAAATATGGGCTTTGACCCATCCCTGGTATACTTTTTAGCTGACCTTCATTCTGGTCTCTTGGCCTCAGTGAGGGTCACAAATGAGGGGCGCGGTATCAATCATTTTAGATCAGAAAGGGGGGTCAGACAAGGGTGTATCTTGGCCCCCCTTCTTTTGACTTTATATATCAATGCCCTGGAGCCAGCCTTAGGGGCGGCGTCACAGGACATACCGCGTATAGGAGATCTGGTTATACCAGTTCTCCTGTACGCCGATGACGCCGTTCTTCTGGCACGTACGGGTATAGGCTTGCAAAGACTGTTAGATGCCTTTGGGAGTTTCATGGAGTCCCTGTACTTAAAAATAAATACTAAAAAGTCCCATGTAATGTTGGCAGGGAAGTGCTCCAGGAAAAGTAGAGCCAAAACCTTTATTTGCGGTGATGAGGTAATTAATAGGGTGCCTACGTTCCCTTACCTGGGGGTATTATTCGATGAAAGAGGAAGCTGGGCACCGCAATACAATAGTAGAAATATTGCATTTGCTAGAACGACATCAGCTCTGCTGGGTTTTGTAAAAAAGCTGGGGTCCAGACCAGTAGATGCAATAATTAAGGTATATAAAGCCAAATGTCTTGCGGTTGCCACGTACGGCTGCCCGATATGGGGTTATTCCCCTCAAGACAGAATTCAGGTGATCGAAAACAAATTCCTGAGATCAGTCTTAATACTCCCCCAGTCCTCCCCCACCTATTCGATCCATACTGAGTTGGGGGTGGGATATGTAACGGATTTGATAAAAACAGCCCCATTAATGTGTTGGCTGAAGACTTGGCTCAACCAAGAAATCTCCCTGAATCATAGTATACTTAAAGATTGTCTCACGCTACAAAATGTTAGAATGATTCCTTGGCTCGCTTACATTAAATCTAGCTTGGAGAAAATAGGTCGTCCCGAGCTTTTTCTTTCCCCAGAGACGATAACGAGAATAGACGTTTCCCAGACTAAAAATGCTATGATGAACTTGTTATCTCTAGAGAGAGAGGAGGAAGAAATTAGGAAACCAACTGTAAGAGCGAATTACGCTATAGTTAGCTCCCCTGGACCTGAACTCTATCTCACTATAGTGAACTGCCCCTATCATCGGCATCTTTTAATTAGATTTCGTTTTAATTTGATTCATTTCTCACTTGGCTTCTTTCACATCTGGAGCACCCCAGATAAGGCAAGTCCCTGTAGATGTGATGACTTTTCGACGCAGGACACTTTACATTTTCTTATGTTCTGCGATTATTACAGGGATGTTAGGAAGAAGTTTTTGCTGCCTATTCTGAGGGAGGCCGGGTTCACGCAGGTCAGGCAATCCCTCCTGTTTCTTCAACTTTTAAATACTCATCGCATAATAGTCAGTGCATTACCCATTTTAGCTAATCTGGATTAGGGTGATTTTTATCTCATTCTTTCATATTATGACACCATTGAAGATATGTTAAGTAATAGAGGCTTGTGCAGTTTTTATCCTGTTTTTAATTAATATTTATGTCACAATATTTTTTAATGAAATGTACTATTGTCTATGGTGTATGTTGTGTAAATATTCTTATGTATAATTGTATTGTGTCTTTTTATGATATTACTTTATCGAATAAAAGTATTTTGACTGACTGACTGACATATGGCTCGGTGTGAGTGTGAGTTGCATGCGTAAGCGCACTGGAGCATGATTGGACAGGGGCGGGCCATGTGGACCGCGGAGGTGGCCCAAGAGACGATATCCCGAGGGGTGATCCAGAGGACAATGCGGAACCAAGAGCCCGCGAACCCATGGCACAGGTTCCTTCGCGCTCGCCTGGGTGCGCATGCCGCCAGCCATCTATTGAGAGTTATCAGCCATAATTGAGTGGAGGATTGAGGTGGCCTGCGGGTGTTGGATGCGATCTCCAGAGAAATCAAGCTCCTGCGAGGGTGATATGTTAAAGTCGCCTCCCAAGATCATTCGAAAAGGACCGAGAGAGGATATGAGTTGCCATATGTGTGTGAGAAAGTCAGAGTCATCTAAGTTGGGGCTGTACAGAGCAGCTAATAGCAGTCGGTGGTACAATGTGACAGCGAGGATCACGTAGCAGCCCTCCGGGTCAAGGAGAGAGTGAGTGTTGCGCCAGGGTAGGCCCTTTCTGAAAAGGATGGAGACGCTGCGCGAGTAATTTGAATAGAAGGTAGTGTATGTTTCCCCCCAATGACGTGATAATAACCTAGATGATGTAGCTGGTAGGAGGTGTGTCTCCTGAAGGAAGCAGACATCCACTTGGTGTCTGACCAGGTACGCATGCATGAGACGTGCTTTCCGGTGATTTTTCAGACCTCTAAAGTTCCAGGTCCAAAACGTAGTGTCAGCCATGTCAACGTGGGAAGAGTAAGTTGTAAAGTGCTAACAGTCCATGTGGAGAGTGTCGGAAGCAAGTGCAATAGTGTTCGGTACAATGGGGAATATGCACCACAACATGCCATATTCAAAAGAGAAAAAGAAGCAATTGAAACTTCACGAGAGAGGCACAAGTTTCAAAGCTCCGGGAGTAAAAACCCATCCCACCCTCGACCCACTCCAATCCTCCAATTAGGTTGAGTAACTAGATCCACTCCACCCAGGAAACCCAAACTTGGAGAATTAGATTTGGGATTGGAAATCATCCCAGCGTGGTGCGTGGGCTCAGCCGTTACCCCCTTGCCTCATAGGCAGGGTGGCCGAGCTTGGTATAGCTCAGTGGGAGTTAACTTGGAGGAGAGGAATTGCGCCCATAGAAGCGTACGGGACTGCTAACGGATGGGCATGATAGACCAGTTAAACCAGGGACCACGAACACCCAGGGACGGCGCATGGCCACCCACCACCAAAAGGTTGGAGAGACAGCCGGAGCCCACACACACAAAAGGAAAAAGGTCAATTGTAGCAAACATTGCATATTGAAAAAACAACATTTGACATGCACAGCAGTAATATGAAGCCTAATATGGTAGTTTCAGTCATTGTCACGGGTATGGCGAATCTTCAGAATCAGTGCGACGGCTGCATGGAGAAGATATCTGCTGTTGTTTCAAGAAGGTGAGGGAGGCTTTTGGGTCTGTGAAGAGTTTGGGGTTCTCACCAAAGTAAAAGCATTGCGTACGTGATGTGAAGCTGCTGCAGGATATGCTTGGCAGGGAGAAACCCCCTGCAGGTCGCCTGGACGGACTGAGTGAAGTCCGGGAAGAATGATAGCATGCTTCCCCGATTGTTGATCTCGTCTAGCTCCCTGGCCCTGGGAAGGATGAAATCACATTCACGGAAGTTCAGCAGGTGGGCGATGATAGGCCGTACCAGGGCCCCGGGGGTGGGGGGATGGGGGCAAGTGATATGTGCGCCCGTTCGGCAATGAATTGGGTAGACAGGAACAGGTCAAAGAGTTCACGAAGCAGGGACTCGAGATAGACCTCCATTTTCCCTGTGGTAGTGGACTCTGGCAGGCCATCAACTCAAATGTTGTTCCTTCGGGAGCGTGCCTTTAAGTCCCCATTCTTAGCACGTATGAGCTTAAGAATTTTGTCCATTTCAAGAAGTTGCGGCACACTGGACACCCCCCCGTCCTTGGCATCGGAGACCCTCGCCGCAAGCTGGACCAGCCGTGCATCGTGGGAGTCCACCCTCTGCTTCACTCGGTCAAGGCAGGGGGTGAGGTGGTCTATTTTGGAGTCTATGGACTTTAAACTGGATTTGACTTCCAGTAGGAGTAGAGTGTTTATTTGCCTCGAGGGGGGGCTCAGTGCTTTCGCCTGCAGCGCGCCCCCGAGAAGGTGATTTTAGTTTGCCTGGTATACATTTTTGTCATGGCGGTGCGCAATGAGAGGGCAGCGGAGGTGAGGAGAAGCTCAGGAAGCCTTGCAATTGCAGGGCTAGGTCGCAGGTACAAAGCTTAGTCCAGCCTGGCGGAGCTGTGGGGAAATCAAACGAAACAGTGCCTAGGTGTGACCCTGCAGTGTCCTCAGTGGGCCATCGGAAGGCACGTGGGGAGGTCCAGGCCAGGCCACAGGCAAAGATATTGTGCGACGCAGCAACTAGTGTGGTACACCCTTGTGTAATAAAAGGCATTTCCGTGGCCAGCATGGAAGTTGTGCCCCAGATTGCAGTGAGAAGAGTCCAGGAAGTGGTAAGAAGACAGACTAGTGCTGTCTCTTCCCAAGACAAAAAGTTGTTTAAAAAACGATTTTCACTTTCTGTGTTTACTGTCTGTGCCTGTGGTTGTTACAGTTAAAAATTGTAGTTTAAGCCTGCCTGTAATTGCATATTTTATCACCTGTGTTGTGTTTTAAATGTGTGGTTTTCCCTGCCCATGATTGCCTTCATTTAGTGTGTTGAATTGTGGGATTTGTCCAACCTCTGTAGTTTGTCCCTCTCATTCCTTGGTGACAAATCTGTTTTCCCTCCAAATTTCTCCTTTGCTCTGTGCTTAGGCCTGTGTGCTCAAACAGTGCACCCCCAGCCTCCATGTTGTGTTCACAAGTCAGTGAGGCCAACCCCCCTGCCCCCCCCCCCAGCAACAGGGATTTTCTACATCAGAGGGTGCTTCAGTGAGCTGTTTAAACTGTGGGTTGTGCACTTCGTTTTTTGGCCAGCAGGGGGAGTAAAGCTTTATTTAAACAGTATTGTTAGATTTCGAGTTAGTGAAGCCTTTACCTGCTGAAGTCCAAAGTTGTGGATTGAGCTTGTCTGTCTCCTAGGAGATTCTGAACAGGCGCAAGCAGCTGCCCAGACCCCACCCCCAGGCCAGCAGACCATTGACTATTCAGCTACCAGGCAAGTCTGAGCCCTCCTCTCACACCTGCCCAGGCCCCTTAAGGCCTTGCTGGGTGCACCCCAAATCAATCTCCTCCATCTTGTGAGTTGCAGCCTACATGTGCCCCAGATTGCAGTGAGAAGAGTCCAGAAAGTGGTAAGGAGACAGACTAGTGCTGTCTCTTCCCAAGACAAAAAGTTGTTTAAAAAACGATTTTCACTTTCTGTGTTTACTGTCTATGCCTGTGTGCTCAAACAGTGCACCCCCAGCCTTCATTTTGTGTTCACAAGTCAGAGAGGCCAGACCCCTGCCTCCCCCCCCCAGCAACAGGGATTTTCTACATCAGAGGGTGCTTCAGTGAACTGTTTAAACTGTATTTACTGGGGCCTGTGCACTTCGTTTTTTGGCCAGCAGGGGGAGTAACGCTTTATTCAAACAGTATTGTTAGATTTCGAGTTAGTGAAGCCTTTACCTGCTGAAGTCCAAAGTTGTGGATTGAGCCTGTCTGTCTCCTAGGAGATTCTGAACAGGAGCAAGCAGCTTCCAACTCCCTGGCCAGCAAACCTTGTCTGAGGTTGCTGAGACCTTATATCGTGTGCTAGTGGTTGGCAATTATGGATGCGTGTTTCTTGACCACAAGACTCACAACACAATCGCACTCCGTTGGCACTATTTCCTCAATGTAGTCAATAAAGTTCATTCAAATATTGTTCATGAATAAAGTTGCATTTATTTCTTTTTCTTGCTTGTTATTTCAATCATAACATTCCTTTACAGGTTTATATCTCAAATTTTTTATGCCCGATGCATTTCGAGCTGCGCTCTTCCTCAGGGGACTTCCAATCTTAGTCCTCCTCCAGAGTAAGCGTACTTCCTATATGCATGTCCGATTGTCACACGTGTATCCGCTCTGTGCGGACCTCTCTCTTCCTCGAACTCCTTTTCGTATTCTGGCGTGTGGCGTTCTTTCAACAGTTGAGAAAGAACGCCACACGCCAGAATACAAAAAGGAGTTCGAGGAAGAGAGAGGTCCGCACAGAGAGGAAGAGCGCAGCTCGAAATGCATCAGGCTAGTGTTGTGATTGGATAGAGTTAGGGCTAGGGTTCCGATTGGCTGAAGGGGGTCACCTGATTACTAGGGCTACAAAAAAGGCCAGGCTTAGGGCGTCTCAGCCCGGATGTCGAGGCTAAGGGCGGAGAGGACAAGGGTAATTGCCTGTTTGAGCCTGTTCGAGACTGGTCGGGACAAAGAAAAAAAATCCTTCACTCTTTTATCCCTCCACTATCCTTTTTCAATCAAAATTAACACACTAACATGTTCACTTCTCAAATTCCATATTCCATATTCAACTATACTAATATACTGCCCAATTAACTGAATAACATATCTACTACTCAAATTACTTCATATTTATACTATACTAATTTTCAACACTAATCCTTTATGGGTTCCGGAGTGGCGTGCTACTCGCTAGAAAAGCGCTTCAACACCCATCAGGGAGAACAAGTGCTATATGAATGCAAATCTTTCTTCCCCTTTTATCCATCCGCTATTCTTCTCACTCCAAGTAACAGACTAATATCCACCACTGAAATTACCTCATATTTCACCATATTAATTCACCACTAATCCTTTATAGGCTCCCTGAATAGCATGCGTCAACAAGCGAGCGGTAAATAAATACAAACCTTTGTCCTACTCTATCCTTCTGCTATCATTCCAAATCCAAATAACTGACTAACCTATCCACCACAAAAAATGTACTTGCATGTTTCACTATACTAATTCAACACTAATACTCTGTGGGTCCCGGAGTAGCTTGCTACCTGCCGAAAAAGCGCTTCGACGCCTCGTCAGGGGTAGTAAGCGCTATACAAATGCAATTACAGTACAATACAATACAATCTCTACAATATTATTTGCTACAGTTGCAAGAAAGGTATTAATAGGTTGCCAGGGTCTCGATGCAAGTGTCAGTGTATATTTTGAAAACCCGCTCCTGCCAAAAATAATTGGACAACTCTGAGTCAACAATGAAAGTGCACTGAGATCCATGTGGGAACATTTTGTAGTGGGATTGTCACCTGATAGTGATCTTTGAATAACTTATACTTCAAAAATAGCAATCCTTTGGCGCCATATAAAGGATCGGCATCGGTGGGCCGCAGGTACTTACAGGAGGTATACTACTTGCTAGAAGTATTTATTGTGAATTGGGAGGTTTATCAAAAGATTACTGGATAGGGGTGCCGTGGCTGGGCAGCCAACATGGTGATTGCATCCAAATATCACTCCAAGTGCTGCCTGTAAAATCCTTCTGCATCCTGCATTTAAAGTGCTCTACTACATCGCCTGGCAGGCCTCCCCCTGTACTCTGGTAAGCAGGAATAACATAGTAGCTATCTAGCATATGAAACGTATCTGTCTGTGCTTTAAAACATGGCGGGCCCAACGTTGAAGCAGAGAGAGAAGCGTATGTGCACCTGGGAGTGGAGGGCCCTGAGACCCGGCCACTAGCCAGCGTGTCCTATGACTCCTCCTGCGGTGTCTGGAAACATCTGTCCCACTTGTGGATACTTAGCTAGGGTACATCCCTGTCCGCTCTTAATCCTGCTCTGCCGTCTGCAGAGGTAAGTGGGCCAGGGACCTGCGCATACCCAGATATTCAAGGCGGTCTTTGCTGTGAGACGCGGGGGCATCTTCTGACTGTGCAGAGGGACAGTTGCCACACCTTTCCCTTCATAGAAAGTGGACCTGAAGCCTGGACATATCTGTTGTTGATTGGGAAACAGCTGGGATCAGGGAGTGGATATATGTCAGGACATTCTAGTAATTGACAGACTTGCACAGCAATAGAACAACAAAAGTTCCCAATAAACCACCCAGAACACCAGCAGCTCTATAGATAATGAGTACCTAGCACAGAGACTTTCCAAGGGGGAAGAGGACTAAAACAGAGGGAGCCTGATAACTGTGGTTTCCTCTCCTGAAGGTATGTTCTCTCCTCCGTCTAGCATTATATAATATTAACCTTCCTTTGTGATGTAGAAACTGCACAATAATATAAACAGATTATGCATTAACCTACTCTACCATGATTAACTATTGTTCTACTATTACTTTCATTTTACTTAAAAAAAAAAACCCTTATAGTTGAAGGATATTCTCCTCTTTTATGATGTCCAACAGTCATTTCTACTTACCTTGCTAGCTTTAAACATGCTTTGTATCAGTCACTTACAAGTTATTTACATTTCCAAACAACATAATTGCAATTTTATATTAATTGTCTTTTTTCCTTCCAGCGGCAACAATGGAGCGTTTGAACCTTATAGTAGGATCCTGGCGCTATCATGCACTTGAAATTAGTAGGTGTTTTCTTTTTTTAACTCAACAACTTGAATGCTTGTTTTTTCTGTTCTTAAATGTAGCTCAACGGAAAAGAAATTGCAGGTTTATATTATTTCTTTTCTTCGATATCAATTTGTTCCTCAGCAAGATCTTTTATTTAACATAAATTTGCAATGTCAGGATTAAGCTCTAAATTGAGACAAGTCTTTCACAGCGTTTCAACATTCTTTGCTCTATGACCCCCTTAGGTAATTAAAGGAGAGCTGTACTGAGGACAAGAGACACTAATCTGTCAGCAACGCACTCTCAGGATTGAGACACTAAATAGGAAACTGTGGGGCATATTAGCAACAAATAGTGATATTTATCGCTAAATGCGCTTAGTGCATTTTTTTTTATTGCTGCCTATTACCGGATATTATCGTAGATATAACATGCTATTAGCAACATTTATCTCTAATGCGATAAAATATCCGGCAATAGCGGCTCAATGCGTGAATATTGCTGGAAATCCAGCAATATTCAGGCATTAACGCTAATGGGGACTTAACCTGAATATCCACCTCCCATTGGATAAACAGGTTAAGTCATGGTCTGAGCAGGCGTTAGGTTCTGGTGATAATCTCGCTTAGCGCGACTTTTTCAATTGCACAGTCTGCCTTGCTAATAGGCGATAGCTGTGTTAGCGACTGCTTTCAGTCGCTAACAGGTTGGGTATGCCCACTTTGCATTCATTAGCGATAAATATCGCTGACATGCAAAGTGGGCCCCAAACCGGTCGCTAACGCCTAAAAGCTGTCGCTAACTGCTGTTAGTAACGGCTTGCTAATGGGGCGATAAAATTATCACCGCTTTAGCGGGAAAAAGTCCCGCTAAAGCGGCGGTATTGTCCTTGCTAATATGCCTCTGTCTCCTCACAACGAAGTTATCAAAGAAACTAAACAACGAAACCTAGGGGCATATTAGCAACAAATAGTGTTATTTATCGCTAAATGCGCTTACCGCATTTTTTTTATTGCTGCCTAATGCCGGATATTATCACAGAGATAACATGCTATTAGCAACGTTTATCTCTAATGCGATAAAATATCCGGCGATAGCGGCTCAATGCGTGAATATCGCTGGAAATCCAGCGATATTCAGGCATTAACGCTGATGGGGACTTAACCTGAATATCCACCTCTCATTGGCTAAACAGGTTAAGTCATGGTCTGAGCAGGCGTTAGGTTCTGGCCATAATCGCGATTAGCGCGACTTTTTCAATCGCACAGTCTGCCTTGCTAATAGGCGATAGCTGTGTTAGCGATTGCTTTCAGTCGCTAACAGGTTGGGTACGCCCAGTTTGCATGTCATTAGCGATAAATATCGCTGACATGCAAAGTGGGCCCCAAACCGGTCGCTAACGCCTAAAAGCTGTCGCTAACTGCTGTTAGCGACAGCTTGCTAATAGGGCGATAAAATTATCGCCGCTTTAGCGGGAAAAAGTCTCGCTAAAGCGGTGATATTGCCCTTGCTAATATGCCCCAAGACCCTTCTATTCTCACTACATTTACGTAATGGGAGAGCTTAGAATAAGTCTGCTTCTTCAGGTATTTCTTCAGTTGAAGTGTGCGTTCCTTAGTTACAGCGCACATCACATTTCATTCACGGTTGGAGGGAAAACAACTAGCACACCACAGGGAAAGCTGGGCTGGCAGAAAACTTGAGTTTTGAGCACTGCCAGCTCACTCCCCAATCGCTACTCCAGGTAATCTTTTCCCACTTTGTGCTAGTTTTACTTGTGGATATACTGACCAGTATTGAGTGGTTTGATGGAATCCTTCTAAGGATCCTGACAATACCCCCTCTCAAGGAGGGTTCCTCCAATCGTGATTTGGTTGGAAGCTTCTGTAGATGCCCTTCACCAAACATTGATCATGAACATCACAGTTCTTTGCACGAGATATTTTACCTGGTCCATAGCCTTTCCAATCTACCAACTAGCAAAGTTAATTTCTCACTTTTTTGGATCCAATAATTATGTTCACCTCATAATCAGTCCCACCTTCCATTATTAATGGTTCAGGGGGAACAGAGGTTCTCAAACCTGTTTCAACTCCTATTAATTGGGAAACATGAATAACTTGGTACATTTTAGTCAGTCAGTCAAAAAACTATTCAGTCATTACAACCAGCAAAGTACATTTTAGTGTTCTCTGGGGGTGTTAATTATGTCACAGGATTGGGGGCGTGGCCTAGCCGGCGACTTTGATGGCCGTCCGGCATTGAATCTCCTCAGGGTGACCCAGCCAATTGGGATTTTCCCCCCGTTAACTGCCGCACCAATGCCCCGCAGAATGCAGCGCTGACATGCATAATGCATCCTGCACCGGATGATGCAATCTTGACAAGATTAGGAGCCCTGGTGACCAAGTAACAGCTCTGAGAGCGGCCGCAAGGCGGGACCTAAAGCAGAGACAGCCGGCACCATTTCCCATGCAGCCTGGCCGGCGGAAGTGGAGATTCGGAAGACCAGCACATGCAGGACCGGGACCGTGGAGGTGGGGAGGGGCTGGCGGTTGCAGTGTGGTGGAGCTTTCTTCCCCCCACCTCTCTGACCCCGCTGCATTTGAGAAGGAGGCCCAGGTTTGATGGCTCCGGGTCCGGCTGATCGCTCCCCCTTGGCCTCCATAACGCTAGGGCCCACCTGCAAGTATACGTTGCGCCCACCCGGGCGGGCAAGGGCGCGAGTCAAAAGGGGGAAGGTTTGGTGGGGGGCCCGCACCTTGCACGTCATGGCGGCACCACGCAGCACAACAGCGAGCCGGTTGGGCCCCTGCATTTGCCAGGCAGAGAACACCAGTCGGTGTATGGCATGCCGCGCGGCCCGCAGCGGATCTGCACAACTGTACCAGGGATAGCCGACCTCATCCTTCACTTACAAGGTCCTCCGGTACACACAGTTTGCGTAGGTTGGGCGCCTGCAGCTGCTGGATCGCGATCTGTGTGGATGAGCAACACACGGCTGCGGGGGCTGGCCTGAGGGTGGGCTGTACTCATCACGCCGACTCTTTATGGTTCAGGTGTACTGGGCTACTGCGAATATCTGACCTGGCCCCTGGCACATGTGGTAATCCTCAATTGAAGGGCAGCTTGGGCTGGACAGTTGCAGGCCAACATAGTCATCCTTGCCTGCCATGACACAGGTTCCTTTAGAGCTTGCACCCCACGCACAAACTTTTTCTGTCCTGGTAGCACAATTACTGATGCTTTCTCTCTAAGCAAAGTCACAAACTTGGCTCAGCATCCCTCACTCTTCTTGCTGCCACGTTTGAATGATACTGCCCAGATCCCTGCTGTTGCATGTTGCCACTGGGGCCACTTGTCCCCAGCATGGGCTACAAAGATCCCAAGCCAAAGACCCTCCCTTTTGAAAAGCTCACAGACAGGGCGCCCTTAGAAAGCTCCAATGGGGCAGATAACGCATATGCCTTAGACCACACAACTGACTCCTCAACGGTCACCTACTCCATGTTACAGGAGATGAGGGGGGGCTTTAAGGCACAAGACAGATGCTTTGATTTACTCAACAAGAATCTTGCCAACCTCTGGGCCAAAATTCAGGTGCACGACAGGAGGCTCGATGTGGCAGAGGCATGCATTTCAGACATTGAAGATGGGACTCCTCAATCCACTAAAAGACTGGAGCATGTCGAGCGTATACTTAAAGATGTGGCCATCAAGAATGAGGACCTAGAGGCGAACAGTCAGTGCAACAACATCCGTATCCAAGGGGTCCAGAAGGCGGCTTCCACCAGCCGCATGGACCTGTTTGTGGAACATCTATTAACTGAACTGTTAGGTAAAGAGTCCTTCACTGCAGGCTTTGTGGTAGAGAGAGTGCACAGATCCTTGGGCCCGTGGCCAAATCCTGGTCTCCCGCCCACGCCCATCATTGCATGTCTCATAAACTTTTGTGACAGTGACTCAGCGTTGAGACTGGCCAGAGAGCGTGGGGAAATTGCTTGGCAGGATTTCAAGCTGTCCTTTTATCCGGACTTCACTATGATGGTGCAGGGTGCCCGTCGCAAATACAGTGGGGTGAAGGCCACACTCAGGAACCTTGGTCTAAGATATGGTATGCTCTACTCTACAGATTACGAGTTGATGTGGGCGGCAGGGCCCGCGTTTTGGACAATCCTACTGCAGTGCAGGAATTCCGCCAGACATACAAGCAAAATACACTGTCAGGCCTTGGCAGGTGGGAGTCGCCCCTCCCCCCTGCATAGTGGTTTGGACACTAGCGCAGACCTATTCTCTGGCTCCAGCACTGGTTAACATCCATTCATGGCTTCTGACTCATTGATGAAACACAGTTTGGGAAAATAATATCCATCTTGTTCTGATGTTACACTTGGCTGGTTGATTGCTCTGGAATTGCCAACCCCCATGGTGTATCAATTGGGTTTGTTCTTACTCACACTGGGGTACTGTTCTAGGGAATTATCAGTTAAATATAAAGTCTATTGGTACTTCATGTTCTGCTATGCGTTTGATATTTGCCTCGCACTGGTTGAGGTGAGGTTGGGTGGGCGGGGGGGTTTGGACAGACTTATCGATCCGTTTTTGATTATATGCAACTATGCTCACTGTAAAAAAATCTTTGGTCCACATCGTTTCTTTGCTATGACTGATCTGACATGTTCCTCTGATGGCTCGGCTGGGTAATATAATGGGCCCCTCTCGCCTGTCCCTGGTGTCCTGGAATGTACGAGGTCTCAACTACAAATGCAAGAGAAGACTAGTGCATCTCTACCTTTTTAGACATAATTTAGACATAGCCTACTAACAGGAAACACTCCTACCCATTACAGATGCAGCACCGTTTGGTACAAGCTCGGGTGCACATAGATACTTCGTAAATTATAGCAACTACGCCAGGGGTACAGCCATACTTATCCACAAAAGGGTTCCCTTTAGTCTCAGCGCCATAGTACACAATGCCGAAGGCAGATACATCATTGTCACGGGGCTTTGGAGGGACACATGACTACCCTGGTGTGCGTTTATGCCCCGAACCCTGACTCTTCTGAATTTTTCACATTTTGAACGCCCAACTGACGAAGTTAGAGCCGCAATTGATATTAGTAGGAGGGGACTTCAATTTGCTACTTAACCCCAGGCTGGACAACACATCTCTGACAATGGACACCAAACCACATGTGTGTCACGCCCTTTTAGAACTATGTGAACAATTTTCATTATTATATCGGATTACTCACTACAGCCTAGTTTACTTTTGGGGTGATTCACTTACCTGGGCTGCTGCTTGGCCGGTGAGGTGTGCCTTCCCTGCCCCATTCCACCGCGGCTGTTGTGCCGTTTGAGTGGAGGGTGGGCGGCCATCTTGCAGGTAGTCCCGGACCCCGGCAGAACCAGTGGCAGCGTTCTAGCTGGGGGAGGGAGCTGCAGGCATAAATTGAACATGCTCTTTCGAGCGGGTACGCCGAAGGTATGCCAAAGGTCTGCCCGTCTGCGCCCGTCCGCGCCTCGGCAGCGCACAGCGCCAGGACCATGGGCTATATTAAAACAGAGGAGAAGCCTGCAAGTACCCGTTATACCCAGACGGCTTTGTTGGAGCTCGATACTAACCGGTGTAATAGTGATAGGAACTGGGAAGTTCTCCAGAGTATGGTACGGTCTTGCCCCCTCTGCCAATTTAATTTTCAAACATCTTTCCCCATCGCCCCTCCCCCCCTGGCCTGCAACGCTAACATCCGCGCAGCTCTTATCAATGCTCGGTCACTGGTAAAGCATGCTGTGGATGTACATGAGCTGATCGTGGATGAACAATTGGATCTTCTGTTCATTACGGAGACTTGGCTAAATTCCTCCTGTGCTCCGGTGGTCGAATTAGCTATACCATGGGGCTACAAGATCTGCCGGTCTGATCGCATGGTGGGAAGAGGTGGTGGCACGGCTGTTATCTTCAGAGAAGGGTGGACGCTCTCTATGGAGTCCACTGCGGAAATCCTGGAAGGCGAGGTCCTGGAATTTTCACTGGCCATCTCCCCTCACTTTACTTTGGGTGGGGCCTTGGTTTATCGCCCCCCTGGCCCACAGGGCACTTTTATTAAATCCCTCAAGGAGGTTATAACCTCGCGAGCAATTAGGTTTCCCAAATTCCTGATGTTAGGCGATTTTTACATACATTTGGAGAATCCGCTGGCCCCAGGGACCAGGGACCTTTTAGACCTTTGCGCTCTGACCAACTTGGTGCAGCAGGTTCCTGTATCCACTCATAAATGTGGTCATTTGTTGGACCTAATATGCTCTAATTTTAAGCTTAACATGCGGGGTCCGCAGCCGGTCACTTGGTCGGACCATTATTTGATCTGTTTCTCGTGTGACTTAGCTAGCGCGACTTCTGACGTTGGGAAGGCCCTCGGTCCCCCCACAAAAAAGAATAATATTCCAGCTTTGGCCAGAGCGCTGTCTCATTCACTCCCTGCCAAAGCTTCTGATCTTGAGGGAGCTGTGGAAAGCTTTTCAGACTGGATAAGCCAGACTATTATCTCTCTTCCACAATCCTCAGCAAGCTGTCGTTCGCGAGGCTCTCCTTCGAAACCATGGTTCACGGACCACTTAAAAACTTTGAAGAAGGAATGCTAGAAATTAGAACGGGATTGGCGCGTGAAGTACTGTCCCCGTGCTAAGGCTGCACTCCGCTCTGCTCAGAGAGAATATTATGCTACTATTAAAGAGGCCAAGGGGAACTTCTTTGCCGACAGAATAGCAAAAGCCAATAACAACAGCAAAGAAATCTTTGCCATTGTTCGTAGCTTTATGTCGCCGCCGGCGGAACTTTCCACCCCGCCCATTTCATCCCAATGGTGCGAGGAGTTATCCACTTTCTTTTCCAATAAGATCCATGACATCCAGGCCAGTCTAAGATCTGCACTCCCTATCCAAAGCTCTCCTGTCCTACCGCCGATCAGGAATATCATCTCTCCTAGCCAAATCTTCTCTCACTTTTCTTTGGCGGAGGGTAAGGATGTTTTAGCCATTCTGAAATCTCTAAAATCAGGCTCTCCGGCGGATCCTTGTCCTGCGAGGGTTCTGAGCGGGGTGGTGGAGATAATTTCTCCCGCTGTTGGGGCACTTGTGAATGACTCTCTTCAATCGGGCAGAGTGCCGCAGCAATGGAAACATGCCAAACTCCTCCCCTCCTTAAGAAGCCCTCGGCAGATCGCTCTCTTCTGTCCAATTACCGCCCCATTTCCCTTCTCCCGGCCTTAGCCAAGGTATGTGAAAAGGTGGCCTTCAAACAGCTGGAGAACTTTGTCGAATCTTCCAGTGCTCTGCACTTAGCCCAATCCGGCTTCCAGGCATCCTTTATCACTGAGACAGCGCTGGTGGACGTCACGGAGGCTATTAGGGGGTGCCTGGACACGGGCGGCAGAGCGGCTCTGATTTTGTTGGACCTCTCTGCCGCGTTTGACACGGTACCGCATCTACAGATCCTCTCCAGGCTGTCTGACATCGGTTTCACCGATAGGGCCTTGGCTTGGGCAGGACCTTCTTGGACAACCGCTCCCAACAGGTGTGGATGCCTCCTTTTTCCTCGCGCTCCAGTCCATTTGCCACTGGGGTTCCCGGGGGGTCAACGCTGAGCCCCCTGCTCTTTAATGTATACCTTACCCCCTATCTGGCAGAGAAGCTGGGTGCCAAAACTATGGCTTATGCTGATGCCATCCAGCTTCTCTTCACCTGGAAGGGCGCAGATCTCTAAACTGGTGTGGCTCAGCGTTGTCTGTCTTCTGTATTTGCATGGTTGGCCCAGGCAAGCCTCAAATGCAATGAGGACAAATCTGAGATTCTTCTTTACGGCCAATTCCCTCCTGCATTCAGAGAATCTCTCTGGCCTGCAGGGTTCCCTTGCCCCAGTGACGATTGCTGTGGCGCCAAGAACCTGGGAGTTTGGAGCGGATCTCAGCTTCCATGAGCAGATTAAGCGCTATTCAGGGACGTGCTTCGACACGCTTAAAACCCTAAGGAGGTTCTTTCCTCTGCTTGCCCGCTCTGCCAGGGACACCGTGGTCAGGGCTCTTATCCTGGCACGCCTGGACTCTACTAATGACCTGTACATCGGCATCCCTGGGTACCTCCTGGGGAAGCTGCAGGTTATCCAGAATGCAGCTGTCAGGCTCCTGTGTAATATCTCCAGGAGAACGAGTGTTCGCAAGCAGCTCAACAACCTGCACTGGCTTCCGGTGGCCCAGCGAGTGCGCTTTAAAACTCTGACCCTGACTCATAAGGCTCTCCACGGTCCATGTCCATGCTATCTGAGCTCCAGGTTTGCATTTTACTTTCCCACCCGCTCTCTCCGCTCCGCCTCCCAAAGACAGCTGGTAATTCCCAGGTTTCGTCGCTCCCGACTTGGGGGACAATCTTTTGTGGTCAAGGCAACCACCATGGGGAATGCCCTGCCTGATCTTCTCCGACACACTAAAGAATTAACCACCTTCAAAAAACTTCTTAAAACACATCTGTTTAAGCAATCTGTCTAAATTTTTGTCCCTTCTGTCACTGACTTCACTCCACGCCAGGATACTCCTGAGTAGCAGTGCGCGCTATAAATCTCCTTATAACATAACATATATATTTGGCGTAAGCATAATCCCACAATTACAGATTACACATATTACTCCGGTCAGCACAACACCTAGACAAGAATTGACTATTAGCTGCTGTCCCCCGAAGTGGCTGACTGGTTTAGCATGCTTAGGACTCTCCCTCGGACATATTCTGATAACTCCCCAATATTGCTACACCTGAAAGTCCCTCATCCAGAGGGATTTGAGTGGCAATGGCGCTTTGCATGATGACCTCTTTAAGGCAGAAGTATGCAAGGCCGTTGAGGACTACTTTGCAATTAACACTGGCTAGGTAGACTGATGGGCTGTCTTGTGGGAGTGATTTAAGGCAGTCATCAGAGGCGTCTGTATTGCCAAACAGGCCGGAGTTCTCAAGGATCTCCGTTACAACGTTGACGCACATTGAACGAGACATCGCAACCCTAGATGTTACCTCGATGCAATCCTCAGACCCTGCTAAGAGGGGACAGAGCCTGGCCCTCCTGATTGAATATAGAGACACTGCAGACCCGGAGATATTGTACTTGGACAAATACCACACAGCCCGGCGATACGGAGAGGGTGAACGGCCTGGCAGAGTGCTGGCGCAGATGCTGCGACTGCCATACAGCAAATCCTACATCATGGAGATTCACTCTGCTACTAACCAAACCCTGACCACCACCTTGGAAATTTGCAACGAAGTTCTGGACCATTTCACTGCACTATACACCACTAGAGCAGGGAGTAACCACACTGCGCAGGAAGAATGCCTGTCAGAGATCGCACTAGTGTATCTTGAAAAGCACATGCAAGACTTTTTAGCAGAACCTATTTCCGTTGAAGACGTACTTGGTGCCATCAACACCCTCCGTGGCTCTACAGCACCCGGGCTGGATGGCTTCACTGGCAACTTCTGTAAAGAATACAAAGACCTACTTGCACTGCAGCTTATTGAGGTGTACGCTGAGGCCTTGGAGAAACAGGTGCTTCCCCCCACACTCCGGAAGGCAGTTATTATATCACTCCCCAAACCTGGCAAAGACACATCACTGTGTGGGTCCTACAGGCCATTGTTTCTCCCAAATTTAGACCATAAAATCTTAGCCAAGGTCATTGCTAATCGCCTGTCACAATTAATGAAGTCTATAATATCTCCAGTCCAATCTGGATTTGTGCCCCATCGGTCCACCTCGCTGAATCTGAGGACATTATTTGCAGTCCTTCACAGGATTGACCCAGAGGTCCCTGCTGCCGCAATCCTCCTAGATGCGGAGAAGGCCTACTAAAGCACATAGGATAGATCCATCCAGACCACACACTTGCCTGAAATGCGCTGCACCCCAAGCTGACTTTGCACATCTTGCATGGACATATCCTCAGCAACAGACTTACTGGAAACACATCCACGAAATTTTGGGGAAAATGGTTAACTTGCCCCTCATCCCAACTCCGAAAGTGTCCTCATTGGAATACACGGTAAACTTCCCTAAGGGGGTAAGGCGGTTTGCTTCGTAAGGTCTGCTTCTGACAAAAAGAGAAGTTGCAATTCATTGGGGCAGGAGGCCGGCTCCTAAAGTGCAGAGTTGGCTGAATAGTCTGGCCTATTGTAATGTAAATAGCGAGATTTAAGCCAGCATAATGCCCAGCTCTTCTCATCCCAAAGACATATGGGGTCCATATCGTTCCTATGTAGAGGATTTACGGCAGGCCTCCAACTCTCAGCTGGAAGATGGAATTGTCCTGGAGGGAGTGGGGTGACAAATCTAAATATGTTGAACTTACCTAGTGCCAACACCATTTACAAATCGTGGTACACCCCAAACACCGGGGCTTTGATTCTTGGCTATGTCGGGAGTATTGCAATGCTGGGGAACATGGAGGCTGGGTTCTGGGGAGGGCCCAGGTTAACTGAAGTTATGTTATCACTGTATTCATCGTACTGGCCTTGCCATGCATTACACCTATTGGAAATCCACACTGTATACGCTGAATATGCGACAGTGTCATTGTAACCACTTGCAAACAGATTTGCATGTATGTATCTTTTGTAACGATGTAAACTGGAAAAATAAAGTTATTAAAAAAAATATATGTCACAGGATTTATCATTTTTTCTATAGAGTACGGCCCAACAAAACTTGGGTGGAATCTCTGATCACCTTTTAGCTTTAAGTTTTTTGTGCTGAGCCAGACCATATCTCCAATCTGGAAAGTGGGTTCTTTGTTTTTTTTCTTTTCTTTTCTTGTCAG
The DNA here is from genome assembly GCF_964261635.1 of Lissotriton helveticus. Classification (NCBI taxonomy): domain Eukaryota; kingdom Metazoa; phylum Chordata; class Amphibia; order Caudata; family Salamandridae; genus Lissotriton; species Lissotriton helveticus. The sequence goes on along the minus strand of NC_136059.1, from coordinate 1,501,994,443 downwards.
CAAAATATTTATAACAATCTTTTGCATGGGTTAAATCGTGTTCTGTTGATTGATGAATTGGGCCAAATGCTGAGCAATATCTTTCACTGCTGGTACATTTTTATTTCCACATTTGACAAAAAAGTTAGGATGTGAAGCACAATTCATTTAAAATGGTAAGTAGTCAGTCGAATTATTTTTGCATTGTTATGAGCAAATTCTGCAGTCAACTGATATTCTGGTCAGTCCCCTTCCTGATCTAACAAAAACAGCCTAAGGTATTGTTCTAACTCTTGATTGGTCCTCTGAGTTTTCCCATCAGTGGATGGAAACTGGTTGAGTATCAGGTCCCTATACATAGCCCACTAGTGAAAGTTCTCCAAAATCTGGATACGAACTGAGAGTCCCTATCAGTGAGAATAATCTTGGGTATGCAATGAATTTAAATTATGTGTTGATTGAAATGTTGTGTCGATTGTTTAGTTATGGGAATACCTCTTCAGGCAACAAAATGTGTCATTTTAGTGAAGGTGTCTAAACAAACAAGGACTGTGTTATATCCTTGACTAGAAGGTAGGTGTACTATGAGATCTAAGGACACGGTGTGCCAAGGGTACAGTGAAGTGGGCAAGGGTTGTAATAGCCACTTGGGGACCTTTCTTTCTGATTTTCCCTGAGCACAAATCTCGCAACCAGTCACATACTTTCAAATGTCCTTGTTAATTTGAGGCCACCAACACTTTAATTTAATCAGTTCTCCAGTTTTTAAGATTCATTTATGCCCTGAGAAAGGACTGTCATGGCATTCATATAATGCTTGTGTCTGTAGTTCTTCAGTTGGTGAATATAAAGCTCCATCATAATGAGGTAGTTGGTCTCGTACTTCTTTTTTTGGAACTTGATTTGCCCATTCCTTCATTACTTTAGAATTCAAAGATTGAATGATTTGTTCCTCAAAGGTCTCTTTGGAGACAGCACCTACAATCTTTTCTGGAAGAATTATCTTCTGATGTTCAATTGAGATTTTCTGAATCTCTGTATGCTATCCTAATAAAGCATCAGCTTTTCCATTCTTATAAATGATTATGAAATCATAATCAGAAAAGTACAATGACCATCTGAGTTGTCTGGGTGTTAAAGTTCCAGTTGATCTTAAAAACGTAGAATACCTATGTTCGGCGAATACTATTACCATATGTCTTGCTTCCATTAAATAGAGCCTCCTCTCTTGAAGACATTCCTTAACAGCTGGTAGTTCTTTTTCAGTTATTGTATATTTCACTTCTGCTGGATTTATTTTTCAGGAGCGGTAAGCCACAAGGGGCAATTTTCATGTAACCTTGTGCCTTTGTGACAGGATCCCTCCAATGGCCAATTCTGATGTATCAGTCTGTAGATAGACCAGTTCAGAGGGATCAGCGTGAAGTAGAACTGGGGCTTAGGTGAAACTCATCTTCAGGGAGCTGAAAGCTTCTTCTGACCATTTGAAATGCACTCCTTTCTTCAGCAATCGTTTAAAAGGAATAATCTTTTGAGAGAATTCATGGATGAATCTCCAATAGAAATTCATTCATTCATTCAACAATCTTTATTTCGATCTTTGAGATCATAAAAGATATGCAGGCAAAACAACATTACACCATTAAAAACTGTATATAAAGATAGATTCATCAGTTTAAAATCCATGAAATCAATTTCTAAGTTTAAAAAGCGCATCTTTAAGGTAAAATCATGTTCTAGGTTTTACAGTTGCATTTTTAGAGTATGTTAGGGACAAATAGAAATTAGCAAAGCCAAAGAAACTTTGGACTTTTCTGTTGTTGGTGATGATTTCCAATCTGCGACAGCCTTCACCTTGTGCTCTTCCATGGTTATACCTCCAATTTTGCCTATACTGTCTTCTTGATTATACCTGAAGGAGAGAGTACAAATCATAGTAGTATTGAAAGTGCATATCTCCAGGTTTGCCTATAATGTGTTCTCTCTTAGACTTTGAATATCTGCTCTTACTTGCTCCTGATGTTCTTCCTCAGTAGCTGAGTAAATTAAAATATCATCTATGTAGACAATTGCAAATTTATCTTTGAAGTCACTTAAGACATCATTAATGAAATGCTGGTAAGCAGCAGGGGCTTTACATAGCACATACTGCATTACTTGGTTCTCAAACAAGCCATAGTTTGTCCTGAATGCCCTTTTCGATGTGTCCTTTTCTCATAGTCCAATCTGCTGATAAGAACCTCTGAGATCTAGTTTATTATACATTTGCGCCCCTTTAAATTGAGCTAAAAGCACAGAGATAAGATCCAACCGAGTGTGATTTTTAATTGCAATTTGATTGATTGCTCTATTTTCTATGCAGGGCCTTAGATCACCCCTTTCTTTGGAACAAAGGAAAGTGGCGGTGAAACTGGAGACTGAGAGGACCTGATAAATCTGTTGTCTAAGTATTTTTTAAGATATTCTTATAAATGTTGTTTTTCCTTTCCTGCCCTGTTCCCATGATGCACTGGGCCAGGGACAGACTAATTTGCATATAGCCAGGTTCTGAACTGGGATGGTGCAGTGAGCTCAAAAACGGTGATGGATCAAGCCCTGATCTGTTGACTGGGTAGGAGTGTTCTGATTAACTCAGATACTCTGTCCATCACCACCCCCTTTTTGAAATTATGGTTTTCCTTTCCTGTCACTGCATAGATTCAACAACAAGGTAGTAAATTAGAGCCGGGTTCAAACTCGATTTTGCAGTCATATGACCTATGTGGGGTAAATTGTTTCTGCCTCCACTTGAAAAAATACATTTGTATCTCTTTACTGATCAATGAACTTATTAGTTTGTATCACACAAATTGAAACACTACTTTCACCAAGCTGGGTTGCTGTATTTGAATCTTGATGCTATTCTATTTTTGCAAATCAATTTCCCAGATAATACTCAGAATACATTTGAATTGTTCTTGCACTCCAATTTATAGAGGGATTCTGTTCTGTTAACCAGAGGAGTCCCAATATGAGTTGACACTGTGGAGCATCTAATAAATTAAACTGTGTAACTTCCTGATGTACTTCTAAGGATAGTAATTGCACTTGCTCAGTGTGACTTCAAATTGATCCCTATGTATGTATGGTGCCATCTACAGCTCTGACAGATTTGTTTTTATTTTTCCTGATGTCATTTTAATCCTATGTGATCTGCAAACATCAGGTCACAAAAGTTCCATTTAGGCCCTGAGTCAATCATCACTGATACATCCTTAAGGAAAACACGTCAGAATTTCAATGTCACCAAAGGACTGAATGAGGTGAAGATGTTTGCAATGTATTGACCCCCAGACTCTCCATTGTAGTTGTTTCCCAATCCGCACTCACCAGTGCAACTTCCTTTTTTAACTGGTGGTACTTTGAGTTTTTCTTCATCTGCACCTTAGGTTTTCTTGTTTTGAAAGAGACTTATAGCAAACAGATAATTACATGCCAAAACCTCTCACTCATACATTGACGTGTATAGCTACAACAATCACACATTCCTATATGTATATAATAGCAAAGAGATATATATTTTGATATACAAAAACCTTTTTATTTCATATCAATAATTATCTGATTCTTTTGGTTGTCCTATATGGACTTTACAAATGGATGTTTATAATACAAAATTCCATATTACATTTTCTAAAGGTATACACATTTAAAGAAAAACATGAAAACATAAACACATATCACAAAGAACCAAAGGGACAAGTCGGACAATAGTCTATTGTGGTAGGCAAAAGCGGTGAATTTTGGCACTACGCGCGTTTCGGCATTCTGCCTTCATCAGGTGACCGTCAATCGCGTGTATACTGTACAGGACAACAAACTATAAGAATACAAAACATAAATATATATTTATATTAGAGATTTAAAAGGTCGTAGCATAATAATATTTACAGTTTACATTTAGAGAGGGTATAGGTCATTATTTACATACAAATATATATACATTATTTACATAGAGCAGCTCATAACCTGAATAGGTATTACCCTTATATCAACTCCAGGCAAGACAGTGTTTATATAACATATATACATAAATACCTATTGAGGTTATGAGCTGCTCTATGTAAATAATGTATATATATTTGTATGTAAATAATGAAGGCAGAATGCCGAAACGCGCGTAGTGCCAAAATTCACCGCTTTTGCCTACCACAATAGACTATTGACCGACTTGTCCCTTTGGTTCTTTGTGATATGTGTTTATGTTTTCATGTTTTTCTTTAAATGTGTATACCTTTAGAAAATGTAATATGGAATTTTGTATTATAAACATCCATTTGTAAAGTCCATATAGGACAACCAAAAGAATCAGATAATTATTGATATGAAATAAAAAGGTTTTTGTATATCAAAATATATATCTCTTTGCTATTATATACATATAGGAATGTGTGATTGTTGTAGCTATACACGTCAATGTATGAGTGAGAGGTTTTGGCATGTAATTATCTGTTTGCTATAAGTCTCTTTCAAAACTGTTATTTCCCTACCTATAGCAAACCTATTCGCGTAGGGGTCCCCTGTTTTTCAAACTGTGTGCCTTAGGTTTTCTTGGCCATGTCATTACAAAGTGTCCACTAGCTCCGCAGTAGAGGCACAATTTATTTTGTGTTCTTGTATTTTTTTGTCTTTAGCTAGTGGACCCCTAATGGTGCCTATTTACATTGGTTCTAATCCTGACTGACCTTCAATGGTTCTTGCAGATTCTGATTTAATTATATCGAATCTAGGCAAAATGGGTCAGAATTCCTATTTCTTTCCTTCTGACGAAAATCTTTCTCCAGCACCAAATTCACCAATGCTGAGATCTCTGTCAGACGATTAGGAATTTTTGCTAAAGCTTCCTTCAGTTTAGTTTTTAAGCCTCGTTAGAAGACGGCTGTTCTTTTTTTCTCAGGCCAATCAGTTTCTACTAATTTGTTCAATTGAGCCAGATAAGTAACCAACTCTCAATGTTCTTGTCTAAACTCTAATAGCTAATTGTCGGTTACTTGTGATGCCTTCCTTCTATCAAATATCTGAAGAAATTATTTCTTGAATTCTTCAAATTCAAATAAAATCACATCATCCTTCGTTACTAGAGGCATGGACCAAGATACTGCTTCCCCACTAAGATAGGATAAAATAAATGATACTCAAGACCGTGCATCAGGAAAAATCATTGGACAAAACATAAATTATAGGGAACATTGTGTCGGCCAACGTTGATTTTTTTTATGATCCCCACTAAAACGCTCTGGGGGAGCTAGGGGGGTCTATTGGGATAATGAACTAATGATTTGAGTAGGTGTGGATGATATAGAGCTTGTGGTATGACTAGAGGATTTTGATTTAGGGCTTTTTAAACTAGCTCCTGACACTATCTAACTCACCCAAGTGGCTAAATCTGTGGTTTCTCTTCTAAGCGTACTGTTTCATATTGAAGGGTTTGTTATCCTCCCTCGTGCCAATAACTCCTTTTGGATACACCCTTAGATCTCTCCCAAACTTTTTAGGTCTAAATATTCAGCTTTTCTGCTCAGGTGCAAGTAACATTGACACTTCAGTCTGTCAGGATCTTCTAGTAGTTGACAGGCTTGCACTGGAGCAGAACAACAACAGTTCCCAATATCTCTCATGGAACACCAGCAGCTCTATAGTTAATGAGTACAAAGCACAGCGGCGTTCCAAGGGGGCAAAGGGATGTGCAGTAAAGAAGAGACACCTGTCAACTGTGGTTTCCTCTCCAGTAGGTCTTTTCTTTCTTCTGTCTAGCATTCTATAGTGTTAACTTTCCTTTGTGATGTGGAAACTGCAACAGAATATAAGCAAATCTTGCATTACCCTGCTCTACCCCTGATTAACTATTATCCTACTATTATTTTCATTTTACTCAAAAAAACATACCCATACAGTTTAAGGTTATTGTTCCTCTTCTATGCTGTAAAACAGTAATTTCTTATCTTGCTAGTATTAAGCATGCATTGTATCAATTATTTACAAGTTATTTACATTTCCAAAAAACTATAAGAATGCATTTAAATATTTGTAATCTTTTTCTTCCAGGAAATTTCATGAATTACTTTGCGGATATGGTGGAAGGGATTCACATGGGGACGCCTAGGGCAGGTAAATATTTTCTTTTTTAACTCGACAACTTGAATGCTTGTTTTTTTCAGTTTTTTTCTTTTAATTTTCTATTTTTTAATGTTGCTCGACAAAAAAGAAAATTGCAGGTAAGTATTGCTTTTCTTCCTTTCCATTTTTTCTCAGAAAGATTGTTTATTTAACATAAATTCGCCAAGTCAGGATTAAGCTTTATGTTGAAACACTATCTTCCACAATATTTCAACATTCTTTGCTCTTTGGCCTCCTGATGTAATTTAAGGAGGGCAGCAAGCAGGCTCAGGGCAAGAAACACAAATCACTCAGCAAGGCACTTTCAGAAATGAAACATTACTCAGAAAATTAACTGTCTCCTCACGAGAAAGTTACAGAAGAAACAAAACGATGAAACCCAGACTCTTCTACCCTCAATAAACTTCTGTGAAAGAGAGCTTAGAATAAGGCTGCTTCTTCAGGAATTTCTTCATGTGAAGTTCGTGTTCGTTACTTAGCCCGCTTCAAATTCCATTCATGGCTGGGGGGTGGACCATCTAGCACTGCAGGGAAAGCTGAGCTGGTACACATGTTGAGCTTCAAGCACTGCCAGCTCATTCTCCAATCATTGCTCCGAGTGATCTTTCGCCACCTTGTGTTACTTTTATTGGTGAATACACTGGTCAGTACTGAGTGGTTTGCAGAAATCCTCCTAAGGAACCTGATAATCAGTCCCACCTTCCATTATCAATGGTTCAGGGGGAACAGAGGTTTTCAAACCTGGTCAACTTTTTTTAATAGGGAAACATGAATAACTTGGAACATTTTAGTCAGTTAGTCAAAGTACTTTATTCGGTCATTACGACCATCAAAGTACATTTTAGTGTTCTCGGGTAGTGTCAAATAATATGTCACAGGATTTATAATTTTTTCTATAGAGTACGGTCTAACAAAAGTGGTTGAAACTTGTGATCACCTTTTGGCTTTAAGTTTTTTGTGCTGAGTCAGATCTTATGTCTAATCTGGGAAGTTGGTTCTTTGTTTCTTTTCTTGTCATCACAATACTTATGACTATCTTTTGCATGTGTTAGATTTTGTACAGCTGATTGATGAACTTAAGCCAAATGCTGGATAATATATGTTATAACTGGTATCTTTATATATCCGCATTCGACATCTCGGCCATAATTCATATAAAAGGGTGAGTAGCCAGTAAAAGCATTTTCTGCATTGTTATGAGCAAATTCTGCTGTCCTTAGATATTCCTAATCAAGCCCCTATCCTGATCTAACAAAAACAGCCTAAGGTATTGTTCTAACTCTTGATTTGGTCCTCTAGGTATGCCCATCAGTCTCTGGGTGGAAACTAGTTGAGTATCGGTACTCTATTCATAGCCCACTAGTAAAGGCTCTCCAGAAGTTGGATACAAACTGAGTGTACCGATCAGTGATAATTATCTTGGGTATGCCATACATTTGAATTATGTGTGGATTGAAATGTTGGGTCAATTGTTCATCTCTGGAACTACCTTTTAAGGCAACAAAATGTGTAATTTTAGTGAAGGTTTCTACACAAACAAGAATGTGTTGTATCCTTGACTAAAAGGTAGATCTGTTATGAGATCGAGCGACACGGTGTGCCAAGGGTATGGTGGAGTTGGTAAGGGGACCTATCTTTCTGATTTTTCTGAGCACAGATTTCACAACCAGTCACATACTGGTGAATGTCCTTGTTCATTTGCGGGCACTAAAACTTTTATTTAATCAGATCTTCAGTTTGTAGGATTCCTTTATGCCTTGCCAAAGGACTGTAATGCCATTCATATAATGCTCTCGTCTATAGTTCTTTTGTGGGTAAATATAAAGCTCTATCCTGATAAGGTAGTTGGTCTCGGACTTCTCTTTTTGGACCTTGGTCTGCCCATTGCTTCATTTCTTTAGAATTCAAAGATTGAATGATTTCTTCATCAAAGGTCTCCTCTGGGGAATGCACCTACAATCTTTTCTGGAGGAATTATCTTATGATCTTAAGTTGAGTTTTTCTGAATCTCTGTGTCGAACCTTGATAAAGCATCAGATTTTCCATTCTTATTTCCAGGCCTATAAGTGAGTATGACATCATAAGCAGCAAATATAATGACCTTCTGAGTTGTCAGGGTGCTAGATTTCCAGCTGATTTTAAAGACATCAAGTGCCTACGGTCAGTGAATACTGTAACAGTGTGAATTGCTCCATGTAAATAGTACTTCCATTCTTTGAAAGCATTCTTAATAGCTAGCAGTTACTTTTTTGGGCTTTGCATAATTCACTTCTGCTGGATTTTATTTTCTGAAGAGATAAGCCACAGGGTGCAGTTGTCCTGTTAGCTTGTGCCTTTAAGACAGGATCCTTCCAATGGCCAATTCTGATGCATCTGTCTGTAGATGAAACAGTTCAGAGGTATCAGCATGAAGTTGAACTGGGGCGGAGGTGAACATTTTCTTCATGGAGTTGAAGGCTTCTTCTGCTTCTTCTGACCATTTGAAAGGCACTCCTTTCTTCAATAACAGCATGGGAGGAATAATCTTTTGAGAGAATTAATGGATAAACGTCTGATAAGAAATAGCAAAGCCTAGGAAACTCTGGAATTCCTTTACTGTTGGTGATTTCCAATTTGTGACAGCCTTCACCGTTTGCTCATCCATAGTTATACCTGCAGGGGAGAAACAACTCCTAGAAATTCTATTGTAGTCGTGTTGAAAGTGCATTTCTCCAGCTTTACATATAACTTGATCTCTCTCAGTCTTTGAAGTACCTCTCTTACTTGCTGAGTAAATTAAAATATCATCTATGTAGACAACTGCACATGTTTCTATAAATCCACTTAAGACATCATTAATAAAAACCATAAAAACAGCAGGGGCATCACATAGGCCATATGGCATTACTTGGAACTCCAACAAGCCATATTCTGTCCCGGATGCAGTTTTCCATTTGTCCCCTTGTGGTAAATAAATAAATAATACCTCTATTTTTGACTGGATATAACAATAACAGATAGCTCAATAAATAAGAGTCAAGATTCGAGGTAGTAGGAGTTTGCAGGTTTAATACAGCATAAGGACAGGAACAGGACAACCTGCACGGGCAAGATCTGGGATGGCTAGCAACTTTTAATAACAGTGCACAAGCATATATACTAAAACAATTGTATTACAGTGCATACAGTAGGCGTAGCAGTGGGTGGGGTTCGTAACAGTTCGCGAAAGATAAGGGTGAAAGTAGGTGTAACAAGAGGCGTGAACAGGGCGTATACATAGACATGTGATGTAAACGTAACAGAATATGTCATAAATGGGGCGGAAACATGGAGGGGGCTACCTGAGGAGCCGGGACCTCTAACCTAGTGGTGCGCGCAAACTGGCAATGACGTGTGACTAGGGAGAAGCTGGGGGCTATGACTTCTGCGCTAGGAGCAGAGACTGAAGTCTGGGGAGTCAGAGCGACATGTACCTAAACACTATCTAGTATCTGATGTTTAGAGAACATGTTGATAGAATCCAAAAGTTATCAGGGTAAAGGCTAACAGATTCTAAAACTGGTGCATGCATTATTCTGCATGTAGTGCGTGTTGAGGAATATTAAATGACCATTAATACAGTATTTCTCTTACATGGAGACGTAAAGGCTAGACTGTGACGGAAACTATTGATGCGATTCAGTAGCTTAGGAATGCAGAGAAGGAGGACTGGACTGATAACTGGAATCATAACATACTCTTGGCAGACTGGCAGGCAGAGCCAGGCCGAGCCGGGCACTGTGAGGCAGGAAGTAAGTGAAGGGTCAGGGATACAGGTGGGGGCTGTATCGCTCCTCAGCGAGGGTTCAGGAGACAGGAGCTGAATCTGAGTCCGGGCCCTTTTGAGGCCTAGAAACGGGGATTGTACAATGAAATAACGTGCACACTGAGAAACGTGGCAACGTAACTTTACATAGGCCTAATACTCGTAGTTTTCACGAGAACTGGAAACTGGCATACTAGAGATGGACACAACTGTAATTGCGTCTTTAATCGATGATGGGGAATACATATGCATATTAATCATGCACACATAACATAAGATGGGGAACACGTAGGGACACAGAACATGGCAAAATTTACTTTTCCACATTCCCTCCTTGTCACTACGTTTCCATCAGGAAACATCAATATTCATGATACCATCTATCATTTCATACAGTATCATTTGCTCGTCTCGAATGTTCTTGGAACGGGATTTAGGACGGGACTTGGGACTAGGAATACAAGAGGTAGCACAAATGCCGCAAATCGCAGGGCCACATTGTATACAGAGGCAGCAACTGAATATGATCGCTACTGCAATACCTAGAAATGACAATATTTTCCATCCCCAGGCAGAAATTATACTCCAGAACCAACCGGACCATGTCCAGGTGCCTGGATTCTGGTGTAACTGATGGGCAATTTTATGAAGTCTGGTTATAGCTGAATAAACAGACGGCGCGTTATTAGGAATGAAAATGCAGCAACTAGATCCGATGACTCTACATGCTCCTCCTCTATCGGCCAGTATGACGTCAAGAACGAGACGATTTTGGAGCACGACAAATCTCATAGCAGATTGCTCTTCGGTTAAGTTACCTAGAGCAGAAGCAGTCTCATTAACTACCGCTTCAAGGGTTCTGGTTAATCTACGTATTAACTTACTATTCTGGATAGGGCCTATAAAGAAGAAGAATCCTTTATTGAAATCCGTATACTGTTCTAGAGCAGTTTCAGTTTGATCGACAATTGGGGACTCGATCTCCCTTCTATGTCTGATGTGTACTAGATGGGTGTTTCTGTGATAATCAGATGGGGCTAGAAAAACTGGTGGCAGTAGGAAGGCAATGTAACAGGTTCCCTCCCAATCGAGGGGCAGACGAACATATGCGGTCTGACCACAAACAAAATAAGAATGACGTAAAGCTTTGAAAATAGATTTCCCACTGTCACTATACTCGACAATAGTAGTACAATCACTATGTCCTACATGTACGGAACCATTATTTCTGACACATAATTCGCCTTTGACTGGTAGTACTGAAATAGCAGGTAAGTCTGGAGTAGGATCAGACTGAACATTCAGGACCATGAAATTCGAAGAATAATTACCCAAATTATAAACTTCATTTTCTAGATCTAACCCTGTTCTGTGGGGAAGACCTTGCTTGTCTGGAAAACATGTACTGTTCAGAAAGGACATATCAGTTGAGGATGACGTTAACGTGGACCATGCTCCACACGAACCATTATGTGAAAACGGATAAGGAAACAGTGGCAGAACTCCCTTCGGTGTCTGGAAAGGGGGGAGTCGACCACACACCCAACAATTAGTGGCATTGCTGGTCTGGTGTGAATAGTGTAACATACGGATGAATGAATTGTTGCACATAGCAAGACGATAAGATAGTTCATGAGGAGGCAGATCACTAAACGTGTGCTCTACTGTAGCATTAGAAAACTTATTTACATGAGAAATTGAAAAACATAAATGAAATGCATAACTCGTACAGGTAACCATTAAGCTTAAAAACAATATAAAACTTAGAAAAACGATACATCGGATTGAGTTTTGACTAACTCTCTCACTATGGGGGTCTATTTCATACATGTCAGATACCTGTCTAACCGTTTCACCTAGGGGAGGACTTAGACAATTAAACTGGCTGACTTATTTTACTAGACCGTAACTTCTTTTTATACTCCTGCTGCGGAGTTTCCTCTAACAGGGGAGGCTTGGTATCAATGTCATTTGCGGGACAGTCCTTGAGAATAGTATTTTGGCAGTCTTTAGGTAAAATGCAGTCCTTGGCAAAAGTTTTAGGTTTTAGTCCGTGAAATTTCTTGACGTGAGACAGATGGACCCACCCCAACTTCACGGCCGTACGGGTGGTCAGAAGGACTTGCTTCGGTTCCTTCCAGCGAGGCTCCAGCGGACTTGAACGATCAAAGTTGCGGACGAGGACCAGGGTGCCGGGAAGGATCTCGTGTGGCTTGACTTCAGTATTGTCGGGAAATGCAGCGGCAACCTGTGAACGACAAGAATGTAGGGCAGACATCAAGGAAGCTAGGTAATCTGTCAGCATATTACTGGAAACATCTGTAATACTTCGGGGTCTGGGTGTACCCCACATATTTGGGGGGCGGCCGAATACGACCTCGTACGGGGACAGACCTGATCTGGAATGTGCGACCATGCGCATATAAAACAATGCAACTGGCAGGGCTACTAGCCAGTCTACACCTTTCTCTTTGCATACTTTGGCAATACGGATTTTCAAGGTTTGATTATGTCTCTCTACGAGACCGGCTGCTTCAGGATGGCGTACACAATGGAACTTCCACTGGTACCCTAACAACAGGGACACGTGCTTCATGAGTTCAGATGAGAATGGCTGGCCGTTATCAGAATACACGACCCTAGGGAGTCCATAACGGGGGAAATATTCACGAACCAACTGCTTGGCAGTGGTCGCGGCTGTGTAATCTGGGACTGGATATGCTTCTGTCCACCTGGACAAAGCGCATAAAACTACAAGGACATACTTGAAACCTCGACATCGCTCCATCTGAATATAATCCATCTGGAGGACTTCAAAAGGGTGGTCAGGGGGCTGGAATCCACCTTGTTCCACCGGGACACTTTTACCTGGATTGAACTGGCAACATATCATACAGGTACGGACTTTCTGCTTGGCTGCAGCTCGTAAATGCTTGTTAAACCAAATGTTCTGGATACTGTCTAACATGGCTTTTTCTCCTAAGTGTGCAGGACTATGTGCGGTATTGATAATGACTTGAACCATTGAGTCGGGGAGAAACCATGTGGCTTTTCCCTTCGTCACCCATCCCTGATCTGTCTGGACCCCTCCTTGTTCGGACCATTTCTTGATTTCTTCGGGAGTGGCATGTAACTGGATATCTATGACATCTTGAGTGGGGTCCTTAACTGTCATACAAGTAGTCTGTTCTAGAGTAGATGTCGGTGTCTTGTTAACTGGTATGTCTGGTGTCTGTGCTGTAAGCTTGGCTGTTCGATCCGCTAGATCATTACCTTGGGAAATAATGTCAGTGACTTTCGTATGTGCTTTGCACTTCATGATAGCGATAGATGTCGGTAAATGTATTGCATCTAGCAGAGCCTGAATAAGGAGACCATGCTGAATCTTGGTTCCATGAGAAGTCATGAAACCTCTCTCCTGCCAGAGCACTCCGAAGTCGTGTACAACTCCGAATGCGTAACGTGAATCTGTGTAAATATTAACTTTCAGGTTCTTGGCACGCATGCAGGCTTGTGTCAGAGCAACTAGCTCTGCTGCTTGAGCAGACAGAGTGTCAATACGGTGCGTCTCAATAACTTTAGTGTCAGTAGTCACTGCATACGCGGCTACTAGATCTCCTGTACTTGTTCTCATACATGAACCATCCACATAAAGTGTCAGGTCGGGATCTGGTAATGGAATATCTGTCAGGTCTTGTCTTGGCTTGGTCATGGTGTTAACTACTTCCACACGGTCATGTGTGGCAGGACTGGAAGTAACTGACGGTAACAGTGTAGCAGGATTCAGAACATTGCAGCGTCTGATTTCTATGTGAGGCTGGAACAGTGTCAATTCATAACCTGTTAAACGTGCAATTGTCAAGTGTTGAGTCTGTGTTCGGTTTAAAAGAACTTCCACGGAGTGTGGAACTTGTACTGTCAAGGAGTGTCCTAATACTATGGAATCACTTTGTCTGATAGCTAGTGCTGTGGCTGCAACTGACTTGAGGCACGCAGGCAGAGCCTGGGCTACAGGATCTAGTGTGCTTGAAAAATAAGCACAGGGCTTGTATTGTCCTGCTTGATCTTGTGTAAGAACAGATAATGCTGTACCATCACGTTCTGTGACAAAAAGTGTAAAAGACTTACTGTAGTTCGGTGTAGCTAGAACAGGTGCTTGGCATAAAGCTTTCTTTAGCTCATTAAAACTAAGTGTATGTTCAGATGTCCAAGGGAGGACAGTCGATACGGCTGCCTCCTGTGTCGTTAACTGTATCAGTGGCTTGGCTAGAAATGCATACTGAGGAATCCATTGTCTGCAATAAGAAGTGAGGCCGATAAAAGCACGTACCTCCTTCTGGGTCTTGGGCTGAGGAAGACTCGCTATTAACTGGATACGATCGGGTGTCAACTGCCTACCCCACTTGGACAGTAAGTGGCCTAAGTAGATCACTTGCTGGACACAGAATTGAAGCTTCGAAGGGGACACCTTGTGCCCCATCTCGGCTAGGAAATACAGAACTGTAAGTGATGCTCGCTCGCAGTCACATTCAGAACGGGCTGTGATCAGTAGATCATCGACATATTGGAGCAGGGCGGTGTCAGCTGGCATGTGAATATTGTCTAGTTGTCTTTTAAGTGCTTGACTGTAAATACTAGGACTTTCTGTGAAACCTTGAGGAGCTCGTGTGAATTTATAGCTCCTTCCATTTAAACAGAAACCGAAAAGGTACTGGCTGTCTGGATGAATTGGGACACTAAAAAATGCATTCTTGAGGTCGATTACTGTAAAAAATATTGCCTCAGAATCAATAGCTGTCAATAGGGATGAGATATCTGGAACAACTGGATACTGGGGAATAATACATTTATTGAGTTCTCGAAGGTCAATCACTAATCGATATACTGGGGGTGCATTTGGATCAGTACGTTTCATGACTGGAATGATAGGAGAATTACATACATTGGAGTCAGTTTCTACAACTACTCCTTGAGCCATGAGCTCGTCAATAATTTTGGATAAGGCTGCTACAGCCTCAGGTGGCAGTCTGTACTGTCTGATTCGTGGCAGGACTATACCTTGCTTGAGAGTCACACGATGGGGTGTGATTTGCATAAAACCAACATCAGTTGGACCTTGTGCCCATAGATGCTGGGGGACATTCAGTAATCTTGGATCAAAATCTCGTAAAACATAGTGACCCTTGAAGTCACGTAGAATTAAAAGTATTCCCTCTGGGGAACAGCAAATAACTGCACCTAATTCTTTCAGGGTCTTAATACCTAACAAATTTTCTGGACATGACTTAGTAAGTAACAGATCAGTAGTTCGGGACAATGGACCTACTTCTAGAGTAACTGGTTTTGATATCTCGTTTACAATAGGCTTTCCTGAAAATCCAAGGGAAACATTTCTTGAGCCTGAGAGCGGAGCCCCTGGAACCTCGTCGTGACTAATAGTCGTCCTACTTGCCCCTGTATCAATCAGAAACTTTCTGTCTTTCCCTAATACTTGACTATGAACATAGGGACCTTCTTGATCTACAGGAATCTCGATGAGAGGCAAGCCTACCTCCCTCTCTAGGCTGTTTCATGAATACTGCTGGTACTCTGGATACTCGGACTGTGCATACTGGTACATCTGCTGTGTAACATGCTGTGTTGCAGCAATAGGCTGCGGTGCTGGAACTGTCTGTTGTGCATTCTGTGGCTGAGAAGTCTGTGAAACTTGTTCTTGTCTAGGCGGACGTGGTCTCTCTTTAGTCTTACCGGTAGCTATATTGTGTTTCAGAACTGCACACTCGTTTATAAAATGACCTGGTTGTTTACAATAATTGCATGTCCCTTTAACGGGAGCTGCAGGATGACTGGCTTGATTCGGACCCTCTTCTGACTGTCTTGAGGAACAGATTGTGCAACTAGTACTTTCATTTTCGTGTCTTTCATACGTCTTCTCTCGTGTTCTTGCTCTTCTCTGATTCTATTCTGGTGATACTGGAGCATCTGTAACATCTGGGACGGAGTACTAGCTTGCCAAGTACTTTCGACTTTCAAAACTCGATTCTTAACTTGTGGACTTGAATTCTCGACTAATTTAGTAACAAAAAGATGAGGGTATGACTCGCTACTCGTCTTCAAACCACTGTTTATGATAAAACATTTCTCAAATCTGGAATAAAAATCACTAGTGTCTTCGTCTTGTTTCTGTTTACAGGCTGAGATTGCATCCCAGTCTTCCTTTTTAGTGGCTAATAATCTGGGTAAAACTTGTATTAATAATTCTGGTAATTCTTTACATTTCTCTCCAAGACCGGTACCTGGTACTCGTATCTTATCTTCAGCTTCTAGAGCTGTCCAATCTATCTTTTTCTCTCCCACCTCCCAATCTTTTTCCTTGAGTTTTTCGTATATGCCCGCAGGCAACAGGACTTTTAGCATTTTAATAATATCTGGATACGTGTATTCACCCATACGGAGCATGTCTTTTAATTCTCGGTGGAACCCTGCTGGATCTTTGTCGTGACAGGGAATTAATTTCTTCATCTCTAAGAGTTCCATCTTGGTAACTGGGGTGTAAACAAATACTCGTTGCATTTCACCATCCGCTGTCCTAACTGGGTGTACTTCTCGTAACGGATTCTGTCTGTCTATATAAAACGGTTTACTTTCTGGAGGTGAGACATGAACAAAATGCGGGTTCAGAAACGTTCTATATTTGTGGCGTTGTTCTAGAATGACACTAATTAAATCGGTACCTAAACCTTTCCATCTATACTGGAGTAACTCGTTCAGAATATCATGTAACGGACCTGGATCAGAATGTTGACCCTCATACAGTGTAATGAGGTGTTGGATCATATACATACCCACCAGTCGCTGCTCGGCTGGGGGCAGTTTCAGAAACATTTGTGCCACTATTTCGTCTGGAAAAGTGGTAGAATCAGTAATCCATCGGACTGCTGATCGGGCTAGTTCTTGTTCATGCATAGTACTGAGTTCACTATAACCGATTCGTGATTTCAGAATTTGATCGGTAGCTTGAAATACTTGTTCTAGGGAGCCTTGCTCTGGTGCTGGAAGATGAAAGGCTTTCTTGTGTTCTAGGCGTAAATGTCGGTCTGGAAATCTAGATTTACCTACATACGCTATTCTGGCGGTATTCTCGTCGTCTACCTCTTCAGTAGAAGAGTCATTTTCTTTCTCGCTTACTTGTGCTTCTCTGCGTTGTTCGTGTAACCTTATTATTTCTTTACGTATTTTCTTGTACATATTCTCTATACTATTGAGTGTCTTGTGCTTACCCTCGGCTATATTATCACTCCACTTTGTCAGAACTTTCATTTCGGCCGGATCTTTAGTCGGGGAATCTTGTTCCCGTATTAAACAATTGATCAGAAACTTTAATAGCATGAACTGGATCTCAGATTTTCTGTGAGACATGACTTCACCAATACTTTCTGGATCTTGTCCTGTACGAATGAAACGATACATTCTGTCTAGATCTTCTTTCATATTCGGTAGGGTGACCAAATACTCGGACACCTGTCTTATACGTACGGAATATAGAACCATACTATCCTCGCCTGGGACTGGATCATAACAGCATTCAGTAAGAACTCGTCTGATTTCTGCAATGGACTGATATTTGGGCGTACGCTGTAACGCACGTTCATGTAACTCGACTGCTCCTAGACGTCTACTTGGCGGCGGGGTACCAGGAGGACCTCCTCCCGCGGCCCCTATACTGGAATCATCGACTGATACTCTTCGTGCTGGCAGAGTGACTGATGTGGTGGGGATTTGTACTATGGGCTGGACCGGGGGTACCGTAACAGGTACTGCAACAGGTGCCCCGGTGACTGGAGGAGCAGGAATTACATTATTCACAGGAGCTGGCTGAGCAGGATTTGCATATTCTGGGACTGTGTCGTCCAAATAGGACGAGAGAAAAATATCAGCTGCGGTCGGTTTGTGACGTAGCTTGGTCGGAACTAAAGGTGGCGGAAAATTACTGGATGCTTCCGGGGTTGCTTTTGGCAAGCCCTCGGCAAGAAGAGGATACATACCCTTAATAAGGGCATTTCTCTGTCTGTCTGACTGTTCGGTTTTAACTCGTTCACCTATCTCGATTAGTTCCCTTTCCTGGGCTCTTTCTGCGGATTCCCTACTTAGTTCTGACTTCCTGATTTCTTTTTCTGTTCTTTTATGAGATTCTTTGCGCCATAACTCGATGGCATCTTTCTGTGACTGTCTGGCTTTCTTTTTCCATAATACTTCTTCTACTCGCATGATGCACTCGGCATCCCACGTACCTGATACGGGCCATCTATACTTCTCCTCTAATTCCTTGGTGTACTCCACCCATAAATCTAGATATAATATGGCGCTTATGCCATGCTTTTGATACATAAAGTGACCTGGACTGTCCCTAGGCGGGACAGGAACTGCTTCTTCTAACAGACCTTTTCTAGTTCTTAACTGACGTAATTTAGAAAACAAAGGCATGACTGGGCTGGAGCCTAGACACAATACAATACACAATGAACACAATAATTACACCACTTTCATACCACGACATTGAAATACATGAATGACATTTAAAATAACAGTTCTGACAAAATACTACCTGGAATACTGAGAACAGAATACATGAATTTCTCGAGAACAGAACAGACTAGAACAGAAACTAGATGCACTGCTAAAACAGTACGAAACTTACCGGTCTCATACAGAGACACGTCAGGACCCGCATCCACCTAAGTGGACACTTCGTGTTGGATCTGTGTACCCCAAACCCACGGACCAGAGACAATGCAATTGACCCTGTCTAGATACTACCCCAGCAACGGTACTCACCGGGCAGCAAGAACGGAAGGCCTCGGACTGGACTGGACTGCTACGACGCCGGACGGACGAACTTCGGACTTCTGTTACGGGTGGGCCTCCGGATACCTCGGAACTTGGACTCTCGGCTTGGGCTCTGGTCGGGACTCGCCGCGTTCCTCCACCGCCTCGTCTGGATGCTGGACCGCAACCTCCGTCTCCTCCGTGGGCCTGAGGGATACTTGAAGCAGAAATATCTGCCACTGCGCAGGATGGTTCCGTCACGAATGCAGAGGATCAGGGGGCTTGCGTGGCTTCTCCGGCGCGTGGGGAAAGGGCAAGTCCCTATTCGGGCGCCATTATGTGGTAAATAAATAAATAATACCTCTATTTTTGACTGGATATAACAATAACAGATAGCTCAATAAATAAGAGTCAAGATTCGAGGTAGTAGGAGTTTGCAGGTTTAATACAGCATAAGGACTGGAACAGGACAACCTGCACGGGCAAGATCTGGGATGGCTAGCAACTTTTAATAACAGTGCACAAGCATATATACTAAAACAATTGTATTACAGTGCATACAGTAGGCGTAGCAGTGGGTGGGGTTCGTAACAGTTCGCGAAAGATAAGGGTGAAAGTAGGTGTAACAAGAGGCGTGAACAGGGCGTATACATAGACAGGTGATGTAAACGTAACAGAATATGTCATAAATGGGGCGGAAACATGGAGGGGCTACCTGAGGAGCCGGGACCTCTAACCTAGTGGTGCGCGCAAACTGGCAATGACGTGTGACTAGGGAGAAGCTGGGGGCTATGACTTCTGCGCTAGGAGCAGAGACTGAAGTCTGGGGAGTCAGAGCGACATGTACCTAAACACTATCTAGTATCTGATGTTTAGAGAACATGTTGATAGAATCCAAAAGTTATCAGGGTAAAGGCTAACAGATTCTAAAACTGGTGCATGCATTATTCTGCATGTAGTGCGTGTTGAGGAATATTAAATGACCATTAATACAGTATTTCTCTTACATGGAGACGTAAAGGCTAGACTGTGACGGAAACTATTAATGCGATTCAGTAGCTTAGGAATGCAGAGAAGGAGGACTGGACTGATAACTGGAATCATAACATACTCTTGGCAGACTGGCAGGCAGAGCCAGGCCGAGCCGGGCACTGTGAGGCAGGAAGTAAGTGAAGGGTCAGGGATACAGGTGGGGGCTGTGAGGCCTAGAAACGGGGATTGTACAATGAAATAACGTGCACACTGAGAAACGTGGCAACGTAACTTTACATAGGCCTAATACTCGTAGTTTTCACGAGAACTGGAAACTGGCATACTAGAGATGGACACAACTGTAATTGCGTCTTTAATCGATGATGGGGAATACATATGCATATTAATCATGCACACATAACATAAGATGGGGAACACGTAGGGACACAGAACATGGCAAAATTTACTTTTCCACACCCTTCTTGTAGTCTAATCAGGTGATAGGCGCCACTGAGATCCATATTGGTGTAAATTAGTGCCCCTTTTACTTGATGTAAAAGCACAGAATTGAGAGGCAACAGATTACGATTTCAGATTGTGATTCAATTGAATGCGATATAATCTGGGCAGTTCCTTAGGTCACCCCCTTTTTTGAAACGAAGAAAAGTGGTGATAAAACTGGAGTCTGAGATAGCCTGATAATTCTGTTGTATAAGCATTTTTGAAAGAAATTCTTTTATATGTTGGTTCTCCTTTTCTGTCAGTGAATTGATTCAACTACAGGGTAAATTCGAGCTGGGTTCAAACAGAATTGTGCAGTCGTATTTTCCCTAATTTGTGGAAGTTTCTTTCGCTTCCATTTGATAAAACACATTTGTATAATCTCTATTCTCGTCAGCGATCTCATTTGTTTGTATCACACAAATTGAAACTCCACTTTTACAAAACTGGGTTGCTGCATGTGATTCTTGATGTAATTCAATTTTTACAAAACAATTGTCCAGCCAATATTCTGAATTCATTTCTTTTGTCCTTGCACTCCAATGTTTAGTGGGATTGTGCTCTGTCAACCAGGGGAGTTCCAATATGAGTTGAAACCGTGGAGCATCTATTGATAGCTTTTATCATGCCTTGTATAACTCATTTATAAGTTATTTACATTTCCAAAAAATGATATTATTGCAATTAAATCTTAGTTCTTTTTTTCTTCCAGTGGAATTTCTTAGACTCGTTCAGAAGCAGGCCGTGGAGAGACTGAGGAGGGAGGCTCGATCAGGTAATTGTTTTCTTTTTTAACTCAACAACTTGAATGCTTGTGTTTTTTGCTTTTTCTTTTATTTTTCTATTCTTTAATGTAGCTCAGCAAGTAAGTATTATTGCTTTTATTTGTTTCCAGTTTTACCCTCAGCAAAAACTTTTATTCAACACAAATCCGCAATGTCAGGATTAAGCTCCATTTGAGACACAATCTTCCACATCTTTTCAACGTTCATTGCTCTATGACCTTCTGAGGTAATTCACCATGCCAAGGGTCAGGACAAGAGACAATAAATCTCAGCAAGGCACTCTCAAAACCGAGACACTACCCCCGAAAATGAACCGTCTCCTTACAAGGAAGGCACAAAAGTAATTAAATGACACAACCAAGATGCTTTTACCCAAACCAAACTTACGCGATGGAGAGCTTAGTGCGGGCTTCACATTCCATTCATGATTGGAGGGAAAACAACTAGCACGCTGTAGGGAAAGCTGAGCTTGCAGGCATCTTTAGTTTCCAGTGCTGCCAGCTCAGTCTCCAATCGTTAATCCAGGTAATCCTTTGCCTCCTTCTGGTAATTTCACTGGTTGATATCATGGCCAGTATTGAATGGTTATACTTGGCCTGGTCACCTGAACTGCTTGTGCTCTCACCTGAAAGTCGTCTATCATGGCGGCCAGCAAGCCGGGTGGCCCTCGATTGTGGAGCAGGCCCAGGAGACAGTTGGTAAGCCCCAGGCCCAGGGAGCTTGAAAGGCTCTTTTCCTGTTGCTTTTTTGGACCTGGGCTTTATTTCCATGGGTTGACTTGCTTTTTCAGGATGCCTGTTAGGGGTCCAAAAACAAGGTCCCTGTAGAAGTCTTTGAATGTGTAAGTCAATAGACGGTGCAGAGCGGGAATATCGTCGTAAAAATATCGACTAACCTTAATATCGCTGCAGAAATAACGACAAGAAGAAATATCGATGACAAAAATATAGTTTGACAAGAATATCGACAGACAGGTAAGTAATATCGTTAACATTAATATAGTTGTAATAAATATCGTTTACAAAAACATAGTTTACAAAAATATCGTTTTTTAAATAATAATAAGTAATTAAGTGTTTTTAATGAGTATTGGTTGTCAAAGTAGTATTTTTTGTAGTATTTTATTAGTTAATACCGTATTTTATGTTGAATTTAGTGTTAATAGTTAATAGTTGCATCCTCTGGAGTGGGAATAGTAATTTTTACCCCTATGCTATCCAACGCTTTCCCTACTGTTGCACCCTCTGGAGTGGGAATAGTAATATTTACCCCTACGCTATCCAACGCTTTCCCTACTGTTGCACCCTCTGGAGTGGGAATAGTAATTTAAACCCCTACGCTATCCAATGCTTTCCCTACTGTTGCACCCTCTGGAGTGGGAATAGTAATTTAAACCCCTACGCTATCCAACGCTTTCCTTACTGTTGCACCCTCTGGAGTGGGAATAGTAATTTTTACCCCTACGCTATCCAACGCTTTCCATACTGTTGCACCCTCCGAAGTGGGACTAGTAATTTTTACCCCTACGCTATCCAACGCTTTCCCTACTGTTGCACCCTCTGGAGTGGGAATAGTAATTTTTACCCCTACGCTATCCAACGCTTTCCCTACTGTTGCACCCTCTGGAGTGGGAATAGTAATTTTTACCCCTACGCTATCCAACGCTTTCCCTACTGTTGCACCCTCTGGAGTGGGAATAGTAATTTTTACCCCTACGCTACCCAACTCTTTCCCTACTGTTGCACCCTCTGGAGTGGGAATAGTAATTTTTACCCCTTCGCTATCAAATGTTTTATTTAATAATATATTTTATATTTTAATTATATGTATGTATTATTGTTGTTATATAAAGTAATGTGTTAAATATATGTATATGTACACATTTATTAAGTTTATAAAGAAAAAGTGTAGTTAATTTGTTTTCAATAGTCAAAAAATAAAAGTAATGTAATGTATTTTGTTAATAGTACTTATATTTATTTAATATTGAATGTAATTTTAATTAATTTAAAAAGTCGATATTTTTTACATCGATATTTATTACAACGATATTTTTGAGTCGATATTTATGTACTTACCTGTTTAGGTATAGGGTGTCGATATTTTTGTAAACGATATTTTTACAACTATATTTTTGTCAACTATATTTTTGTAATCGATATTTCAACACCCTACCCAATAGAGGCCCCATGCACTCTTCTCCTTGCTCAGTCTACAGTTGCCCCTCTCCCCCTAGGTACATCCATCACCATAGGACACCATAGGACACCATAGGAAACTACTGACCCGGGGAGATCTACTTTAAGCCAGCAATTGACTAGCTGGAGCACAAGGAATCCTTGGACCAAGAATGGAATCATATATAGCCCTCTTGGTGGTCCCTCGGCCAGGGCCCTGCATCCCTTTGCTCACAGCCATAATGCCAGGTGGACAGAACAGATTAACCTCAGCTTTGTACCAGCAAAAGATGGGTAAAGATGCACCATAATCCCTCAATAATTCACTTGTGGCTATTGCCGACTCCATGGATGGCTCCATTGGTTGTGGATTAAGATGATCAGACCTCTACTGTTCTCATTCTCCAGACCATCACAGACTCTAAATCATTACTTGCATATTCTCAGACAAGCTCTCTGGAAGCATCCAATATCAAGCTTCATGCCTGGAGTTTGTCTGATCACACCCCTTTAGAGATGCATGTTCATTGCGGCCGGCCGTACTCCTAGATACCATGGCTGCTCAGCTCTTGGTGGCTGACCCAAAAGCCCTTTAAGGACACTCTGAGCAACAATATGACACAATTCTTTTGAGATAATATTGCATCCGTAGACCCCACTGCATCCTAGGAAGCACCTACTCTGTGGTTATGAGTAGGGAGGTGATTTCACATCTGGTCCACCATATCGGACTAGAACACCCAAGATTGTGGCCCAGGATCAGACAGTGCGGGAGGCATAATGTGCCTATCCTGAGAAGGCACAGCATACATTGACACAGCCACGCTCGCCCTTAGGTGCTCTGAAAGGATGAAGCAGGAAACTCTGTCAGGTGTCATAGAGTTGCCTTTATGAACAAAACAATAAGACTTCAACATTGGTTACAACACACATAGAATAAAATTCCCAACCTTGATTAAGGATGAGCCAGCCAATACTCACTCTGCCATCTACTAGGCAGAACTCAATGCTGAGCCACAAAGTCGCTCAGTGGCAGAACTTCAATCATGCCTCCACTACCAAACCTTATTGTATGAGTGCTTTTCAACAGAGATCTCTAGAGAATCCGCTCACAGCAACTGAGTTTACAGATGCTATCGCTCAGCTGGCAAGTGGGAAAGCCATGGGTCTCAATGGTCTCCCAGTTCAGTCCTTTCTTGCCAAGCCAACATCCTCATACAGCTGCTACTGGATCTATACAGTGATGCACCTAACAGTGGGTAACTACTGGGGACCTGAAAGAATCTCACACTGTCACTGTTCTTAAACCAGGCTGCATTCAGCATTGATATTTATAGTTTCAGTTACTTTGCATCCAATTTGCAATGTGAGACATGCAACTCTAAAAATGGTTTGCCTCCTCTTCAACATTAGATGAAATTGACCCCACAAGTTATGTGTCATCGGCGTGGGAACATACTTTGAAGCCAAAACATCGGATAAGATAGCCCAGAGGGGTAACATTGATATTAAAAAGCGAGGGGCTAAGAGAGGACCCCTGAGGCACCCCACAAGGGCAGGAGAATGAGTTTGAGATCAAAATCTCCCAGTGCCACTACCTGCTTATTCTCATACAAAATGGAGCAAACCGTGGGGCAACATGGGGTTCTCTTTGCCAACTGTTGACAACAACTTTCTACGGTCACTATTGGATTTACCCGAGAATCCATATCCTCCCACTGCTGTGGAACACTGGTGTAAAATCATTCTCAAGTAAGGAAAGCCTCTGGGCCTGATTTGGACCTTGGTGAGACTACTGTCCTCCTGCCACAATGGTGGTCCGAAGTACTCCGTTGAGCTGACAGAGGTCACCTTTTGTCAGGGTCCCACTTCCGATTAAGTCTTGAAATGATATTGTCCAGGTCTTTTCTGTGCTGCTGCTACTTGACTAAATTATTTACAACAAGGGGTGGTGATGGACAGAGTCTCTGAATTAAGCAGAGTACTCTCACCCAGTCAAGAAATCAGGGCTAGATCCAACACCGTTTTTTAGCTCATTGCACCATCCCAGTTTCAGAACCTGGCTGTATGCAAATTAGTCTGTCCCTGGCCCAGTGCATCATGGGAACAGGGCAGACCAGACTACAAAAGCCAATTCTTACACTGGGAAGGAAACAAGCTTCCGGGGACCGGTTTCTGCCATTTCAGGCGTCTTCGGCCCGGCTACTTGACTAAGACACTCATCAACCCCTTTGTTGCTGGAATCGAAGCTAGGCTTCTGTGTCACTTGTCTCACCATGACTAGTATGGTAATATTTGCTTTCACCTTGTGTATTTTTACAGTGCTCTTAAATGGTATTTATTTTGTGTGCCATGCATAAGTGTACATCTTACCACTTATCGTGGTAACATGAACACACCTGTAGTGACACATAAAAAAATATTTTGGCGGAGCTGGTGGGTGGGTGTTATGCTTGCAGTAACTGTCGATGTACATTCAATAGTGTGTGTATGTTGTTAGTGTGCAATGCTATAGGTAAACAAATAGGACAGTACACATTACCTACATATACCAATATGACACCTTCACAACATATATATGTGTTTTAAGATAATGACACATAGTACTTACCTGTCTCAAAGACCAGCAGGACCTCACTCCATCAGGACTCTGCCGCCAGGATACCGCCAGCACATTGTAACAAGCCTGACGGCGGCAGAGTACTGTCAGCCAGCAGAGAAGACTGATGTGGCCATGGGAACCTGGCTATAGCTGCAACATCTTAACATGGCTGCAGAAGGACTGAAATTGACAAACATAAAGATATATTATGTGTATTTTTCAATTGGGCTGAAACATGCCCACAATGGAATTTTCCAGGCATGTGCAGCTAAGCAGTGAATACAGAAAAAATAGTTTCAGCACTCATATCTTACACAAAGTTTCGAAGTCCAAGGTTGTTCTTTACAGGCCTGCCACCAGACAAGTGGGAGAGGGCACTTATCTAGTGAGAAAGGTATACGCTAATAGGAACAGTGTACTCCTTACGGTAACAAGCCTACATTACAGAAAACGAAACTTTTAATGGAACATTTGTCAGAATTAAACTAACTTAGTTTTGAAAAGCCTAAAATAGTGACTTCAAAGAAAATGGTGAAGTGATTGCTAACTTAGGTAGGGCAACGCGCAAACGTAAAGATTTCTAGTTTAACAGCCCCTCCTTTTAGCATGAGCTAAAACATTTTCTAACAGCAACAAGGAAAACAGGAAACCAGAAAAACAGGAAACCATAAACAATAATAACAATAAATCCTTATGAGCATTCCATGTTCTCAGTATCCGGAAAGGAGACCGTAAGAAGGAAAGAAATCTCAAATGCCCTCCTCGATATTTATGAGGTCCTCTATTTCTTTCTGTACCATAATTGCAGCATTGGAATCATGAATCGATATCTTCCATTTAGGGTGAGAATAGTGGTGAAATAGGAGCAACAGAATGGGAGACACCGAATAAGGGCACAGCAATGCACCAATCTCACAATCATGTAAATCACCTTTTCAAGAATCCATCCCCAACTACCAAAAAGCGACCAATTCCAATTTCCACTTTCCATTCCTTTGACATTCTCGAGGATGTCTAGAATATGCTTGGTAATATTTTTTCCATATTATTTATCCCGACAACACACTGATCTCGGACTACCACGCATACACCACCACTCTTGGCCAAGATAAAATCAACTGCGTATCTTGTCTGCTCTGAATAAATTTGCAACTTTCCAACAGTAGTGATGTCGCGGAAAGCTGCCATGGTAGTATTAGATCAAATTTGTAACTTGCACCCAAAATATTCTCTAGCTTTTTTACCCCTAACCATATAGGTACCACCCAAAGTTAAAATGGAAGAAAGGATGTATCCAAAAGTGATCCGATTACTATAATATTTGACCTCTATACCGGTCACTAATTCTTTGGTCAGAGTCCTTTTAACCCAGCGGGCATTAGGCTTAGCATATTTACAGGGAACACCTAAGGGCAACACCATCCCAAGAACTACATTGTCTGTACCATTATGTACGTTAGAATAGGTACCCTTAGACAAAAAAATAAAACCCTGGGTATGCTTAAATCGGCCCTTCATAATTTACTGCAGCATATCTGGTGTTCATTCCCAAAGTACTTGGATCTTTGTCATTCACTAAGGGGATCATATTTTTGTACAACACTATTCCAGAACATATGATATACAAAGAAGTGTCCGTACTATTCACAATAGGGCAACAAGCAGGATAATAACTAGCCTCCCGGGTGACTTTCAATGCTCTGTAATGCCAACCCACCAGTGTGACATTCTGTTCTTCCATATAGAAGGTGTCACAACATGTGTTATTATCACAACCTGGATAATCCATCCCAAGTGGCCAAAACCCAAAACTCCCTCACTTCTGTAAATTGCGTTTGACGTGTATATGTATAATTTACAAGTAATAACGGATATGTAGTCCATAAACTAGTGACATATTCAGTGGGGGTAACAAGCGGTCCCTTCTCCAAAGAATCTCATGTGTGTGTCAAGAAACACATTACTCAGGACTGCCCTTTTCCTTCTTGTCGGAGGAATAACCTTACCCTCATTACGTAAAGGTACACCCTGATCATTTTCCAAAACCCATGACACCCGACACAATATTATGGGCACCAAAACCACAAGAACAACACATATTCTTTTCTGCTTGCAAGTCCACACCATATTAGGCTGGGCAACAAGAATCACTGGCTGCTCTTCCTCAGCAACCGGTCTACCAAAGGGATGCATAACGGATGGAAAAAGGGGGGTCGAATTACAGAAAAAATATGCAAGTTCCCGGTGTCCATCAGATCCTCACTGGCACAGGCTCCCATTGTCCATCAATAAGTTGGTGCTCTTGGGCACTGGCGGTGGAGCTTGCACTGTCCTAAGCTCTTTAATGGATCCCACGTCACTCAAGATGGTATACTTGGTCTTCCCTAACTAACTGTTCAAACAACTAGAATAAAAGAAGCCAAAACCCTCTACTAATTTCAACTAATTTCGTTGGCACTATACCTAAGTACAACCTATCTTATGCAGACCATCCCTAATCTCTTTTCTCCTTGGACTCAATTTCCCTTAGCCGAGGGCGCAAATTGTACCTGGTAGCTCCAGGCACCGTGTGATCAGTAAACAAAGGCTCTTGGATAGCTCGTATTTCTGAACAAGTTCTGAACAAGACAAAGGCCTTACAACGAAATTTGTATATTGATGGTCAGAAACCTGCTGGTGAGGCAGTGAAAGAGGTACTGCGTCACAAAGCAAAACCGAGCATAAGGCTATACTGAATGATAACGCTAAATGTAGTGACAACCACGTTCAGAGAAGTGCTAAAGGCATAGATAGCCAGGTGCAAGTAAGCACTAGAAGACAATGCAGAAGGGTAATGATGAAGTACAGGTACAAGAGACAAAACCTGTGTTTACCATAAAGAGGAAGAAGGTGCAGCACGTCCAGTAAGTGGACAAGATGACCCCAGTTCAAATACTGAGCCAGTACTTTTGGAAGGTGCAGAGTCAAGTGCACATCAAGCGCTGTCTGACCAGCACATACTTTCCACGATGGTAGAAAGGGGCATGAAATACACAGCTGCTGCCTTCCTAAAACCACCACAACCATTTTATACAGCCCTAAAGCAGAAAAATGGCAACAGATGGACTGCCTGGATGGAAATGGTTGATTTCTTCGAGGCACAGAAAAAAGCAGATACCAAGAAGATTATCAAACACCTCAAGAATCTTGCAGTTGAATGTATTATCTACTGGTAAATCCCATACCATCAGCTGTGGAGGCTTTAAAGCTAAGGCCTTTGGCCTTCCCTTCTTCGCTCAGCCCCACTCTATTCAGTGACCTCCCTGGCATAACTGGTGAGATTGTTCGGGTTCCAGGTGCTCTCCTTCGCTGATGACACACAAATCATTGCCAAAATTTTGATCTTTATATGACCAGCATCATATGTTGGATGAAGGACAATTCAAATTAAAAATCAATGCGGCCAAAACCGAGGTGCTAGTCGTTAGACCACAAAAACCTGGAGGTCCTCTTCAATGTGGGCCTGTCCTCTGATTCCCAGGTGAACCGTACAGTCAGCACCTGTTTCTACACCCCTAAAATCCTGTGGAGAGTACTGCCATATATCCCAATGGAACTACACTGGCCCAATATCATCGCACTAGTCACCTCCAGGTTGGACTACTACGCCGCTCTTGCACCATAACATCAGCGCAGATTCCCTGACTAAGCTTCAGGTGGTACAGAACGCTACAGCAAGTCTGATACTTAACATCCCAAAGTATCAGTCT
The DNA here is from genome assembly GCF_964261635.1 of Lissotriton helveticus. NCBI lineage: Eukaryota > Metazoa > Chordata > Amphibia > Caudata > Salamandridae > Lissotriton > Lissotriton helveticus. The sequence continues at coordinate 1,501,964,912 of NC_136059.1, read as the reverse complement.
GCCAGGGAACGAATCCGAGCCCTGCACTGGCTTCCCACGAGGAAGCGCATCTCCTTCAAGGTACTAAATTTGGTGTACAAGGCAATGCATGGTGATAGCTCATCTTATCTTAAAACTATATTTTCAGTGGAACCCTCCAGGGAGGACCTTGAGATCCTCTTCTCTTAAAAAACTGGTCTCTCCCAGATTTCACAAGTCCAAGTGGGGTGGCCACTCCTTCTTGGTGGCAGCCGCAAACCGCTGGAACTCTTTGCCCCTTCCCATTTCCAAGACAGACTCACTTCCGGTCTTCAGGAAGCTCTTAAAGACCTGGTTATTTTCCTCCTAGCGGGTTGTTGGTGTGGTCACTACTCCCTGTTTGCTTAACACCATGACACCATCTGGTATAAGTGCGCTTTATAAATATTATCCTATCCTATCTTAATACAGAAAATACCACATACAGATGAAGTTTCCTACCGTCTAATCAAAGAGGTGCTAATTATCAAGTTAAACCCAATTACGAAAAATATATTTTCAAGCAAGGAATACAGAAAGCCGATGAAACGATCAACAAAGTTGTTGAAAGACTTGATACGCTCATCAAACATTGTAAGTTCAATTAATTCAGTGACAAAGCTATACTATTATAGATGGTTGTTTGTCCTTCAGAGGCTGAATGCAGCGAGAAATGCTTATTCTTAGGCAATTACTCATGCCTGCAAAAGCTTACGGACATGCAGACCAACAAGCTGCTGACATGAAGGCTGGGAGAGCCCAGAGTGAGTCAGCACTGTATATGAAAAGGAAGCATAGAGACAAGGTCGAGGACCATAAAGTGATGTCTTCAAAGAAAAAGAAAGTGTGCTTCAGATGCGGATTTTCATTTCCATATGAAGGTAAATGTTCCACTATTGGACAAGTATACATGGGCTGCTGGAAAGGAAACCATTATGTAAGAGTTTACAGAGAGAAAGAAAAATGAAGTAGGTCATGACCACAAAACAAAATGTACTCACACCCCTAAGGTTGTGCAGCAGCATAAGCTGAGGCAAATGGACAATAAAAGAAGTCTATCATCATCCAAGTCTTTGTACAAAAGTTCTTCAACTTTATTATCAAGCAACAGTGAAGATGGACGCACAATGTTGACAGAGAAATGTCAGATTAGCCGCATACAGAGAAGAATACAATTCAAGTCAAGATCGACAAGTGGTCAGAAAATTCTTTCAGACATTGTCCTAAAATCACACTAAAGTTGAATGACTATTGCATATCTTTAATCATGGAGAGTGGTGAGTCAAATAATATCATACCTGAGAAGAACAATTAACTGTCTCCAGTGCCCCCTCTCACACCGTCAAACACTAAAGTGTATAAATGGACTGCATCAACGCCATTAAACAGTCAAAGTTCATTTGTAGCAACCATGAAGTGAAAAAAGACAAAAGTACAAGCAACCATTGACATACTTCATGGTACTGCATCAAGTGACTGTTTACTCAGGTTCCATACTGATTTTGAAATGGGACTTATATCTGTAAACTACAACATAAATGCTCATCACAAAATTGTGAGTAAAGTTCCCATCATTTCATGGATTAGGACAAATTAAGACAATGAAAGTGCACCTGTATATCAACTTTCATCCTGTTGCGCAAAGGCATAGTCAAATTCCATTTTAATTACAGGAAGCGGTTGAAAAATAACTTGAGAGGTTACTGAAGCAGGATATCATTGAACAATCTACTGGTAAGACACCATGGATTTCACACATTGAGGTAGTGCCCAAAAAGGACAGTGAAGGACCCGCATGCATTTATGTTGATATGTGTCAAGCTAGCAAGGCAATTGAAAGAGAATGATATGCAGGTCCAGACATTGCAGATTGCACGGTTCAATGGTGCTAAAGTCTTCTCTTGCATTGAGCTGAACAAATGGTATCAATTGGAACTAGAAGAAAAATGTAAGGTACTTTACTACCTTTTCTACCCATATCAGTTTGTTCAGATATCAACAATTACGTTTTACGCATGTCATCAGATGCAGAACTTTTTGAAGACAACATTTGTCTTTGGGGGCTAAACAAAAGAAACATGATAATGCTCTTAGCCAGGTTTGCCTTTTACGTGCTGATACAGGTCTCATTTTTTTTAAATTCAGATAATTGTGAGTTTCACAAAACAAAACTCAAATTCTTTGGTCATATTTTCTCTGATCAGAGAATGACTCCACATGTACCTTTATCTTTTGTACAAGCTTTATCAGCCACCTGTCCCTAAAAAGATGTTATAATGTTATGCTCTTTTTTAAGCATGGCCAGTTACTGCTCTAGGTATGTATGTGATTTTACCACAGTAAGTGCCCCATTTAGAGACTTAATGGAACAACATGTAATTTTTTATTTCAATGGTGACGTGAATGCACAGACTTAAGAAACTCAAAAATGCAATTGAGAACGCCACTGAAATGGCCTACTTTGATCTGAGGCTCTATACAGAGGTTGTCATTGAGGAAGGCTCGAACCTTGTCCAACATAATAGACACCTAGATACTCAAACATATTGTGGCTTATGCTGGCAGAAGTTTGTCACAAACTGAACATGCCTCTTCATAACCTGAAAAAGAAAGCTTAGCACTGGTATTGACTTGTAAACATTTCCACATGTATTTATATTTCACTCTTGTCACAGTCATCAATTATTGCTTCCCATCTTTGGCTATCCTAAAGCCTAGATGCCTCCTCTCATTGAAAGATGGGAGTTGTGACTGCAGGAATAGGACTACACTATTGTGCACTGACAAGGGAAAGATCAAAACTGGGCCTGGGTGTAGTTCCACTCCGCAGAATTCCACGAAGTTACCAAAGACTCCACCAAATTCGCTGAGTTCTATAGGCAGGTGGAGTATTGCTCACCCACTGTAATTTACTTGTGCCAAGGTGTGCGGGCGTGAAAGGAAGCACCAGGCTGCACCCAGGGAACTATGCTGTACCTAGAGTGTTTGGGTACAACCTGGAGCAGTGGGCATAGGGCTGTCTGGGTGTGGTGAACCTGTAGACTCTAGCCAGCAGTTGCAAGAAGGGAGGTATCCAGGTCCATGAGTGAGTGGCACAGGCTGGAACTCATGGGGTGACACCGGGCAGGGTCGTCAGGCTGCAGTGCAGTGTTGATGGTGGCAGAAGTGGTCATTCATCGTCAGGTCCAGTCCTGCACACAGACAGGGTGTCAGATTCCTGGCTTGGCCCCCCTGCTTTTCTTATCCCCATAGTCACCCAATCCAAAGGCACCCAATGGTAGAAACTTCAGTGCAAGTGCTGGTGTTAGCTGGCCTCCTAGCAGCCAAGTCAGTGAGGTGCAGCCCAGCCAATCATGGTCCCTGCGACTCCCTGTCACAATGTAAGATGACACAAAGCACAACAAGGCCACCTGGGTCTACATTGAGAGATAGGAAATGAAAAGATGTACTAGGATATCCCTTTTATAGGACAGTTCCCCTCACCCACCCATAGGTGGCATGCTTCATCATAGGGAAGCCTCCTTGCATTGTAAACCTAGTTGCAATGAGGGCTACAACCCTCTCTCTAAGAGGGAGGAGTTCAGGGATGTTTTCAGTGTTTTCAAGAGAGGTCTCCTAAAACCTATTAAGTGAGCAGGGTGTGGTGACAGAAAGGCAGGACGTTTGTGAGATAAAACTAACTCTAGGGTATACCAACATTTTTAATGGAACCTCTGTAGGTCAGGACTAAAAACTGATTACTATGAGAGAAGTAGATTCAACCTTTCTTAGAAAGGTGATGGCCACAAGCCTTGAGAAGGGTTCTGGGGTGCAGGGGGAATGAGTCAAAGGCTCCGGAGTCATGGGACGCTTAATGGCATTGCATCTGACTTGTCTATTGGGTGCGCAATACGCGACTGACCCATCCTCCATGTATTCCGGAGAGGTGTCGCTCGGGTATGGTTATCAATTCTTACATATAGATGTGAACCACCCCCCCAATGAGTAGCTTGTAGGGTTTCTAGCTCCCGAAGAAATGTCACAATCTCTAAGTTACTAAAGGGCATGACATATGTTGATCATTTTCCTCATTTAAAAGCTTGACAAGACTATTAGAATCTCTTTGTGCAAGTACTATAGGTTTTTAATGATGACATGGAACCCGCTAATTAGAGTTGGTTCAACTGGTTCCCATAGTTATTTTGAAATGTGTACATTCCCCACACTCTACTCACCTTTGTATGTACACCACACATCCCTCACACACCTGCTTCATCAACGGCTAAGATCACATGTAAAAGAATCCCGGCAAAGAGCCCCCCTGTGGGGCCTTTTGGGCATTGCAGCACTGGCCCAATGAGGAGCTGCCCTATGATGAAGAATGACCCCCCCTCGGGTATGGTTATCAATTCTTACATATAGATGTGAACCACCCCCCAATGAGTAGCTTGTAGGGTTTCTAGCTCCCGAAGAAATGTCACAATCTCTAAGTTACTAAAGGGCATGACATATGTTGATCATTTTCCTCATTTAAAAGCTTGACAAGACTATTAGAATCTCTTTGTGCAAGCACTATAGGTTTTTAATGATGACATGGAACCCGCTAATTAGAGTTGGTTCAACTGGTTCCCATAGTTATTTTGAAATTTGTACATTCCCCACACTCTACTCACCTTTGTATGTATACCACACATCCCTCACACACCTGCTTCATCAACGGCTAAGATCACATGTAAAAGAATCCCGGCAAAGAGCCCCCCTGTGGGGCCTTTTGGGCATTGCAGCACTGGCCCAATGAGGAGCTGCCCTATGATGAAGCATGACCCCCCCTCGGGTATGGTTATCAATTCTTACATATAGATGTGAACCACCCCCCAATGAGTAGCTTGTAGGGTTTCTAGCTCCCGATGAAATGTCACAATCTCTAAGTTACTAAAGGGCATGACATATGTTGATCATTTTCCTCATTTAAAAGCTTGACAAGACTATTAGAATCTCTTTGTGCAAGTACTATAGGTTTTTAATGATGACATGGAACCCGCTAATTAGAGTTGGTTCAACTGGTTCCCATAGTTATTTTGAAATTTGTACATTCCCCACACTCTACTCACCTTTGTATGTACACCACACATCCCTCACACACCTGCTTCATCAACGGCTAAGATCACATGTAAAAGAATCCCGGCAAAGAGCCCCCCTGTGGGGCCTTTTGGGCATTGCAGCACTGGCCCAATGAGGAGCTGCCCTATGATGAAGCATGACCCCCCCTCGGGTGTTTGAGGCTCATTGCTCCTTATAGGAGCTATCCTCCTCTTTGTCCTCTATTAGTAACAGCACACCTCATGGTTTATAGGAATTTAGACCTCCTCAGGCTCTTTTTTTCTGTGATATTACAATGCAAGATGAACCAAGGCAGAGCAGTGTAGTCTTAAGAAGCCCCCACCCAGCCAATCAATGTCCCTTCCAGCCGCCTCACTATTGACTACCAGCCCTAGTGACCTCCGTCACAACACCAGACATTTTCAAAGGATTGTACTATAACATCGTCAATGTCAAGTAGCTCCCATTTGGCCACTGGATTATGAATTCTGACTGGTGACCCTGCGCTCACTTTTCATTGGTTTAAATATATTTTTACAGACTGTCACTGAAGGTCTGATAACCGAATGTATGATACAAGGCATGCCTTTACAGCACAGTTTTTGCATTGCAACATCCATCACAATGCAAGATTTTACATTGCATGCCATCACAACGCATTTATAGAAGCTATATTTACAACACATTCAATTACGATGCATACCATTATGACGCATACCATTACAACGCATATTACTTTTAGGGCAACAATAGGGTAAGTCTTGGATAGTGTAGGGGTACAAATTACTATTCCCACTCCAGTGAGTGCAACAGTAGGGTAAGCGTCGGATAGTGTAGGGTTAAAAATTACTATTCCCACTCCAGTGAGTGCAACAGCAGGGTAAGTGACGGATAGTTTAGGGGTATTCCCCTTTACTTACCTTGTATTGCGTTGTAATGGTATGTGCTGTAGTGAGATGCGTTTTATTGACATGCGTTGTAGTGACATACGATGTAATGTCTGCGTTGTAATGGCATGTGATGGAAAGGATGTTGCATTGTAATGACTGTGTTGTAAAGGTAGTGCGATGTAATGACTGCATTGAAAAGGTTGTTTTCCCTGATAACCAGATGATGGCTGAAGAGGAGTAAGGCATAGAGGGTGACACATAAGATTTTGCAAATCTGAAAAATATAGAAGTGTCTGAGATGCAGTCGCCCCATAGTCCCTTCTGCTAAAATTTGAAAAGGCATGAGCACAGCCAACTCCTTGAAATGTTGGGGCCCAATAATTAAAAGTGTGAGCATGTCGGTAAACTCCGCACCGCTGGTAGTTGGTAGAGTCTTTTTGCTGAACTTCATGCTCTAAGTGGAGAGCAAATTGGCAAAATTCCAAAACACTGGTGGAGTGGAGTTTGCCACCCACCCCTAATTAAAACCCTGCGGTCGAATTTTCCTGACTCCCAGTACAGTGTAGTTACCACTTATAAAGCGGCTGAAGCCTACATTAACTTTATCGTAAAGTCCAGTACATCTGCTGCTATGTCATTGGAACAAATCATTGCTGCCACAAGACATTATTGCAAATGAAAACAGCAGTCAACCTCTTACAAATGACAGAGTATCAGAAATTCAAAAATGTGAAAAAAGAGCTTTGTGTTACTCAAGAAAGTATTGACTTAGGAGGTCTGAGAATTGCCATACCGGAGAGTCCGAAAAAACAAGTCATTGAAGTGGTTCATGAAGGACATTGTGGAATTGTCACCACTAGGTGAGCTCTCTGAAACAGAGTCTGGTTTCCTCATCTTCATGAGAGAGTTGAATGGGATTAAAGGCCTATCATTTGTGCAACTGCTTACCTCCTGAAACAACCTAGCATCCATTGAACAGGTCTGATCTGCCAAAGCATGTGTGGGAGAAAACTTCTGTTGACTTATTTGTACGCCTTGAGAATTTACATCATCTGATGGTAGTCATTGATGAGTATTCTCGTTATCCTGCATTGAAGACCTCCCATCGATCACTCAAGAAAAAATCATTGAGAGGTTAAATGGTAGTTTTGAAACATGGAGTGTTCCTTTGTTTCTGAAGTGTGACAATGGCCTACATTTTTAACAGTCAAGAGTTTAAAGACTTTCTGACTCATTTAAATGTCAAGCATCAGAAATGCACACCTCTTTGGCCACAAGCAAATGGAGTTGTTGAGCGTTTTATGAGCAAACAATAAGACCCTAGAAAATCTTGAACTTAAATCAGCTCTAAATTCTGCTCTTCATGTGTACTGGTGAACTCCCATTCAATGACAGATGAAAGTCCTGCCACATTTATGTTCGGGAGATCCATGAAGACCAAGTTACAGCAATGAATCAAAGAAACCTTAATTAATGATGGTGAACTTCATTAAAGATATTCATGTCACAAATACAAAATGAAGACATCTGTAGACAAATGCTAATGTGCTAAGAGCACTGTCTTTACAAAAGGAGATCGAGTCCTTGTCAGACAGAAACTAAAGTGCAAGTCTGATGCTCATTTGATGTTGACCCACTGAGGGTTGTGACTAGTAAAGGACACATGGTGACCACTCACCATTCTGGAAAGTCCATCACTCGAGATTATTCACACTTCAAGCACCTGCCTCATCATTTGCCAACTTGAGATGTCAGAAGTGAGGCTGTTCCACCTGAACAGGTCCTTAAACCAGCTCCCCATGCCACCTTGACAGGTCTCCCCTGCCTCCACTGCCTGAGCCCACGACCGCTGTCCTTTTCCTGCATCGCTCCTGATTCTGTGCAAGCTGCCTTAGCCGTTCGTTGCATAAGGTCAGCTTTTACTTCTGTGTGCCCACGCTATCATCAGCCCATTTTGCGTTTTGTGTACGTAAGGTTGCGTTATTGTATTTACTTTCTGTTATCCTGTTTATGCTTGTGTGCCAGTCAGCATTTTAGTTCCTGTATTAGCTAGCCCCTCTTGCGACACTCTCCTGCTGGTTTTTTGCCCCCATTGCCGATCTTGCCTCCCACTGCCTGGTGCCCCTCCCCTAAGACCTACTTAATGGAGGCCTCAGCTTCCGTTTGAACCTGTTCGTGCCTTGACCTAACCCAGCGACAGGAAATCTGGTCCTCCTGGCATCCATCACCACACTACTAGCCGAGTTCCTAGTCCTGGCCCCCAGAAGCTGCATCAAGTGCAGCATCTTCTCTCCGCAAGCCACTGCATTTCAACTGCAACACCAAAACCCTGTCACTCCCACACAGCCAACCTCTGACCCCTCCAAACAGCTCCAGTGCATACTGCTCAATGTCTGATCCCCCTGATAAAACACCACAGAAATCTGAGACACCATCACTACCCTCACCTCTGACTTGATATTCCTCATAGAGACCTAGTTGACTCTGTCTTCAATCCCCAACATTGTGACTGCAACAAGAGGATACACAGAGCCTCCACCAACAAGCATGGAGGAGGCATTGCCATCATCCACAGGGATACCCTCCAATGGACCACCACCAAAGACGACCTCTCATCAACTAATGGAACACCTCAACTTCCAAATCAAAACTGATGCACATACAACCATCAGAGAAACCCTTGTCTACAAATCTCCAGGCCCCTGCCCCGGCTTCTGCAACACAATTTCTGAATTCATCTCCCCCTGGCAATTGACCCCAAGCACCACATCTTCCTAGGCTTCTTCAACTTTCACCTCAATGTCCCCAATGACACCAACTCCGTAAACCCCCTGGGAAGATTGAGAAACATCAGGACTTCCCACAGCTGGTCACCAGCTCAACGCACATCGCAGTACACATACTTAACCCCATCTTCACATCTAGTAGCAGACTCAAGTTCAGCCATGTCACCAAGCTAACCTGGACAGCATCAGCCAATTCACCATTGCAGGCTCACATGGACCCACCACCAAACCCCCATCCCTTCACACTGCAGACAGAACAAAATCACTGAGACCCAATGGACCACCACCCTCAACACCTCCAGGCCCGACACCCCCTGTAGCCTTGAGCTAGCCATCAAGAACTTCTCTGACTGTTGCGCCCAAGAAAAAAGGCAACACCAGCAGATTCAGTGATCACACCAGCTGGTTCACCCCCAAACTCCGGCCCCTCAAGCATTAATGAAAATGACTGGAGAGACGATAGCACTACAGGAGGAACCTCACAGACCTCACCACCTTCAAATCATCCTTCAGAAAATACCACCACCGCCTCAAAGAAGCCAAGAAAGATGCCATAATCAACAGCATTGAGGCAAGTGCCAAAAACATGAAGGAACTCTTCAGCTTCATCAGAGAGTTCTCCTGCCCATCTGCCACAGATAATGTGATCCGCCCTTCCTAAGCCTTTTGAGACACCCTGGCGAGCTACTTCTACAACAAGATATCTGACATCTACAGCAACTTCAACACACAACCAACCGATTTTGGAAAGCTACTAAAGAGACCCAGTGCCACCTGCTCACCAACTGGAAACTGCTCACCACCCTGAGTACCCCAGCCATCATGACCTCAATTCACTCCAGAGCACCGACAGACGACTGCTCCACCACTTCTTTAACCTCGGATTGAGGGAAATCAGCAGTGCACTCATCAACATCCTCAACTCCTCCATCACCACAACCACCATCCCAGATGCATGGAAACACGCAGAGGTTGAACCCCTCCTGAAGGAACCCTGAACCAACCCCGCAAACACACGAATTTCCGCCCAAACTCGCTGTTTGCCTTCCCAGCCAAGGTCCTGGAGAAAGCCATTAATCGCCGAACACCTGAAAGAAAACAACATAGTCAACACCTCCCAATCTATCTTCCGATCCAACCACAGCACTAATACTGCCATGATCGCCACAACTGACAAAATCATATCCTTTTTGAATGAGGCGAGACAGCAGCCCTGACCCTCCTTGACCTCTCGGCGGCCTTCAACACTGTTTTCCACCACATCCTCATCACAAGCCTCCATCATATTGGCGTCTGTGGAAATGCCCTCAAGTGAAACCACTCCTTCCTCTCAGGGAGCACAGAGAGAATTGGCCTTCCTCACTTCATCTCTGAGCCAAAGAGCATCATTTGCGACACCCCCCAAGGCTCCTCCCACCTTCTTCATCATCTACATCACTATTCTGGCCAACATCTTCAGCACCCACAGGTTCAACATCATCTCATATGCCGATGACACTCACCTCATCTTCTCTCTCGCAGAAGATCCCCCACCACAAGTTCCAAGTTCTGGAACGCCATGACCAACGTCACCGACTGGATGTGGTCCAACTGCCGGAAGCTGAACACGGACAAGATGAAAGTGCTCATCTTCAAGAGGAACACCTCACCATGGGATGACCCATGGTGACCCTTGCCAACCCTCACTGACCTCTTCTGCAAACTCTGCATCATTCTGGACAGCAAACTCACCATGAAGCACCAGGTCAATGCAGTATCCTCCTGCTTACACGCCCTCAATGTTCTGTGAAAGATCTTTGGTTGGATCCCTGTCAACACCAGAAAACAGTCACCCAAGTCCTCCTTACTAGCCGACTTGTCTATGGAAATGCACTGTAAGCCAGAACCACCATCCACCTCCTCAAGTGATTCCAGACAATACAGAATACCAAAGCCAGCCTCATGCTCAACCTCCTCAAATGGGCCAGCATCACCCCCACCTCAGAAGCCTCCACTGGTTTCCCGTACAGAAGAGATGCCAGCTCAAATTGCTAACCCATACCTATGGAGCCCTCCACAACATCGGACCTACCTATATCAACCACCGGCTGACCTTCCACCAACCTGCCACAGAACTTGACTCTGCCTCCCTCGCCCTCACACACATCCCTTGCATATGCCAGAGCCACAGTGGAGGTCATTCCTTCTCCTAACCTCACTGGCAAGTCCTGGAATGACCCCCCTCCACCTTTGAGCCTCAACTTCACTCAGAAACTTCAGGAAGGGACTCCAGACCTGGCTCTTCGACTAAGGCTCACAGGACCTCAGTGACTGATTACCCCTAGAGGTGGTAAGCTGCGCTATATGAATTCAGATTGATTAATTGATTGAGAAGCCGGAAAACCCAGTAACTGCACCTGTATCTATGTCACCAGTGCAAGTCATGGACATTTCTCATATCTCTTCACAGCCTCACAGGACAAGATCTGGGTGATTAATTCGAGCTCCAAAATGAATTATTAGAGAGTTGTGATTTATATATGTACTGTTTGTACTTTTTGTTTATCAAGGGGAGAGATTGTGAGTTAGAGATGAAGGGAACCTTTTGGTTCCTGACGGACTCCATAGAACAGTGATGTAAGTGTTCGGGTGTGGCTGATAAAATTCACAAAGTAGAATGTTCAGTTACATGTTCAGAAATAAATGGAGTTGATGAGAATTGAGTTGATGAGAGTTGATAAAAGGAGTTGATGAGAATGGAGTTGATGAGAGATGACCTCATCAACTAATGGAACACCTCCACTTCCAAATCCAAACTGATGGACAACCATCAATAGGATCCCATGCCTACAAACCTCCAGGCCCCTGCCCCGGCTTCTGCATCACAACCTGTGAATTCATTTCCCCCTGGCAATTGACCCCAAGCACCACATCTTCCTAGGATTCTTCAACTTGATGTCCCCAATGACACCAACTTCGTAAACCTCCTGGAATGATTGAGAAACAGCTGGACTTCACACAGCTGGTCACCAGCTCAATACACAGCGCAGGACACATACTGGACCCCATCTTCACATCTAGTGACAGACTCAAGTTCAGCCATGTCACCGATCTAACCTGGATAGCATCAGCCAATTCACCATTGCAGGCTCACATGGACCCACCACCTAACCCCCATCCAAGCTTTGTTTATGGCATAATCATTTTCATGTATGGAGGCTATGGAGGAGGCTACAACCACCACTTCAGTACACTTCTAGACCAGGAACCCATCTTGAACCAAGGACTCCAGAAGGACTCAAAAGGCTAGTCTGCTGGCCTCCTGATCTGAGCCTCAGGGACATAATATGCCTTCCCACAGCTCCTGGACCCGTCTTCAAAGAGCTCCTGACCCCCAAGAGGCGCCTCTCATGTCTTGGGCCATTGGAAGTTGTCTTTTTGTTCTTTAATTCAAGCTATTGTGCTTTTTTAAATGCGAATGGGCCTGTTTGCTCTGCAACCATGCAGCTCGCACAAAGGATCAGCGTGAGCCACTTCAAGTTTGTCTATTCACACAGCTGCGATCATCTGCCAGCATGGATCATCACCATGAGGCTCCAGCCTGTCCATCGGCTGTGCCCGGCCTGCTCTTTGCATACGGCCGACCGTCACTGGCAACGCTCTCCTTGCTCCTGGCAAACTACTCCCCCATGAAAGGGCCCCTTACCACAAAGCTTGAGAAGGTAAAACTTCAGCTGGACTAACCTGAAACTGTGTCTTACCTGCGCATCATTGCGTTCAGCCTGAACTTTTGTATTTGACTAAGCGCTATTTTACAGTTTTAATTTTATTTTAGCTTATTCCAAAAAAATCATAACTTCGTCTTGCTTTATTTATAAAATTAAGCCACCTGGTGTGGAGATATTTTTATGTGGTGTGTTCACTGTTTTACTGTTTGAAGTACTGCACAAATAATTTACACACTGCCTCTAAGTTAAGCCTGACTGCTCTGTGCTAAATTTCCAGAGTTTGTACCAAGGTTAATTTAGGTTTGTGTTAACCTTACCCTGACTAGGTTAAATGTTACTGTTTAACTAAGATTCATACCCCGGTCAACCAACGACTCACAGTACTCTATGAGCAATGTAGCTGGAAGCCACTCTCCTCTTTGTGCTTAGTGAGTAAACTACCAGAAAGTTACCCCTCAAGTCAAAGGAGTAGCCAAGAAAATATAATACTCCCACTTTATATTCCTTTAAATAAATGAGCACCGTTAGCGAACCTGCCCTTTCTCTTTGAAGCCAGTGAGAATTGGTCTCCTGATGAAAATGTGCATAAAATGATGCATTTGACAGCATGAAGGAAAGTTTGTCAAAAACTGCATTTAACTTAATTGGCATCTTTCGTTCATGTTTTTCTTCTTTTCATCTTCTTTCTTTCCTTATGTTCTTCTTTTCATCGTGACTTTTTTTTCTACCCATCTTTCTTCTGTACTTTCAATGGTTTCTTCTATTCCTTCTCCTTTGCATATTTTTGTCCGTGTATCCTGTTCTTTATAGTCATATCTTTTTTTTTTGTTTAAGAGATTTTTATTAAGTTTTAACAAATATGATACAAAGCCATACAGTGATAGGAATTAACATAATAAGATAAAACATGAGGCAAAAAATGAATGTAAAATAAAGGGTTAAACCATGGGAAGAGGAAAGAGAAAGAAAGGAAAATATGAAGAAAGGAAAGGAAAAAGGAAAGAGAGAGAAGGGATAGGAGCAAAAGAAGAAAAAGAGAAAAGTAAACCAAGAGTCAGGAGAATATATGCAAGGAGGAAACGGATCAAGCAATCAGTTGGGAGGATTAGACGAGAGATAAGTAACAAAGGGGAGCCATAAGAGATGAGATTTAATTTTTAAAGAGACAGAAGAAGAGGAGGCGACAGCAATCCTTTGCTCATCACAAATGAAGTTACACCAAGTAATTATAGATAATTTGGAGTTATCTTTCCAACAAGATAAAATCACTTTAAACGCAATAGCAATGAAAAGATCAAGTAATCGAGCTTTAGATGCAACAATATCTATATCATCTGATACAGAACCCAAAAACACATTTAGTAATGATAACGAAGAAGAACATTGAAACACTCGCATGCATATATTCCAAACAGAATTCCAAAAGGATAAAACAGATTGGCACTCATATAATTGATCTTTAAGGGTACCTGTTGCTGAAGAACAAGACCAACATAGTGGGGAAGATAATGGCGAAAACTTAGAAATACTTAAAAGTGTGATAACAACTCTATGATAAATAAAAAAACAGTGATTGAGTAATGCGTGCAGCAATAGAAACTTTAAATGATTTGGACCATAAACGATCCCAAACATCAACAGATAAAGAAACATTCAAATCAGTTTCCCAAGCAATCTCAGTAGACGATTTAGGTCGGTCAATGACATTAGATACCAACATTTTATATACAAGGGTAGCTTTAGGTTGATACAGAGAGAACAAAGGATAAAGTGGAGTTGAGGGAGAGAAAGAGGGCAGAGTATCAGGTGCGGAAAGAGTTGATAAGTGAGATTGTATAGCGGTAATTATGTTGGTATACTCAGTCAGACAATAATTGGGTAATTGATATACAGTTTGCAATTCATGAAAAGGAAGAATAGAGTTATAAAAAAAAAAATTGATGGACAAATAAAATACCCTTTTCTTTCCAATACTTGTAATAGAAGGATTTTCCCTTATGCTTAAGAAACTTATTGTACCACACAATGGATGCCAAAAAACATTGAAGAGGAGATAAATCCTTGGAGAATGTGTGATGTAACAGTGTTTGAGAGTATTTTAGAACTGGGTGATTGGCCAAAAAAGAACAGTTAGACATAAAAACATTGTGTTGAAACGAGAAGTCCTTTAATAGTGAACGTTCAAAAGCAACCCATCTAGGTAATGGGGAGTCTAAAAAATCATAAGCTAAAGAGAAGGATTGTTTAATCAGGAAAGCAGAGTGGTAAGTTTTAAAGTTGGGAAAACGGACACCGCCTTCATTCTTAGGACGGATGAGTTTATGTAGGGCGATGCGAGGGTGTTTATTGTTCCATAAAAATTTAGAACAAATGGAATTTAAGCGAACAAAATATGAATTAGGTATTTTTATAGGAAGGATAGAGACAATGTAAAGTATATGTGGCGTGATCATCATTTTAATAGTATCAAGTCTACCCCACCAGGATAGAATTAGGGGAGACCAAATTTGGGATAGGGACTGGATTTTATCAGTAAGGGATGCAAAAGTAAATTTGAGTGTGTCAACAAGGGATGAAGAAAACCAAATGCCAAGGTATTTGATTTTGGAAGGACACCATGCAAAGTCAGTAGAAGTAAACATATATTGATAGCAGGCGGAATTTAAGGGTAAAACTTCTGTTTTAGATAAGTTAAGTTTGTAGCCTGAAATGGAAGAATATAAACAAACTTCTTCCATAAAAGGAGGGAGAGACGTGACCGGGTTGGCCATATACACCAATATGTCGTCAGCATATGCAGATATTTTTGTTTCAATAGAGGTGAATTTAAAACCATTAACATTAGAGTTATTTCAAAATTGTTCCCAAAAAGATTCAAGGCATAGGATAAACAATAACGGGGAGAGAGGACAACCTTGTCTTGTACCCCTAGACAAGGAAAAAAACCTAGAAAATTGGCTATTGACAAAAATACAGGCACGAGGAGAGTAATATAGGAGTTTGACCAAGGAAATAAAGGAGGGACCAAAACCAAACCATATCAAGGTACGGAACATAAATTGCCAATTGATGCGATCAAAGGCTTTCTCCGCATCCAAAGACAAGGCTGCTAGTGGGGCTTTGAAATTTTTACTGTGGGAGATGATGTTAGAAAACATACGAGCATTATCTGTTTTAATTAAAAGTGGGATAAGGGAATCAAGACATGAAGCAAGAATTTTAGCAAAAATTATACAATCATAATTAATCAGGGAAATCGGACGATAATTTTTACATTGGGAGTGGTCTTTGCCAGGTTTGGGAATTATGATAATTAGAGCATCCAGGAAAGACCCTGATGCCTTAGCATTAGAAATAAAAGAGTTAAAAAGTTGAAGTAGTTTGGGAACAAAGATGGCATGAAATGCAGAGTAGAACTCAATTGGCAACCCATCAGGACCTGGTGCCTTTGACTTTTTCGGAGAGTTGATAGCACGAAGAACTTCTTGAAGAGAAATGTCTTTCTCCAACTAGTCAAACTCATCAGGAAGCAACGGCGGAGGGGGGAGACCATCAAAGAAAGATGTTAAGTTCTGCGCAGAAGGGT
The DNA here is from genome assembly GCF_964261635.1 of Lissotriton helveticus. NCBI lineage: Eukaryota > Metazoa > Chordata > Amphibia > Caudata > Salamandridae > Lissotriton > Lissotriton helveticus. The sequence goes on along the minus strand of NC_136059.1, from coordinate 1,501,948,867 downwards.
GTGTCATAAGTATAAAGAGTTTGATAGTAGTTATGAAAAACTTCCGCAATGTCTTCATTTGATGAAACCAATTTATTGAGAGAATCATTAAAAATAGGACCTACAGTTTTACGTTCAGATTTGATTTTTAGGTAATTTGCCAACATTTTACCTGCCTTGTTTTGACCTCCATGATATTTAGATTTGACTTTTAGTAGGGTATTACATGCTTCAACTGTAGCAATTGTATTTAGCTCAGTTTTTGCCTTAATTAGGTTCTGGAGGGCATCAGTAGACTTAGAAGAAAAATACAAGTGTTCAAGTTGCTTGATATTCTTAAGTTGGTCCTCATATTTATTTCTATTTATTTTCTTCTTTTTAGAGACATAGGAGATAGTGAATGCTCGAAGGGCAGCTTTGAAAGCATTCCAATTATTAGGGATAGAGGTGTCCGATGGGTTGTTGAAAGTGAAAAACTCGTTAATAAACACAGTAACTTCTTTTATAAAAACAATTAACAGACAATAGGAACGTATTGAATTTCCAACGACTAAATCTAGAGGAGGCAAGGGTAAGGTCAAGAACCGCATGGACAGGAGCATGGTCTGAAATACAAATAGAGCCAATTTTGGATTTTTGAATTGAAGGAAGAAGAGACTTACTGACCAAAATATAATCAATCCTTGAACAAGTATGGTGAACATTCGAGAAAAAGGTATATTTAAGGGAGTCAGGGTCGCAGGTTTTCCAGACATCATAGAGGGGACGTGAGGCAATGGCAGATTGGAAACATTTATGAGATTTATCAGGGTTAAATTTGTTTGAGGAGAGTCTGTCGGAAAACGGATCAAGCCACTGGTTAAAGTCACCAGCAATTACAATATCAGGACAGTCAATTGAGGAGATAAGGATTTTAATATCACTCCAAAATTTGGGGTCGGGCCGAACCGGTCCATAAATGTTTAATAAAACCAAAGTCTTATTCTGGATCACAACCTTAGCCATTACCCAACGCCCCTCATCATCAGTTTGAGAAGATAAAATTTGGACAGACAACCCTTTATGAAACAAAATAGAAACACCCCCTTTCTTGTTGACAGCAGGAGAAAACACAACTTGACCTACCCATTGTCTTTTTAGCTTAGAAGATTCAACATCTGTACAGTGAGTCTCCTGGAGAAAAACAACTTGTGAATTAAGTTTGGATAAATGAGACAATACCTTTTGACGCTTGACAGGATGTCCAAGACCTCGAACATTCCATGTAACAAAGTTACACATGATGGAAGGTGGGGAGGAGGGAATATACTTGGAGTAGACACACTGCAGGAGGACAACTACAAGAAAGGACACAGCAAAGAAATACATTACATAAGAAAAGAATACCCAACACATAAATACTTAAAGGATTAATTGCGCCCAGAAATATTGTGACCAACGACAAAAAACATGGAAGGCAAAAAAAAAACAGAGACTGTCCGGGAAGAAGAAGGTAAGAGAGTGCATAGGAAAAAAAGGGAAGACAGAAAAGGGGGAAGCAAGGTAGGGAGAAGAAAGAAAAGAGAGATATAACAGGAAGTAAATAAATAGACAGATCAAGGCAAAAATGCCAGGTCTGAGAAGAAAGAGATAACCAAGACATCGGGAGCGAGGAGACACCAGAGAGGACAAGGAACCCAACGAGCAACAGAAGAGCAAAGTTGGGTAAGAGAAGGGTGAAAAGACAGAACCTCAAGAAAAGAATTACATAGAATAGAGACTAAAACGAAGCCAGAGCAATTAGATCAGCATAACTAATTCAAACAGGAGGAAGAAAAGAAAGAAGAAAATATAAAATATTGGTGTCCATGCTAGGAGAGGAAACACTCTGCAGATACTCGTGGAGCCTCTGAGGATCATCAAACGAATGGGTACGGCCATTGTGTGTAATCTTGCAAAAACATGGATGATGGATACCATATTGGATGTTCAACTGTCTCATTTGAGGACGAAGATTCAAAAACTCCTTGCGTCGAGCATTCGTTGCATTCGAAAGGTCTTGTGAAATAAAAATGTTATGCCCAGACCGTAGAAGACGTCGTTTGAGTCTAGCAGCCTTCAAAACATTCATCAATTCCGTAAATTCAAGAAACAGAAGAATAATGCCACGAGGTTTAGTCGCATTGAGTTAAGACGTCCTAAGCGGTGAGCCCTCTGGATGTTAAGAGGGTGAGACGCCGGATGAAGATCTAAGAGTTCATGAAGAAATTTACGTATGAAGGACACCATGTCAGACCCCCTCCAAATTCTCCGGAACATCATAAATGCGTAGGTTATTCCTAAGAGTACAATTTTCAAGGTCCTCAGTATGCAATTTTAACTTTTGGATTTCTTGTTCCAGTAGAGAAATTTTAGAGGAGACATCCTGAATGTCACTGACGCATTGCTCTAAGTTTAAAACCTTGCCTTCCATAACAACCCATCTCTCTTCAATTTGCTTGAGTTTTTCATTAGTAGCAGCCATAAAGGTTTGATGACCCCTTACCTCCTCTAATATGGAGTCCAGAACAGGATTTGGGGGAAGTAAGAATAGGGGAGGGCGGGTCATTTTTAAGATGCTTAGGCTTGGTTCCGGTATGAGAAGATTTCATACTGCTTGCGTCTTGAGCCATAGTAACAGCGTAAGAGCACACCAAATTTGTAGAAAGAACGTATGCTGAGTAGAGGCAAGGTGCGAAAAAGGAGAAAGAAAGAAAAAAAAATACTGAGGCAGGAGAATCAAGTCAGGCTCAAAAAGGGTCAGAAATGTGTCAGAAAAGTAGCTATAAAGAGGCTCTCCCAGGAACAAACATTGTAAGTCACAAAATAAGAGCTCCAAAATAGGATAAAAGCATCAGACACTACCACCTGAGGCAATGTAGGTACATCAACAATGACTAGGCTCTGCAGTATACAGGAGAATAAAAATCCTCAAGTAATGAAAGCAGTCACAGATTTACTAAGAGTCATTCAAGCAGCTGTGTATTTTTGCCATTAAGGAGAAAGCGGAGCAATGAAGGAGAAGCACACAGTATGAAGTAGTCTTCCGGGACAAGCATTAAAATGGCAGCCGTTGATTCATCATAATACAAAATTGAGGCAGCAGGAATATGCCAGGTAAAAAAACGGGTGAAAAATCGCAGCTACATCGCCTTGCCTCCCTCTCTTCAATGACATTTAAGGTGTGGCATTAGTCGCGACACTCGAGTACGGCTCAAAATGTTTGTTCTAGATACTTGCACCCTGCATACCACTGTGCTGTATGGGATCGTAAATACTCTAAGACGGCGGATCATTTTCTTGAACTCCACGCTATGGGTACCCGTGATCACGGGACTAAGTGATTACGCAGGTTCTCTGACGAGGATATAGAGGAGCCGGAAGGACGGGAGCCCGAATGGTGTAGAGACAATGCTCCACGCCTAACGAGGTCCCGGTAAGTGCAATCAGGCGCAGGCAGTAGCGGCAGTATAAGGACAGAGCGCAGATAGTTGTGCAGACTCACATTGGAGTAATACCCTAATGGGACGAGACAGATAATACAATATACGAGGTCGAGGTCCCCGTGTGAGCAGACTAATGCGAGATAAACATACACAGTATCCTCCTTAAGAGCATGAGAGATGAGGGTGCTGAGATCTGAATTCACTCCAGAATAAACACACTGCTGGAGAGTAATTCTCACTACGTTTTATATATCCTTACAGGCTGATGGTGGCAGCACGCAGGACGAAATAGCGAGAGTGACTTATGCACATATCCATATAAATGTACAGGTATAGGTATGCCTGTTGAGTGCCTAACCACGGTAAATTGCTTGTGACATGCCAGTGGGGAGTATTATAGATTTTATTAATTTAAGACAAACAGTGCCCATTGACAGAGTTGCGGTATTTTCCCTGTTTCTTATGTTTTTTACAGGCACATATGTGAATATGCCGTGCAGGGCAGAGTGATAGACCCACGCCCTGAAGAAGTTGCCATACGTTTTCTAGGGGCAACTAAACATGTTGGCTTTTTAAAGTGAGCAGACACACAGCACAGCATAAAGATAACGTGGCCAGTGTGGTCTAGCTCAGTTTTATAACACTGGGATTAATGTGCCATAGGGTTGGGCACATTCTTTCCTTTCTTTCTTTGGGTTCAGAACTGCGGTACACCAGGCTGGTAGTACAGACAGGATTCGACACTCTGGCACCACACACAAGTTTTTTATTTTATGCACTTTCACTTTTCCTTTGTTTGGAGTGGTGGATGCTAATCATGAGAACCTAGGCAGCAGGCGAGTACCATCCTGCCAGCCTCCATGGTGTAACTCCAGTGAAGCTCCACCACTCCCCCTTCACATTTTCTCCACTTTTCCTCTACGCTTACTTAGAGTATATCTTTGAGGGAGAGGAGGGTTGAATGGAGGAGGAATTATTGTGAAAAACACCGCAACCGCTTTTATGAATTTTTCTGCAAAACGGTGACCCAAATCCAATAAAGCAAGACGGCAAATTGATAGCCGATGCCCCACCTACAAAGTAATAGTAGCTGGTCTGGATTAGGAGGGCTACATTCACTGTAGGAACAGGTACCGAGTCATATATGATATAGTGAGAGGTGGACGACCTGTTCCTTCTTTTCCCCTAAGCTCCTTGTTGTAAGTAGTCCATTTAACAAGAGCCAACTCTTGTTTATACAATTACAAAGCTCTTCCTGTCAATTTCTAATAACGTGTATTCAGCGTGCTGCTGAAATCACCTGTTTCACGCTCTGATAGTTCTCAAGAAAGACCTTCTTCTGATATTAAAAAGAACAGTAGGAACACTAGAATCGTATTATATCGCTTATATGCCCAGAATCACAGAGAGAGAAATGAAGAAAGGTGTTGGGTGCTTGGAACCGTTTTTTCACGCGTTTCCTTTTTACTCTCACCCCCACACCTATAGGATGTTCACCATGAGGAAGCTGCATCGGAAACTTTTGCTAATTCGTTGCTCGACAGGAGTAGGGCATTGTGTTTAGTTAGCTATCAAACCGTGGGTCATTCTTGGTTGTCGTACTCTCGAGTGAGTATTTTTTATTTTATTTTTATTTTTGCTGTTTTGTTACGCGCTTGATTACTGCCGGAGTATCCTGGCGCGAAGATAAAAAGCAGAAACAGAATAGAAGAGAAAACAAAGAAACACCAAACAGCTAAAAGGCCAATCTGAACAAATGTGTTTTCAACGCTTTTTTAAATGAATCGAAGTTCAAGGTAGCTCGCAGGAATAATGGAAGATCATTCCAGGCAGAGGCGGCCTTCACCGCAACCGACTGCCCTCCCAGTCAGGAACGCCGGAAGCGTGGGACCTGCAGCAGATGTTAAGCGGCAGAGCGCAGAGATCTGTTGGGAGAGTAGCGACTAAATCGTTTCATCAAATATGCAGGACCATGCCATTTATGGCTTTATGAGCCAATGTAAGAATTTTTAAAGTAATCCGTTGTGGAACTGGCAACCAGTGCAAGTTTTTCAAGTGGTTCTTTACACTCACCCGGCTGGGGATATTACCTAGAAGTCTGGCGGTCGCATTTTGAATTACTTGGAGACTCCTCACCAAGTAAGCCGGGGAGCCGCTCAGCAAGGCGTTGGCATAGTCAATATGTATCCATATTCGTGAGCGGAGGAGTAGTGAGCTTCAATCTCTAAATGGGTGGAGTGACCTTCTGGTCAGAGGCCTGTTCTCTCCCCTGCAGCTTTGCTGTTGTTCCATCTGCCACACCCACTACACCTCTCCTGGTAACTGTTCGAGCTGTCTGTCATAGGTGTCCAAGTTGCCTGTATTTTTATTGTGCCTGTATCTGTCTTTTCTGTATTCTGCTTAATTTGTATTGTATTGTACCTGTGCACTTTTGTCTCTGTCCTCTGTTTTTGCTGACAAACCAGCGCCAAGGACCCTGATTCTCTGACCTTCCAACACCATGACTGAGCTGACCTCCTCGCACTCCACCCCGGAAAAAGCAATAACTGCCAGCTGTCTTTGCTGAACTCCACCCAAGGACAGTTCTCTCGCAGACACTGCTGTTAAACATTCATCACCCTCCTCACCAGCACGGTGGCTGCCCCCACGCCAGACACCAGCACCCCCAAAGCCCTGAGGTGCATCCTCTTCACCATGCACTCCCTGCACAGACACGCTGTAGAGATCTGGGTCCTCCTCGACACCCTTGTGCCAGGCGTCGCCTTCTTTACAGAAACTAGGACCAACACCACCTCTGCCCCCAACATCGCCACCGCCATCCCTGGCGGATACAAAATCAAGAGGAAGGACCGCCCCAACCACCCAGGAGGAGGTCTCCCCATCGCATACAAGAGCTCCCTCCAACTCGCCACCTCCAGCACAAGTGACAGCCCACTTCCACAGAACACCTCAATTTTCAGATCCAGACCAGCCCCAGAATGACCCTAGAAGGCACCCTAGCCTACAGACCTCCCGGACCTCGAACTGCGTTCACCACTACCATCACTGACCTCATCGCACCCCACGCCATTGCCTTCTTGGACTACATACTCATCGTAGAGCAGAACTTGCACCTTGACAACCTCAAAGGCCCCAACTCCACCACCATCCTGGACAATTTCGCAAACCTCGGACTTAAACAACTCATCACCACCCCCACTCCAAAGGCAGGCCACACCCTCGACCCGATCTTCGCAGGAGGTAGCAGCATCCATTTCAACCCACCGCACAACCCGCCTGGATGGACCACCACTGCATACACTTCAACATCATAAACCCATAACCCCCTAATCTGCACCTCTCCCACTGCAAAGAAATTGGGGAAAGGTCACCGACGAGCACCTCAACTCCACCCTCAACCGCGATGCTCCCTCCACCTCAACCAACGCCAACCTCGCAGCCAAAGAACTTCACAGATGGTTTACCAACTGCACAGACAAGCTTGTACCCCTCCACAACCCCGACAGACAACGTCTCAGGAAGGCCATCTGGTTCACCGCTGACCTCCTATAACACAGATGCACGTGCAGATATCTTGTATGCATCATCCAGGAATTCACCAAACCCCCCAGTGAAACCCACGGACATCACTCCCTCCCAGGACCACTGCAACCAACTTGGCTCCTACTTCCATCTGAAAATGAAGTCCATCTACGACACCCAACTCCAAAACCTCTTCCTCCTCCAGCAACACTTGCCAGTCCACCTCTCCTCCTGGATGGTAGTTACCACCGAAGACACCGTGTTGACCATGAAAGGCATTTACTCAGGCGCCTCCATGGACCCCTGTCCTCCACACATCTTACACAAGCCAACACCGCCATCGCACAGGAGCTACGACACACTATCAACGCCACCTTAGAAAATGGCACATTGTACGATGACTGGAAATGCCCAAAAGTTAAGCCCCTACTCAAGAAGCCCTCAGCAGAACCAGCTGACCACAAGAACTACCAAACCATCTTCCTCCTCCCCTTCACGGCCAAAGTCAACGAGAAGACCGTCAACATCCAACTAAAATAATTAATCGAAGAGATCTCTATCCTCGACTCCTCCCAATCTGGATTCCACAACAACCACAGCATTGAGACCACTCTACTTGCTGCTACAGACAACATCCGCACCCTCCTCGACCAAGGCCACACAGCTGCCTTGATTCTACTCGACCTCTCCACAGCCTTCAATACAGTCTCCAACCGCACACTAACCACCAGACTCCACAGCAGCGGCATACAGGGAACCACCCTCCGCTAGCTCTGCTCTTTCCTCACCGGCAGAACCCAAAGAATCAGACTTCCACTCTTCCTCTCTGAACCCACTGAGATCAACTGCGGAGTACCCTAAGGATCTTTGCTAAGCCCTACGCTCTTCAACATCTACATGGCCCCCCTCACCTCCATCGTCAGACAGCACAGACTCAGCATAGCATCTTACACCAATGACACCCAGCTCAGCCTATCCCTCACCAAGGACCACATCACCTCCAGACTCAGCTTCCAGGAAGGAATGAAGGGCCTTGCATCCTGGATAATCAGCAGCTGCCTGAAGCTCAACTCGGAGAAGACCGAAGTCCTCACACTTGGACCCTCCTTCTCTGCATTGGACAACACCTGGTGGCCCCCCTCTCTCTGCAGCTCCCCCACCCTCATGGATCACACCCAGAACCTCAGCATTATATTCGACTCCTCCCTCGTCATGACCCGACAGATAAACGCTGTTGCCTCCACATGTTCAAACACCCTCCGCAAGACTTTCAAATTGATTCCCCTGAATCAAGAAAGACCATCATCCAAGCACTCATAACCAGCAGACTGGACTACAGAAACGCCCTCTATGCAGGGATCAACAAATCTCTGCTCTGCAAGCTCCAGACCATACAGAACACCGCAGCCAGACTCATCCTCAGCATCCCTCGACACAAGCATATCACCCAACAACTGCGAGACCTCCACTGGCTCCCCGTTGGGAAGAAAGTAACTTTCAAAATACTGACCCACGCCTACAAATGCTTCCACAACACGGACGAATATCTCAACAAAATATTCTCATTCCCTGAAGGCCCGTGCATCTGCAGAGCAATAGGAGACTTCTATATCACGGATAAGACCTGTAATGAGCTCCCGATCAACATCAGTTGCGCCCCCACTCTGCACACCGTCAGAAAGACCATCAGGACCTGGCTCTTTGACTGACCGCAGCTGCACCCCCCCCCCCCAGCACTTTGAGGTCCTCACAGGTGAGTAGCATGCTTCACAACTCCCCGATTAACTGATTGAGTGAGTGATGTAGGTTCATGGAGGAGAGGGTGCAATCGGAGAGGGATGGCCTCACGTAAGGCACAACTTATCTCATTTTTGTGATTTACAATTTTTTTCTGGATTAACATAGCTGTTTTTTTTACTTGGTTCTTAGATTATAGCTGGATTCCTAGCTCATATCCTGCTCAGCCGTTATCATATATTCTCTGGCTCGCACTCCTCTAAAGTACACTGCATTTTGTAAATGGAAGAACATTTTTTAAGTAGCCTATACATTTCCCTGGTGGATCATTAAGAGTCCACAACTCATTTTTATTGGGAAAATGGACAGGACCTCAGATTTTTGGGACTACTGTCCTCGTGCTTGGGTCTGCATACGTCACATGCACAAAACCGAGCTTTGAATTTATGCCAACATATTATGTGTACCTTAAATTGAGTAATTCAAAAAGTAGCTAGCCTTAATTCGATGTGTACAATTTGCACTTATAGAGAACTCAGTCAATAAAGAAAACACAGAAGTATTCACATAAAGGTTAGAAGTCAGATGCCTATTCTCGTAGGAAAATAGTACAGGTTTGATTATAAAAAGATCTGTCATACTTTGTTAGGGAGGAGGGAGATGAGTAGATATTTCTGACACTGAACAGCATTGTGGCTCCAGACAAGGAGCATCTGCCACAGGATACTGTAGGACCATCAAAATCCTCAGTGACAGAAAAGCAAGAAAATGATGAGCTCACAAATGCTGAGAGTCTTTCAGAATAATAAAACACAGCTGCAAGAAATATGGTATGTGACATTTATACCCATTCATGCAGCAAAAAAAAAAGATGAAAGATGGCAAAGTGACATGCAAGCTTGCAAGGAGATGCTAAGCCATGTCCAAAGAACAATTTTCTCTTTTGGAACATCCACTATGCAAAGATGTGTGAGGGCAAACCCGATGAGGGGGTTTCAGATAAATACTAAAACTTTAAAAGAATAAACAAAGACAATCCCAGACCAGATACATACCAAAGCATTGAAACAATAAACAAAGTCAATCCCAGACCAGAAATTAAGCAGGATCAAGGAATACCTCATCGATCATAGAGTTAAATACAAGGTGATAGATCCACCTCTTTAAGGAATGGCAATGTTTTGCATAGACAGTGACATCTATATATGATGTGTTGCAGGTGTGAAAACGAGGATTGACCCTCTCTTTTTTTATCTGCCTGGACCAACTCAACATGTGGAGCCACCTCAAAGATGTGACGATTCTGCTACTGTCTTGACATTGTTCTATTTGTTTTGATAGAGTTGATCATAAATATGTAAAAACTTCATAATTGGATAAGCAATGCTCAATGAACACATGTTTCACAAGTATACTTTGTTTGCCAGCAATTTTTTAGATTCTGTTTACAATGGGTGTTTCTGCTGATATTCAAGTATACATTTTTGAAACACAAAAAGGTTGTTCCAGGGCTATCCATTCAGGTTAAAAAAAAGAAAACAATTGTATCCTCAACTTCACCCCTCTTTGTTTCCACACCTCTCCTCTCTAAGAGTACCATGGTGTGCATAAATTAGGAACCTCTTACTTTTGAAACCTTACCTGCTAATTAAGCTAGTGCTATTAATACTTGGTGTGTATAATGGCTGTATGGCTGAATGTAACGTGCAGTGGGCAGGGTACTTGTATCAGCTGGTCACACATCTAAAAACCATGCACAGCTTAGGTTGGTCACGCAGGACATTCGGCATAGGGAAAGGCTATAGGACAGGTCCATGCCCAGTCCAGACTGTACTCGATTGGAAATCATGCAAGATGGCTATGGTCAGACATGAATTTGAGTACAGCAGCCAGGACAATCAGTCAAGCCCAGCAGCGCATAGGTGATGGCCACACATAGCAGGGAATGAAGACAGGGGGGAGGAGATCTAGGCCTTACAGTGCTTGACCAAAAGCGTGTACAGTTGTGGCTGGCTGGGGGATGGCACACCGTCTCAGGCATGGCTGAAAGATGCACATAATTGGAGGTTAGTAGGGCACAAGTTTAGGCATTAGACCTGACCTAAGGAAACACCCTATGTTTAGTCTCTACTATTCAAGCTCTGAGGGCTATGGACAGAATATTACATGAACATGGAAGCTGAATTGAGTACATGTAAAAAAAACACATTTAAACACATTGCTAAAGGCAAGGTATGGTTCCTTTGCTTCCTTAAATTACATGATTTGGTTAGAAGTGAAATTTTCACTCACCCAAGTGCACTGCTCATAATTAGACCTAGGCACAATTTTAATTATGCTGGTGGAATTTCTGGAATTTAGCATTTGGCAGTACACTTGTTATGCAAAATTTATAAAATGTTGCCAGTATGCAACTTCCTAAAACGAGTCCTGAGGGTACCAAGGGGTACTGGTAACTTCTCTGTTCATGAAGAACTGGCTATGCCATACCTAAGCGACAGTTTAGCCGTAAATCCTATACTTCGCTGGCTGGTACCACGCCGACTTAGTCAGGCGCTGGGAAACTCCAGGCACAATTTCAGGGGCCATCTTGGGAAGGGAAGGCTGAACCGAGACCTCGGCGCCCCTCCCACCCTCCTCCGTCACTATCTATATGTATATAAACAAGGGACCTACCCGACCGCGCAGCGGGCGGGCGCAGCGGGCGCGCCGATGGCGCGCCGAAGGCGCGCCTAAGGCAAGCCCGTCTGCGCCCGCCCGCGCCTGGCCCGGGCCTAGGGCCACCCCCCCTGGTTCACTTGACTCGCCTCACCGCATTATTTACTCCTCCGCTCTGCTCCAGCGTCTTCGCCCGTTGTGCAATCGAACCTGTTCGATTTTTCACCCTACTACCCTGTCTACCAGCACAGTCATATACTGTCCTAGCTGTCATAATATGATCCCCTCTAAACCTTCGGAAAGCAAGCCCCACATCCTGAAACCCCATGTTATAGCTCTCACGAACGTCCGTTCACTGGGCAAACACAGCCAGGACATTCATGATTTAATCCAAGATTACAAGATTGACCTTTTATTTATGACCGAAACTTGGATGGGCCAAGCTTCCGATCCAGACTTAGTCATAGCTGTTCCGTTGGGATATACTACCCACAGGCTAGATAGGCAAATTAAGAAAAAGGGAGGTGGTATCGCCATTATTGCCCGTGACACTTACACTGTAAGGTTCACTATAATCCCACAGATTTTTTGTGAAGCTATTGAGTTTGCTATTAAAATATCTCCTTCCTACACTTTTAGAGGGATTCTCCTCTATCGCCCCCCAGGGCCAAGAACTGATTTTATCGATGCATTTAGGTCGACGCTGGAAGTATCTGCATTAGACAATCCCTTCACCATTTTGGGTGATTTTAATTTCCATTTTGACGACCTTGACAACCCTGATTCAGCAACATTATTAACTGATCTATCTACATTTGGCCTTGCCCCCCTGGTTCACGCCCCCACGCATGATGGAGGTCACATATTAGACGGCATCTTTACCAATGCTACAGGTTTTCAAGCTACTCAAATACTCCCGTTAACCTGGTCTGATCATCATCTCATTCTGACAGCGATACAAATACGTGACCCTCCATCCAATCATTCGAATTCTATCCCTCGTCAATCATATCTGGCTTGGGAGAATATGGATGAATGTAGGTTTAAAAATCTCCTTACAGCTACCACTCCCTTGTTATCTATTGACCCTAATACTGCTACTTCCCAATTCAACAACTGGGTAAGTTCAGCAGCCAAGGATCTGGTTCCCGTTAAGCAACGCTCACGGAACAGATCCACCCCTTCGGCCCCATGGTATACGGATGTTTTACGCAAACAAAAACAACAGTGCCGTAACAGAGAGAGACACTGGAGGAAAGACTACTCTCAGGAGTCAAAAGTCCTGTACAAAGAGTCAGTGGCCTCATACAAATATCTCATTATAGAAGCCAAGAAAATGTACTACTGCCAAAAAATTGAATCTGCACAAAACTCCAACAAATGTCTATATGAAACTACCAAACAGCTTGCCGGCTCCTCTGTTGATCTTACTCCCCCTCCGTCTCAAATGATCTGTGATGCTTTGTCTAAGTTTTTCTTTAGCAAGGTTGACGACATTTATCGAATCTTTGCTAATACTACCATTAGCTCTCACGATGCCTTGGTTCAGCTAGATGGACCTGTTTTTCACCAGTTCAGTGATGTCACAGGCCCACAGGTACTAGACACTATAGCTTCCATTAAATCAGGATCGGCTCTGGACCCGTGCCCGTTGAAGGTCATGCGGCCCATCATGGATGTAGTTTTTACATCCATAACAGAGATTTGCAATTCCATGTTCTCTACGGGTATCTTTCCGGATATCCTCAAGAGAACAATTATAAAACCGCTCCTTAAGAAACCTAATCTAGATAAAGAAGAACCTAAAAGTTATCGGCCTATTGCCAGCTTGCCACTCTTGGCGAAAATAGCGGAAAAAACCATGAATACCCAACTCTCCTTCTTTATAGAGGAGAATAAAAAGCTGGATGATTCGCAGTTTGGCTTTCGCCGATGTCATGGCACTGAGACCGCTCTGGTCAAGGCGGCGGATGATATTAGATCCATCCGGGATGCAGGAGGTTCGGCCATCCTGATTCTACTGGACCTATCGGCAGCCTTCGACACGGTCGACCATGTTATCCTGGTCGACCGTGTCGAGAAAATGGGCATCCGAGGCAATGCCAAAAATCTTATTGCCTCTTTCTTGGCTAATAGGACACAGATTGTCACCGTGGGACCTTTTGAATCCTCTCCCTTGTCACTACCTTGTGGAGTTCCTCAGGGCTCATCCCTCAGTCCGACACTCTTTAATATTTATGTGTCGGACCTTGCCAAAGTCATCAGGGCACACGGGATGAGCCTGACGTCCTACGCTGATGACACCCAATTGGTCCTAGCGGTCAAGAACGATGGGCCACAAAGAGCCAACATGCTTACTCAGGGCATGCAGGCAATCAGCAGTTGGATGGCCCACAACTGCTTGAAATTAAATTCCGAGAAATCTGAAGTGGTAGTCTTCGGCAATCTCTCCCCAGAGTGGTCCTCTTCATGGTGGCCCTCGTCCATGGGCCAGCCTCCAGACCCAGTTGACAAAGTTAGGAATCTGGGTGTCATGTTTGACAACCGTTTGAATTTCCTACCTCATGCCAACCAGATCTCCTCTTCTGCCTTCTACAAACTTCGGCTCATCAAGAAAATCATGCCCTTTTTGCCTGAACATCTTGCTAAAACCCTGGTGAGCGCTCTGGTCCTCTCCACCCTAGATTACTGTAACGCCTTGTTTCTGGGTGCTCAGGAGAGAGTGCTTGCCAAAATGCAGGCTATACAAAATGCAGCGGCAAGGCTACTAGGGCGTATTCCAAAATTTCAACCGGTCTCACCAACTATAAGACAACTTCATTGGCTTCCGGTAAAAAAGAGGATAAAGTTTAAGGCACTGTGCTTGATATACAAGGCCTTACACAATGCCGGACCAGCGTTCTTCACCCAGAACTTAATCCCCTACTGTCCGTCTAGAACACTGCGATCCTCTAGCTCCCTTGATCTGGTGGTCCCCCGCACTAAAACAGTCAACTGGGGTGACAGACGATTTCTGGTGGCTGCACCAAGACTGTGGAACACACTCCCTCTATCGATAAGGACCAGCTCCTCCCTTTGGTCTTTCCGAAAAAGCGTTAAAACCTGGCTTTTTAACATCTGATGAACCATTCCAGTTTTTAGGTGTCTTTATGGGAAAACATTTCAGTTATCTAGCGCCGAGATGCCTAAGGGCCTTCGTTCGCGCTCTACAAGTGTTATAATAAATAAATAAATAAACTGCTGGGTAAATACTGAAATACCCCTTACCCAACAAATTCTAAAAGAAGCGACAACATGGGAAAATGGATCTAAAGTCCCCTGGCTCAAATATATTAGAAAATGTTTAACCGAACTAGGGCGCCCTGATCTCTTTGTAACCCCAGAATTAACTAGAAAATCTGATGTTACCTCTGTGAAGAAGTCATTTATTTCTTTTAGGTACTTAGCCCGGGAGGAGGCTGAATTAAAGAAAGACAGTGTACGGAAACATGTACTTGTAAAAACTTCTGTGCACATGGAACCGTACCTGTCATGCCCACTGTCAGGCTATGACCGTTTTTTGCTCACGAGGTTTCGCCTAGATTTATTTCATCTTCTACTGGCAGTACCGAGGGGGGCCCATCGAGGCCAAGTGTTGCCATCTTGCGGCTGCGACGATAAGTCTCCGCAAGATTTTGCACACTTCTTATTCATCTGCCCTTTCTATCTGGTACCCCGGAAATTATATCTAAAATCAATACTCAAACAGCTGAACTTTGCACAAATTTGACCAGCACTTTATTATCTCCAACTATTAAGTAGTGATTGCATTTTGTTTGTATGAAGCTTTTTAAAACTTGCGGTAAAATTCAGGAAAAGTATGGAGGGATAATTGTGTTCTTGTCGTGAGTTCCTCTTTTTAACTATTTCAAATTCTTCTTTTTTACTGTGTAGTCTGCCTGTCAACTTTTTATTTCATGTGATTTTTTGTAATATATGAATTATATGCATTGATTGTAATTTTATTGAAATCTGCTTTTATGGATGTTACCATGAACATTCGAATAAAGTTCTTTTGACTTTGACAGTATGCCACTATGCATAATGTTCATAGCATTCATTGTAGAAATGTACTGTAAACGCACCATTTGCTGTAAAACAGAATGGGAACAGAAGTACACGAGCACCTTTTCTTTGAGGCAATTTTTTTCAATGCACAATTTTCTTGTGCAAAATGCATCCTTGCATTAAAAACTGGCACAAGGACCCATTTTGTGCTAAAATAAAGTGCAAAATGACAAGTTTGCATTTTGCGTAATTCGTGTATTTTTGTTGAAATTTGCTAACTATGCAAAAGTATATTGTGTGAGGGACACCTTCCTGCACATGAACAATCATCCATGCAACGCAGCCACCCTTGCAAAATGGCAGAAGGGTGTCTGCGCAAGCGCTAGGCAGGTATTTTCAGCGCCAGTGCAATGGAAAACACAGGGCGGGTGCTATGTTCTTGTGAATATAGCATATCCTTGCGTTTTTGTTTTTTAAATGACTCGGTGCTGTAAGATTGCTTGCACACAGCACCATTTTCAAGTTAATATATCCCCCGGTCTTATTTCAAATTAAGTAAAATGTTTAGATTACTTACAGCTAATCTTCATTACTCCAATTCTGCAGTGCTCATTCCAGTACATACATACGGCCACATGCATCAACGGTTCCGGTTGCGATTCCTAAATTGCGAAAATTAAGGAATCGCAATTTAGAAATCACAAACGGCAATGCATGAAAAAATCGCAATTTTTTTTGTGATTCGGTATTTTTCCTTAATTGCGATTTACAATTTGCGAATCGCAATAAAGGGAAACCCTTCCCATTGATTCCTATGGGCCAAGAGGCCCATAGGAATCAATGGGAAGGCATTTACAATTTGCGATTTTCAATTTGCGAATCGCAAATTGAAAATGCAAATTCAAGGGTGCGGGGGGGGTCCAAAGAACCCCTCCCTGCACCCCTGAAATTAAACTAAGTGCAATTTACACACACACATGTCCCAAGGACATGTGTGTGTGTGTAAAATGCAACTTTCAAAAATGCATTTTTGTGCAGGTTTGAAGGTTTTTGGTAAATTGCCATGAGGTTCAACCTCATGCTAATTTACCGCTTCCAAATTGATTATTCACAATTTAAAAATGATCATGCATTTCATTTAAGAAATCTGAAATTGCGATTTCTTAAATGCAATCGCAATTTTAGAAATCGCAACATGATTGCGATTCCTAAAATTGCGAAATACATGATGCATTCCAATTTTGATAATTGCATTCGCAAACGGACGAAAATTGCGATTCGCACCGTTTGCGAATGCAATTATCGTTGATGCATGTGCCCGTAAGTACAGTGCGGAAGTGCTGTCTCCTGATGGCCACCCTCATAAAGTGTCCTTCTTTAATTTGGATCTCCTAAATAGACCCACCAACTTTTGTTGTGGGGAGATGGTATCCTAAAACCCCCCCCCTATATTTTGTAAAGGGAAATGGTATCCCTAGAACTTTCGGGTATTTTAATGCTCCCAAAACCAGCAAAGAAGACTTCAACCACAAGTACTGGGACAAGGAATGCAGATTTGGAATACTGAAGATTACTGGTAAATAATCTAAACATTACCTTCTCAGGCAGCAGTCCTCATTCTAGGCCTTACTAAGTGCAGGTATGCTCAAGTGTTGTAAACTGGACTGCTTGCAGATACTCCCTCCACATTCCCCCCCCCATCTTCTAAATGATGTGGTAATTGATCTGAAAGTGTGCTGGATCCTGCTAACCAGGCCCCACATCAGTGCTGATTCCTTTATAATGGCAAATGTTATTTGTTACAACCAAATGGTATTTTTACACCCCTGTAAGTCCCTAGATTATGGTACCAGTGGTACCCAGGGCAGAGATGTAAAAGAGGTATCTGGGCTGCAGCACTTATTGTGCCACCCTGAGGGACCCAAGTAAAATTGAAGTCTGCAGAACTGCCATGTAATCCCTGCATGAGCAGCCTGCCTGCTTGAGTTTGACCCTGCACACACCTCGTGTGACAGGGTCACTTCACTGCATTTATTATATTTCAGTCAGCCCTAAGGTAGGCCTCCTATAGCCCAAGAGGCAGGGTACAGTAGATTAACTGTGTGGCAATATATGTGCAGGTAAATATAGCCCAGGGTTGCATTTTAAATGTAATTCTACCGTAAGTGAACGGCTGTCGTGGGGCGTGGCCAAGACACGGAAGATGGGGACGCATGAATGATCGGGTCTGCTCTGGCCCACCATTAATCCTGATGTGCCGTTCGATAGGGGGAGTGCCAGTGGCCTTGGACCTGCAGCTCGGCGGCCAGAGACCTCGGTGACACAATGAAGTGTCAGTGGAAGCTCCTGAGGATGGCACAGGCAGCCTGATCAAAGGCAGTTACGATGCAGCAGTGCATTGGAGACCAGCTCAGACCTCCTCGTGGTGGGTGATGTGGAGATGGGACACCGCTCAGCTGTGGAAAATCAGAGAGTGTTCCCCCAGTATGCCTGCCTCTATTCTGGGGAATAGATGGATGAACAACTCAGAGGAAATGGCACTCTGAGGCCAAACAGTGATTGGCCAGTTTCCAGCCCTGAAAATCGGAGGCACTTAGGGGGTGGACCTACGCAGAGAATGCAACTGTGAGGTTGTGGTCACAATATGGGTGGCCCACAGACTCAAAGACTGACAGGGATAAGTCTGTAGTGGGTGGCTGGCTACTGGGAAGGACAGTCGCAGTTGGCCCCGCTTTTGGGGATCTGGCGGAGAGTGCAGGTGGACCAGTCTTGATGATCTGGGTGAGGCGGATCCCGCTGAGACGCTGCTGATGGGGACGCTCCCTGAATGAATCAGAAGGACCCACTGTTATCAAAGATGACTGCAGAGAGCAGAAGACTGAAGGCTGACACCCACTCCAGATGGAGGTGAAGCAGGAAGAGCCCATTTGCCTCAGTGAGACAGTGGGGGAACCAGTGCGCTGAGTACCTGATAACAGAACCAGAGGAGGCCTCCTTTGCGTTCAGTGGAAGCTCAAGATTATGGGCAGAGAAAAGTAAACAATGTGCTAAGGAGGCAGAGGCCAGTGTGTGCCTGCTGGACCCACAGAGACCCAATTGCTGGGACGTGGACTGCATTTGGGTGCCATTATTAGGCCAGGCACATTCAAAGCCCAAAGAGATAATGTGTTTCTGCCCACGTTGATGGATTGGGGTGCCGTATCAGGTGGCAGTGAGTGTAAGTACTGAAAGGGCGAGACCCCGGGCCCTGTATTAGAAGTCGCAGGAGGTCATAATGGGCATTATATGGCCGAAGCAGTGGAACATGACGCCAGAAGAGGGAGAACCATCCCAGGCCATTGCAGGGACTGGAGCAGAAAAATCTGATGCTACTGACCAATCAGTACAAATACATCTGAATAAAGTACTATCCGCCATTCCGGATACAGAAGCCACTTTGCAACAGGACATAGAGGCAGTGTCTGTGGGGCCATTCCTACTGCAAGTGCAACGCCATAAAATTGTAGATAGAATGAAAAAAGTAGAACTTGCAGAAGTGCTACAACCAGAACAGGCAGCCTCGTCCCGCAGTCATGATGACTTAAATGCCAGAATGTCGACACTTGTGCGACATGCGGAAGATGCAGAAGGCTGGAATCGTTGCAATAAAATTTGAGTGGTTGGTGTCTCAGAGGGCACTGAGGACGCAGACATGGTGATCTCCCTTGAAGTCTGGCTATGGTCCACAGTGGCTTCAGGACTACTCTCTCATTTCTTTGCTCTGGTTAGAGCACACAGAGTGCTAGCACGACTACTGGTGCCAGGGTGACCTCCACGCCCGGTGGTGGCACGACTATGGCACAACAGGGATCAGTAGGCCATAATCAGATATTCTCACACAAATGGTCCATATGTGATAGACAACAGTAGGGTGTCAAAATTTCTGGATTTCACAGCGAAAGTGCAGGCACAGAGGGCTCTGTTTCTGGAGGCAAAAAAGGCATTGCAGGAAGAAGGCATTCAGTACTCCCTTCAATTTCCAGCCAAGCTCTGAATACACCTAGATGGTAAATCTTACTTTCATGACTCCCTGGAGAAAGTGTGGTTGTGGTTGGAGACCTATAAGACAGGCGCACTGCCTCCCCGACAACGAGGCGGCCCTATGGTGGCAAACAGACCGGAGATGAAGAGATTGCCGCGATCTGCCCGGAGAGCTACACTGCAGAAACCCAACTCATCCCAGACAGCATGGGAACGACTGGCAGCACTGAAAGTGGTGACAGAGGTTATGTCAAACCAGACAGCAGACGGGGAAACCGGAGGGTCCTTAAACCAAAGTCCGGTCATTTAGCCTCAGGGGAATCTATCAAGTGTGGAGTGGTGCTTCCAGTGGTGACTCACACCAGTATGGGTGGCTTGACCTGCCTAGTGGTAAGATAGGGAGTATGGGACTTCCTCTCTTTTGTTTTTATAGGGGCGGGTAGTAAAAGCTGGGCGGGGATGGCATGATTGTTGGGGTGGCACACATCGGCATCACAGATAGAGGGATGTCTTTGTCTGAAACCGGGGCAGCAGGCTGCAATGGTTTCTGAATACTGGGCTGAGAAGGGAGATACATATATTTGTTTTGTAGCCTACCCTCACCTAGATTGCTCCTGCCAGGAAACTGGGGGAGGCCATATATTCTTACCACTATTCTTTCACAGGTTTGGGTGGTCAGTTTTTGCAAAGCTGCCCTGGGGATGGGGAGTTAATTGTTTGAGGTGTTTAGTGCTAGTCCAGTGGTCCCTAATGCTTTTGTAGAAGGTGGGGGGGGGGGGGATTGAGGTAGGGTTGGGGGGACGGGGGAGTCTTAGAACACAATTATGCCAAGTGTGATACAGCTACATCATGAGGTGAAGTGGTTGTCCTGGAATGTTAGAGGAATGGGGTCAGCAGCCAAGTGCCATAAAATTCATAACTACATTACCCATTGGGGAGAACTTATAGTGATGCTGCAGGAGAACCACCTAACTGCTGAGGAAGGGGCCAGGCTGCGACATAAGTGGTGGGGCCAATCATACGCCACCTCCTACTCTGCATTTTCAAGGGGGCATTAGTGTGGCTCAGGACTGGTACACCATTTGAAGTGGGACGCTCTCTGTCTGAACCTGAAGGCAAATATGTAGTAGTGCAAGGCAGATTGCTGAGCAGATAGCTCACACTATGGAGTAATTATGCCCCAAATCAGGACCAGCATGGCTATTTTGTAAAACTGTCCACACCCCTCTCATTTCTATAACGACCTCCTAATGGGGGAGACTTTAATTGCATTGTGGCATTGAACTAGACAGGTCAACTCCCCCGCTACGTGGCACCTTAGTTTCCAGGGTGGCGAAGGTGTTCAGGGAATGGTTGGAGCAATGGGAACTCATACACATCTGAAGAGTGCAACATGAACTGTTAACAGGGTTATTCTTACTATTCTCACCTGTTGGACGTGGCACTTTTTGCAAGGTCATCCCTGAACTTTTTGCCTTCCTCCTACATTTCATTTTTTCTCACCTGTTGTTGGCTATTTTATGACTCTGGGCACTTTACCACTGCTGATCAGTGCTAAAGTGCATATGCTCTCCCTACTGTAAATTAATGTATGTATTGATTCATGATCCATGATTCCATGATTGGATATTTGGTTTACTTGTCAGACCCTAGTACAGTGCACTGAGTGTGCCCAGGGTGTGTAAATCCAAATGCTGCTAGTGGGCTTGCAGCACTGGTTGTGCCACCCTCAGAAGCGGCCTTGTAAAATGTGTTGAATGTCTGCCATTGCAGAGCCTGCGTGCAGTCTGGTACTGTCGTGCTGCCTGGGCAAGTGCACCCACTTGCCAGTCCCTGAACCTTCCCTTGTCTTCATATCAGACACCCCTATAGTTGACCCAATGGCAGGGTGCATTGTAAGTATAAAGTAGGGCAAGCCCTGATGTGTGTGGCATGTCCTAATAGTGAATTACAGCCATTTTGGTTGTTCACTATTGCAAGGCTAACTGTTCTCCATAGGCCAGAATGGGCTGTTAGATTATTACATGTTTATAATCCTAACAGACTCAGAGAACATGGTAGAAATTCGAGTTTAGTATGCCTGGACTTAGAATAATAAAATACATCTTTTAGTGAAGTTTATTTTAATATTCTGTGTTTGCAAAAACTCCTTTTAGAAAGTAGGTATTTGCTTGCCTAACCATTTGAGCCTGCCTCTGCAAGGTTTTGTATTCCTTGTCTGGCTTTGTGTGTGTGTGACAGGGCTGGGGAATTCCAGGAGACAGGCTGGGGCAGCCCAGTGGTGAATAGAGAGATCTGCATCTAGATGGGAGGGAGGAGTTGCACCTGGGACCTGAATAGGACTGTGCCCGCCCCCCACAGTGCTGGCTCCACCCCCTGTGGTACGTCTGAT
Organism: Lissotriton helveticus; assembly: GCF_964261635.1. Taxonomy (NCBI): domain Eukaryota; kingdom Metazoa; phylum Chordata; class Amphibia; order Caudata; family Salamandridae; genus Lissotriton; species Lissotriton helveticus. Next base: position 1,501,927,048 of record NC_136059.1, on the reverse strand, counting down.
GTCCCTGCCCTGCACACTGAAAGAAGAGAAGGAAGACTGTCAACAAAGTGCTCCAGGCCTGAACTAGCCTTCCACAATGCGGGCTCCACCTCCTGTGGGGTGTCTGATGTGCCTGCCCTGCGCTGTGAAAGGAAAGGAGAAGTCTGGTAAACAGAGTGCTTCAGAGCTGGCTTGAACTGGGCACAGGCCACGCTCCCCTCAGAGAACAAATGTTTTTGGGGTATAAGTATTGGGACCCTGATCCCATGAAATTAGATCACTTCTGGACTTACAAGACGAAACCTCTGCTGAGGAGAAGGAACCTGAAGAAACTGAGGAGAGACTATTCCCAAGCTGAAGTGCTGCTTGGGGGATTGGCCTGCAGTGGTTGCCTGATTGCCAAAGAGAGGAGAAATAACTTTGGACTTTTCTTTCAACTTGTGCAAAGTTCTCCAAGGGCTTGTAAGAGAGCTTGCCCCCTGACCGTAGTCCCATCAGCCTTTGTGAATTGCTGCTGGAAACAAGTGGCAACAGAGGCAGGGAGCTGTGACCGACTATCAAGACCGGCACGGTGTCCTGTAGGCACTGCACCAAGCAATGTCCACCTCGAACAACGCAAGCTCTGTGCTCACCGACTCCGTCAATGAGCCGTAGCCTGCAGCGCGACTGGAAGGACACCGCGACGTGCAACGCCTCGCTACACCGAATCGAACTGGTCACTGCTGCTGACTTTGAGTCCTGTGACCGCACCGGAGTTGGGCACCGCCTCGTACGCTTTGCAACGCACCGCCCATCTCGCACCGCTGTCAGGACTGATCGACGCCAGCTCCCGAACTCCAGCTCGTTCGCCGCACGGCAAGCTGCAAGCACCACACCGAAGCACTGTCTCGCCCTGCAACGCAAGCCTTGGATCCACTGACTCTGTCAACGGGCCGCTGCCTGCACTGCATCGAGGGACAACGCGTCCTGCAACGCTTCCTTTCTGCACCGCCTGGATCACCGGAACCGGCTCGCACATCCGTGCCGGCGACCCAAGTAAAAGGTACTGTGACTGAGTCTGTTGACACTTAAGTGGGCCCGTACCGATGCGGTCCGCTGGATTTGCTAGACTCTGTTATTTTCAATAACGCTGTAGCCCGTCTGGATTACCGACTCGCACAGAACCTGGATTTAAGCCTTTTTATCCTGAACTCTTGAAACTTAATAGTACGGTGGATTCTTTTTGTCGTTTATTGGTCTTGTGATAACCCTATATAAAGTATACTTATTTTTTATATAAAACCTGTGTGGTGTCCATTTGTAGTGTTGTCACTGGGTTACTGTATATGATCACAACTGCTTAACTTACATCGCCTCTGAAATAAGCCTTGACTGCTCACGCCACGCCACCTAGAGGGGTGAGCAGGGGTTATTTTGAGAGAGTAATTCCCTTGACCTGACTTGAGGAGAGGGTCCCTGCTGGTCACAAGTAACCCACCTGTGCCAACCAGAGACCCCCAATTCTAACATCATCTTTACAGCCTCCACACCAGATTAGATATGTTCATCTGTTCCTCTTGCCTGGGCCCAGCTGTAGGACACACTGAATATTTGGGGTGCTCCTTATCTGATCACAGCCCACTACTACTATGTATTCGCCCTTTGGTGGAACCTACAGTGACTCCCACATGGCAGCTTAACCCTGCTTTTCTTGAGGACAAGTGCCTCAGGGATTCTTTATGCAGGATGATTTCAGAATATTTCCAGTTTAACCAGGGTATGACTGACACCAGGATAGTAGAGTGGGAAGCATTCAAAGCAGTGGTAAGGGGGCATTCCTTGTGGCAGACAGTGGAGTGGCAAAAAAGAACTGATGACAGAGCTCTCCACACTGGAGAACAGCCTACACGATCAGGTCCTTCAAGTATTGGTGAACGGTGAGCAATTACAAGATACGAGGGAGGAGTATAACAAGGCACTAGAGTGGCTAAGATGCTTAGATCTGCGCAAACATCAAGCACAAGTCCATGAGAAGGGGGCAGGGTGGGTTGGTTTATTACATGGCTTGTGCAACCAGAATCTAGGGGATCACCTATTTTGCAGATCATGACTGCAGAAGGGACGGTGCAAAACTCCCCTAGGGCCATAAATGGGGCATTTAGTGCCTATTATGAGAAACTCTACAGAGCCTTGCCCTACCTCTCAAGACACTAGACCCTAGCCTGAGAGAATGACAGGGGGGCCAGTGATAGCACAGGAAGAGCATGAGGTCCTCAGAGAGATTGCCAGTGGGAAAACTCTGGGGCCAGATGGCTTGCCAGTAGAATTCTACAGATCTTAGCTCCTAAATTGGAGGCACTTTATGCGGAGGCACTAGACATGAGCTTGTCTGAAACACTGCCGTGTGCCATCCATCATCTCTTTGTGTTTGCTTTGTTCACCCTACGTTGTCAGGGTATGCCCAGACATGGGTCCCTTGCTCACTTTGCCACCGTATTCAAGATAGCATATATGATATGGGGTGTTATCCCGTAACCGGTCTAGTGATGCTTGTTTCCGGTCCATGGAAGACCTGACTATTCAGTTTGGGCTGGACTGTTCATATGAGGAACAGTGTCAAGACTCATATGCATATGGCTGGGTGTGAACTAGGGTAGCGAAGTGAGCTAAAGAACGATGATGGATTCAACACAGATTTGTGACTGGGGGTGAGTGTCTGAAAATGTTCAGCCCCCGTCTATCATCCCTTTGTGTTTGCTTTGTTTGCCTTAAGTTGGCAGGGTATGCCCGGACGGGTTGCCACTGAATTCAAGCTAGCCTGCCTGATGAGGGGTGCTACCCCAAAACCGGTCCCAGGATACTTGTTTCTGGTCCAGGGAACACTGACTTGGGAGTTCGGGCTGGACTGTTCCCAAGAGGAAAAGGTTTGAGACTGGTTTGCGTATGGCTGGGTATGAACTGGGGTGGCAAAGTGAGCAAGCTAAAGAAAGATTATGAATTCAACCTAGAGCTGTGACTGGGGGTGAGTGTCTGAAAAGTTTCAGCACTCCATCTGTCATCTCTTTGTGTTTGCTTTGTTCACCCTAAGTTGGCAGGGTATGACCAGACGTGGGTCCCTTCTAACTTTGCTACTTGATTCAAGCTAACCTTGCTGATGAGGGGTATGATCCCGAAACTGTTTCCAGAATGCTTGTTTCCGTTCCAGGGAAGACCTGGCTTTGCAGTTCGGGCTGGACTGTTCCCATGAAGAACAGATTTGAAACTGATCTGCACATGGCTGGGTCTGAACTGGGGTGGCAAAATGAACTAAAGAATGATGATAGATTCAACCCAGATCTGTGACAGGGAGTAAGTGTCTGAAAGGTTTTAGTGCTCCATCCATAATTTCTTGGTGTTTGCTTTGTTTGCCCTAAGTTGGCAGGGTATGCCCAGATATGGGTCATTGATCACGTTGCCAATGGATTCAAGCTAGCCTGGCTGATGAGGTGGTGTTCCCCTGAAACTGTTCCCAGGATGCTTGTTTCCAGTCAAGGGAAGACCAGGCTTTGCAGTTCGGGCTGGACTGTTCCCATGAGGAGCAGGGTTGAGACTGATTTGCATATTGCTAGGTGTGAACTGGGGTGGTGAAGTGAGCTAAAGAACGATGAGGGATTAAACCTAGATCTGTGACTGAGGGAGAGTATCTGAAATGATTCAGTGCTCGGTTCATCATCTCTTTGTCTTTGCTTTCTTTGTTTGCCCTAAGTTGACAGGGTGTGCCCAGACATGGGTCTGTTGCTCACTTTGTCACTGTATTCAAGCTAGCCTGGCTGATGAGGGGTGCTACCCCACAATCCGTCCCAGGATGCTTGTTTCTGGTCCATGAAGACTGGCATGGCAGTTCAGGCTTGTCTGTTCCCATGAGGAACAGGGTCAAGACTGATTTGCACATGGCTGGGTGTGAACTGGGGTGATGAAGTGAGCTAAAGAATGCTGATAGATTCAACCAAGATCTGTGACTGGGGGTCACTGTCTGAAAAGTTTCATCACTCCCTCCATCATCTCTGTGTTTGTTTTACTTACCCTAAATTTGCACGGTATGCCCAGACTGGTTACCACTGGGTTCAAGCTAGCCTGGCTGATGAGGGGTGTTACCCCGAAACCAGTCCCAGGATGCCTGTTTCCTGTCCAGGGAAGACTGGCTTGGCAGTTCGGGCTGGACTGTTCCCATGAGGAACTTGGTTGAGAATGATTTTGTATAGCTGAGATTGAACTGTTTTGGTAAAGTGAGCTAAAGAATGATGATGGATTTAACCCAGATCTGTGACTGGGGATGAGTGTCTGAAAAGTTTTAGTGCTCCGTCTATCATCTCTTTGTGTTTGCTTTAGGCAGCTCCTGTCTCATATGGTAGGTCTTATACATAGGGACCAAAATGGTTTCATACAAACCATTTCTGACAACATTTGCAGGCTCTTCCCCGTCATGCATCATCTGGAATGGGGCTAATATCCGGAGGCTCTTATATTGTCAGTCAATCTGCAAAAAGCATTTGACTCAGTGAGATGGGACTTTCTGTATGCCACAATTATGAGAATGAGCCTGGGTGGTGTGTGGATTAGATGGGAGAAAATATTATATTCATGTCCAGCAGCAATGATCAGAAAAGTGGGGTAATATCACACTTGTATGACATATTTAGGGGTACTAGACAGGGATGCCTGTAGTCCCCCACTTCTGTTTGCCCTGGCCTTTGAGCCCCTAGCAGAACTTTTTAGGCTGCAGGGGTGCCAACATGGTATGTGCCTGGGGGGGGGGGGCATGGTTTTTCCCTTTCTCTTGATGACTTACTGCTATGTTTGGGGATGGATGTTAAGGGGTGGAACAGGCATTATCCCTACTGGATGAGTATACTGCTTTGGCAGTCCTTAAGCTCAACAAAGCTAAACTCACATCCTTCCTCTAATGAGTGAGGCTGAGTGCCCTGGGGGCTTGCCTGTGGATGACTTTGTGGCACTCTCAACTTCTGGTATGCATCTTTGGCCCGGGGTCTGGAGTCCTCCTTCCAGTATTCTGCTCAAGGCACGCACTTCCTGGACCATGGTTCAGACTCCTGACAAGTAGGCAAGTCACTCCTTCTTCTCAGTTGGCGACGGCTTTGCCTGGGTTAAAGCTGACGGTTTCGCCTTGTCGGATAAGCCCGGCAGGTTGGTTCCTGTGCGACAGCTGTTTTCTCTCCCTCCTGCAACAGTCACTGATGACATCTCAAATGACATCACTGATGACGTCTTCCACTAACTGTGTTTCTACAAAGTGTAAATATATTTTATATATATTCCAAGGTGTATTGAAGAATGTGAATGGATGATTTAGTAGATGTATGGCTGATTGTATAAGTGATTGATTAACTCTATCTTACTGAATACATGGGTTAGTGAGAAAACTGTGTAAATGTCTGTATCAGTTTCTTAGTTGGTGTGTACACGGCCACATGGGTTGCTGAGTAGCTACATGAGTGTCTTTATGGGTTATTGTTTGGCTGTCTGAGTATCTGTGTGGATGCCTGAGTGTCTGTGTGGGTAGGTGGGGGTGTGACTCTGTGCTTAGATGTGTGAGTGGCTGATTCACTGAGTGTATGTGTTCCAGAGTGCATCAGTGAAGAGCTATATAGGTGGGTGAGTGTGTGCATAACTGTGTTGGTGAGTTAATGGATGTCTTAGTTGTACATGTGTGAGTAACTACACATGTGAACGGCAGTATATTTGAGTGTTGGAGTATATAAATGATTATATTTGAGAGTGAGTGATTATGAGAGTATCTGTATGGATGAGTGTGTGCTTGTGTCAGTGATTGTATATGAGAGTAAGTATGTGTTAGTATCTGTATAAACAAGTGATGTGGTGTGTATAACTGAGTGGGTGAGTAAATGGGAGTGTGATTAATTATTTGCATTACTGACCAGCTGTGTGAGTAATTCTATGGGTGAGTGGCGCTGTGTGAGTGTCTGTATGGGTGTATGAGTACATATGATAGTGGCTGTATTGATGAGTGACTGCATGTATGAGTGACTGTATAGGTAAGTGAGTAGATGAGTGTGTTGACCTAGGAATCAGTGAGTGGGTATGTAGTAATTGGTATTGGTGTGTCTATGGGTTCGAGAATGGTAGTCTATATTTTAGAGTGGGTCTGTCAAAGGTTATATTAGGGTTTTAAGGAGGTGCATCATATTATCATGTGGATGATGTCATCAGTGATGTCATTTGAGATGTCATCAGTGATGTCATCAGTGATGTCACTTACTGTCAGACTTAGCATCTTTTGGCGTGTTTCCCCTGGCTTTTTGCTTTCTGACCTCCCGGTTTTGACTGTTTTTGCTGGTGTAATGAGACTGCGCACTTTTCTCACTGCTCTCCAGTGGTAAAGTGCAAGTGCTCCTGTATAGAATGTGTTATGAATTGGTATTTCCATGTTTGGCTTATTTGATCTATGTGTCAGACCCTAGTAAAGTGCACTGCGAGTGCCAGGGCTGATAGGTCAAATGCTGTTGGTGGGCTGCAGCACTGGATTGTGCCACCCATGGAAACAACCCGTAAAGTGTAACTCTAGCCTGCTACTGCAAAGCCTGTGTGCAGCCTGGGCTGAAATGTCGACTTGGCAAGTGCACACACTTACAAGACCCTAAACCTTCCCTTTCCTACATGTGAGTCACCCCTAAGGTAGCCCATGGTACCCCCATGGGCAGGGTACATTGTACGTAAAAGGCAGGACATGCCCTGGTGTGTGGCATTACTGGTAGTGAATTACAGCCTACTCTATTTTTCACTATTGCAAGGCTACCTGTTCTCTATAGGCCAGACTGGGCAGTTTGATCATTACATCCTATGATCCTAACTGACTCAGAGAACATGGTAGGAATTCGAGTTTAGTATGCCTGAACTCAGAATTATAAAATACATCTTTTAGTGAAGTTGGTTTTAACATTCTGTGTTTGAAAATACCACTTTTAGAAAGTGGGTATTTTCAGACCTACCATCCAGCCTACCTCTGCTAGCGTGTGTATTTGCTGTATGGTTTGTGAGTGACAGGGCTGGGGGAGAAAGGGCGATTCAGCCGGGCTGAATAGGCACATCTACACCTAGATGGGTGGGAAGAGTAGCGCCTAGGTCTGAATAGGGCTGAACTCACCTTCCACAATGCTGGCTCCACCTCCTGTGGTGCGTCTGTGGACCCATGCCCACACTGGCAATGGAAGAATATGCCCCCTGACAGAACACCACCCAAACTGGTCTGGGTCCAGTTCCCTCTGCCTTCAGAGGACAAAGGATTTGCTGGTATAAATATTGGGACCCAAACCCCAAGACATTAGATCTCGCTGGAATCAAGGAACCTGCCAAGAAGAAGAGCTGGAAGAGCTGCAGGAGGAGTACTGCCCCTTTGCTGTGGTGTTGCTTTGTTGGGTTGGCCTGCAGCTGCTGCTTCTGCCTTGGGCAGTGAAAGGACTGGACTGAACTTTCTCTACTTGTGCGGAGTATCTCCAAGGGCCTGAAACCGAGCTGGCCTCCTGTTCAGAAGTCTCAGGGACTGCAAGGACTTTACCAACCTCTGAGTACCGCCTCTGAAACCGTTGTTTCAGTTGCTACGAAGGAGAGGGAACCGTGACCGACTCTGTCATCCGACTCAGACATTGGCCTTGTGTCCTAAAGGCGACGCAATGAAGCACCATCTCGCCCTGCACCGCCCGCCTCAACCTCACTGACGCCATCCTGGACGATTGCCGCTGAGTCGTTACTAGGATCACATCGAGGGGCACCACATCCTGCATCGCCTCACTTCACTTCGCTGGCGTGGGCTCACCGACATGGTCAATGCTGGCTCGACACCTGTGACCGCCTCGTCACGCACTGCTGTCCTGCTCGGCCAACACCCTTTTCCCGCCAACCGGCTCCCTCGCTGCATTGCAACTTGCCAGCACTGCATTGAGCACCGTCTCGCCTTGCACCGCCCATCTTGGCCTCACTGATGCCGTCTGTATGATCGTCACCGAGGCGCTGCTCGCACCGCATCGAGTGACATCGCACTGTGCACCGCTGCCACTTTGTATTGCAACCGCGACGGATGCCAAGACCGACTCGCACCGCCATGTGAGTCGCACAAGAAAGGTACTGTAAACGAGTCTGTCCCGCTGTTGCTGGCCTGTAGTGACACGGTCAGCTGGAACTGTGAGACTCTGTTGTTTTCAGCATTGCAGTAGACTCGGACCGAGCTACCGACTCGTACGGACTGTGTGTTCGATGTAACTTTGCAATTAAGAGACATTTTGAATTACAACTATTTTCAAAAGTACTGTACTGTGGATTTTTTGAACATATTTGATCTTGTTCGAGTATATAAAAATATTGGATATTTTTCTAAACTCATGTGGTGTCCGTTTGTAGTGATTACACTGTTTTATTGTTGGTTATGTGTAAATGCTTTACACACTGCCTCTAAGATAAGCCTGACTGCTCGTGCCAAGCTACCAAGGGGGTGAGCAGTGGTTATTTTAGGAGTGAGCTAAAGAATGATGATGGATTTAACCCAGATCTGTGACTGGGGATGAGTGTCTGAAAAGTTTTAGTGCTCCGTCTATCATCTCTTTGTGTTTGCTTTAGGCAGCTCCTGTCTCATATGGTAGGTCTTATACATAGGGACCAAAATGGTTTCATACAAACCATTTCTGACAACATTTGCAGGCTCTTCCCCGTCATGCATCATCTGGAATGGGGCTAATATCCGGAGGCTCTTATATTGTCAGTCGATCTGCAAAAAGCATTTGACTCAGTGAGATGGGACTTTCTGTATGCCACAATTACGAGAATGAGCCTGGGTGGTGTGTGGATTAGATGGGAGAAAATATTATATTCATGTCCAGCAGCAATGATCAGAAAAGTGGGGTAATATCACACTTGTATGACATATTTCGGGGTACTAGACAGGGATGCCTGTAGTCCCCCACTTCTGTTTGCCCTGGCCTTTGAGCCCCTAGCAGAACTTTTTAGGCTGCAGGGGTGCCAACATGGTATGTGCCTGGGGGGGGGACCATGGTTTTTCCCTTTCTCTTGATGACTTACTGCTATGTTTGGGGATGGATGTTAAGGGGTGGAACAGGCATTATCCCTACTGGATGAGTATACTGCTTTGGCAGTCCTTAAGCTCAACAAAGCTAAACTCACATCCTTCCTCTAATGAGTGAGGCTGAGTGCCCTGGGGGCTTGCCTGTGGATGACTTTGTGGCACTCTCAACTTCTGGTATGCATCTTTGGCCCGGGGTCTGGAGTCCTCCTTCCAGTATTCTGCTCAAGGCACGCACTTCCTGGAGCATGGTTCAGACTCCTGACAAGTAGGCAAGTCACTCCTTCTTCGCAGTTGGCGACGTCTTTGCCTGGGTTAAAGCTGACGGTTTCGCCTTGTCGGATAAGCCCGGCAGGTTGGTTCCTGTGCGACAGCTGTTTTCTCTCCCTCCCAACAGTCACTGATGACATCTCAAATGACATCACTGATGACGTCTTCCACTGACTGTGTTTCTACAAAGTGTAAATATATTTTATATATATTCCAAGGTGTATTGAAGAATGTGAATGGATGATTTAGTAGATGTGTGGCTGATTGTATAAGTGATTGATTAACTCTATCTTACTGAATACATGGGTTAGTGAGAAAACTGTGTAAATGTCTGTATCAGTTTCTTAGTTGGTGTGTACACGGCCACATGGGTTGCTGAGTAGCTACATGAGTGTCTTTATGGGTTATTGTTTGGCTGTCTGAGTATCTGTGTGGATGCCTGAGTGTCTGTGTGGGTAGGTGGGGGGTGTGACTCTGTGCTTAGATGTGTGAGTGGCTGATTCACTGAGTGTATGTGTTCCAGAGTGCATCAGTGAAGGGCTATATAGGTGGGTGAGTGTGTGCATAACTGTGTTGGTGAGTTAATGGATGTCTTAGTTGTACATGTGTGAGTAACTACACATGTGAACGGCAGTATATTTGAGTGTTGGAGTATATAAATGATTATATTTGAGAGTGAGTGATTATGAGAGTATCTGTATGGATGAGTGTGTGCTTGTGTCAGTGATTGTATATGAGAGTAAGTATGTGTTAGTATCTGTATAAATAAGTGATGTGGTGTGTATAACTGAGTGGGTGAGTAAATGGGAGTGTGATTAATTATTTGCATTACTGACCAGCTGTGTGAGTAATTCTATGGGTGAGTGGCGCTGTGTGAGTGTCTGTATGGGTGTATGAGTACATATGATAGTGGCTGTATTGATGAGTGACTGCATGTATGAGTGACTGTATAGGTAAGTGAGTAGATGAGTGTGTTGACCTAGGAATCAGTGAGCGGGTATGTAGTAATTGGTATTGGTGTGTCTATGGGTTCGAGAATGGTAGTCTATATTTTAGAGTGGGTCTGTCAAAGGTTATATTAGGGTTTTAAGGAGGTGCATCATATTATCATGTGGATGATGTCATCAGTGATGTCATTTGAGATGTCATCAGTGATGTCATCAGTGATGTCACTTACTGTCAGACTTAGCATCTTTTGGCGTGTTTCCTCTGGCTTTTTGCTTTCTGACCTCCCGGTTTTGACTGTTTTTGCTGGTGTAATGAGACTGCGCACTTTTCTCACTGCTCCAAGAGTATCTCCAAGGGCCTGAAACCGAGCTGGCCTCCTGTTCAGAAGTCTCAGGGACTGCAATGACTTTACCAACCTCTGAGTACCGCCTCTGAAACCGTTGTTTCAGTTGCTACGAAGGAGAGGGAACCGTGACCGACTCTGTCATCCGACTCAGACATTGGCCTTGTGTCCTAAAGGCGACGCAATGAAGCACCATCTCGCCCTGCACCGCCCGTCTCAACCTCACTGACGCCATCCTGGACGATTGCCGCTGAGTCGTTACTAGGATCACATCGAGGGGTACCACATCCTGCATCGCCTCACTTCACTTCGCTGGCGTGGGCTCACCGACATGGTCAATGCTGGCTCGACACCTGTGACCGCCTCGTCACGCACTGCTGTCCTGCTCGGCCAACACCCTTTTCCCGCCAACCGGCTCCCTCGCTGCATTGCAACTTGCCAGCACTGCATTGAGCACCGTCTCGCCTTGCACCGCCCATCTTGGTCTCACTGATGCCGTCTGTATGATCGTCACCGAGGCGCTGCTCGCACCGCATCGAGTGACATCGCACTGTGCACCGCTGCCACTTTGTATTGCAACCGCGACGGATGCCAAGACCGACTCGCACCGCCATGTGAGTCGCACAAGAAAGGTACTGTAAACGAGTCTGTCCCGCTGTTGCTGGCCTGTAGTGACACGGTCAGCTGGAACTGTGAGACTCTGTTGTTTTCAGCATCGCAGTAGACTCGGACCGAGCTACCGACTCGTGCGGACTGTGTGTTCGATGTAACTTTGCAATTAAGAGACATTTTGAATTACAACTATTTTCAAAAGTACTGTACTGTGGATTTTTTTTAACATATTTGATCTTGTTCGAGTATATAAAAATATTGGATATTTTTCTAAACTCACGTGGTGTCCGTTTGTAGTGATTACACTGTTTTATTGTTGGTTATGTGTAAATGCTTTACACACTGCCTCTAAGATAAGCCTGACTGCTCGTGCCAAGCTACCAAGGGGGTGAGCAGTGGTTATTTTAGGAGTGTAACTTCCTGACTAGAGTGGTTGTTTCTGCCTGGCTTTGGTGTAAACCTTAGCCAACCAGAATCCCATTTCTAACACTGACCATGTCATGAATGATGTAATATGTGACATTATCAGCAGTGCATTGTGGGGCGCATGTTATAGTTAGCTGAACTAACTATAACACTGGAATTTCTATGGTTTTGTACGAGTGAAATGTCCAACTAACTATAACGTGCCTGAAACCTATGATTTTTTCAGTGAATTTCTAAGGTTTTTTTAAAATACTAATATCTAACTATAACATCCCTGAAATCTATAGTTTTTTCAGTGAATTTCAAAGGTTTTTTAAATGCTAATTTCTAACTATAACATAGCAGTCACATTTGCAGCGTGGTGGAGAAAGGTGAGTGTGGCCTTCAAACACCTCTTAGCAATCCCACTCGGTGGGATTTAATGGAGGTAACAGGAGTAGAAAGCCCTTAAATTCAACCTTGGGGGACAACTACCCATTTTATTACCACCAGTAAGTCCCAATCAGCAGGATTGCTAACTTCTTATATCAGGTCCTGCCCCCTCCCTGCAGCACTGTGCAAACACACCCCCTAGCACGTTGTAAGTTGGGGGATTAAGTCCCCTTGAATCCTGAGGGTCCCTGTGGCCAACAAGCTCACCAGGTACCTCCAGTAAGCACCACTGAGTTGCTTTGCAGAGAGGTAATCCGAGGTCATGCCCCTTTTTACACCTCTCAGCAACGCACCCCTGTGGCGCATACTGTAGGTACCTGGTGGCCTAGTTGGCCCCCAGGGACCCTCAAGATTGATGGGGAATTAATCCCCCAACTTAAAACAAGCCACAGGGCCTGTTTGCAGTCATGTCACATCAGGCCTCACCCCCTCTCTTCACCACTGTGCAATCGTGCCCCTTGGCGTGTTTTAAGTTGGGGGATTAAGTCCCCTTCAATACTGAGGGTCCCTGGGGTCCAACTAGCCTACGAGGTGTAAAAAGGGGCGTGGCCTCAGACCAACTCTCTGCAACGCAGCCCGGTGGCGCTAACTGGAGGTACCTGGTGGGCTAGTTGGCCCCCAAGGACCCTCAGGATTGTAGGGGAATTATTTCCCCAACTTAAAATGCGACACAGGGAGCGTTTGCATAGTGTTGCTGGGAGGGGTGGGGCCTCAGGCGCGATGCCGGCTTTTTTAAAATTTTGTTTTTTAGAAGGGGGCTGTGTGGCCCCCTTCCTTTCCAATGTTTTGGGCCCTGGAGACCCCATCCCCCATGGCCTGACCCCTAATTTGTTAATTCTAATTTTTTTTAAATGAAAGGGGGTCAGGCAGCCCCCCTCTCAAGGCCATTTTCGACCCCAGGGGTCCCATCCCCTGGGGCATGGCCACTATATATAATAAAAAATATATATTTTTTCAAACGAGGGGGGCTGCGTGCCCCCCCCCCTGCGCCTTCTGTTAGTCCCGGGGACCCCATCTCCCGGGGCTCTACCTTGTTTTTTTTTCTGGGGAGGGGGCCACGTGACCCACCTCCCGGGCCACTTCTGGCCCCGGGGACCCCATCCCCTGGGGCCAGCCCTCTCCGTTGGGGACCATGGTGGGAGGCCCAATGCCCCACCATCCCTGCCGGCTCCCCACCTCCTGCAGGAGCCGGCATTGCTTTTCCACATGGGGAGCTGCTGACATGCAGCTCCCCATGTCGAAAAGCAATCTGCTTTGGATTTTGGAAGTGAAAGCAGGAAACCTGCTCTTGCTTCCAAAATCCAAAGCAGAGTTTGCTATGACAGGGTGGGAGCCGTGCTCCCACCCTCTCATAGCAAACAGCAGTGTCCCGGGGTGGGCACTCCGTGACACTGCAGTAGCCGGCCCTGGGGGGGTGGCGATCCCCAAGGCCATCACGGGCTCCAGGAGGGGGGCCTCGTTGCCCCCCTCCCTTCAATTAGAAACCCCCAGGAAGGTGGTGGTCCCCAGGGCTCGGAGGTCTGTAAAGGACCCCTGCATTTGCATTTTAGTGCCCTGGGGAGGTGGCTGTCCCCAGGGCGTGTGGGGGTCTTGAGCCACCCCACACACATTTTTTTTTAAAACAACCCCTGGGGGTTGCTGGCCCCCGGGCTGCGGGGGCCGTGTGCCCCCACAAATGATTTATAAAAGCCCCGAGGATGGCGGTCACCGGGTGTTTGGGGGGCCTTGGAGGCCCCCCACACATTTAAAAATTAGCCCTGAAGGTGGCCGTCTCCGGAGCTGCAGGGGGACTGCGTGCCCTCCCGCAACTCATAAATCATGCTCCAGTGAGGTGGTGGTCCCCAGAGCAGTGTGGGGGGGATTGGGGGCCCCACACACATTTTTTCAGTGCCCCCAGGGCCAAGCCCACCAGAAGGCTTCAATACAATGAAGCATGGGAGCCCGCTTATCATTTTTATTATTTCCTGAAGCATCGGTGCACGTCAGGGTATGAGGAAACCCTGTCCACTTTCCATTTCACCAACAAAGACAAAAGAAAGGCCGATGAAGAACAATATGGTAAATTTATCTAAATGTCTTCTCAATAACATAGAGTTAAAAGTTCTGCAATACAGTTCATATTTTTGTCTTACTATTCCTTTTAACAATACTCAAAGTAGAATTGACTTGTTCGATTTTGTGAGGAAATTAAAGCTACACAAACAGCATACAATGAAACTTAAGACAACCAACACTGCTAAAGCATTGACAAGGCTTTGACCTAATGATTTAACTTTTGGTGATATTGATAAGTTAATTAGTCTTACTGAATTACATATAGATGATCCTGAACAGGCACCCACTGACACAGTGACATCGGGTTTTGAAGTCAGTGATTGCCTGAGTAACTTTAAACCCTAATCGACCTTCAATCCCTCTCTTCCACCTGGAGCTATTGATACATTTAAAACTTTAATGATTAAAGAACTGAAAGGTTTGGCTAAGAAACTAAATGGAAGGACGATAATCTCTCTAGGAAAAGAAAGATTGGCTTTAAAAACATTGCAATCGGACATTCTTCACACAGACACTAGGTACTGCGATGACCCCCTGTTTTGAACCTTATGGTGGGATGGTGGGAGCAGCAGGTGTCCAGAACGTATGAACAGTACAATGACCATGTCATACTATGATATGTGTTTGGTCAGATGCACAGCGGGTATTTAAAATGTTCAAACAGTTTGTAGGTTTTAGGTGCCACACAAGTAATGTCAAGTGTCCCACGGCGTTATAATATCAAGTGAAAAACGTGAGGTCAGTAGCCACTGATCTCATCCTTGTGTGCACTCAATAGTTCTTCCCATATATTAGGAGTACCAAACTTCTTTGTAAATCAGTTATTGCATTTTATTCAGAATATACTTTCATTGATAGTTTCCACATTGTACATATGGTATGACTTTAGCTCTTAGATTCAGAGCATAACACTGTCCTTTATATAAATCCAATGCATTTCGGTGCCATTGTGCGCCCCTTCATCAGGGAAAGGATACTGTGGTAAAAAGGAAAATAGCGTCATGTAAGTAAAGTGTGCATCATGGGATGTAGGTAAGAATATGTGGGGGAAAACAACGTGGTGAGTTATGGGGTCAGCTTAGAAAACCGAGGGCCATGTGAAAGTTCGGCAAAAAAATAGGTAGGGTCTTACGTGTGTTCAAGAGTTGAGGTGATGCGTATCTGAAAAATGAAAAGTGAATACAGCTGGTTACCGCCGGGACGCGGTTGGGTTATGGAAAGAGTAACAAAATTCAATCTGACATCATCGTATTGCGTGCTAAAGACTAACCTGGGGTTTAATTCTTGGTTTCTGAAAAAACGGTCCGTTCACCAACGCCGGTCAGGACACGAATGTCGGCTGCCGCGTTTACTCGAGTTCAACAACTCGCGATCACGTGGTCATAAAAAGTGAAAAAAGACTCGCATCCATGGTTGCAATGGCAGAAATAAGATAACGAGTATACGACGTTTAGGGATGTGATGATGAGAAAAAGGGGAAGTGATATTAAGGTGGTGGCAGGGGTATATTGTTAAGGTGTAATAAAAAATTGTGGTGTGATGGGGATGAAAATCATATGGTCGTTCATAATTGACAACAGAAAGCAGTAAAGCAAAACATCAAGCAGTAAAGCAAAACATCACAGTGGGTTCACACAGGAGATACTAGGTTGCTCGGGAAAGCAATTATTACAGGTAGCAAGAAAATTCAATTCTGTCGTTGAGGCCGAATGGCTTCTGTGTAGAAAGTCTATAAATCCAGGTATTTTCACGTTGCAGAAGAAACTTTGTATTATCTCGACCTTCGATTTTAGGTACAGTTTCAAGTATCATGAACTTGAGTTGGGAGATGTTATGTTTCTCATCTTGAAAGTGTGTGGCTACTGACGATTTGGTAGATTTTAGCCGGATATTAGACTTGTGTTCTGTGAGTCTGGTTTTGATTTTACGCTCTGTCTTGCCAATGTACAGTTTGCCGCAGGGACATTTTAATGCATAGATCACGTTGCTGGAGTCACACGTTGCATTAACCTTGACTTTTATGGTGTGGCCTTTCATGGGATGGTTAATCACATTTCCTCTAATAATACTATTACAGTTCCACACAGTTCAAACATGGTTTAGTGCCTGTGTATTTCAGCATGATGGTAGGTTTGTGTTGAACTAATTCTCCTAGATTCTGTGCCCTGGTAAAGGCAAACAATGGAGGTTCCTTAAAGATTTCCCCAAAGTCTGGTTCCAAATTCAACAACGGCCATGTTGGTTGATGATCCGTTTGAATTTCGAGGTTGCTGTAGAGAATTTAGAAACTACCACTGTGCGGGTTTGTTGTTTTTTGTCAATAGGTTGTAGAAGTTTCTGTCTCTCAGTGTTGGCAACTTTATCTTTGGATTCTCCAATAATATTCTCAGGATATCCTCTGTGGTGAAATTTAATGGCCACTTCCTCAATGCGTTGTTTGGATTTGATAGGGTCTGATGTGATTCTTTTGGCCCGTGCCATTTGTGAGAAAGGTAGG
The DNA here is from genome assembly GCF_964261635.1 of Lissotriton helveticus. Taxonomy (NCBI): domain Eukaryota; kingdom Metazoa; phylum Chordata; class Amphibia; order Caudata; family Salamandridae; genus Lissotriton; species Lissotriton helveticus. Next base: position 1,501,910,419 of record NC_136059.1, on the reverse strand, counting down.
TACTTTTTGAGGTTAGGTTCGTGGAAACTCGCGAAATGCAGCATGTTATTCCTATCAGTGGGTTTAGTAAAGAGATCAGTTTCAAGGTTATGTTTGTTTATAGTGACTTTAACGTCCAGAAAATTCACACTTGTGTTTGATATTTCCCATGTCAGTTGAATGCGTTCATCAATTTGGTTGAATTCAGTCATTAGTTTTTATAGTTTCTTCTCAGAGTCTTTCCAGACGATGAAAATGTCATCTATGTATCTGGTTAGAAGCAGTAAGTTCTTTGTCCATTCTTCATTCGTGAAAATGTGAGTTTCCTCATACTGTTGCATGAAAATGTTGGCGTATACAGGCGCCGCTGAATTGCCCATAGCCATGCCTACCAATTGCTGGTACCATGAGTCTTTGTATTTAAAGTAGCTCTGGTATAGTACAAAAAGCATGAGTTTCATCAAGAATGTTTGGAAAGTGGTATCCAAGTTAGATTTAAGTAAGGCTTGTTCAATGGCTTCTATACCTAACGAATGAGGTATCGAAGTGTACAACGATCGGACATCCGCAGTGCAGAGAATTAAATGGTCTTCTGGGTTGATTTCCAGATTATTTAATTTGGAAATAAAATGTGTGGTATCCTTGGTATATGTTCTCATGGATCGCACTGTGGGCTGTAGATATTTGTCAAGGAGTTGACCGATGGGTTCATGCAGGCTCCCGCATGTCATACTATGGACACAATACATAGATACCCTGTTCATCGTTTGAAAGAGCAGTCAAGATCAAGCCATCAGATTTGTTTCTATGCTGAATGTCAATGAATATAATTTAAAATTTGAGGGTATTATTAGCGAGACCCAAGTAGAATTCCTAGACATTCAGATAAATGTGGTCAACAATGTCATCAGTGATGTCACTGACCATGTCATGTGTGATGTAATATGTGAAGTCATAAGCAGTCCATTGCGGGGGCACGAGTTATAGCTAACTCAGATAATATAATGGCTGAATTTCACTGGTTTTGTATGAGTAAACTCTGACCCTAACTATAAAGTCCCTTTTGCTTTTGTTTTTGTTTAGAGCATTTCTAAGCTTTATTTTAATTCTATTTGCTAACTATAACGTCCCTGTAACCTTTGTTTTTTAGGGAATTTCTAAGCATTTTTAGATTCTATTTGCAAACTATAACGTCCCTGTAAACTTTGTTTTTTTTTTTTGTTGAATTTCCATGGTTTTTAAAATCTATTTGCTAATCATAACATCCCTGTAACCTTTGTTTTTTTAGTGAAATTCCAAGGCTTTTTAACTAGCAGTCAAGTTTGAAGAGAGATGGAGAAAGGGGGCTGGGACTCCAAACAGCTGTCAGGAATTCCACTGTGTAGAACTTACAGGAGGTACCAGGAGGGCTTATTGGCCCCCAAGGTCCCTCTGGTGCCAAGGGGACTTATTAATAATAAAGAGTTTGTAAAGTGCCTGGTTACACTGGCTAGTGTATCCCCGCGCTGCGGCCAGAGGGAGCCACAGAGAAGTGTCGAAAACGGTCTGGCAAAATCTCAAGGGCTCTATGTCTGGAAGAGCCAAGACTTCAGTCTTTTCCTAAAGATTTTCTCTGATTGTTCCATCCGAAGGTCAGGGGGAAGAGCGTTCCACTGCTTGGCGGCCAGGTAGCGGAAGGGACGGCCTCCCATTCTCATTCTTTTTATTACTGGGACTTGCACCAGCCCTGAGCCCTGGGAACGCAGGGCTCTGGTAGGAGTGTAGGGGGACAGTAGGTTTGTGCAAGTACCTTGGACCTTTCCTCAACAGGATCCGTTGACTAATACATAGGGCCTTTAATAAAATTATTTCCCTTATTGGGAGCCAGTGAAGAGTAGTTCAGGCATTTTTGGATGAGGCTCTCCTAGGAAGCATCAGGACCAGGCAGGAGGTGGCGTTTTGGATGTACTGTAATCTTTGCACGCTCTTTTTACTGGCACCTATGTAGAGTGCATTCCCATAGTTCAAACGAGAGGTGACAAATGCGTGGACTAGGGTTTTCCTGGCAGCTATCAGGAGCACATCTAAGATCTTCCGAAGGGCCTTCATTATGCCAAAGCACTTTCCCGCCATCGTCCTGGTGTGGTGATCGAAGGAGAGGGTAGGGTCTAGCCACATCCCCAGGTATTTAACCTCCTCCTTGGGGGTGGGGGTGGTGCCTAAAGTTTGCGGCCACCAACTAGGGGACCATATCGTGGGAGCGTTTTCCACAATGAGGACCTCAGTTGTGCCGCCATTCTGCTTTAAACAGATGTTAGCCATCCAGACTGAGAGCTCTTTAAGGTAAGCAGAGAAGTTAGTGGCAGCTTCTTCCTGGGATTGGGTCAAGGATACAACAAGCTGCGTGTCATCCGCATATGACACGACACTGATGCCGTATTTATCAATGATGTTAGACAGAGGGGCAATGTACAGATTAAAAAGCATAGGGCTGAGTATCGACCCCTGGGGTACCCCCTGTCCTAATCTGATATTCTTGGAGTGGTACTGCCCTTGGGATACTTGAAAGCTCCTGTCCTGTAGGAAGGAGCTTAGCCATTTCAGAGCCAGGTTGGTCAGTACATTCTCCTTAAGGCGCTGAATCAGTATGGGATGCACCACGGTGTCGAAGGCAGCGTTGAGGTCCAACAGAATCAGTGCCACCGTCTGTCCGGCATCGACCAACCGGTGGATGGTTTCAGTGGACAGAAGCAGTACCGACTCTGTGGAGTATGAGACCCGGAAAGCCGATTGCGTGGGGTGGAGTAGGCTGGCCTAATTCATGTGATCAGTTATCTGAGCATTGACCACCTTCTCCGCGATCTTGGTGAAGAAAGGTAGGAGAGATATTGGTCGGAGATTCTCCAGTTGGCTAGCGCTAATCCTGGGTTTCTTTTTAATGGGGACAACCACTGCCTCCTTCCACCTTTGGGGGACTACTCCGGCCTCAAAAGAGAGTTTGATGAGGTGTCTAATGTAAGGTAAGGCCCCAGAATGTCCAAACTCTCCCTCATATTTCTCGGTTTAATGGGATCTTGCGGGGAGCCTGACTTGATGTTCAAAGCTATTGATTTTAGGTCATCTAGGGAGGGAAGGCTGAAACTTGAGAGACAGGAAGCTTCTTCTAGATTATATCCCCCAACTAGTAGTGCAATGGCAGGTACATGTGCAAAGCGGTGGAGAAAGGGAGCGTGGCCTCTGACAACTTCTCAGCAATCCTGCTGTATGGAACTTACTGGAGGTAAAAGGAGGAGTAGTTGGCCCCCAAGGACCACCTTTGGGGCCAACTACCCCTCCTGTTACCTCCAGTTAGTCCCATACAGCAGGATTGCTGCGTTCTGATAGCAGGCCTTACCCCCTTTCTCCACCAATCAGCAAAAGCGCCTAGTGGCACGCTCTTGGTTGGGCGATGAAGTCCCATTTGCTGCTGAGGGTTCTTAGGGGCCAAATAGCTCACCTGTTACCTCTAGTAAGCCCCACACAGTGGGATTGCTAAGAGGTGGTGGCAGGAACGAAGGGGACTTCATCCCCCAACCATGATCGCACCAAGAGGCCCGTTTGCAGAGTAGTGGAGAATGGGGTGGAGCCTCTGGTGAGTTGCCAGCTTCCTTTTTGTCAAGTAGGTGGGCTGTGTGGCACTCCTTCCCTTTATCCTTTTGGGCCCCGGGGACCCCATCCCCAGGGCTAGATCGATGATATATTTTTTCAAATAAAATAAAAAGGACGGGGACCCCCCCCCCCCCCCTCCCCAGGCTGAATTTAACCCCAGGGACCCCATCCCTCGGAGCCTGGGCATTTATTTAACATTTTTATTTCAAGGGAGGGGGGTTGAGTGGCTCCCCTCCCAGGCCATGTTTGACCCCAAGGTCCCTATCCTAGGGGCCAGGACATTCATTTTTTAATTTTTTTAAGAGGGGGGCGGGCGGCACTCTCCTGAAGTCAATCTCAGCCTTGGGGGGCCCATCCCGCAGGGGCCTGGCCTTCAGTGGTTTTTAAAAAAAAAAAGATGGGTAGGGGGGCTGTGCGGCCCCCTCCCTGGCCATTTTCGACTCTGGGGACCCCATGTCCTGGGGCATGGCCAGCTGGTTGGGGACCATGGAGGGAGCCTTGAGGTCCCAGCCAGTTCCCACCCCCTGTGGGAGCTGGCATTGCTTTTTACCCCCAGGGAGCAGCTAAGATGCAGCTCCCTGTAAGTAAAAAGCAAAGTGTGCTCACTTTGAACAAGCGAGAGCAAAGTGAAACAAGATTGTGATGTGGGGATCTACAACTCTGCCGTCTTCAAATGAAGGTGTTAACGTCCTGTGTGCGGCATCTTTTCTGAGGGCAACCTTACTTTTTGGATTTGAGCGGCTGCTCCAGCCTCGGAGAAGCCCCATTGCCTCCAGTGCAGATCCAAGGTGAGGTGATTCCAACACGCTGATCGAACAGGAGTTCAGTTTTGAAGGACAATAAAATACAGAGTTTGCAGTGTTTCCTGCCTCTAATCAAGCCACTGGGGCAAGAATACGAACTTCCAAGGTGATTTGGCTTCACCCACAAGGGAATAACTTATTGATGGAACTTCAAGTACCAGCATGCAATCATGCATACGCCCACTGGGGCGGGACTTGTGAAGATTATCAGGTGTTCCACATTGCATCTACCAGTTCACTTTTCTTATGCCCGTAAACAAGGACAATCATGTCTGAAACTTGTAGGGCTTCTGAAACGAGATTGTGATGTGGCAATCTACTACTCTGCAGTCTTCCAAATAAGGTGTTAACCTCCTGTGAGGCGTCTTCACTTAGGGAAACTTCACTTTTTGCAATTGAGCAGTTGGTCCAGCCACGGAGACGCACCTCTGCCTCCAATGAGGATCCAAGGCGAGGTGATTGCAACACGCTGATGGAACAGGAGTTCCATTTTTAGGACACTAAAATACAGAGGTTGCAGTGTTTCCTGCCTCTAATGAACCCACTGGGGCAAGATTACAAACTAACAGGGTGATTTGGCAGCACCCTCAAAGGAATAACTTATTGATGGAACTTCAAGTACCAGCATGAAATCATGCATACGCCCATTGGGGCGGGACTTGTGAGGATTATCAGGTGTTCCACATTGCAGCTGCCAGTTCACTTTTCTTATGCCTGTGAACAAGGACAATCATGTATGAACTGCGTAGGGCTTCTGAAACGATATTGTGACGTGGGGATATACAACTCTGCAGTCTTCGCATTAAGGCATTAACCTCCTGTGTGATGTGTCTTCACTGAGGGCAAACTTACTTTTTGGATTTCAGCGGCTGGTCCAGCCGCGGAGACACCCCGCTGCCTCCAGTGCGGATCCAAGGCAAAGTGATTGCAACACGCTGATGGAACAGGAGTTCCGTTTTGTAGGAAGGTAAAATACAGAGGTTGTAGTGTTTCCTGCCTCAAATCAACTCACAGTGGAAATATTATGTACTACCAAGGTGATTTGGCAGCATCCACTAGGGAATAACGTATTGAAGGAGCTTCAAGTACCAGCATGCAATCATGCATACGCCCACTCGGGCGAGACTTGTGAAGATTATCAGGTGTTCCACATTGCAGCTGCTTGTTCACTTTTCTTATGCCCGTGAACAAGGACAATCATGTCTGAAACGAGTAGGGCTTCTTAAATGAGATTGTGATGTAGGAAGCTACAACTCTGCAGTTTTCAAATAAAGGTGTTAACCTCCTGTGTGCAGCGTTTTGACTGAGGGCAACCTTACTTTTTGGATTTGAGCGGCTGGTCCAGCCGCAGAGACGCCCCGCTGCCTCCAGTGCAGATGGAACAGGAGTTCCATTTCAAGGACAGTAAAATACAGACGTTGCAGTGTTTCCTGCCTCTGATCAGCCCACTGGGGCAAGATTACGAACTAGTAGGGTGACTTGGCAGCACCCACAAGGGAATAACGTATTGATGGAACTTCTCTACCAGCATGCAATCATGCATACACCCACTAGGGCGGGACTTGTGAAGATTATCAAGTGTTCCACATTGCAGCTGCCAGTTCACTTTTCTTATGCCTGTGAACAAGGACAATCATGGCCGAAACGCGTAGGGCTTCCGAAACAAGATTGTGATGTGGGGATCTGCATTCCTGCAGTCTTCAAATAAAGGCGTTAACCTCCTGTGTGTGGCGTCTTCACTGAGGACAACCTTACTATTTGTATATATATATATTTCATTTTTTTACAAGAATACGCCACACTCAGGAACTTGTAGGTCTCAGATTTTTATTTTACTTTACAAAGCCCAGTCTGCACACCGACGCGTTTCAGCCGTGTGGCCTTGGTCACGGTTGGTGGTATTACTTTCAGCTACTGTTTTTATATCGTTTCATTTCCTGTTGACATTCCCATGAATTCTGGGACATGTAGTTTCAAGATTTTAACACAGTATTTCCACAGTGCAAACATTCTTTCTAAGTTTTGATTATTTTTGCGTGCATGTTAACCCTTTTCACATATTTATACATTTTGTTTTCATATTTTCTTAACTGTTGTTGTATCCCTGAGCAATCATAGCATTTTATATTTGATATTTGCAAATTATAAATTAGTTTTCATTTCCTAAATTCTATCATTTGCTGTTCTTAAATAAAGATTTTCAAAAGCCCTCTTTATATATACATCAAAAATAAACGCTTAAGTAGTTTGAAAAAAAAAATATATATATATATATATATATCGACCACACCGCCACTCCTCTCACGCTCTGGATCTACTCCAGCCAGGAAGGAAGCCAACGGACACGGACCAAGTATAGTGCTCCAAGTTTTTATTTAAGGTGCAGGTTCAGTCTCATGACGTTTCAGCTCGCAAGAGCCTTGTTCACATATATATATATAGGAATCACAATTTGCTCCTATCTTGGCCAGAGATTCTATTGATGCTTTTAATAAGCAAATTGTAGCACAAATTAAGAACTTGAACATTACCATCAATACGGCACATAGGAAATATACCAATCAAGGGAGAAAATACAATCAGCTCATAGACAAACTCAAGGATAATCATCAGGTCATAATACATGATTCCGATAAGGGCGGGAATATCGGTTTATGGCCTCTCACAGAGTATTTGGAGGAAGCGCATAATCAATTAAAGACTGTGGAATGTTAAAGGAAGATTTCTCCTACGAAATTTAAAGAGACACAGGAACTATTATTTTCGCAATTGTTGGCTTGGAAGAGCATGGGAAAATGTTTAATAGAATGAGGTGCACTCACTAACTTCTCCTAATCTGTGGTAAATTCACTAAATTTCCTGTGTACTCTGTTTGGGGTGCTACACTACGTACATGTGTTGGCTACACAGTCAAAATACAGTATAAGAATGCAGACTCTGGCCTGCAAGCAGTGTGCACTATTCCTTGGAAAACTATATTCCACTGCAGGGATAGTAGGATTAATAAAAAATAATCAACTTTCTTCTTTGTATATACTTTTATCTAAAAAAACAGTTCATGTATATAAAACAATTACATCATTGTTTCTGCATATATGGTACATATTTATATACATATATGTATTCTTTCTAAATATATGACCATGAAAATGTATACATTTGTGTGGCTTAACATTTCATCAAAATCATATTTCCGATAATGCTATAAATCACTTGAATACAAAATATTAGATTGTCATATGATTTTTGGTCTCATAGAGTCCGGAGCGCAATGCATTTCGGGAATGGCATTTCCCTTCATCAGGGGCAGTATCCTGAAACATAAAGTGAATTGGTATGTATTTGTTTGCACAAAAAGTAGTGGAAAAAATAGTAAAAACAAGAAGACATTGGCGGGGGCATCCCTACATTTTGCAAGTATAACACTTAGGGCAAAGACAAGGACATTTTTGGGATAGAAATTTGAATATAGACTAGCTGGAATATGCAGACATATTAAAAATAAGTAAAAGAACCAGTTAAAATTATAACCAGTGTGAACCTCAATATGAGTTATCGATGTAATCAATGTGCCTGTGCATGCGTGTTACTAAAAACCGCTTCCCGTGCACCCATTAGTGTAAACTACTGATGGGCTGGTCTACCTGAAGTCAATCTTCAAACTCAGAATCCTCCTGTAACTAAGTGGTATCAAAGATGGCGCACAAAACAGCGTACGCCTATTAGGTAAACGAATACTTGCGTGGTTAAAAATAGTCTTCTACATACTAATGCCTGCCCTAGAATCTCAAGAAAATGTATACGATCATGACGCAGTAGGTGCTATCCTGGAAAGATTCACCTTCTTCTATGCTTAATCATGCTAATGATTAATTGCTTTATGATGGTTGTACGTGTCTGTAACATGGTTCTGTTCTGTAAACCCAAAACAGACAGAAATATACCCGGCCTGTAGTCGGTGATGAAACTGTATGGTCCCGAGCCTATTACAAAATGACAATAGCGTCTTGGAGTAGTCCGTGTACAGTTGCTTAATCATGCTTATGATTAGTAGCTTTAACACAACTATACGTATCTATAACAGGGTTCTGTGCTGTAGACCCAAAACGTCAAAAATATGTATACCAGGCCCTTAATCGGTAATGAAACTAAATGATCACGAACCTTGTAATAAATAACGTTAATGTCTCAGAGTAGTCCGATTACAGTTGGCAGCGCAGCGTATAAATATATCGAGACACAACCTCCATCTATAAAAAATTATCATATACAGGTACTGCTGTGGCCGCTGTCAAGACATTCATTATAACAAACATTCACCTTGTCTACCCTCTACATACCTGCTTACTAATGGTGATTGACAACGGATGAGTTTGTGTGTTTTCTCTCTTGTAGCTCTTAGTAGATTAATAATCCTACAAGAAATGGAGGATACGGGTTACTACTACCAAACGTAGACTAATGGCTGACAGGATAAAATAAAACACATCCTCTGTGCACTAACGTACCTCGTGTGTTGTAAATAAACCTATTCAGACAACCGTTCTGCTCTTCAATGCCCGTTTTCAGATCTGGTTACCGCGGAAGGTTACCATACCACTTTTAAAGAGTTCGGGTCCAAATTGACCATGGGACTCATCATAAGACTTATGGGAGTTGTAGTCCTGCTCATATCTAACACTAAAATTTCTAAGACGCATTTCTTAATCAAATGTCCCGTGATGCCCTGTATAATAAATGCGTGTGTTGTGGTAACCGATGTATTGGTGTACCTTGCGATAATGGAGATGCTGTAAATAGAAACGTGATTTATACTGTTACTCGACTCTGTACTGACAATTTGTTCAATGTTAAGAGACTAGTACATGGTCTGCAAAAAAGCGCGTGAGTAACATGTTGTCTTTCGATAGACCCGTAACAAGCTGTCAGATGGTACGTGCAATGTGCTCTAACATGAATTTGAGTACCTGTCATTCACGGTAGTATCGTGTGTGTAAACGGAACAAGTGCCATACTCGACTATTACTAAATGGAAGACTTAATTCTCCAAATGGCAACATGTTAGTATCGATGTGTAGGGTGACACATAGATGGTGTGTCATCAAAATCATCATAATGTATTGATTTGCGTAGACTGGGTGTTGGTAATTATATGCTGAGGAAACTGCCATGTGTCAACTGTAGTGCACAGCCACATTAAAAGAGTCTCACTTCATGAATATTCTGATACACATCTTTACAGTAGCCTGAGTTACCGGTCTGTAACTAATGCTCTAAAGAACTCGATTAAACAAAGATAGACTTTGACAGTGCATGATGCGGTATCGTGTAAATGAGACAAAATATAGTACCACGCTATACACAAAATTCTTTGCACATGGAATATTACATTCTTATAACACTGGTACATGGCTCCTCTATATACTACACACACAACGATAAGATACATGAAATGGTATTATCTGGATATATAAACATCTGCAGGCAGTGATCCTGCTGTTAATCACAAATCAAGATTCAATTCTTGCCACGATGATGTGGTTGTACATTAAATAGATCATAAAAAGCAGCTAAGATCTAACCTGTCATTTAATCCATGTGGCATTAATGTCTGTAAATAGTCTATTCAGTATGCCTCTCTTTGCAATAGTTTGGAACTGTTATCCTGACCTTCCACTTTTTCTTACTACTTCACCAATCTGCGCTAGTAGGTGGGCTATATTATGGTGTGCTTCCAACCAATGATTAGCTATAGATGTCGATCTATTTTGTGTTCGTATGGTACTCTTTTGTTCTGATAGTCTTGTTTTGAATTTCCGTTCGGTTTTGCCGATGTACGCTTTGCCGCACGGGCATTTTAAACAGTAAACTATATGCATGGTATTGCAGTCTGCAGAATGTTTCAGAGGAATCTTTTTGCCTGTATTGGGATGTAGTATGTTGTTGCCTACAATAATGTTATTGCAGTGTATGCAATTGCAACATTTGAGTGTGCCTTTATAGGTTTCTTGCTTCGTAGATTTTAGTGGTGTCCTGATAATATCCATTAGATTCCTGCCACGTGTGTAAGCAAATATGGGTTTTTCTTCATATATACCATTAAACTCTTTTTCGTTTTGTAAAAGATCCCACCATCTAGTAATGATACTCTTGATCCGTCTTGAGGATGTGGAGAACTTAGATACAAAAGTGAACGCAGAGCATTGTTTTTTAGGTACAGTTGCCAGAAGTGAATCACGGTCTTTGATTGCCAGCCTATCTATGCTCTGTTGGAGAATGTCAGAGGGGTACCCTCTTTGTTCAAACCTGGTCTTGTGTGTCGTGAGTTGCTGCATCATAGTTTCTTCTTCAGAACATATCTTAATTCTCAAAAAATTAGAATATCGTTGATTGGTAATCAAGCTTCTGGGGTGGAAACTGGAGTATAGCAATGTGCTGTTCCTGTCAGTAGGCTTGGTGTATATGTCCATTTTCAGTTTATGGGCCACTAGGTTTTTTTTATGAGAACATCCAAATAATTAACTTGTGTTGCACTAATTGAAAAAGTAAATTGAATCCTAGGATTCCGTGTGTTTAGTTGGTGAATCAAGTTTTCCAGTTCGGACTGATTTTTGGACCAAATTAAAAAAATGTCTTCGATGTAACAACAATATTGAACCAAACATTCAGTCCAACTCTTCTGTGTCAATATGTGCTCATGTTCGAATTTTGACATGAAAATATTAGCATAAGCAGGTGCTCCCGAAAATCCCATGCTGGTCCCTGCGAGTTGTCCATAGATCTTGTCTTGCCATTGGAAATAGCTATTGTTGAGACAGAAATGTAATAGATTCATCAAGAAAATACAGGTATCTTGTGGTAAATCCAATTGTAGTAAAGCTAATTCAGGGGCCTCCAGTCCTTCTGCATGAACAATTGACGCGTATAAAGCTGTGACATCAATGGTACATAGTACACACTCTTTATTGAAGAACTGTTGCATGGTTTCGATTTTGTTAGGAAAATTCTTGGTGTTCTTGATATAAGTGCACCATCCCTGGACAAACTGCTGTAGGTGACATTTGCGGGGGCATCCCTACATTTTGCAAATATAACACTTAGGGCAAAGACAAGGACATTTTTGCGATAGAAATTTGAATATAGACTAGCTGGAATATGCAGACATATTAAAAATAGGTAGAAGAACCAGTGAAAATTATAACCAGTGTGAACCTCAATATGAGTTATCGATGTAATCAATGTGCCTGTGCATGTGTGTTACTAAAAAACGCTTCCCGTGCACCCATTAATGTAAACTACTGATGGGCTGGTCTACCTGAAGTCAATCTTCAAACTCAGAATTCTCCTGTAACTAAGTGGTATCAAAGATGATGCACAAAACAGCGTACGCCTATTAGGTAAACGAATAATTGCGTGGTTAAAAATAGTCTCTACATACTAATGCCTACCCTAGAACCTCAAGAAAATGTATACGATCATAACGAAGTAGGTGCTATCCTGGAAAGATTCACCTTCTTCTATGCTTAATCATGCTAATGATTAATAGCTTTATGATGGCTGTACGTGTCTGTAACATGGTTCTGTTCTGTAAACCCAAAACAGACAGAAATATACCCGGCCTGTAGTCGTTGATGAAACTGTATGGTCCCGAGCCTATTACAAAATGACGATAGCGTCTTGGAGTAGTCCATGTACAGTTGCTTAATCATGCTTATGATTAGTAGCTTTAACACAACTATACGTATCTATAACAGGGTTCTGTGCTGTAGACCCAAAACGTCAAAAATATGTATACCAGGCCCTTAATCGTTAATGAAACTAAATGATCACGAACCTTTTAATAAATGACGTTAATGTCTCAGAGTAGTCCGATTACAGTTGGCAACGCAGCGTAAAAAATATATTGAGACACAACCTCCATCTACAAAAAATAATGATATATAGGTACTGCTGTGGCTGCTATCAAGACTATCATTATAACAAACAATCCCCTTGTCTACCCTCTTCATACCTGCTTACTAATGGTGATTGAGAACGGATGAGTTCGTGTGCGTTATGTCTTGTAGCTCTTAGTAGATTAATAATCCTACAAGAAATGGAGGAGACGGGTTACTACTACCAAACGTAGACTAATGGCTGACAGGATAACAAAACCCCCATCCTCTGTGCACTAACGTAACTCGTTTGTTGTAAATACACCTATTCAGACGACCGTTCTGCTCTTCAATGCCCGTTTTCAGATCTGGTTACCACTAAGCATGGGCGGATTTTACGAATTGGCAATCCGCGAACTTGCGTATTTACGGATTCGCAATCCGCAAAATCCGCGAACTCTCGCGAATTTTTTTTTTTGTGTTCGCAAGGATTTCTGCCAGTTCGCGAGGGTTCTGTACCAGTTCGCAATTGCGAACTTACTTGTCGGCTCGCAACGGCCGCGACTATGTTGTTTCTACATCTGGTTCATCATCACAGGTTCACAGCACCCTCTGTTTCACCACTGCCACCCTCTGGTACACCCATGCCACCCTCTGGTACATCACTGCCACCCTCTGGTTGGTTTATCACTGTAGATTATGGGGGTGAAAAAAGCAAGCACACCTGCCCTGCTTCAACTGACATGAATTAATTTGGGGTTGATTAATGTGTCACTGAATTTAAACTTCCAGTCTGGCTGGCACCTGCTTCCTTATCTGTAATTTGCTGAACTCTGAAGGGGCCTCTCAGGAAGCACTACAGGGAATGGTTACTAATGATAAGATTGAACTTTTGCACCTGTTGAGTGCTTTCAGTTTTGTCTGTAATTGCTTTCTGTTGCAGTGTAATTTTTTTAACAGGACCTTTGCTGTATACTTGTAGCTATTCTCTGAGCCTGCTGTGAGGGTCAGAGCAGGGTCATAGAATAGTTGCAAGTAGGCAAATGAACTCTGAAGGGGCCCCTCAGGAAGCACTACAGGAAATGGTTACTAATGATAAGATTGAACTTTTGCACCTGCTGAGTGCTTTCAGTTTTGCAAAAATCCAAATATCCAGCAGCATCCACAAAAGTAATCCTTCCAGGTCAAGATCCAAATCAAAGTGACCAGCACATGAAGAAAGCACTGGGAGGAGCCTGGTGGACAGGAACAGGAAGTTGGAGACTGTGGGGCACTTCCTTCTTCCCACCCCCACCCCCCAAAATGGACTCCTTGCAAAGAAAAAGTGCAGGCAAATGTCAACCTGAGGAGTTATTCTGATAAAAATCATAATTTTCAAGGTTTATGCTGCCTGCTGGTGGATTTCTTGTGCGAAATTGCAAATTTTGCAATCTCGCAATTGCGAGATTGTCGCTGCCCACCGCATCTACGTGTTCGCAAGTATTTACTCCCGCGAAATTGTATAGTATTCTAGTTGGCAAGTGCGACCAAGCAAAAAATCCGCTTCGCACGGATTTTACGAATTTTCGGCAAGTTCGCGAGAGTTCGCGGATTGCGAATTTACTGAAAATCCGCAAAATCCGCGAGCGGAACGGATTTTACGCCCATGCTTAGTTACCACGGAAGGTTACCATACCACTTTTAAAGAGTTCGGGTCCAAATTGACCATGGGACTCATCATAAGACTTATGGGAGTTGTAACTGAGCTCTGGGATTTCATTACAAGACCGGAGGCTACATTATGCATTATCCTTTAATAGCAACTCGCACTACATCATAAAGGATAACATTCTAGAATAAACAACAAAGGATGTAACCAAGAGATGATCTGCCTCTTTTAAAAGCGGCTCGCCAGCAGATAAGTCACTACTTTCTTTCTCTCTCATAACTTCACATTATACTCTATTTTATGGCAATTTCCTTGTATTTTAAAGCTATTTTGTGCTTATATCTTTTATCTGATGCCTTTTTCATGCTGTGTTGAGGATATGATATGAAAATGTCGAATTTCTAATAGTGATATATCTATTGCGCCTTGCCTCTCCCTTCCAGGGACGTATTTGTTATCCCCGGGGTGGCGCTGGTTCTCCCCCCCTCCCCCACGCCCCCTCTATGGACTTCCAATTTTTGGTCGTCCTTCGCTCTCCCTCGCACCCTTCCCCTGTGTGACCCCGCAGCGTTCCCTTCGCTGCCCGCCTCTCGCCCGTCTCCTTACATTCACGGCGCCGCAACCTTCGCCTTTCCGACTCCTTTGGCTTCTTTCTTTTTTCCGGTTTCCCGGAGCAAGCGCCGCTTGGAGGAAGGCACCTTAGCAACGCCCGCGTCGCGTGCCTTTCCTCCCAAGCGACTTTCCTCTCCCCGGCGGCTGAGCTCGAGCACTCCTCGGCAATTTTGCCAGTTGCTCCGCTCCAGCCGCCGGAGAGACTCTCACTCATCGCGCTTAGCTGTCAGCACAACAAAACGCTATAAACCTACCCCAAGGCCCTTTTAGCACATACTAAAGCCGGAATAACTATACTAAAACCGGAATAACTACCTTTATATACTTACACGTCCCTTTACCCTATGAAATAGTACCTAATTAGATTTACAGATCCCTTTACCCCTTATAAACCCAAAAAAAAAAACAATAATAATACCAAAAAAAAAAAAAAGAGGAGGTGATAGAGGAAAGAGGAGATAAAGAGGAGAAGTTGGTTACTTTACCTGCTAATATCCCCTTCTGGACCCTACTACACCATGTCTGACATGGATTCCTATGACGCCACTGCTAGTTCACCGGCCCCCCTTGACAACTCCCTCAAAAAATTCCTTCAGCAGGAAATTAAGTCATGTATGATGTCTTCTCTTAAAGAAGTCATGCTCTCCAAAAGACCGTGTGATCCTCAGGATCCTCCCCTACACGGTAAGAGACCCAAAAAGACCAAACATTGCGAAAGCACTGCGGGCCCTAGCGCCTCTCACAGTACAGGAGGTCTTAGCACCTCGCTTTGGATGGGTGGCCACCGCGCCCCACTTGAACCTGATGTCTCTCGGGACACTACCTTGATCGGTGCCCATGGCGGCACAAATGTGTATGGTGTCCCTCGCGACACACTTTGGGATAGTGCTAACGAAAAAAGGAAGAATGTTGGTCTTGACTCCTCCTCATCCTCCTTTGATGATAATGCCTCCAAAGACCTTTCAGACGAATTCGTCTTCGACCTGGATGAGGTCCACCATGATTTTAACTCGCAACCTGACCCGGAACCCTCCTCTAAGAATATTATTCTGAATCCTGTCGGAGAGGAGATGTTCTCTCCCCTGAACATCTCTCACCCCAACAGTTCTAAATGGTTCCCGCAGGATCATGTTTCTAAATTCGTTACTCGTTGGTTGAGAAACCTTTTAGACAGAAACACCAGGAATACTATGAGGTCTGAATCCCCCAGACCTACCATCGATGAGAGGGTTTGTCAAACCCCCAACCTAGACCCTAGTCTTATCAAATTCTTGTTTAAACTAGGGCGAGACCCCAGAAAAGGATTGGAGAGAGCCCTTAAAGGCTGCCAAGACCGCCTCTTGGACGTCTTGGGACCCCTTGTTAGGATCCTTGATATGGCCGAACAATCCCACCTCTCCTCCACACCCTTGAATACTGATCTTGTCCGAGGATGGAGCCAGAGGGCCATCGTCCTCCTTGGCAACGCTAACTCGAGCTTAAATATTGAACGAAGGAGGTCCATTTTAAACAAGATCGACCCTAAATTAGGTGATATGGCAGAAAAAGAGCCCTCCCAGAACCCCAAGGGCCTCCTCTTTGGAGAAGACATTATCAAAGAAATTGGCAAATACGTTTCCACCTTCACTGCCCTCGACAGAGCCCAAAGTAACCTGAGGCGGGTGTTCAACAACAACCTTTTTGGCCAGGCCGGTAGAAGGGGTCGCTCTTCCGGCCGAGGCAACCAACGACCCTACTCATCCTTCAGAGGAACAGCAAGGGGCTTCTACCCCCCCGAGACAACCCTTCTTCCCCCAGAGAGGAAGAGGTCCGAGAAACCGTGGTTCAAGAGGTCGAGGCACCCCCAACACCACCAACTCTACAAGTAAGTACTACTCCCCTTTCTTCTTTCCCCCCCATAGTGGGGGGCAGATTAAAACAGTTTTATCACGTTTGGGACTCTATTACCCAAGACCCATGGGTTCTGGAAACCGTCTTGGGCTTCAGGATAGATTTCTTTCAGATTCCCTTCCAATCTCATCTACCCAGACCCTTTGCCCTTCCGGAAGATCAACAATTGATCGTGGAGGAAGAAATCATCTCCATGCTCAAAAAAGACGCAATTGTGGAAGTTCCTTGGTCCGACGCGAGGTTCATAAGCACACTTTTTCTTGTTCAGAAAAAGGACAAGGGTTGGAGACCCGTCATAAACCTCCGAGAGGTCAACAAGTTCTTAGTTTATCGTCACTTCAAAATGGAGGGCATTCACCTCCTCAGGGATCTCCTTCTCGAGGGAGACTGGCTGGTCAAGTTAGACCTGAAAGACGCCTACTTCACCATCCCTATGCACAAGGATCATCAGCCGTTCCTTCAATTTGCTTGGAAGGAACGTCTTTACCAGTTCCAAGCTCTTCCCTTCGGCCTCTCCTCTGCCCCTTGGTGTTTCACCAAGATCATGAAGTGCGTTGTTACAATCCTAAGAGAGAGGGGTATCCGCCTCATCATTTACCTGGACGATATTCTTATCATGTCCCAATCCCACTCAGACCTCCTAAGAGATCTAGAAACTTCCATGAACTTAATAGAGAGCCTGGGATTCATCATCAACAGAGAGAAGTCCATTCTCTCTCCCTGCAAAATCATAGAATTCCTCGGCTTCACCCTCGACACCCTGAAATGCCTCCTCCTTCTCCCTGCCAAGAAGATTGCCAAGATACGGAAGGAGATCAGATCAGTGCTGAAACAAGACTCCTTAACTCTCCGCGAACTAGCCAGACTTCTTGGGCTCCTTTCTTCTTCCATCCAGGCTATTTTTCCTGGTCCCCTGAACTACCGCGCGCTTCAAAGAATAAAAAGGAAAGCCCTCAATTCGGGTCTGTGGTATGGGGACCTTGTATCTCTAGACCCAGATGCCAGGGCAGAGCTCTTTTGGTGGCTGGAGAACTTAGATGCCTGGAACGGCAAAGCTATCTTCGGCTCATCCCCGGACTTTGTCCTAGAGTCAGATGCCAGCCTTCATGGCTGGGGTGCTCGCTTGGGAGACCAGAACACCGGCGGGGTCTGGACCCTGTCGGAATCCTCTCAACACATACATTTTTTGGAATTGACGGCCGGACTATAAGCCCTTATGAGCTTCAAACATTCCATCCATGGGAGATCTGTTGTTCTGAAAATGGACAACATTTCCGCGGTGGCCTATATCAATCGTCTTGGTGGGACAAGGTCCGCAGATCTCTCCGACCTTGCCAGGAAACTTTGGATGTTCTGTATGGAACACAAGATTTCCCTCAGGGCGGAGTATCTTCCCGGGAAATCGAATATTTCTGCAGACTGGAATTCGAGATTCCTCATAGACTTCTCGGACTGGAAACTCGATGTGAACGTTTTCAATTCCCTTTCCCACTTTTGGGGTCCCATGGACGTGGACCTATTTGCCAGCAGGCTTACCTTCCAACTCCCCAACTATTTCAGTTGGATGCCGGACCCGGGCGCTCTTGCCGTGAACGCGTTTCTCCAACCATGGTCCCACTTTCTGGGTTATGCCTTCCCTCCTTTCGCCATGATTCAGAGGGTTCTCCAGAAGGTCAGATTGGAACAATGCCTTCTGATCCTTATAACTCCCTTTTGGCCGTCCCAGGCATGGTTTCCAACAGCCCTGGAACTAGCGTGCGACATTCCCTTCCTGATCCCGGCCTCCCCAGGTCTGGTCTCAAACGCAGACGGCGAAGATCACCACCTTATTCTCGAGGGGAATTTGAACCTTCTTGCCTGGAAGGTGTCAGGCAATCTAACAAGCCATCTGGACTTTCGTCAACAGCTCTCTCTCTCCTCGGAGAATCCTGGGCCCCTGGAACACACCTTAGATACAACAACATTTGGAAGAAATGGTTTCATTGGTGCCTGGAAAGGAGTTTGGATCCTGTGGAGACTCCTGTCGTGAATGTCGTAAATTTCCTGGTCGAACAATTCGACAGAGGCCTCTCCTATCGCTCTATTAATTGCTTCAGGTCCGCAAGTTCTGCTGGTCATTCTCCTGTCAACGGTAAATCGGTAGGTAAAAATCCTATTATTTGCAGGGTCCTCAAGAGTATAAGACTGAGAAGACCCCCTAGACCAAAATACCAGACCATTTGGGACGTCAAGTCTATTTTAGACCTCTTTTGTTCTTGGCCCAATAATTCTTCCCTTAATAGAAAGTTCCTCTCCTTTAAGCTCGCCACATCAGGAGTTTGGACATCTCAAATAGATGTTATGATATGTTTGGGGTCAAGTTTGAACTTTTAAGAAGAACTAAAACCATGTCAGATTTTATTTTCTATCCTCGTTTTGATAGTTTTCCTAAACTTTGTGTGGTTGCTTGTATGAAAGAATATGACGCTAGGATGTCTCTCCTATGCCCTAATGACGCAAATCAACTTTTAGTTTCTTTTGTGAAACCATTTAAACCTGTTTCTTCCACCTCCATAGCTAGATGGGTTAAATCTACCATGGAACTTGCTGGTATCGACCATTCTAAGTTTCAAGCACATTCTATTAGAGGAGCTATGGCCAGTAAATCCTTCTGGTCAGGTGGTAAGTTGGATGATATCTTGAAAGCTGCTGACTGGTCAAATGCTAATACCTTTGCTCGTCATTATTGCAAGCCTATCGAGCATATGTCTGATGTTGTCCTTCGGGGCTACGAACATGCATAATGTAGCCTCCGGTCTTGTAATGAAATTGCGATTCTCCTATTAACATGACCAGAGAATCTGGATTTCATTAAAGACACGGAGGCTGACATTATCCCCCCCTCCTCCCTTTTACAACCTTTGGGATTTTGTCATTTTGTTCATGACCTTATTGATTGCTTTAACTGTTCTTTATCTATTGTTATGCCTATGTGACAAGATAGCTCTCAGGCTCTTGGTTCTTATCCATCTCTTTTTTTCAGACAATTCCGTTTGACCGGCTGACCTTGGACATGCTGAAATTTCTTCCATGATGTTCTTCAAGCTTCCTGTTCTCTCAACCTATGAAGTTCGCTCCGTTCCCGGATCTCTCAGTTTTGGAGTTCTTCCTGCTGCGATTCTTTTAAAAGAGGCAGATCATCTCTTGGTTACATCCTTTGTTGTTTATTCTAGAATGTTATCCTTTATGATGTAGTGCGAGTTGCTATTAAAGGATAATGCATAATGTCAGCCTCCGTGTCTTTAATGAAATCCAGATTCTCTGGTCATGTTAATAGGAGAATCGCAATTCTTGCCAGTACCTTGCAGACACAGGTGACCCTGATGGGGTACAACCCAAATCGGGGAAGATATCTTAGCTTGCTGTTTTTCACTCAGAGTAGCTCCATATTCGGTTTCGTTCCATCCTATATAGGCAAGTGTCTCATCTTCGGGGGTAGTTTTATAAGAAATATCATCCTTAATCATGTCAACTATACCCTTGACTAGAGCACTATTCTTAGGATTGTCTTTTACAGAACGTAGGGGGCGGACTTCACGTGCATATATGAACATTGTTCTGTATGCCCACACAGAACCATTGTGGCTGAATGGCAGGACCAGATAAGGGATACCTTTATCCGTTGTGTGAGGCATAAGACCACACACCCAACAGTTAGTTGTGTTCATTAAAAGTTGGTGTTGGTGCAAGAGCTGAACAAAGGAGTTATTGATAAACTCTAATCTCCTAGCTGATTCGTGTTCAGGAAGGGGTTGAAAAGAATGTGAGGAAACAGTAGAAGGGGGAGGTATAGGCGATGTAGTGGGTGCAAACGTTACTCAAAAAGAGAACAAAACATAACTTATTAAAAATATCATCATACTGAATAACATAAAAATGCACAATATCAAAAAGCTTTTCCTTGTCATTATTTTACAGATCCTTGCTTTAAAGTTCACTCTCTTGGCAGGTCTCTCCATCTCGGGAAACTCCATCCTCTCTAAAGTGCTGCCCGCGATGGGAGGTTGATTCTGCTAAGGAATGCTTCTGTCAGTCCAGGGCAACTCCCTTAGACCGACCAGAACTGCCGACCTAATGTCGTCAGCTGCACCCCAAAGACTTTGGGCAATCGCGGCCCTAGCAGCGGAACCCGGATGGCTGTTCGAAAAACAAAAATGAGCAAGTTTCTCAGATGGGAGAGCTGCACTTTCAAAAATAGCAGGATAAAAAAACTTTTTTATTTGTCCATAGGTCTCGGCCTCAAATTATACCGTTGTTTTCCTGGTATAGTATTATCTTGGAACAAGAGTTCAGGTTCTGTAGTATTCAATGGTATTGACGGTGATACAGCTGGTTGCCAAAGTTTATCGCTCTCTTGTTCAGTAAGTGTTCCTTTTACTCGTGCATCACTGAAGGGCAGAAAACGTGGCACAGTTTCAGTTTCTGAGTCGGCGATACCCTTCTGGACCCACTGGTCATATGGCAGGGGCAGGGGGATCCGTTTGCAATGGATCCCATGGATCCAGTTCGCCTTCCCCTCCACTCAAACTGCTGATCTTGTGGAAAGAAGGACGAGGTGCGGTCCGGTCCACCTGGGCAGGTCGTTTTTAGTTCTCTGGAAGTTCTTGACGAGGACCCAGGATCCAGGGTCGATTGCGTGACCTGGAGTCTCAGAGACCGGAGGCAGGGTGTTGTGAACCTGTTGATGCAAAACACGCAATTTAGCCGTCAATTCGTACAGATAATCAAGCAAAACAGGGTGTTCCAGTTCGCTCAACTTAGTGGGCCTTGGCACTCCCCATATGTTGGCCGGGCGGCCAAAAACAATCTCATAGGGACTAAGTTTCACTCGTGAATGCACAGTCATTCTGGTTGATAGGAGTGCTAAGGGGTAGAGCATCAGGCCATTTAAGACCTGTGCTTGCTTGAATTTTGGCCAGTTTTAACTTAAGCGTGCCATTGTAACATTCTACTAATCCAGCTGATTGGGGCGATTTGCAGCGTGGAACTTCTGTTGAATACCTAGCCCTTCACATACTCTCTTCATCACTTGACCCACAAATTCACTTCCATTATCACTCCAGACCATTCTAGGCATTCCAAATCTGGGGAAGAACTCTTTCACAAGGGCTTTAGCTGTGGATAAGGCAGTGTTGTCTTTTAGGGGATAGGCTTCCACCCACCTTGAGAAGGCACAAACAACAACGAGTACGTATTTTAAATTGTTGCACCTCTCCATGTAAATGAAATCTAGCTGCAAAACCTCAAACGGATACGTAGGAGGTGCAAAATGACCAGCTGGAGTTGGGGTTCCCCTACCAGGATTGTGTTTCAGACACACCATGCAATTCTTGACGACATTCTCTGCACACTTGGGAATTCCTGAATTGTGCCATACTGGAGCCAGCAACTTGCAAATCCCTTTCACGCTGATATGAGCCATTCCATGAGCCATTGTAACCACAGCAAGTACATATGCATCGGGTAACAACCATCTCTGATGCTCTGACAATTCAACCCAACAACCATTTGCATCCATTCTACCCGTACTTTCTCTCCACATGCTCAACTCTTTCTCTGTAGCCTCAGCTTGAATAGATTTCACACTCTCTATCGTGTCTTCACACATTCCAACATCACCAACCCATCTTGCAGGGTCTGCAACATATATTCTGCTCATCACATTCCTTGCAGTTTCTTTCACGATTTCGTCAGCAAATGCATTTCCACGACCAACATCATCAGTCACCTTCTTGTGAGCACTACATTTCACAACCGCCATTTGCAGAGGCAAGGTCAGTGATTCAAGAAGCTCATTCACCAACTGACCATGCTGAATCTTAGCTCCATGCGAAGTCAGGAACCCACGTTCTTTCCACAATCGTCCAAAACTATGAGCCACACCAAATGCATACTGACTGTCGGTATAGACAGTCACTTTCATTCCTTTCGACAACACACATGCTCTCGTGAGTGCAATCAATTCTGCTGCCTGAGCCGAATTATGTGGAATACGTGCAGCTTCTACAATCGTATGCAAAGTTGTGACAGCATATGCTGCAGTCGTGTCACCATTCGGGAGCTTGAAGCATGAACCATCCACCCACAATGTACCTTCACATTCAGCAAGAGGAGTGTCGTAGAGATCTACTCTCCCTTTCGTTTCTTCTTCTGTTCTAAGCAAACAATCATGCTGTTCTGAAGCATCTAATTCCTCTACAATTGGCAACAACGTAGCTAGGTTTAAAGTGTTGCACCTTTTAATGTGCACATGACTCGCTAACAATGTTAATTCGTAACCTGACAATCGAGCACTAGTTAAGTGCTGTGTCCTGGTTCTATTTAACAATGTGTCTACTGCATGTGGGACCATCAGGACTAGCGTATTATTCATTACTAGACCAGCAGACTGTTGAATAGAAACAGCTGCTGCCGCTGTGGCTCTTAAACAACTTGGCAACGCTCTAGCTACTGGATCCAAAGTTGATGAAAAATACGCGCATGGACCGCGCATGGACGTTGTTTGTCCCCAAACAACTGAGTCAACACTGACAATGCACAACTTTCCTTCTCATGGACATATAATGTAAAGGGCTTACTGTAGTTGGGGGTACCTAACACAGGAGCTGAACATAATGCTGTGCGCAATTCAGAAAAACTTTTCTGACACTCTTCAGACCAAGGAACGGGATTGGGTGTATCTTTACACGTTAATTCCACCAAAGGTTTGGCCAATAACGAAAAATTTGGAATCCACTGTCTACAGTACGATGTAATGCCCAAGAAAGCACGCACTTCTCTCTGTGTTCTTGGCACACTCAATTTCGCTATTGCCTGTATTCTTTCTGGGGTCAGTTTCCTTCCCTCCTTCGATAAAATGTGACGTAAGTAGGTCACTTCTTGTCGACAATATTGTAATTTGGAAAGTGACACCTTGTGATGCAAATCACACAGATGATGCAACAAAGACAACGTGGCTTTCTTACATATTTCCTCAGTATCTGCAGCAACAAGCAAATCATCAACATACTGAATGAGGGTAGCACCTTCAGGTAAAACAATCGTATCAAGCTGTGTTTTTAGAGCTTGACTATATATTGATGGACTTTCACAGTAGCCCTGGGGAGCTCGTTTAAAGCAGAAGCTGCGTCCTCCTAAACTGATGGAAAAAATATCCCTGCTCTCCTCAGCAATCGGGATGCTGAAGAAAGCATTCTTCAAGTCGATCACCGAAAACCAGGTGGCAGAAGCTGGAATCATAGTCAATAATGCAGTAATGTCGGGGACAACTGGAAATTGTGGCACAACTATTTTATTCACCTCTCTAAGATCAATCACAAATCTGTACACAGGTGGCTGAGAGGGATCAGTTCGTTTTAAAACAGGCAGAAGAGGACTATTGCAAACGTTGCCTCTTGTCTCTTCAATCACATCTTTTTCAATTAGCTCGTAAACGATCACTAGCAAAGCTTTCTCACCTTCACTAGAAATTCTATATTGGGGAATTCGTGGTATTTTAACATTGGCTTTCAATTTTACAACATATGGTGGTATTTCTAAAAGACCCACATCATTAGGACCAGTAGCCCAAAGAATATCAGGAAGAAACGACAATTCTGTTGGAAGTTTATCCCTTGACAAATACATTGGAGAAACCACTTTCTTACCTAAAGTGAGTTGTACTCCTGAAGGAGAACAGTACAAAGTCGCATACAATCTTTTTAACAGATCCAATCCCAACAGGTTTTCACCACAACCTGTTGTCAGAATAAGGGGTGCTTCTAATTCACAAGGACCAACAGAAAGAGTCAAAGGGTCAGAAATCGGATTTCTAACTGGGGCGCCAGAAAAACCTACTGATACATTCGTTTTGCCAGACAAAGGTGCGCCAGGGAGTTTGGAGTGCATAATAGAACTCTTTGTAGCACCAGTATCCAACAGAAAAGGTTCTGACACACCTGATGTAATCACCTCAACGTAAGGCCCACTCTGATCTACTGGAACTGAAACAACTCCCTCTCTTTGTCTATGGCTGTCCTAGCAATCATTACCTTCCCAATGCTCATCTTCTGTATAGTAATCATCAGCATAGTACTGAGCTGTCCTACCAGATGCGTTATTCTGTTGATCAAACCTATTCATAGAATTTTGAGGTGGAAGGGGACGAGCGTTCTGGGGAAAATGTCCACGTCCTCTGCCTCTAGGCGCTTGCTGAACACCTCGACCTCTCACACCAGAAGCACCATTTGCACGCTGTAACAAAATAGGACAACTATACTTGAAGGGACCCTCTTCCTTGCAATACGAACAATGATTGGGGCCTACAGGGACACGTGGTTGAGTATACTCGACTCTTTACGAGTTCCTCTGAAACTGTTGAGGCTGCTGATAATTATTCTGATAGTTATTCTGTCCACCATTATTCTGGCCACCACCACCACGTGGCGGATATGCTTGCTGTAACAAAACCTTCGTTTTCAGCTCTTTAGTTTTCTTTTCTGCTCTATCTTTCTCGTCTTTGTCTCTATTTTCGTAACATTGTGCAGTAGCCAATATCTGTGCTGAAGAGGAAACTGCCCATGAACTCTCTGAATCTTTTAACTTTTTACACAACTCTGGAAGCAGATTGTGCACAAATTTATCGACGAACAAACGCTGACCACCTTCTGTGCTCATGTCTTGACCACTGTGGTCGACAAAAGTTTCTTCAAACCTGGTGAAGAAATCTGACACTGTTTCATCTTTCTTCTGCTTACATGCTGACAATTTATCCCAATTTATTCGTATCGCAGGCATTATAGTTTTCATGTAATTAATAATCCTACCAGGGAGTTCTGCTACTAAAGGCTCAGGTTTAGAACCACCAATTTGTAGGGCATCTGCAACAGCAATATTAGCCCATGAGTCACCTAACTCCTGACCATGATCTGTATGACGAATCTTTCCCCATAAAGGCTGTGGAACAACGTTCCCAAATAACATATCGATGTCGGCTAAATTCATTATACATGACCCAGCAGTCTGTGACAACTCTTTGTAATACCCCGCAGGATTCTTACGGGGATCAGGCAATGTCTGTTTAAGGGCCAAAACTTCAGATCGCTTCCATGGCACATGTACCCACACACGCTGAAAGTGTGGCAGAATAGGCGGGTTAGCATTTGCGTCACCCTCTCTCCATTGCGGGGGAACTTCTCTCATGGGGTATTGTCGTGCCTTTTTCCTACTGGATGTGTCACGCTCAAATAGTGATCGAGAAGTGCTCCCCTTACTCCGATATGACAACAATATCTCAACTGCTCTTTCGACATCGCGACCTACGATCATGCCCTCTGCGAAATCGAACCGTACACGACACAACTCGAGCGGGTTGCATTCCAGATCATTGTCCTCTAAATCTTCACAGAGAAAAACACACATTTGTTCAAAAACGTATCTCTGTTTCAGTGCTTCCCATTGACGGAAGACTTCCATGACAGACTCTACATCATCCCTGACAACGTCGATAACCCATTTATGCGCTAAACGATTCAGTAAATCTCTCTCTCGATAGTCAGGCAGTTGACTCCGCAACTGTCTTCGTTCCGTGTTAGGGGTCGTAGTAGGCGACCCGAGGAAGGGTGAGAGAATATTAGTAACAGTGTTGGCTATTCTCTGTCGAACGGAAGGAGAAACTGACGGAAGAACGGGCAGAAAAACAGGGTGAGATGAGGCAGGAGCAGAGACAACAGCAGAGGGAACATTCAGAGAAATAGAAGGTGCACTAGGCAAAATCGTAGAGGGAGCATCAGGAGAAGTAGAAGGTGCACTAGGCAAAATCGTAGAAAGCACAGGTGAAGCAGATGTGGTCGGTGGGCCTTGAGGAGGCTGCACCGAAGGAGCAGGAGCCAGCTGAAAAACAGCTGGTGGTTGCGGTAGAGGAGCAGGAGGCAATGCAATCACAGGTTGCGAAACTAAGGGTTGCGGAGGTGCTGTAGCATTCTGCGCATAGGGGGGTGGCGAACTTAATAAATGCGTCATTAATGGATCTTTTCCAAGCTCTTTTGCTGCATCTTGCTGAAGAGGCGGCAAAACTGGATAGCATTTATCTATTACCATTTTACGTTGCCTGTGCAACTGCTCACTCCTCTGTTCTTCTTCATTGTCTTTAAACTGCATAGCAGCTTGTATTACCAAAATACCCCTTTCTCTCTTATTTTTCTTCTCTAATTTAATTTCCTTCTGTTTGGCTTCCTTACGCCATAGGCGAAAAGAGTCAAACATCGCCGGCCGGGCTTTCTTTTTGAAAAGTTTAACTTCGAGATTGTCTAAGATTTCCATGTCAAAGCTACCATATTGGGGCCATTTTAAAACACCATTTTTTCTGGTGTATTTGATCCACACTTCATTGTATGTGATGGGCCCTACTCCATGTTTTACATATAATTCATAAGTTGGAGTTCCAACCGGAGGAACCGGACATGAGTCCTCCAATCGGGAGTCCCTATTATTACAACCTAGACAAAACAAATTTCCAAGTCTAAGACAAGGCATCTTTGCTCTCTAGTCTAGCTCCAAACTTCAAAGGATTATCGATTACGATATTTCTCGTGAATACACGAGTCCTTCGGCTTTGGCACTTGCAAGTTCCAAATTACAGATCCCAAAGGATACCCAAAACTAAGATCAACTAAGGACTGGGAGACGCTCTACTTATACTTAACTGGGATATCGATGACGTCACCAGAAGACTCGTCTTAGTGTTTCGCTCTACCAAACTTCAAGGGTCCAAATCAGGGCGATAGCCAGGGCAGCAGACCTTTGTAGCCGTCGGGAAGCGGGGAACCTCGCAGCAAAGACCTTCGGACCACGTCGACATGCAGGGGTCGATGAAGTGGTTGGCCGTCCTCCAGAATTTTCACACGAAGCTCCTCACGAACCTCTGGCTGGACTGGTACCGCTGGTATCGCCCCGCGTTGGGCACCAGCGGAGGTACTGGGTTTTTCAGAACCGGTACCGAACCGGTAACCCAGCAACATCGGAATCCAGGAAAAGGCTCTGGAGTGGATCATCTCCTTCCTCGCTGGAAGGACACAGAGAGTACGCCTGCCACCGTTCAGATCTGCAGCCACGGAAGTCATCTGCGGCGTTCCTCAGGGCTCCTCGCTCAGCCCCACCCTCTTCAACGTCTACATGAGCCCCCTTGCGGCCATCGCACGCCAACACAACCTCAACATCATCTCCTACGCCGACGACACCCAGCTGATCCTCTCCCTGACCAACGACCCCGCCGCCGCCAGAACCAACCTCCACGAAGGGATGAAAGACGTAGCCGAGTGGATGACGACCAGCCGCCTGAAACTTTACTCAGACAAGACGGAAGTCCTCATCCTAGGCTCCTCGCCCTCCGCCTGGGACAACTCCTGGTGGCCCCCCACCCTGGGCACCGCACCCAAACTGACAGACCACGCACGCAACCTGGGCTTCATCCTGGACTCCACCCTCTCGTTGACCAGACAAGTCAACGCCGTCTCCGCGTCCTGTTTCAACATCCTGCGCATGCTACGGAGGATCTTCCGGTGGATCCCCACCGAGACCAGGAAGACGGTCACCCAGGCCCTCGTCACCAGCCGACTGGACTACGGCAACGCCCTCTACGCTGGAACCACCGCCAAGCTCCAGAAGAGACTCCAGCGGATCCAGAATGCCTCAGCCAGACTCATCCTCGACATCCCCCGACGCAGCCACATCTCCGGACATCTGAGAGACCTGCACTGGCTCCCCGTCAACAAGAGAATCACCTTCCGTCTCCTCACCCACGCACACAAAGCCCTACACGACCATGGCCCGAGCTACCTCAACAACCGCCTCAACTTCTACGCTCCCAAACGCCTCCTCCGATCGACCAACCACGCCCTCGCCGCCGTCCCCCGCATCCGAAGAGCGACAACAGGAGGAAGGTCCTTCTCCTACCTGGCCGCCAAGACCTGGAACACCCTCCCGACCGACCTTCACCTGACCCAAGACCACCTCTCCTTCAGGAAGAAGCTCAAGACCTGGCTGTTCGAGCAGTAGCGGCACCCCCCCCCCCAAGCGCCTTGAGACCCTCCGGGTGAGTAGTGCGCTCTATAAATGCCTTGATTGATTGATTGATTGGTGTCAGGGAACACACCCAAAGACCTCGAGTCCTTTCCTGATTCAGACCACAGAAACTCAGAGTCTTCTAGGTGAAGTCAAGGATCGATTTATTGGCTGCAACCAAGTAACAGGTCCTAGAAGTACAACAACTCGGAATGTATGTTCTCAGGAGACTGCTCAAATTCACAAAGTCAGGTTTCTCCTTTTATACGAAATATTGTGCTTTAGGCAAACATTCTTCACATTTTACTATACTATTGAAATGTTTCCATTACAAAGAAAAAGCAGAGTCATGATGACAAGGCCATAGTTCAGTTTGTCCAGCCCATAACAAATTACCCGAGAAGGCCCAGCATTTCCATCAGATACCGGTGGACCCCCAATAAAACGGGCACCTCCCCATCATAAAGCAAGTGAGAGAAAAGAGCAGGGTCAGGTGTGAGCAAGATTCGGCAGGGTGTGTGTGCGATGAAAGGGTTTAGGGCCTGTTGAGCCGTGATGCTATCTTGTTCGGCCACTGGGAGAGGAACTGACCAAACAGGTTCAGCCTGGGGCAATGGTTCCAACTTGCACAGGTCATAGGAAAGTCGATTAAGGTGTACGTGTCCTTTTGGAATCGAATAAGCTGGATTATAAGCCTATGTAAAGGGCAACTCACAAAATGGCTGCCGTACATAAAATGGAAGCCGATGGTTCAGAATGATAATGACGATTTCGAGGTGAAATCGTCACTCGAATATGATGAAAATGCTTGTATATGGTGTACTCGTCATTCTCGGTCTTTTGATACTAAATTCGTCCTGTTACGATGAAGTTTTATTCTCGAGTCCAGAATTATTACACGAGTCCAGGATTTTCAGAACCACATGCTCATATCTAACCCTAAAATTTCTAAGACGCATTTCCTAATCAAATGTCCGGTGATGCCCTGTATATTAAATGCGTGCGTTGTGGTAACCGATGTATTGGTGTACCCTGCGATAACGGAGATGCTGTAAATAGAAACGTTACTTAGACTGTTACTCGGCTCTGTACTGACAATTGGTTCAATGTTAAGAGATTAGTACATGGTCTGCAAAAAAGCGCGTGAGTAACATGTTGTCTATCGATAGACCCGTAACAAGCTGTCAGATGGTACGTGCAATGTGCTCTGACATGAATTTGAGTACCTGCCATTCGCAGTAGTATCGTGTGTGTAAACGGAACAAGTGCCATACTCGACTATTACTGAATGGAAGACTTAATTCTCCAAATGGCAACATGTTAGTATCGATGTGTAGGGTGACACGTAGATGGTGCGTCATCAAAATCATCATATTGATTTGCGTAGACTGGGTGTTGTAATTATATGCTGAGGAAACTGCCATGTGTCAACTGTAGTGTACAGCCACATTAAAAGAGTCTCACTTAATGAATATTCTGATACCCATCATTACAGTAGCCTGAGTTACCGGTCTGTAACTAATGCTCTAAAGAACTCGATTAAACAAAGATAGACTTTGACAGTGCATGATGCGGTATCGTGTAAATGAGACAAAATATAGTACCATGCTAAACACAAAATTCTTTGCACATGGAATATTGCATTCTTATAACACTGGTACATGGCTCCTCTATTAACTACACACACAACAATAAGATACATGAAATGGTATTATCTGGATACATAAACATCTGCAGGCAGTGATCCTGCTGCTAATCACAAATCAAGATTCAATTCTTGCCACGATGATGTGGTTGTACATTAAATCAAGAACCTAAACATACTGTGCGTTGCTTTATCGAAACTCGTATAGATCATAAAAAGCAGCTAAGATCTAACCTGTCATTTAATCCATGTGGCATTAATGTCTGTAAATAGTCTACCTAGTATGCCTCTCTTTGCAATAGTTTGGAACTGTTTTCCTGATCTTCTACTTTTTCTTACTACTTCCACAATCTGCGCTCGTAGTTGGGCTATATTATGGTGTGCTTCAAACCAATAATTAGCTATAGATGTCGATCTAGGTTCGTATGGTACTCTTATGTTCTGATAGTCTTGTTTTGAATTTCCGTTCGGTTTTGCCGATGTACGCTTTGCCGCACGGGCATTTTAAACAGTAAACTATATGCATGGTATTGCAGTCTGCAGAATGTTTCAGAGGTATCTTTTTGCCTGTAATGGGATGTAGTAATGTGTTGCCTACAATAATGTTATTGCAGTGTATACAACTGCAACATTTGAGTGTGCCTTTATAGGTTTCTTGCTTCTTAGATTTCAGTGGTGTCCTGATAATATCCATTAGATTCCTGCCGCGTGTGTAAGCAAATATGGGTTTCTCTTCATATATTCCATTAAACTCTTTTTCGTTTTGTAAAAGATTCCACCGTCTAGTAATGATACTCTTGATCCGTCTTGAGGATGTGGAGAACTTAGAGACAAAAGTGAACGCAGAGCATTGTTTTTTAGGTACAGTTGCCAGAAGTGAATCACGGTCTTTGATTGCCAGCCTATCTATGCTCTGTTGGAGAATGTCAGAGGGGTACCCTCTTTGTTCAA
The DNA here is from genome assembly GCF_964261635.1 of Lissotriton helveticus. NCBI lineage: Eukaryota > Metazoa > Chordata > Amphibia > Caudata > Salamandridae > Lissotriton > Lissotriton helveticus. The sequence continues at coordinate 1,501,879,312 of NC_136059.1, read as the reverse complement.
ACCTGGTCTTGTGTGTCGTGAGTTGCTGCATCAGAGTTTCTTCTTCAGAACATATCTTAATTTTCAAAAAATGAGAATATGGTATATTGGTAATCAAGCTTCTGGGGTGGAAACTGGAGTATAGCAATGTGCTGTTCCTGTCAGTAGGCTTGGTGTATATGTCCATTGTCAGTTTATCGGCCACTAGGTTTTTTTTATGAGAACATCCAAATAATTAACTTGTGTTGTACTAATTGAAAAAGTAAATTGAATTCTAGGATTCCGTGTGTTTAGTTGGTGAATCAAGTTTTCCAGTTCGGACTGATTTTTGGACCAAATTTAAAAAATGTCATCGATGTAACGACAATATTGAACCAAACCTTCAGTCCAACTCTTCTGTGTCAATATGTGCTCATGTTCGAATTTTGACATGAAAATATTAGCATAAGTAGGTGCTCCCGAAAATCCCATGCTGGTCCCTGCTAGTTGTCCATAGAACTTGTCTTGCCATTGGAAATAGCTATTGTTGAGACAGAAATGTAATAGGTTCATCAAGAAAATACAGGTATCTTGTGGTAAATCCAATTGTAGTAAAGCCTATTCAGTGGCCTCCAGTCCTTCTGCATGAACAATTGACGCGTATAAAGCTGTGACATCAATGGTACATAGTACCCACTCTTTATTGAAGAACTGTTGCATGGTTTCGATTTTGTTCAGAAAATCCTTGGTGTCCTTGATATAAGTGCACCATCCCTGGAAAAACTGCTGTAGGTGGTGGTCAAGATATGTACCCAATGGTTCAAATACAGAATTGCAGCCCGAAACAATAGGGCGAAATGGGGGATCTGTAGGATGTTTGTGGATCTTGGTAGTCATGTACAGCCTGGGTCTTCTGGGATTATGAGTAGGTAAGAAAAGTCTTAATTGTGTGGTAATTACTCCCATGGTCTCAGCTCTTGAAAGAAGATCTTTCAATATTTCTTGCAGAAGTGGTGTTGGATCCTTTTCAAGAATAATGTATGTGTTGGTATCTTGAACATGCTCATCCACTTTACGGTTGTAATACGTTGTATCCATTATCACCAGGGCACCACCTTTATCCGCAGGTTTGAAGGTCAAATTCTGGTTATGCACTATCAATTGAATTGTGCGACGGTCATGTTCAGAGAAGTTCGATTTTCTCGGTCTGTTGTACTTAATTTTAGCCAAATCTCATTTAACAGTATCTTCAGAAAAATCAAGAATTTTGTGCAAGATGGGTGGCTGGCATTTACTTTTTAATTTGAATTTACTCAAGACATTCTCTTCTTGATCTTGTGTGTCTTGTATAACGTTGGAGAAGTAATGTCTCAGACTAAGTTTGCGCATGAATTTATATAATGCCACATTAGTTTCCAACACATTTTTGTCATTAGTTGGTACAAAGGACATACCCTTGTTAAGGTTAGATATTTGTTGTTTGGTTAGCGATGTAGAAGAAATATTGATAATCAAGCTACACTCTTTCCACTGCGAAGAGTTTTTCCCTTGTCCTCGCCTGGTTTTGCGGTTGCTATTTCTACCGATCTTCCATTCGTTGGCGGAGGTAGTTGGCCTTGATCCTGTACCTGTGACAAAAAAGGAAGGCTTGTGGAGGTAGTTGCTGATTGTTACCATCCATGTTTGAGGTTCAATACTCCTTTCAAGTTCTCTCTTTAAATTAAATATCTCTTCATCCAAATCTTTTATCGTACGTGAAAGTTCCTCAATAATTATTAACATCAAATCAAGAGAGCATTTTTTGGGGATTGAAAACCATTTCTCCATAAATTGGGGACTTAAATGGAATCTAAATAACATTGGTCGTAATGCTATTCTCAATCCTTGTGGAATCCTTTTTGCTCAATGATATTGGACAAGTGTACAGGCATGAAGTCTTTGGTTCAATTGCCTACGTGTAAGGTATTCTAATGGTTTCAATTGCTGAATAGTGGATGCTCCGTAAGTGTCTACTAGCTTAATTTCTTGAATCAGTGCGTAGATGTTCGTAGCTTCCTCATTAGTGTATGCCAATGTGGTGGCCCTATTTTCGTGATCTGGTTATGCTACATTGGTGATTTGTTCATAGTGTGGGATGGGGATGTTGAAAGTGCTATTACTTTTATTGCTTTACTGATTAACAACGCATTCAATTTACATTTCACACCTGACATTAGTAACAATATGGTTTCATTTTTAGATGTGAGGGTCCAGGTGGTCAACAACAGATTGTCAACCACTCGTTTTAGGAAACCTACAGCAGGAAATACTCTTCTGCATGCCTCCAATGCACATCCACCCCATCTCATTAAAAGCATTCCTTATGGGGAGATGTTGCACATTAGACGAATATGCAGTGATGAGGACGACTCATAACAAACAGGGGGAAAGTCGTAGTAGATTTCTAGCTAGAGGATACAGGACTGAGATAGTTGATGCAGCAATTGCTAAGTCTAAAACACTGACACAAGTTGATCTATTGAAATATAAAGAGAGAAACATTAAAAAGATTTGATTGAGCAACCCACTAGATTGATTTTGTCTTTCTCACGAAAAGAGAAACAGATTAGGGCAATTGTTAGACACAATTGGCCAATCGTGAAACAAGATCTGGTGATCATTGAGCTATTACCTTCTAATCCAGCTGTGACTTTCAGAAAAGCAAACAACATGGGTAGGTCACTTACAAGGAGCAATCTAGAAGACCAGGGTAAATGCATGTAGCTCTCCGCGAGAAAATGATTCTATAAGTGTGCTGTTTGTAAGACCTGCCAATATGGCATTAATACTACAACATATATAACTGCATTTAATACCAAGGTATGCAATATACACAAGAGGATCCTTCAACATATACGTGCCATAAACAACAATGATGACAACTATCCAGTGGCAAGGCATTTTAAGATCTGCCACAACAGTGATCCTAAACATTTGGAATATTTTGTTTAATAGGCCGTTGCTCCACATACCATATGTGTAGAGAACACTGCATAGGACACACGCCAGAGAATAAACTGTTGTGTTTGTACAGGTTAGTGCGGAAATATGAGGCAGTTTACAGAAAGAAGGCTACAGAGGGTGCATTGTTGATAACCAGGAGATGTGTGGGTGCAGTGGCGAGAGAAGCGCCCAGCCAGGAACAGTGTGCATAGAAATGATGACAGAGAGGGGGCTGGGGTGGGGCTTGCGTGGCAGGGTGCCTTTCAGTTCAGTTTCTTTGTGCACCTCCACTGTTTGCTACCAGATCAGTGAGACAGGAATAAACACCCTCCTTTCAGTCCCTTGTTGATACAATTCTCGGCCCGAAACAGAAGGCCTATTTAAAAATTATACTACAGGAATAATTAACAGGCACATTTCTAAATGGTATAGCACAGACTGAAATGTTCCTGTTCTTGATGGACAGTGGTTTTGTACATGTTTGATATTGTAGGCAAACATGTTATTCTCGTGTAAAGCAAAGTATTCAACTAGGCGAAAAGCTTTAATAACAAAATGTGTCGTGTGCAGAGGCTGCAGAAAAGGAAAATGGCGTTTAAACTTCTAACAAGCGAATGCTATCATAACACAGTGCAAAGGGAAACCCAAACCATGTGACACCCTCCCTTTGATCCGAGCACGGATAGGAGAAAATTAAAGGGGCAAATATAGGAATGCAGAGTTCAAGATAGATATTTTGAACACAAGTCTCCAATTTGGCACCTCAAGAACAGAGATAAAAAAGATACATAATCGGGATGAGAGGAGAAGAATTTTTTTTCCCCAGCCTTTGGACATTGATAAAGTCAATAGGTTAGGGCTCAAAAATTCTGAAAGAAGAAAAAACTATTCAATTATCCATTGAACAAGTGTCGGTCAAGGAAGCCAGACTGCAAACACATCTCATCCTAATAATGAATATGCCAAATATGCAGCAACAGCCTCCAACAGGAAGTCACTGTTATCGTACGAAAATAACTCGGCCATCCAATTTAACAAAGGAAAAGATCATACATGTTCTTCAATTACCGGAGCCTCTTGCACCATCAGAGGACAACTCGGTGGGTTCTCGAGGAAGCTGCGAGCCAAGAAATCTTGCGTCGTTGCGAACACATTCCAATGACCCAGTACTCCATGCATCGCTGCAAAGGCCATAATCCCTCCATCAGAACAAAGCAATTCATGAGCAACTAAGGGGCTCATGAGCTGATTATAATCCGCATTGGGAGACACCGTATTGCAGAGACACAAATCCAGGACCCATTCGAAATCACAGCTCAGGCAATGAAAACCAGGCTGGACGCATGTAAAGTAGGAAAATCGAAACGATAATCCATAAGCTGCACTCAATGTAGCAAGAGGCAGCGCACCATAGTACTCAAGCATCAGGGCGTGAAGCAGTCCTAGCCTAGACTGCTCGCCTTGTAACACAGGATGTGCATCCATTTTGAAATAAACAAAACAGCAATAGCACGCCAGCAGCAAGAGCCAGTAGTAAAGGAAATCCACCAAACAGGCTGGAGAAAATAGAGTGGAAGAAAGGTGGAATGACCCCGAAAATCTTCTGGAAGGAAGTCACTAAGCCACTGCTTACAACTTTAAAAAAGTGGGCCAGCCATGTAGTGGAGGGCGCACTGAAGATTGTGTGAATTAATTCACCGAAGTGCAAGGGCAAATCAGTGTTTAATAAGGCATGCACCTCTGTGCGGGTGTTAGCCACGTGAAGGACAAATGTTTCACGAGCAGATGTGAGAGCAACCTTTTTTTGGGACACTAGAGCTCTCATGCGACTCATCTTATTGAACTCTGCTTTCAAGGTCGGAATATTAGGCCAGATGGAAACATCAAGTTTCCCAAGCGGGGGTGGATACATTAAATTTTTGCAAAAAACCACACGCTCACTGACGGTAACAACATAAGCAATCCCTTTAATTAACCCACAGCAATCCTCATTGTTTAAAAGTAAATAACTCCCGTTTGCCAATAATGTGAATGTGGCAACGATTGCAGGGACGGGGGTACCTTTCAAAATACAGGCTAAATTAAGCTTGTTTTGATTACATGAGCCGTGTTAATGGATGTGTCTACACATGAATAAGTGATCCGGTGTTTCAGTGCATTCTTCACCATTTAAATAAACTTCCTTTTCCTCCCTAATGCATCTATACGTAAAAGGAAGTGACCAGGCTTCATGGAGATAAGAACTTCCTAGAGGCTCATATCTACCAATCGCAAAGTACTTCATACAGTTTTTAAATTCAAACAAAGGAAACTGAAGGGTTATCAAACCGTGAATAAGCCACGTTGCAGTATTGGCCTCTGCCACAGAAAACAGTAAAGGCTCCCACCTCTCAATGTGTAACATCGAAAAAGAAGCATCCTTCATTGACAGTAAGCGCTGCTTGTCAGTCAAATTAAATGGGGCAAACAATGATGATGCATTCATGTAATGCCATGGCACTTTTTCTGCCTTTAGGGTCTGCAATGCCCATGCAAACTGCTCACTGGTTAGAGGCGGCAGACCCGTAAGCAGAGAATGGCCCGGGACCAGGGTTCGATTCCCGACGCGGCAGGGTCGTGGACCAGGGTCAGCGGACTCGATAATTCTCGCCTCGGTGCCTACTCTAGTCAGAAACCACACTCGGCAACTCTGGGCATCAGCTTGCCTCATCTTCACAACGGCCCCCCCAGACCGCCGGGGATGCTTGGTCGCACCTTAGAGATACCATCTCTCAGGGTGAGCCAGGACGGGTTCCCCAGCGGTCGAAGCGTGGAGATACTCCTCCGGGAGTCGATTCCTAGCGCTATATAAACCCACAATTAAATTAAATTAAATTAAATAATATAACGCAATTGATTCTGACCATGGTACAAAATAGACACTTCATCTTGCACAATATCTACAACAGATGACACAATATTATCTAACGTGTAAATGTGGGAAGAGAGCATGTTACTGCTCTTATTAACAACTGCTAACACTTTTTCTAAATTAGCTTGATCTATAGCCCTAAGGCGGGTAGCCTCCTCTATCTGGGATGTTTTTCAGAATTCGCTATAAACAGCATATATCCATCTTTTAGATCTACCTTTAGCCGGGCCTTTTATGAAATCATTCAGATCAACATCGTCAGTCAGCTTAGATAAATGCAGTTTAACTGACGCCAAGGTAGAATGTCTGATCCAATTCTGACATAATTTGCCTACAGAATAGGTAGTCACAGAATGGCCACTTTCAAAACGAGGGTCTACCCTGACCGGTGTAAAGCCATGAGCCAAACCCTGAAAACTATGCTGGCATGAGTCAGCACTTCTGTGCCAGAGCAACCAGCCTTCGGGATCCAAACTGGATATGTTAAAGGAGGAATTCAATAACAGAGTTTGCAACTCTCTCATGGAAAATGTAGTAATACTACTCTAACCGGAATATTCCTCCAAGTCAGGAAAGGAAGGAGCATTTAATCTTTTAGGAGTAGCCAATCCAAAGCATGTTGTCTGTGAAATTGTAGAATTCAAAAACAACATATGGTTCGGGATGAGGCATGCACGGTGCAAAGCCTCAGTGCCTTGCACTTGGCAGCTTTTAGAACCCCAAACTGATTTAAGGTCAATGGTATCCTTCCACAACTCGTAACCTCCAACAGCTAACTGGTCTAGAAAGGACTTCGAATACAATAATTTAGTATCGGTTAGTCTAATTTTGGATGTGGACTTTTCAGTCATTTTAAAATAAATAAAATGCATTGGGATTAGACTGATTAAAATCTGTAAAGTATGTGAACCTTTTCAAAAAGGTAGCAGAACTGCCTTGTATAGGAGCCGGACAGTGTTCCCACTGGGTGTAATTTACAGTGAGCCTCCTGGTATTAGCTTTAGGCAGGTAGTGATTGCCAAAATGTTGATAACAATACAAATCACCGTAATTAGCAGACTCCGAGTATAAATCTTCAGCATCAAAGGCAGCATATTATTTCAAATCTGAAAACAATGATTCTACGGCCTGAACATCCCAATCACCAGAACGTATATTTTGTTTAACTACATCCCCCATAGACACTCAAAGTAGGTTAGGGACATTTATAACCTTTGTGGGCCCATGGATTTGAAATCGAACAGCATCCCATACAATCCCATCTAAGAAAGGCCAACGGTGACATTAACAAAAGCCAAGTCTCTCTTCAATCTGTGTGATGAGGAATGGAAAGCCAATGTTCCATTGATATGTCGAATGCATGATCTCTCTTCGACATAGTGTCCATTGACAAGACGGAAAAAATAAAACACAAAACCAATTGACATAAAAAGGTCAATCGAAAAAAGCACAATCCAAACATAGGTCCAAGGGGGAATCAAACAATGTTTTTTAAACAGTCCTGCCAGAACAGAAATCTTTGAAGGCTTTTTGATGTGTGGGAAACAGTGTCAAATGAAAATCTGCATTCTGTAGCTAAGCGAGTTTGCAAATCAGGCATCGATAAGTCAGTTGGGAAAGTATAGTTAGTTTCATCATTTTGAGTACAAGGCAATATACTCAAGAAAGGACTGGAAACAGCAGGCATCTCGAGAGCAACATCAGCTACAGGATTGGAAACTGGGGCCAAAACAGAATTTCTCAAAATCGAAGGACATTAGACTGCTGGTGTCATACTAAGAAGAATCGGCCACTCTGGGTATCTTGACATTGTCAATGGAAATATACCTGTTCTCCTTACGACCTGGAAGTGGTGGTAAAGTGACTGTTCTTGTGCCCTTCACACCAAGCACTGGAACCGGAGCTCGATAAGAGGGACCAAATTCTTTCTTGTTCTCGATCTTCTCACAAACCAGTTCTCCAACTTGGGGTAGCCAGCCAACTACCGGGATCTGCAGCGCATCATCCGAGGTGGAGGGCAAATGTTCTTTTGCAAGACTGTCTCTTGTCTTTTGTAGATCCTATAAAACATTGCAATGTTCATCTACGTCAAAGGAGGCAGCAAGAGCCACCGAGTCTAGACCGTCAAGGTCCGTAACATACATCTTGATACCAAAGAGCATCTCGTATGGGGTCCGCCCACCCAGAGACCTTCTAGGGAGATTATTAAGAGCATGCTGCACGCCATTGAGGTGGGCCAGCCAGTTCCTGCCAGTGCCTATAACTCGAGCTGTCAAAGACTGCTTTAAATCTCGGTTCATTCGTTCCACAACACTATTACCCTCAGGTCTGTATGGAGACGAAAACTTGACTTGGACTCCCAACGTAGTCATGGCATCCTTATACACCTTAGAGGCGAAAGCCAGACCCTGATCCGAATGAAAGGTACCACAGACAAAAATCCCTACAAAGACACGCAAGTCTCTTATGACAGTGCGTGAATCAGCGCTGCGGTGGGGCCAGACCCACACAAAGCATGTGCATGAATTAACTGCTACTAAGATGTACTTATACGTAGTATCAGAAGAAAAAGGACCACAGTGATCTAAATAAACACAACCCAGTGGTTTATTAGAAATGAACAACTGTGTCTGGGGCAGACGCGCAGCAGCTGAAGGCTTAATCTGCTAGCAAATGTCACATTGAAGGACATAATCACGCATCTGTACAGTCCCCGCCACCAGAAACGTTGTTGTAACTGCGCCACAGTAGCTGAAACGCCCGCATGCGCAGACGCGTCTCCTTCATGGGCCGCTGTGAGCAATGTGTGCCTGCGATCCGCGTTGAGAATCAACTGTTTTCCAACGTCAGGAATTTTCACATAAGGAACTTTATCAGGACTTAAGTGGTATGTATACTTCGAAGGGAATCCCTTTGGATATTTACCTCCCTTCTCAGTTGCAGCAGCAGCTGCCAAGATATCATCATCGATCTTACTTTGGGAACGTGTAACTGCTGCAACCAAATATGTCGATACCGCTGATTTTGCTGCCTCATCGGCAAGTGAATTGCCAACAGCGTGAACTCCCACGTGCTGATGACCAAGAGTGTGAATCACAAACACGAGGGGCAACCGCTCTTTAAGCTCAGCCACTCCGATCCAGATCATTTTATGTTTTATTTTGCTACCCTTGGAATCACGAAAATCATTCTGAATCCAAAAGAACAGGTTTTCATTGTAAGACTGGACACAATAATAAGAATCACTCACAATAAGAGTTGTCACACTAGGATCAGCATACGCCAATGCAAGCATCAGAGCACAAAGCTCTGCCAATTGTGCGGTGCAGTCCCCTAGAGTCTGCGTTGCACGACCCTGGACTTGAACTCATCATTCACCATGGCACCTACCACAATAGCGCAAGCGGAAACGTATGCGTGCTTAGACCCATGCGCAACCTGCGCTGAACCATCAGTGTGTATGATGCAATGGAAATCCTCTAAAGGCCTCATTGCCAAAGGCGCAGGATGAACAAACTCATACTGTAAATACTCCTGCGACTGTAAGGAGGCATAAAAAATAAACGTGACATCCGGAGATGTCAATGATGTGTCGTATTTTGACAGTGATCGGGTTAGCATTTGCTTCAGCTACACGAACTTTCCTTTTGTTAGCTTGACTATGTTGCGGAGGCCATTTTGTATTCCTGACTTCCATTTTGAGTGAATGCGCTGCCTCGTGGTCAGCATGCCCTTTTGTCCTTTCTCTTTCCCGATGACCGTTTAGTCTGCCCAGCAACTGGCTATTTTTAGTAATGGTCAAGCTTGCGCATGCGTATTCGAGCTTTCAAGGTTATTGATTTGTTCACTGCTTAGGAATGTTCTCCAAACTGACCAGTGGTACTAAACTCCTCCCACAAGTTGTTTGTATTCCAAAAATGCCCTTATATGTACCTAAATTGTGTAAAGTGTATACCGCCTACTTTTTGAATTCCTGTTAAACTGTATAAAAGAAACCACGCACTGATGTTCGGTGTGATACTTCTTGCATTGCCGAAGGGTGCTGTAGGATTGTACCACCACCCATGGGGTCTTAATAAACTTGTCTTTTGCATTTCCAGTTTCCGTGCCAACTTCCATTCTAAGGTATCGAGTTTTTTTGCAGAGTATGTAGGTCTGTTAAAACCGAATACCACAAATGATGCTGCCCATTGTATTCACCGTGGGTGCAAAGATTTAGACTTTGGTACACTGGCTTTCGTCACTGCCTCTAATGCAGGAAACGGGGTAACAACCAACATGCGTTTTCCCTGTGACAGTGCACGTTCCTTAAGAATCGCCATTTGCACTGCTGTCAAAACTTTTTCTACAGAGGAAAACCGCATTTCAGCCGAAGTGTACAAGTGCGACTTGTAAGCAATAGGCACTGTGTCTCCTTCGTTAAAAGTAAGGTACGTGAAACCCACCGCCCCAGGGATGATTCTAATCACCAGCTTGGTATGGTTGTTACGAGTCAGTAAGAATTTAGATTCTAGAAGATCAGCCTGCAAAGATTGCAAAATAGCTGAATGTTCTGGCAGCCAGCAAGATTTGGTCAAAGCATGCAAAGGCTTGATACACTGGGCATATTTGGGAATATATGTATGCCCGAAATTCAAAAATCCCAGTAAGGACTGTAATTTTTTCAGAGTTGTAGGAGCGCGCAGTTGTGCGCATTTCTCCAAGAAGTGAGGAGCCAATCCTCGACCTTCATTGTCGAGCTCATAGCCCAGGAACAACACTGTGTACTCTGCAATGTGTGACTTTGCAAAGTTGAATTTGTAACCTAAGTCCGCAAAGTTACAAATTATACGGTCAACTCGACACAAATGCGCCCAAAGCTCGTCGTCTGTGAGATAAATGTCATCCACATACGAATACGCATCTGTATCAATCCTCTTCAAGAGAGAGACAATACGGGCAGCAAACATGTCTGGACTATTTTATAGCCCATAGGTAAACGTTTATACTGGCGCTGTTTTGCCGCCACAGGTAAAACTGGTCCACTGCAAACTCAGTCCGTCCAAATTGTGGGGAAAAAAAACATTGGAAATGTCAAGTGTGGTTTTAAAATGTTTCCGCACGAGACCATAGACTAAAGCAGAGCCGTGCGTATTCTGTACTGCACAGGTACAGCAATGCGAGTTCAAATGCCGTTAATCCAATTCCAAACTATATGAGCCGTCCGGCTTGGTCACAGTAAAAAGAGGGTTATTCATCGGTGACACACTAGTTTCAATTACACCTTGATATTACAATTGGTCAAGGATTTCCGCAACGGAAGCCTTAGCTTCATGCCGGATGGGATATTGAGGTTGAGGTTGTGGCATAGACCGTAAGGGTATCTCGTGGTGGGGGGGAACAACATCCCATCCACAATGTGTACAGTAGAGAGCCGGCGCAAGGGCCTTAGCCCACTCTTCTGCAAAATTCAGCGCATGCTCCTTCGAGACAGTGTGCGCGAAACTAGGGAGGATTACCTCCTCCCCTCTCGGAGCTGTGAGAACAAAAGGTGGGGGCCAGCCAGCCTCCGCTAACAAAATGTCATAGGTAGTCGTAAGATTCTCCCAAAATACCCCTTTTATGGTATGTTTGATGTCACCTTCAATTAAAAGGACAATGTTAAAAAGTCTATCAGGGGGAGCTACTCTAGTATCAGCTGTCTCCACAACAACATATTGGTCAGTCGCTGTGTTGTGTTTCTATCTAGGACCCTAATTCGATATTCCCGATTTATGCCCTTATGTGGTTATAACAAATAATATCCTTATAAAGGCATAAGAATCATATCCATATTTAGTAATAGCCAATGCAGTCCAAATACGGCAAGGCTACTCCCATAGACTCCTAGAAAGTACAACACGTTCTTTAAACAAACCAAGCCTCCAGCAGCCCGGGAATTCCCCCTGCTTTTGTTTTGATTTGCACAAGAACTCCTGGAGTCCAGATAGAACTGTTAGTTCTTAGTAACATCTTATGTCCAACATTACGTCAAACCCGGCACCTTTCAGGTATAAATATACCAACGTTGCCTTAAGCAAACACACGGTGGTTTGGAGCAGAGCGGCTATCTACTTGCCCGAAGCCCAGCTGATGCGAGAGCCGAAGGAAGCCGACCCTCCCATTTAACGCACTGAGAGAGACGCTGTCTTTTCTCCTGCTGAGAAAATCCAGCTCTGGTGTTTCCAGTCACCCTTGCGGGTTGCTGGGAGATCGAGTCCTGAGAGAGAGATACAAGACCTCCTTCATTCTAGAACCAAGGTACGGAGCTGATTAAACCCTTAAGAGAATTCTTGATTCAGATTCCTTGGCAAAAACGAACTTAACTTAAACTGCAACTTACTTACTCCTTCCCACGTATTAGGTTTAGGTCAGGTAAACTGGGTTAGGCGTATCTTAGAAGCACCAGTTGAGTACGTTAGTCAATGTTTTTATGTATGTATATATTTTATCCATTTTAAGGTATAATATGGCTAAGAAACCATATCAATGCTTTTACAGTATTATTTCATAATATTACTTTTACTGTACGCACTTTACTTCATGATAAGTATTGCAATTGTGGCAATTCATTTCTCTTGCATGAGAAAGAAGACTGCTCAATAAATAACACCTTTTATTGAAAACGCCTGTCTCTCTATTTATCTGCACTCTGGTGAAACTAAGCATGCACGATTGACTGAGTGAAATAGCTGTCTATTGTTTTCACACGACTCTAGAGATATACTCTTTATTCTGAGGGAGCAAAGTTGTCATGTTTATGCAGTTGTCAGAAACTAATCCCTTCTTGTCTAAATCAAGAGAGTTAACTCTTTCCTGAACATTCGAGAAAGTTTCTAGTGACCTCTGAGCTAGCTGCCAAAAACTAATTAAGTCTAACATAGTCAGTAGAGACCTAGATGACCTCAGTCGTACGTCTAAACTGCTGTTTATGTTATTCCTATGCGCAGAGCCGATTGGGAATATAGGAACTACACTACAGCTGTCACCTTCAGTCGCGGACGCAGGGCCTCTCGCACTATAGTAATCTCCGCCGCGCTGTCCAGCAAGGTCAGGGCCCAGGTCTGATTCTGAAGCAGCGTTCTCACTATCTGTGGCATGCTCGCTGTTAAAGCAGCAACTTTCTTTTTCTGAAACTGGGGTCTTTTCGGTGTCGAATCGTCCTGCTTGCCTTTACTGTCTGTTTGGCGGGGCTGGTCGCGTCCCTGCTGGCCACCCCGACCTCTGCCGCCTCCTCCACTGCCAGTCGATGGAGCCGATGAGTCCTGAAAAGAACGAGCAGAGCGCTGTTCAGAAAACTGAAAACGATCAGTGATTTTATCGTCGCGCGATCGCGCAAGTCATAAATACGCTCTGTAGGCGCAGGCACTGGAGATGCAGGATGAGACTCCTGTTTCTGCTGTTGTTGTTTACCCTGTTTCTATTTTTTGGCCCAATTTTGTTTTTTAGCCTTGGGCTGTTCGTCAGTTTCTGACTTCTGCCCTTGGGGTTGTTTTTTCTCTTTAGTGGAAAATGGCTTGACTCCCAAACTATTGCTGCCCACGGTCTTATAAGCCCCCACAACAATTCTTGGTAAATTTCGGGGTTTGTCGGCATCGGGTACAGCCTGCAAAGCATTAGATACATGAAAGCTCACAGCATCTCCCTTGACATTCGCAAGTACGAGATTGGAAACTACGTCAAAACTGCCGCAGAGGCGCATACCCAATTCAACCCCTGCCTCAGGTCCGTGCTCATCTTGAACACGCTTAACGACCGTCGGAAGGACAGTCATTGATGGTGTGCCGAAGCACCTCGTATACACCGCTGCAAAGATCTTACCCCATGACTCACAGTCACCAGCTTCTGGGATCAAGTCTTTTGGCATGCTAATTGTCAGAATCAGGTGTTTCTCACCAGGAGTCGTGTTAGGAAATACCGCTTCCAGCTGGTCAAATTTCTCGGCAAGCCAGAAAGGAATGTCATCCTTATTCTGGGGGCGCTTGCCCATCACAGCATTGACCATCACAGGACTAAGTTTCATCCTGCCCTGTCGTGCTGGAAGCTCCGCACCACCAGGGGCCCCTCCCGGGGCTCCTCCCGGGAGATTGCAGGTTATGATTTGCACTAACAACCTAATTACATTAATTGCGTCTGTATGTATCAGCCGCAAATCAGTAACGGCAACTGATCCATGTCAAGGATGTGGTGTAAATCCACCCAAAAACAGGCCATGTAGTGCCCAGAATGGACAAAGGACCTAACCTCGGTGCCGTCAAAGAGTGGGGTAGGACGCCATTAAACCAAACTCGGTGCTGCCAAACGTTAATCGGAACCTCCTGTGTCCTATATGGAGCATATTCATTTGGTACAGCCCTGGGAGTGTACGTGTCGAACACATTAGTATTTGCGTTCACAGCCGGGAAGGTCACCCATGAATAAAAAAATTCGGATGGGTAAGCTACTTCCGCACTCACAACCATAATCACAGCCATGCCATCCACGGGGACATTATAATTCTGCAAGTGATTGCGCACCACAATGTGACTATGTTGCGGAATGTCCACCGCAGCCATAGTGACACAGAAAGGAAAGATAAAATGAAAACTTTATAGCACAACTGGGTAGCAATTCAAGGAAACCATTTTGAAAGGATCAAGCTTGAAAAGACCTATGTAAATATAGGTAGGTTTGTCTGACACCACTGTTTTCCGGAAACAACAGTGAAGGGTGTTAAGGATTGACCTAAGTACTACTCGAGTGTCGTGTAATAGGACCACCAACGATCGGGCACCATGTAGCAGGGATTTCTGCTCCTAAACAGAACTGTGCATAAAGACTTGGAACCTCAGTGAATTAGGGTGTGCCAAAACTCACCTTAGTATCCAAAATCCCCTACCAGACTAGCAATCAGTGTCTCATTGGTTCTTAGTAATCCCGAATGATTTAGACAACCCAGAACACGGACTTAGAACACCTCAGGTAACGTGGAACACATGAACACTCTTTCGTTATACTAATATACCAATCCAGAACGAGGAGTTAATGAGGACACATGCAGGTTTGAATTGTTTATTCCTAATGCAGTGTTCTCAAGCGCAGTATCTTAGCTAATAGAAGCAAACATATTATATATTATAATTATATATTATAAGGAACAAAGTCAACAGCATAGTTACAATTCCATAAAATACGAAGGGAGAAAGCATGTTAAAACACTAACGGAAAAAGGTCTAAATAGAACCTCAGTTTACCCTCCCTTGCTAGTATATAATATTATATTATAGAAGGTCTCTTTGGGTTTAGAAGGGCGGGCACATACCTCAGGTTTCAGCAGAAGTGGATCACATCACCTCCTGCACCAACTCTCTGTCATGTGAATATTCATCAAGTGTGTAACACATGCTCTGAGCAGTGCATTATTAATACCGCCTCAAAGCCAAAGTTGGCCACAGCTGCATATATATTATGTCTAGCCAGTTCGCTGATCAAACTGAACAACAAGCACTGTGTTGAAATGACCTTGAAGGCCTCTGCACTCACTGTACAGACATAGCTTACCAAGCAAGGCTGATATTGTAAGCAAACATGTTATTCTCGTGTAAAGCAAAATATTCAACTAGGCGAAAAGCTTTAATAACAAAACGTGTCTTGTGCAGAGGCTGCAGAAAAGGAAAATGGCATTTAAACTTCTAACAAGCTCATGCTAACATAACACAGTGCAAAGGGAAACCCAAACCATGTGACAGGAGCACCCAGTATAAGTCAAAAGAATTTACTTGCAGGCATAGAGTGACGCATGGATTATGAAAAAAGAAGAGAACTCTGGGTAGTTCCCAAGTTAAGGTGGAAGGCTGCTTCTGTATAGAGCACTCTCAACACCAGTGACACTCTAGATTTGCTCACCTCAAATGACTACTTTTCTATCAAAGTTTTTTAAGCATTATTGGATTAGCACAGTGCTATCCACACCGAGTTAGAAAGGGACAAAGTATTTTGCCATCACGACAGCAAAGTCTTTAAGCATAGGAATAGCGCAGTGCTATTCATGCTGAGCTGTTAAATGACAAAAGCCATTTACAACTCCAAGCACAGTATTAGAGCTTTGGATTGGTAAAATACCATCCACGCCAACCAGAAATAATAAAATCAACCCCATAGACGTGTTTTGCTGTCATTACAGCTCTTCAGAGAGGTTTAGCTTTGTCCAGACAATAGGGAGCACCCAGTATCAGTCAAAAGAATACCCTAGACACAGAATTTATGCAAAAAAGAGGAAGAGCATTCTGTGTAGTTCTCATGTTTAGGTAGAAGGCAGCTGCTGTATAGAGCACCCTCAACACCAGGGATACTCTAGGTTTGCTCACCTCAAATGACTGCTTTTCTATCAAAGGCTTTAAGCATATGAGTTTCACAGTGCTATCCACGCCGAGATAAAAAAGGACAAAGTATTTTGCCATTTCTACAGCAAAGTCCTAATGCATAGGAATAACACAGTGCTATGCATGCCGAGCTGTTAAATGACAAAAGCCATTTACCACACCAGGCACAGTATTACAGCTTTGGAATGGTAAAATACCATCCAAGCCAACCTGAAATTAATAAAAGCAACTCCTGACACGCGTTTTGCTGTCATTACTGCTCTTCAGAGTGGTTTAGCTTTGTCCAGACACAAGGGAGAACACAGTATAAGTCAAAATAATACCCTTGCAGGCAGAGAGTGACACAAGACCTCTGGGTAGTTCCCAAGTGTAGGTTGAAGGCAGCTTCTGTATAGAGCACCCTCAACTCCAGCGACACTCTAGATTTTCTCACCCCAAATGACTGCTTTTCTATCAAAGTTTTAAAGCATATGACTATCACATTGCTATCCACGACGAGATAGAAAAGGACAAAGTCTTTTGCCATTTCTACAGCAAAGTCTTAAAGCATGGGAATCGCACAGTGCTATCCATGCAGAGCTGTTAAATGACAAAACCTATTTACCACACCAGGCACAGTAGTACAGCTTTGGACTGGTAAAATACCATCCAAGCCAACCTGAAATGAATAAAAACAACCCCTGACATGTGTTTCGCTGTCATTACAGCTCTTCTAAGAGGTTTAGCTTTGTCCAGATATAAGGGAGCACCAACTATTAGTCAAAAGACTACCCTTGCAGGCAGAGAGTGAAGCATAAATTATGCAAAAAAGAAGAAGAGAACTCTGGGTAGTTCCAAAGTTTAGGTGGAAGGCAGATTTTGTATAGAGCACCCTCAACACCAGCGACACTCTAGATTTGCTCACCTCAAATGTTTGCTTTTCTATCAAAGTTTTTAAGCATAGGATTAGCACAGTGCTATCCACGCTGAAATAGAAAGGGACAAAGTATTTTGCCATTTCTACAGCAAAGTCTTTAAGCATAGGAATAGCACAGTGCTATCAATGCTGAGCTGTTTAATGAGAAAAGCGATTTACCACTCAAGGCACAGTATTACAGCTTTGTATTGTTAAAATACCATCCAAGCAAACCTGAAATTAATAAAAGCAACCCCATACACATGTTTTGCTGTCATTACTGCTCTTCAGAGAGGTTTAGCTTTGTCCAGACACAAGGGAGCACACAGTATAAGTCAAAAGAATACCCTTGCAGGCAGAGAGTGACACATAAATTATGCAAAAAAGAAGAAGAGACCTCTGGGTAGTTCACAAGTGTAGGTGGAAAGAAGCTTCTGTATAGAGCACCCTCAACTCCAGCGAAACTCTAGATTTTCTCACCACAAATGACTGCTTTTCTATCAAAGTTTTAAGGCATATGATTATCAGAGTGTTATCCACGCCGATATAGAAAAGGACAAAGTCTTTTGCCATTTCTACAGCAAAGTCTTAAAGCATGGGAATAGCACAATGCTATCTATGCAGAGCTGTTAAATGACAAGCCAATTTCCACAACAGGCACAGTAGTACAGCTTTGGAATGGTAAAATACCATCCAAGCCAACCTGAAATTAATAAAATCAACCCCAGAGACGTGTTTTGCTGTCATTACAGCTCTTCAGAGAGGTTTAGCTTTGTCCAGAAACAAGGGAGCACCCAGTATGAGTCAGAAGAATACCCTCGCAGGCAGAGAGTGACACATAAATCATGCAAAAAAGAGTAAGAGAACTCTGTGTAGTTCCCACATTTAGGTGGAAGGCAGCTTCTGTATAGAGCACCCTCAACACCAGGGACACACTAGATTTGCTCACCTCAAATGACTGCTTTTCTTTCAAAATTTGTAAGCATAAGATTATCACAGTGCTATCCACGTCGAGATAAAAAAGGACAAAGTCTTTTGCCATTTCTAATGCAAAGTCTTAAAGCCTAGGAATAGCACAGTGCTAGCCATGCTGAGCTGTTAAATAACGAAAGCCTTTTACCACACCAAAAGCGGTACAAAAGGGGGTGGTGATGGACGGAGCATCTGAATCAATCAAACACTCACACCCAGTCAAAAGATCTGGGTTTAATCCATCACCGTTCTTTAGCCCACTCTGCCACCCCAGTTCAGACATGGCCATATGCAAATCAGTCTGACCCTGTGCCTCATGGGAACAGACCAGCCCAAACTGCCAAGCCATGTCTTCCCTGGACCGGAAACAAGCTTCCGAGGACCGGTTTCTGGCATTCCAGCCGTCTTCAGCCCGGCTTGCTTGATTCCAGTGGCAAAGTGAGCAAGGGACTCACGTCTGAGCATACCCTGCCACACTTATGGCGGCCAAAAGCGGTACAAAAGGGGGTGGTGATGGACGGAGCATCTGAATCAATCAAACACTCACACCCAGTCAAAAGATCTGGGTTTAATCCATCACCGTTCTTTAGCCCACTCTGCCACCCCAGTTCAGACATGGCCATATGCAAATCAGTCTGACCCTGTGCCTCATGGGAACAGACCAGCCCAAACTGCCAAGCCATGTCTTCCCTGGACCGGAAACAAGCTTCCGAGGACCGGTTTCTGGCATTCCAGCCGTCTTCAGCCCGGCTTGCTTGATTCCAGTGGCAAAGTGAGCAAGGGACTCACGTCTGAGCATACCCTGCCACACTTATGGCGGCCAAAAGCGGTACAAAAGGGGGTGGTGATGGACGGAGCATCTGAATCAATCAAACACTCACACCCAGTCAAAAGATCTGGGTTTAATCCATCACCGTTCTTTAGCCCACTCTGCCACCCCAGTTCAGACATGGCCATATGCAAATCAGTCTGACCCTGTGCCTCATGGGAACAGACCAGCCCAAACTGCCAAGCCATGTCTTCCCTGGACCGGAAACAAGCTTCCGAGGACCGGTTTCTGGCATTCCAGCCGTCTTCAGCCCGGCTTGCTTGATTCCAGTGGCAAAGTGAGCAAGGGACTCACGTCTGAGCATACCCTGCCACACTTATGGCGGCCAAAAGCGGTACAAAAGGGGGTGGTGATGGACGGAGCATCTGAATCAATCAAACACTCACACCCAGTCAAAAGATCTGGGTTTAATCCATCACCGTTCTTTAGCCCACTCTGCCACCCCGGAAGCTTGTTTCCTTTCCAGTGAAGAATTGGCTTGGTAGTTTGGTCTGCCCTGTTCCCATGATGCACTGGGCCAGGGACAGACTAATTTGCATATAGCCAGGTTCTGAACTGGGATGGTGCAGTGAGCTAAAAAACGGTGATGGATCAAGCCCTGATCTGTTGACTGGGTAGGAGTGTTCTGATTAACTCAGATACTCTGTCCATCACCACCCCCTTTTTGAAATTATTTTGGCCACCATAAGTGTGGAAGGGTATGCTCAGACGTGAGTCCCTTGCTCACTGCACCATCACGATTCAAGCAAGCCGGGCCGAAGACGGCTGTAATGCCAGAAACCGGTCCCCGGAAGCTTGTTTCCTTTCCAGTGAAGAATTGGCTTGGTAGTTTGGTCTGCCCTGTTCCCATGATGCACTGGGCCAGGGACAGACTAATTTGCATATAGCCAGGTTCTGAACTGGGATGGTGCAGTGAGCTAAAAAACGGTGATGGATCAAGCCCTGATCTGTTGACTGGGTAGGAGTGTTCTGATTAACTCAGATACTCTGTCCATCACCACCCCCTTTTTGAAATTATTTTGGCCACCATAAGTGTGGAAGGGTATGCTCAGACGTGAGTCCCTTGCTCACTGCACCATCAGGATTCAAGCAAGCCGGGCCGAAGACGGCTGTAATGCCAGAAACCGGTCCCCGGAAGCTTGTTTCCTTTCCAGTGAAGAATTGGCTTGGTAGTTTGGTCTGCCCTGTTCCCATGATGCACTGGGCCAGGGACAGACTAATTTGCATATAGCCAGGTTCTGAACTGGGATGGTGCAGTGAGCTAAAAAACGGTGATGGATCAAGCCCTGATCTGTTGACTGGGTAGGAGTGTTCTGATTAACTCAGATACTCTGTCCATCACCACCCCCTTTTTGAAATTATTTTGGCCACCATAAGTGTGGAAGGGTATGCTCAGACGTGAGTCCCTTGCTCACTGCACCATCAGGATTCAAGCAAGCCGGGCCGAAGACGGCTGTAATGCCAGAAACGGGTCCCCGGAAGCTTGTTTCCTTTCCAGTGAAGAATTGGCTTGGTAGTTTGGTCTGCCCTGTTCCCATGATGCACTGGGCCAGGGACAGACTAATTTGCATATAGCCAGGTTCTGAACTGGGATGGTGCAGTGAGCTAAAAAACGGTGATGGATCAAGCCCTGATCTGTTGACTGGGTAGGAGTGTTCTGATTAACTCAGATACTCTGTCCATCACCACCCCCTTTTTGAAATTATTTTGGCCACCATAAGTGTGGAAGGGTATGCTCAGACGTGAGTCCATTGCTCACTGCACCATCAGGATTCAAGCAAGCCGGGCCGAAGACGGCTGTAATGCCAGAAACCGGTCCCCGGAAGCTTGTTTCCTTTCCAGTGAAGAATTGGCTTGGTAGTTTGGTCTGCCCTGTTCCCATGATGCACTGGGCCAGGGACAGACTAATTTGCATATAGCCAGGTTCTGAACTGGGATGGTGCAGTGAGCTAAAAAATGGTGATGGATCAAGCCCTGATCTGTTGACTGGGTAGGAGTGTTCTGATTAACTCAGATACTCTGTCCATCACCACCCCCTTTTTGAAATTATTTTACCACACCAGGCACAGTATTACAGCTTTGGAATGGTAAAATACCATCCAAGTCAACCTGAAATGAATAAATGCAACCCCCAACACGTTTTTCGCTGTCATTACAGCTCTTCAGATAGGTTTAGCTTTGTCCAGACATAAGGGAACACCAACTATAAGACAAAAGAATACCCTTGCAGGGATAGAGTGACGCACATACTATGCAAAAAAGAAGAGAACTCTGAGTAGTTCCCAAGTTTAGATGGAAGGCGGCAACTGTAAAGAGCAACCTCAACGATCTGTACTGGGGAGAATGTATGACATTGTTCTGCATTCTGTCCATCACCTGTTGTTTTTGCCTTTGTCACCCCGAGTTGGACGGGTATGCTCAGACGTGAGTCCTGTGCTCTCCATGCCACTGGAATCAAGCTATCCAGGCTGATGAGGGCTGAAAGCCTGAAACCGGTCCTTGGATAATTGTTTCCAGCACAGGGAGGACCTGGCTTGGCAGTTCGGGCTGGACAGTTCCCATGGGGCACAGGGTCAAGATTGATTTGCATATGGCTGGGTTCAAACTGGAATGGCAGGGTGAGCAAAACAATGATGGATTTAGGCCCAGATCTCTGTACTGGGGTGAATGTATGGAATTTTTCTGCATTCTGTCCATCATCTGTTGTTTTTGCATTTGTCACCCGAGTGGGAAGGGTATACTCAGACGTGAGTCCTGTGCTGTCCATGCCACTAGACTCATGCTATCGAGGCTGATGAGGGCTGAACGCCCAAAACCGGTCCTTGGATGCCTGTTTCCAGTCCAGGGAGGACCTGGCTTTGCAGTTCGGGCTGGACTGTTCCCATGGGAAACAGGGTCAAGACTGATTTGCATATGACTGGGTTCAAACTGGAATGGCATGGTGAGCAAAAAAACGATGGATTTAGGCCCAGATCTCTGTACTGGGGTGAATGTATGACATTGGTCTACATTCTGTCCATCACCTGTTGTTTTTGCGTAGAGCAACCTCAACACCAACAACTCTCTAGATTTGCTCACCTCAAATGTCTGCTTTTCTATCAAAGTTTTTAAGCATAGGATTAGCACAGTGCTATCTGTGCTGAGATAGAAAGGGGCAAAGCGGTATATTATCAACAACTAGTGATATTTATAGCTAATAGGCTTAGAAATAATTTTTCTATCGGCGTGCATCGCCGGATTTCATCTCTGAGATAACGTGCTATTAGCAACTGTTATCTCCAATGCAATAAAATATCCGGCGATAGCCGCTTAATGCGTGAATATCGCTGGAAATCTTCTGTATAGAGCACCCTCAACACCACCGACAGTCTTGATTTACTCACCTCAAATGTCTATAGGAAAACATTTTTTTTACTTGCCTATAACTTTGGGCGTTGTTTGAATCTTCACGAATGTTTCCAAATACAGTGCTCCTGTGATACTTCCTGCAGCTTGAAAGTTTCTGAGCAATTTGTGTAGTGGGGGCTGTGAAAAATGGGATGGACAAAATACTGCATTTGCAATTCTACTTCCCATATGACTTGTCAGGATGACTACCAACCAAGCCAGTGGACTGAATTAAGCAGTGTAGATTTTTTTTCTTAAGATTGTGCTTTTTGTTATTTGGTGAAATTTCGTTCAGTAGTACTTGAGAAACTTAAGTTGAAGATCATATTGATATCTGTAGCCGCAGATATTTCCCGGTGACATTGTGGCTACTCGGTAATGTTCTCACCAAAAAGAATGCTGTGATTAGCTGCCTGTAACCTGAACAGAATGTAGTGGTTGCCATTTTAGCGATCAGGGAATGGTTTCTGAGGCTGAAAATGTTTGTGACAGCTGACATAAGGGGTCAGTTTGGTGGTACTCTGACCCTCACATTTCAGAAATAGGGATGATAGTGACATATATTATGTGTTCAAAATTCGCGACAATACCACTACCACCAGCATGCTCCCCATTTAACGCAGCTGCGGGGATATCACGAAGATTGCTGTGACATCGCGAATATTGGAGGAAATAGAAAACAAATATATAAATACACACACACAGACTTGTCACTCACAGTGATAGAGTCATGTACTCACTCACATACCCAACACTCATACAGTGACTCAGATACCTAGTCAGACACTCATACATCCACTCACAGACTCATATGCCCATTCACATACCCACTCGGAGACTTGTACACCTACACACCCGCAAACCCACTAAAAATGCAAGTGCCTACTCTCATTCCCACTCAGAAACGTATGCACCCATTCACAGACCAACTCAGAAACTCACATACCCACTCATAGACGCACTCTGAGACTCATACACCCAATCGCAAATGCAGTCAAAGCCTCATACACCCACTCACAGACCACCTCAAACACTTATGCACCCACTTGTAGATCCATTCACAGGTGCAGACACTCATACGTCCATTCACTTAGCCCTTTTGTTGCACCCGTTGGCCAAGGGCCGTCGTGAGCACTACCTCCATAGTGCTGCGCACGTCGGTTGGCCGATGCGGCCCTGTCTACTCATTAGAACCCCTGCACCACGGCGGAATTACCTCCGCGGTTAAGGTGTTAAAGACTCACACGCATACTCACATACCAAGTCAAACTACGAGTTACAAAACCTAGAACCTCATAGTAAAAAGTCACAAATTCACCCATGCAGCTACTCACATGCCTACTTATTCACCTACACAGTCAACTCACACACCCACTCACTCACCCATACAGCCTCTCAGCACAACCATTCACTTACACATACAAGCACTCACACGCTCCCTCATTCATCCACACAATTACATACATGCCCATTCACACATCCATATGAGCACTCACACCTCCTCTCACATATCCATACAGCCATTTACACACTAACTCACAATGCCAAACACCTACTCAAACACCCACTCACTCACCCATACAGTCACTTGTACACCCAGTCACTCACTCATGAGGCCATTTAGACACATACTCACTCACCTATACAGCCACTACATACCCAGTTATCCACCCATAGAGCCACTCACACTGCTACTTACACACACAGCTACTCACAGACCCACATATACACCCATACAGCCTCAGAAGGATACATAGTCACACACCCACTCAGATAATAGATCTTAGAAGTAGAATCACTCAGTAGTAGTTCACCCGGAAGCCAAATTTAACCTGTAGTTGTTTAGTATATATAACACCCATGAACTCTTAAAAACACTTAAACTCACTTAATGATGTCATCAGGGATGTTGTTTGAGATGTCATGAGTGAAGTCATCAGTGATGTCACAAATCATGTTATGAGTGACGTAATATGGGAGGCAATAAGTAGTGCATTGCGGCGGCGTAAGTTATAGTTAGCTCAGGAAACTGTAACTGCGGAATTTCACTGTTTTATGAGTGCAATCTGAGCCTCACTATAACATCAGGCATAGCACTGCCTTCTGTGTTCTTTAATCTGAGTTGTTTTACTTCCATTAAACTTGCTACCTTTGAGAGTGCTTTTCGCTTGCAAGCAACTGTTGGAAAGCGATTAATAGGGCCGGCCCAGCAGTGAGCTTGCACCACCACGAAAAGGAAATGCAGGTCCATGGCATGGTTACTGGGACAACAATACACGGAACCAGGTTGGTTTATATTATAAAACTGACTTTTATATGAAGGACATTTGCAGTAAGAAAACTAATTGGCATGTATCTCTCAGCATCCCATGAGGGTAACATTTGGACTTCCAATTCCATAGTGTATTAAACCAGCTATGCAGCTCACTTGAGATCAATGTGTAATTAGGGGTTATATTAGAAGCAATGTTGCTTTGGATCATGTGCTGCATTTGAGAAAGGACATCGGGTTCAAAACGGGTCAGGCATGACACTGCCTTTTGTGTTCTTTCATCAGAGTTGTTTTTCTGCCATCTGTGAGAGTGCACTTTGCTTGGGGGAAACTCTGGATTATATATATATCGTCTTATATATAAATAAAAATGTAAATGTTTGTTTGTTCAAAATGTTAAAACTCTGAAATTTCTTCACCGATTGCTTTAAAATTTCGACACAACGTTGGATTCGAATAAACGCGTGTTTTTATATACACAACATTGGATTCGAACATGCGCGTGTCGAGTACGTGCAAGTTTTTAATCAAAAGCCCAAACAGACAAAAATGAAAAAAATTTTGTTTGTTCACAAACTTAAATCTCCGAAAGTTCTTCACTGATTGCTTTAAAATTTTGACACACTGTTGGATGTGAATATGCACGTGTTTTATATACACAACATTTGATGTAAATACGCGCGTGTCGAATATGCACGTTTTTATTCGAAAGCCCGAACAGACCCTATCGATTGGGTTGCTGTGCACATAGAGACAATAGTCTACATATATTAGGATGGACAGTTGGTGTCAGGAAGGCAGACCAGGAATTGGGTGGAGAGAGGGGGGAGGAGTTGGTTTAGTTTGCAACATAATTTAAAAGAACACGATGCAACCGCGACCTGCGGTTCTATTACATGTTATATATTAAGGATGCGTCCAAAATCTACCATCTGTACTGATTGTTTCTGTTATATTAACTGATGTGATGTGATTTAAATATGTATCAAATTGATATCTGTAAAAACTGGATAACAAGCAGCAAAAACAAAAATACCTCGAGTACTTGCTATGATACATGTACTACAAACTGTGGTTTTCAATAACGTTTGTTATAAACAAAAAAAACAAAGCTCAGAGCCAATCTTTAGAATTGCGCCGTTTAGATCTAGACACGGATTGCTTCTCACATGGACAATTATATGTTATGTGTTCTAGAGTTGGCAAACCAGACAATCTCCATATCTGCACAGACAATGGAACAACTAAAAATATTGTATACCCACAAGCATTGTGAAATTAAACATATTAGAAACGTATGCTTACTCTTTTCTTTCTGTTTCATTTAACCAGACTGAGCCACAGCAACGCGTGGCCGGGTACAGCTAGTATATATATATATATATATATATATATATATATATATATATATATATATATATATATATATATATATATATATATATATATATATATATATATATATTTATATATATTACCTACTGGCGGTCGCCAGTAGGTATATATAGTTAGGATTTTTTCTCAATGGGATTTTAGAAAATTCTATGTCGAATAACCTTGGCGTTTGAGGACGGAATTGGCTGAAGTTTTCAGGAAAATGGCACATTTTGTTTCTGAGCAGCCCCTGAAAATTTGGGGGGTTTTCGTCAAGGGGGGGGCCGAGAAAAAAGGGGGGTCCCCAAACGCGTTTTTCCCATTCATTTTTCCATAGGGCGGTTGGACTCACTTTTAGCTCGAACGGCTGAATGGATTTCCACGAAACTTGGCAAAATTGTAGATATTGTTTGCCCGATGTGCCTTTGCTAGGTCTCAATATATGTGCTCCAGTGGATTTTGATAAATTAACGTTCCCAAAAATATATATATCTGTAACTGCGCTCCGGTTAGCGCCCCGGTTCGCGTACCTGACGTATAACGGAACTTCGCGAAGCAAAGCTGATTGGCTCTCCGGTGTCTGTCAACATTCTAAACAGTCCGGAGCGGCCGCCATCTTGTCTCTCAGTAGGATCGAGAGACAAGAGGAGGCCAAAACAAAGGGGGAAATGACCATAAGGGGGCATAGTAGATCCTCCCTGACCCCCTAGGTTTGATGTGGAGGCTTTAAAAGGGCCCCGCGGGGCAAAAAAAAAAAGAAAAAATGTTTTTTTTGCGTGGGGAGCGCCCGGTACGCGCACCGGGAAGCGGTCCGGGGAGCTTACTATGAGGAAAAAAGAATGATAGACTTTTCAAATATTTTATGTTTATTGATTGTTCGTTTTGTTGTTTTTTTTTGTTGTTTTTTTTTATTTAAGTAGCAATATGTAGGTACCAATGCAGAGTTAAAAAACTTAATATGCACCGTCTCCTTTGTAGATATCTTGCATGTTGTTTCAGAAGTTATTGTGGAATATGGAATTCATACCATAGTGTGTCAGGAAAGCAGAAACAATATGGAGGCAGGAGATGATAAAGAGATGTTAAATACACATTGGAGATAATATAGTTGGAGAAAGGAAGTAACTATGAGCAAAATTACTATGTAACATAAAAAAGTTGCACAGTATACTATAAGTCTGACTTTACATTATAATCAATTTGGTACTAGTTTATAAATTACATATAAAAATGATTAAAGTCTCGAACAATTTTTGATTATGAAATATACATTTACTTTTGTGATTGTTTTCCAAAATTTAATAGAACGTCTAACATTTGACTGTCCGAAATGTCGTCATTTTCAGTGAACATAACTTCCAACATTTGAGTGTCCGAAATGTCCTTATTTTGAGTGAACATAACTTGCAACATTTGAGTGTCTGAAATGTCCTCATTTTGAAGGAGGAAATCTACAGATTGTACACATTGTAGTAGTTCATGGTCCCGTGATTCATCCATGAATTCAATGTCATTTGGTTCAATGTTTTCTTGATTGGTCTCTGCAAGGACAATTTCAAATTACACTTTTTGTTCTCCTTCCATTTTGCCTGAAATTTGCAT